>NC_052054.1:56290849-56890849 GCF_903992535.2 Arvicola amphibius | reverse complement strand
ATTTGATAGAGTTAGTATTAGAACTGTTTGGTTTTAAAGTTTCCTCTGATAGGAGACTTTTTATTGCTGATTTTTCATTACTTGTTTTTGGTCTGTTAGGTTTTCTGTTTCTTTGGTAAGATGTCTAGGAATTTTTTCTTTTCTTCTTAGTTGGTAAATTTGTTGGCGTTGGTAGGCCTGATGGTCCATGCCTGTAACCCCAGCTATTCAGAGATTATGGCAGAATAAAAAAACTCAAGCCCAGTGTGGGAAGAGGACTGGGAATGCAGCTTACTAACTGAGTACATGCTTGGCATGTGCAAAGTCCTAGAGCCAGTCCTACTCTCCAAGTAGGCAAATCAATTAATAACATAAAATTTGTCAACATATTGTTCATAGTGATCTGTAATCATCATTTGCATTTCTATGTTCAGTTTTGATGCATCCCTTTTCATTCCGATTTTTAAAGTTTGAGTCTGCTCATTTTTTTGAAGAATATCTTTTGTTTTACTAAGAAAATCTATTTGACCTGTTTCTATTCTGGTTTTTGTTATTTCTCTCCTAATTTGTGGTTTGTTTTGCTTTTTCTTTTAAATGTAATATTTATTTGTGCTCGTTCTGGTTGTGTTTTTGGCGCTGGCTGCTATGAGCATTCCTTCTATGGTTGTTCAGGAGAAAATCATTTAGTGTCCATCTATATGAACAGTTTCAAAACCCTCTGTGTCTGATTTCTAGCTTTACTGTGTTAGGATCAGAAATGATAGCTGATGTGAAGTCCTAGAAATGTTTTCTGTTCTGATGATGAATGTATATTGTTACTGTATGGAAATTTCTCTGTGTTCTTTAGGCCCTTGGTTTGAGTTTGAAAGCTAGCATTTTATTTAAAAATATTTAAATTACACTTTATTTATTTAGTGGGGGAATGGCGGTGTTCATGTGTGCTTACAATACTTATGTGGAGGTCAGAGGAGCAGAAGGACTCCTTCCACTGTATAGGTTCTGCAGACAAACTCAGGCTTTGCTCACTGAGCCATTTCATTGTCCTCTCCTTGTAAGAGCCCTTATCATATCAGTTTTTTCCTTAACCAAATAATCTTTTGGGTTTATGTTTGGGATTTTATTGAATTTATAGCTCAAACTAACTACCCAGAGTTAACAGCTTAATATTGTTGTAGTATACACTTACACATGTTAGAGAGAGTGTTTGTTGTTGTTGTTTTGAGAAAGGGTCTCCCTGCATAGGCTTGGCTGCCTTGTAACTTACCTGTATGCCAGACTGACCTCAAATTTGTCCTCCTTCCTGGCTCAGTTACCTGAGTGCTGAGATTAAGGCATATGCTACGAGGCCTGGCAAACAATAATACTCTTTCTAATTCATTCTATCATGAATCTTCTCATGTTGTTAGTTCTGCTGTAGCACTGTTCTTATTTCTTTTTCTGTAAAATGTACTTTCTAAATTATTTTGTATTTAATAGGAAATTTTAGTTGTATGCTGCTAGTGTTCAAACGTCAATAGATTTTTGTGTATTAATCTTGATTCATCAGACCTGTCGAGTTATATATTAATTTCTTAGTGGTTGCCTCGAAGGTTCCTTGGGATGTTCCACACAATCATATTATGTGCTAAATAGAGACAAGTTTCCTTCCTTTCTAATATTGCTGCCATTTTTAATTTGTTGTAAAGCCCAGAACCTCTAGCACATGGCTGCAGAGAAAAGGTGCCTAGCACTCTTCTGTGGAGTGGATGGGAGGAAGATGGAGAGAATGGGAGGAGGGGAGGGAGTGGGGACTGGGCTTGGTATGTAAAATGAAAAAAGATAGTTTGTTTTCTTTAAAAAGAAAAACAATAAAATAAAAAGAAAGAAAGAAATGGTCCTATCTATTTCCCCAAAGGAGGAAAACCATTAAGAATCTGAACTGGTGGGTTTTCTCACTGCAGTTTGGAAAATTTATCACATCCTTCAGTACAATAATATTCTGTACCACTGCCCATGCTTCAGTTATGTTTATGCAACAAAAACTCAGATAGCTGAGTGGGAATCCCAAACTTTATTAAAAAAGGAACTGCAGACACGATATGTCAGAGACTTTCTTAATGGCTGGAAACTCCAAGGCAAATAGAGAGTAGAGTATTTTAAGTCTCTGTGATCTACCTTGTGGAGAATAGGAGAACAAGTCAAAGGAGAGAGGGGAAGAGGTTTGGGGTTGTAAGACCTAAAACAATATCATTCTCAAACACATAGGAAATAACAATGGCTGTAGGAATCATGAGTCAGGGACCATGGATAGAAACCATACAACCTTACCACATTGTCTAATTTTTCAAAGAATTTCTTTTAAATTGTTGATTTTACTGCCATTTTTTTTAAAAAAAGTTCATCATGTTTTTCTATATTTTTTAATGTAGGACTGGTGGTGATAAGCCCACCTTGATTCCTGGATTTTCTGGCTTGTGTTTTTTTTTTCTTCCTCTTTCCATTTTCATTTCTTTCTACAGTCTTATGTGCTCTAGTCTGATTAAGGAAGACATCGAACTTCTAATTTGTCTGCCTTTTTCCTTTCTAACCCTTGAATTATATCAGTATGCAAGGAAATACCCCAAAATGGAATAAGCAGAAAATTAAGTTGGTATATCTAAATCTAATTGCAAAAGTAATTGCATTATAAATTAATTTAGCATTATAATTAAAATACAGAGAGCAGTCTAATGAATAAAAAAAGACCAGAATTGTTTTGTTTCTTTCTATACTGAGATTGAGTTTCACTTGTCTTGGCTGGCCTGGAACATGTTGCTGAAGAAGCCTTTGAACTCCAGATCTCCCTGTTTCTACTTTCCAAGTGCTTTGATTGTTGACAGCACCACTATTCTCAGCATTCTTGCATTTATTAAATTTCTTTTCAATTCATCCATTGTTTTTTTTCTTCTGTTTTGCTTTGCTTTACTTTGGGGTTGCTGTTATGTAGCTCAAGTTGGCCTGGATCTCATCCTGTGTCCTATGCTTTCTTTGAACTTGGGATTCTCCTGCCTCAGCTTCCAAATGCTGGCATTAGAGTTTTGGGGTAACATTCTGTTCCGTTGCCTTTCTTACTATACCTTTTTGATTGTTCACATATTCTAAATGAGGTAATATTACAAGAGAGTGAAAACTGGTTTTTATGTGGCTAAAATAGTCTATTGAGCCCATTGGAAGTCCATAATTATCATCACTCTTCAGAATGTCTTAAAAATTGGAGTAGAGCTAGTGAAATTGCTAGGTGGGTAGAGGTGCTTGCTGTAATAGATTATTAAAAATTGCTGCGGCAGGCAGTGGGCAGGGGGTCCCAAGAGCAGCCAGTCCTAGGCATGGACTGCGCGTGAGACCATGCTGCAGGTCTCCGAAGGCAGCTGGTCCCTGGTGGCAAGCCACATGGTGGCAGTGGGCTAGAGACAGAAGGATAGCAACACCATGCAGAGTGAGGTTGGACATTTATTAGGTGGGTTATGGAGGGGAAGGGAAAAGGGGAGAAGAGGAGAGAGACACACACATAGAGAGAGAGACAGAGAGAGACAGAGAGAGAGACAGAGAGAGAGAGAGAGAGAGAGAGAGACAGAGAGAGAGAGGAGAGGAGAGGAGGGAGAGAGAAGCTGCCTCTCCAAGAGGGAGACAGAAAAGAGAGAGACTAATGCTGCAAACAGGAAGGAAGACCTGCCTGCCTCAGCGGATGGGGGAGGGAGTAGATGTGGTTTGTCTCTTAAAGAGACAGATCATTACATTCCCATCTCTTTTTTATAATAAAAAGGCAGGAGGTTAGGCACCACAAGTTATAGGAATTGGGGCGGTGGATTTTCAAGACTTCTTCCTGCTTATTTCTAGGCGTTGTCTTTTGGGGGAAACCTGAGAAGGCTGGGTGCTGGTCACATCCTGGCATAGTTGGTCTCCTTGCTCCTGTCTGGTGTTTCGGTATGAAAATGTCTGGTGTCTCTTACACCTGTTTAAGGTATTGGCAGAACAGACAGACTAATTGATATGTAAATTGACAGTTGATGTGCCCTTTGTGAGCATGAAATTATTCTTATAGGCAGGTTAGCCTTTTGTTCTAAATTATCTTCACTCCTTTGTTCATTTACTCATTCAGTAGTTGTGATTCTCTCTAATATAAAGTATTTTTTGTTTTGTCCAAAGAAACGGTAGACATGAAAATATAAGCCTAAACACCAAAACTTTTGCAATTATAATATGTGTAGATTTAAAAATTGTTACACTGCATTTTTTAAAAGACATTTGTTTTTATTCTATGTGTATTGGTGTTTTGCTGCATGCATATCAATGTACTGTGTATGTGCAGTGCTGACCAAGGCCAGAAAATGGTGTTGGATATCTTAGGACTGGAGTTACAGAGTTTGCAAACTGCTGTGTAGGTGCTGGGAACTGAATCTGGGTCCTCTGCAAGAGGAGTAAGTGCTCTTAACCTACAGTCTAAGAAGACATGTTATAGACTTCTGAGATGAGACTGACACGTGTAGTTAACAACACGTGTAGACTAACAATGTGTAGTTATTCAGGGGCTACATTCAGGTGGAGCAGAGAGGGGACTCAAGGCTGCAGTATCTGGGAAGAAACTATTACACACTTATTCTAGGGGAAGACACTGGGACTGAAATAGGAGAGTGGCAATCCAGTGAAAGGGATGTAACGAGTAAAAGAGAGATTATGAGGTCATTATGCACAAGATCAGTAACGGGCATATGTGCAGCTAAACATTAGAATATAGATCTAAAACAATGGAGCCATTCATAAAAATCAGTAGATCGGGATAAAGGTAGATTTTGAGATAAAATAATATAGTTCTCCCTTTCAGTAAATCTCGATCTTCTATATTTAAGCTATTTTGATATTTAACCAGAGAATATTTGCTAAGAGTTCTCTCTTTAATTGCATGGTGATTTTTAAAAAATAACTTTGTTTTAAAATTTTATAGTTTATGTGTGTAATATGTAGGCATGCCATATGGTGTTCAGAGGACAACTTGTGGTAGTGTCTTCTCTCTTGCCACCCAGTTGGATTTGGGGATCCTTATGCCTGAGTGCAAACTAGAAACTATGCCTATCTTAATGATGAATAAGATCAAGTTAGGTTGATAAAGTACAGCAATATTCTACAGACGATGCTTGTTATAGGAACAAACTGTAAGCTTAGGAGAGCTGTGACTAGACAGCTTTCCCTTTCTAGTTAATAGTCAACGATTAGCTCTCCTCCCGATTTAAAGTAAAAAAAGCTTTATTTATTGAGCAGGGAGGAAGGACAGCTAGCTGCCTTAGAATTGTCCAAATAGGTGATCTGTTGCAGTTGTGGCTTTTCCCCTCCTCACATTCCACCAGGCAGCAGAAAAGACAGACTTCAGTCATAAAAACCAGAAACAGGTTCCCCCCCCTCTCTCTATCCCTCTCTCTCTCTCTATCTCTCTCTCTCTCTCTCTCTCTCTCTCTCTCTCTCTCTCTCTCTCTCTCTCTCTTTTTCTTTTTCTCCAAGATAGGGTTTCTTGTAGCTTGGTCCTAAGATTAGAGCCAGTGAAGAAAACACAGTTTGGCCCTGAGATCAGAGCCATCTCTGCCCCTGACCAATTAAACCAATCCCTAAGCAGGGAAAACTAAATAATTCCTCTTCTCCCTGGGAAAACTCCGCCCCTAAAAGAAGCCTTTCTGCTGTTCAGTTGGAAGCTGCCTTTTACCCACCTGACAGAGGCAGCCACTCTCCTTCCCAAATAAATCTCTTTCTCAAAAGAGTCTTGGGTGACGCTCGCTCATTAATCACCAGGGTAGAAGAACCTGGCTGGGATGTCCCTTAGGAGACTGAGCTGAATAACCTTGCTGAGATGCTCCCTTAGGAGGGCTGAGCAAGGTTGAGCAAAATAGAAGAACCTTGCTGGGATGCTCCCTAAGTGGGACTCAGCAAAGCTAGCAGAAAAGTAACAAGTTTTTGCTGAAGCCAGAAGAGATTGCTACATTTCTGCAGGGCTTCCCCTTTAGCAGAGTGTTAGCAAAAGAAGGAAGATCTTGGGTGAGAAAAGCTAATAGCTCTGCTACTGCATTCCCTTTGGGGAACAGAGCAGAGCTCAGCTGTACAGGCTCTCCAGGAGAGGAGCAGGATTGCTATATCCTGCAGGGAGAGCACCCCCCACCACACCCCAGATTCAGGTAGCCTGGCTTCCCGACAAGTCAGGTCACCTTTTCCTCCAGAGCTGTACTGTTGCCGCTCTAAGTATAGCCTGGCTTCCTGGTAAGTCAGGACATCTTTGCAGCTCCAGAGTTGTAAAGTTGTAACACCCTCACTCCCCGACAGTTATAATTTTGTGAGAAGAGTTTTTTTTAATTAATGTAAGCTAACTGTTCTATTATAAAATGCTCCCCAAACAATAAATTATCATATAGAAAACTTTCTGCTTTACAGCAGAGTAGAGAAGTGACTCTGATCATGTGGCTTGCTCTGTACTCCATCTCTACAAAAGTAAACATGTCTTTAACAGTTGTACTTCTGACCCAATACCAAATGGTTATCCCTGAAAAATGCATATGAGCAACATTGTACAGACTGTGCAGGTTATATTTAGTGATGTGCATATATGCATATATGCACATCACTAAATATAACACCACATGGTATATAAATGTAATAGTAATAAATGAAGAAAGAAGCCATGAATTTGAAAGCTAGCAAAGAGGGGTATATAAGATGGAAGGAGGAAAGGAAAGGGGAAATGATATAAATATAATGTTAATTCAAAAATAAATGAAAAACTGTTGATGGCATTATGGTAGGAACATGTTCTTTTTTTGGGGCACAACAGTATCACATGTTTTTTACATCAATACATGTAGCTCTAAATATATTTTTCAAAAGAAAAAAGACATTATTTAGCACACTACAAAGTGAGCAGTGGGTAGGGCAGAAACAGTAAAACCACCTGCCCAGGGCTAAATAGAAATCTTAATATTGATAATATTGATAATATTGTATTATGTAACTCCAGTACAATTTGTTTAATCAGTGGACTTAAAATGCTATTAAGGCTGATACAATTTACCAGACAGTGCTATAGTTGCTTAAAAAAATGAATCTCTATATGAGCTTATATGGTAGGATCTTCTTTTTAACGTGTTACTGCATTTATTTATTGGGGACATGTGCGCACATGTGTGTGTGTGTGTGCACACGTGCATGTGTATGTGTATGAATATGGTGCACATGTGGAGGTCAGAAGACAGCTTGGAGTCAGTTCTCTCCTTTCTCATGTGGTCCTTGGGCCTGAGCTCAGGTCACGATGGCAGCATTGCTCTGACTTTATACTAGAACCTTTGTGGTAGAATGGATGGGACAAGAATGTGTACATTGACATTTCTGTTTCATTAAATGCTTTCTGCAACGTGGTATAGGCTTTCAACTGCCAGCATTGTAAGGTTTGTCAAACTTCAATAAAATGAAAGAAAACCTATACTTTTATAATGGATAACAGAATTTCTTGCTTTGATAACTTTAAAATTACACAGATGATATATAAAGTACTGATAATCATGATCTCTCTCTCCCCCTCCTACTCTTTACAGAGCAAACTATTCATGGAAGGATTTAGAAGCTTGAAAGAAGGAGAGCCAGTGGAATTTACATTTAAAAAATCCCCCAAAGGCCTTGAGTCAATACGGGTAACAGGCCCAGGTGGGAGCCCCTGCTTAGGAAGTGAAAGAAGACCTAAAGGGAAGACACTGCAAAAAAGAAAACCAAAGGGAGATAGGTAATTGTACTTGGCTGGCTTATGAGTGTACTGTATTTGGAAAATGTTGTAAAATTTCCTATCATTTTGCTTATGGATTTTATGGAGTCTAGTTAGAAGAAAATAGTATCACTGTGTAGCTGGATAGACTGCGTCAAACGACAGTCTTCAGAGTGCTTAGCTGCAGTTAGCATCAAGTGTGCAAAACAGTGCTAGGACTGCCATTTCTCAGACTGTTGGGAGCAGAGGAGGGGCTCAGATTCTTACGGAAGAAATGCCTCTCTCTGTACAGTTTTCTGCTTTTACTTGTTTTTTCCAGTGAGAGTATACGGATTGCTTTGTCTATTTTTAAAATGATAACTCATGCTTTGAAAATTCAAACATTAAAAAACTGACATTGGGGGGAACGTCACTTGAAATCCCAAATGCAGGCAGAAGTCAAAATATATGCTGTTTTGTTTTGTTTTGTTTTTAAGCCAACTCTTGGATGTCAGTAATTAACAGCTGCATGCATTCTTACTATATGAATCTGCCAAAATTTACAAACAGTGCTGCCAGAGCTCTTGAATCTGTTTTCTGTGCTTTGAAATTAGCACTATTGTATCAATTCTTAATTTACTACTGAAAATATGGCCCAAAGACTATGTATTGAAAGGTTTTGGTACCTGGTTTTAAACTGCTATCCAAAATATAGCAGAAATGCAATAGCTTTCTGAATGTTATTTAGTCTTTTCTAATTACATATATACAGACCTTAGTGTTTTTATCTTTTGTAAATTTGACTGCTGCATATATGAAATTTGATTATAGAAAAAAATAGAACATCATTAAAATTAGTTTTAAAAACAACATAATCTCATAATCTAATTTGTCACTTTATACCAGTTGGCTTTCTGTTGTTATGACAAAATACTTGAAAAAATTAACTTAAAAGAGGAGAAGTTTATTTTGCTCAGTTCATGACTGTTGAAAAGGAGAGAGTTGGCAGAGGCAACTCAGTAATACATCCTCAGTAATCTATTTTTGCCAACTAGGCCCCACACCCGTAAGTCCAATTTCCTGTTAATCTATGAACCCATTGATGCTATTAAAGTGAACCTCTTCCCAAAGGACCTACTTCTGAACAATGCTTCCTGGGGGCCACGTCTTTAACACAAGCTCTTCTAAATTGTAATGTTCCTTAAAGTACCTTCTGACAGTTGTTACTTTAGTTAATTTGGAGAAGCAAGTATGGAAGCTGAGAAATCAATAACGGGTGCTTTTCCAGTGTACCAGAAAGAGATGGTGGTGGTTTGGATTGGGGTGGTAGACATAGAAGTGGTGAGCGAAATTCCTGTATGTTTTGAAGGTGGAGACGGCAGGATTTACTGATGGATCAGATGTGGACTGTGAGAGAAGAAGAGTCCAGGATGATTCCAAGGTTTGTTTGGCCTGGGCAACAAGAAAGATGGAGGGACCAGTTGCCAAGATGGGAAAAACTGCAGGAGCAGGAATACATGGGCAGCTTGGCTTGGGGCATGATGAATATTCAAGAGGGTTACAAATTAGGTGGAAAGTTACTGGATATGGAGTTCTAGGATGGAAAATAAAAGTTCAGCAGTAGTCAGTGAAATGATATTTATACCCATAATGAAAAAATGAATGAGCTCTGGGTCGTTCTAACACTGAGAAGGAGCAGTGAAAAAGAATGTGGAAGCAATGGGAACAGGAAGGTCATCTAGAAGGGTTTTGTTTTGGAAGATCGGGAAGGAAAAAAATCAAGGAGGTGAGTACGAGGTCTGTTGAGAGATGCTGATGATACAGTGATCACGATGATCACTGAGACTCCAACCACTTAGCAACACAGAAGTGACTAATGGACGTGACAAGAACAGCTCTGCAGACTGGTGGGAGTGAAAGCTTGTGTCTTGTTCAACAGAGAATGATAGGAGAAGATGTAGAAGTAGCAGATACTGTGTGGGGATATTTTCTAAAGGTTAAGAACTTACAGAATGTATATGTGTTGATAAGGAAAGGTTTAATAGAAAAGGAAGAATCAACATGCAGGAGAGAGGACAGGGCTGCACTGATTCCTTAGGTTAAAGATGGAATTGAAAGCACAACCCTGAGGTCTGACTGTGATTGTGAATGGTTTACTCTTAGCCTACATGAAGATGGAGTTAAATGATGAACAGTGCCTAAAAAAATGATAGGGACCTGTCAAACAGGTGTAGGCGCTGACTAGGAGATGTTGCTAGGAGTGGAAATTTGAGCACTGAAGTCAATCACAATTCTATAATTATAAATCATGGGGAAGAAACCAATGCCTCTGACTAAGAAATAAATGAAAAATTTTCATTGTGATGTGAGATGGATTACTTACAGTCTTAAGGCATCTCCCTCAACAAAATGCTTACTAATTACAAAAGTACATGAATAGAGAAGTGTGCCCCATAACATCTTGGTCACATGGTCAAAGACAAAAATTATCAGTAAAGGGAAAACTTAAAGTGCATGGCATTCGATGACAGAATGCTGCACTACATGACTTACATGACAGCCTTGGTGAAGATGAATAACCTCAATCTAACATTAAGGGACTAGCAATCAAATACAAACTACAATCTAGATGCAGCCCAGTGTTTCCAAACTCATACCTCTCATTTTTCCTGTGCCTTTAAGTTAAAGGAAAACAGAAAGAATGTGGGTAGATTCCCGTTTCAGAGAACTTAGCATACTTTTCCTAATTTATAAGCAATGCAAGATGAAGAGAAGTGCGTTTAGAGATTTGGGTACTGGTGTAAGCCACTTTTGAACTTAGAACTTACAAAATTTTGAAAATAATGGTATTAGGGTTGGGGATATGGATTCATGGGGAAGTTCTTGCCTTGTTATGTACAAGGCTGTGGTCTTAATGCTGGATAGTTAAAAAAAATGACAGTAAGTAGTTGATTTGGTTCACTGAAGCATTAAAAAGGCAGACTTCCAGTTAATTCTTTTTTAAAAGAAAAACTAACATTGGTGCATTTTTGTATGTTTTGCTTATTTGGAATATTGATTTTATTTTATGTCTCAAACATAACAATTTATATTTTTATGCACAGCTCTGAATTTTCACATGCTTACATTGCTCCTCTCACCATTATGATTTACTCTGAACAGTCTATTACCCCCCAACAAACAACCTCCCACTGCCTTTTATAGCTTCCCACTCCTAATCTATCCCCTTGGCAACCAGTAACTTGTTCTTTCATGTTATAATGGTTTTGTTTTGGTGGGTGTCATATGAACAGAATTATTTGTTTCATAATCTTTTGAAATTTTCCGTTTTTTCATTATCATGCTTTTGAAATTTATCTGCAATGTTGAATGTCTCAGTAGTTCATTCTTTTATATTGTTGTGTAATATTCTATTATTATGCTATAACAGTATCTAATTAATCTGTTGAGGGATTTGGGTATTTTCCTGTTGTGTGTGTTATGAACAGCATGACAAAAGACTCAAGTATGGATTTTTTGATGCACGTTAGTCTTCGGTTTTGGAGTGGGACAGCTATATACTGTGGTCATGGGTATGCGTTTACCTTGGTTTTGCAAGGGAGCCACTTTCTCCTGTATCTCTGTCAGCAGTGTGCAAGCCACCTGCTATTCATATTTTCAGTAATTGATGTTTTTCAGCTGAACATAGGCTTAGCTACCCCATATATGTAGTGGTCATGGTTGTAATTAGGGTATATTGTCATGGTTATGGCTGCTGATCCTAAACATTGATCAAAGCATTTTGTTGCTGCTGTCTTTATTTTCTGGCACTCCAGTAAACTGTTTGTGCCTGTGCGTTTTTTAAAATGAGATGTTTATTTTCTTTTCTTTTTTTTTTTTTTTCCTTTAAGACGGTTTCTCTGTAGCTTTGGTGCCTGTCTTGGAGCAAGCTCTTTTAGATCAGGCTAACCTTGAACTCACAGAGATCTACCTACCTCTGCCTCCCCAGTGCTGGGATTAAAGACGTGCACCAACACCACCCAGTGAGATATTTATTTTCTTGTTATTATTCTGAGGGCTTTTATTATGCATTGTGATACAGGACATTTTCCAGATAAACTTTTTCCAAATATTTTCTCCTATTCTGTAGCCTTTTTTCTCTCTCTCATGGATAATCTTGTAGTACAAGAGTTTTTTATTTTGATGAGGACAGTTTAATTAGCCTTTGCTTGATGTTATGGTTAAGAATCATTTGCTTAAAAGGCTGGCATGGTGACCCCCTCTGTAATCCCAGCCCGCAGGAGCAGAGACAGCAATCTCTTGAGTTTGAGGACAGCCTGATCTACAGAGTGAATTCCAGGACAGCCAGAGCTACACAGAAAAATCCTGTCTTGAAAAAAACAATCAAAAAACCCCCCCAAAAAAAACAAAATAAAAAGATAATTTTTTGCTTAACACCAGATGACAGCATTTCTTTCCATGTCTCTCTAGTAGGGTGCTTTTTGGTTTTTATTATTCTTATAATAGTAATGTGATTTACATTTGCTTAATGATCCAATTAGAGTTTACTTTGTATCTGGTTTAACATTTAGATTGATTCATTTTCATTTATGAATCATGAATTAGATACTCTCTGTTAAAATGAAGAATGTTCATAAAATCTTCCATGGTAGAAAGATTTCTTATAGTTTCAGATAAAATAATTTTGTATTTACTGTTTAGTTTGTTTTATGTTAGGTCGTCTTCAGAAGAGTATGGAGACAAAACCCCCTTGTAGCTTTCCTCATTATAAAATGAAGATGACTGATGAAAAATTAGAGACCTTATGCTTTTTTCTCAAAAATTAGTCCAGTCTTGGTACCTTTCTCTAAAGAACATAGTTTACTATGAAAACAAGAAGTCAATTTTAACAATTAAATTTGAGATAGGCTAATAAAATGATAACTTTGTCATTCTATTTACTTGAATTAGTACTGTTGGATTTCAGTATGAAATTTTGATTTATACTTGCAGATATTTGGAATGACTAGACAGACTTGCAGTGAGACTATTGGTCTAGAAATCTTTGTATAGATAAAGTGACTTGATGCTAAATAATTAGTAAATGAAACACATGTAATGTGTAAGAACATTTGTGGTGAATTCCCATATGGAGGGTATAGATATCTGGTTCTGGGACTTGTCTGTTTACAGTTTCTGTTTTCCCCCATCATAGTGACTGTTGTCTTTGTTCTTCTTAACCTTCCACATCGTCTGACACAACTGCACACTCTGATAATAATGAAAGGCCTTTTCTAACAGCAATGACTTGAATTTTTAAAAAGTAGTTTAGATTTTTAAAAATAGCTGATTGAGAGAATATTCCAGTGCTTTCAGTTAATTTGGTGCAGTATTTAATTTTTAAAACCATATTAAACATATTAGTACTTTTTCATATTCTATATAATATTTTGTTTCTAAAGGATGCTAAATGCTAAGTTTTTTTTGTGGAAGTTCAGGGAATTTCTTTATTTGGTACTATTAAAAAGAGTCTTTATTTCTAGATGGTTTTTATTTACACTAATTCTTATTTTGAGATGCCTGGTAGTCCATTATTGAAATGACACATTGTGATATGCTGTCTTTATTGCCAAAAAGACCAGGGTGAGTATAAATGGAATCTAATTATATGGTATCTGGTTTGAACTCAGCTTAGAGTTAAATATGTACACGTGTGCGCTCGCATACACACACATATGATCTTGGTTTTCGCATGTGATGTATGGTAGTTGATTTTTATAAAATTATAATTTTGGGGCTTAAATTATTTTAAATTTTATGAAAGTTTTGGAAGAGATTCGGCATTAGATAAGTTGCCATGTGTTGCTTAATAAAGAGTTGTATGTTTTATTTACCCCATGGAAAATATTTCTATGATGCTCACTCTTAGAACAGGAGCGCTATAAATTGGGTACCGGTAGTTCTTCCCTCACCCCACTTCTGCACTGTTATAACCTTTCCCATTCATTATCTCTATTGTGGAATTTGGCGGCTTCTAGTTACTTTATGTGGGAAATCTTGTGCTGTGTCTTTTGAAATCTTAATGGCATTCCTGAAAATAATAAGCCTCTGCTTAGACTTTGCTGTCTCACGTTAAGAAGTCCTTCAGTAGTGCTGTTTTCATGCTTACTATATCCCAGAACCTGTTTCCAGAAGAAAATTAAAGTGCTGTTTATGTGCTAGAGGTGTTTGAAAAGATGTAAATTGATGAATTCCAATAAATAACAATTTCACCCTGATACTTATGTGATTAGATTTAGGAATTTGCTGTTTAGTAGGTTCCTATTGTGGCAGAGAAATCTTTCAGGCATGAATTGATAGGCCAGATCCTTTGAGGTCTGTCTGTCCTGACCTATGACCCCTATTCTTGCAAGATCAACATCTGAGGGCAGGAGATTAAGGCAGTTTAAAGACTGGAATGGTAAATGGAATGGAAAAATTAGCCAGCACATTTTGGGTGCAAAACATCAAAGTCATCAAATAGCCTGCTTATTTTAAACCTGGCTTATGGGTGTAACAAGCTAATTTTACCATGTTTGCTGGATTCAGAAAAGAAAGTTTAACTTTATGATACTATTAACTATATGATCCAGATTACATTCATACAGCTTAACCTCAAAATATCAGGAAATGCAGAATAATTGGTCTCAGTATCATTTTAATCTCTGACCAGTTTGATACTTCTTATTTTTAAAAAATCCTAATATTTACTGTGAAATACTTATTAATAATGTTGAATAAAATACATAGTTTGAAGTAACCAAATATTTGTAGGTATACACTGTTGAATTGCAAGAAAAATAGACTTTTTTAAAGGTGGAGGTAGAAAACAGAAGGAAAGGTATTGAGCTTTTTAATTACATGCTTTTCATACAGTAATTGCAAAATTTAGATGAGTATGCCTTTCTGATTCCCATGTTAGTCCTTTGTTAGCAGCTTCCCACCACCCTTCCTTGTACATTTGTATCCTGGGTAGCTGTGAGTTTGCACCCTTATGTTTGAACGTCTTCTAAGGGCTATAGCTGCACAACTGAATTGTTGCTTCCAAGTTTTTGTTAATTTATGTATGTAGCACCTAAGGAAGTTAGTAAAACCAGTAGTATGCCCCCAAGTCTGTCTGTCTGTCTGTCTGTCTGTCTGTCTGTCTGTCTCTCTCTCTCTCTCTCTCTCTGCAATTTTAAAATTCTACCCCCCAATTATCATATTATAGGCCTAATTTGGGGTGGTTTTCCTAGTCCTTTCTTCTTGTGATTATTTTCCAGAGATCTTTTAATGAGGCAATTATAGTTGTTCCCTCCGTTCACATTAGCTGAGCAGATGCTCTCCCTGCTGCGACCCTGTTCAGACCAAGCAGACAATGTGCCATTCTCATCACCCTCTGCCAGACCCTGTGTGGGGCTGAGCTTTATTTTGGTGTTGCATAGGTCTCCCCAGATGTCTAATGGGAATTGTCGGAAGCCAAGTGACAAGTAAGCAGAGTTTTAGGTTGATTTTCTGATCATCGTTTATTTTAAATGTTATAAATGCATAATGTCTCTAAGAAAAAGAATTGAAAGCAACTCTAATATTGCAAGAATAATATGGAATGCTTGATTTCAGTGTAAAGTTTTAGTGAGAGATGAGTATTTTTAACTGTGAGATTTAAAAGGGAATCTAGCCTCTAATGTTAAATTATATATACTTATTTTTACCACTTGGATCATAGCCTACTACCACTTGACCAACCTTAGATATGTTTTTAAAATAACATACGGCATTGTTTAAAATATCACATTTGTTTAAATGTTTTAAATTTAATCATATATTACATATCATATCTCAACATTGTAGTGTTCATTTTATTCCTGTGAGAACAGAATAAAGTGTGGTCAAGTTGAATATTAACAAAATTTCTATATTATGCTATTAAATCCCTTCACTGAAATAGTACTTCTAGAAACATAAGGGAATTTTGTGTTTCCAGAAGCTAAAGCTCCATTAATGAGAGACAAAGCTAGTTCGGTTCTCATGAAGCTAAAGGCCTCCCAAAGACTCTTCCACATTTATACTAGAACTTAGCATTTTCACTTTGGTTAAATAGGTTAAGAACATAAACTACTCACAAAAAAAAAAATGTTATTTTTGTTGCTATAATAAGGTAATTTTAAGTTAAATTATAATAATTAACATAAAATATCTTCCCATACTGCTCAGAAGTAGTAATTAAATACAATAGACTGCTGTTTTGTAAAATCATATTTATGATTAGTTAATTTCCAAGTGATTTTTTTAGAAAAATGCATTTTACATGTCAGATTTTTAAAATTATGGATATTTTGAGGGCTAGGCAGAACATTTGGTCAGAAGAGTACTGCCTTGTAAACCTGAGGATTTGAGTTTGATTCCTAGAACCAGCCTACAAAATCATGTGTGGCTGTTTGTTCATATTCCAGGGAGCTAGAGACAAGCAAATAAATCCCCGGTACTCACTAACCAGCTGCCGGCCTGGCCTCCTTGGGGAGTTCTAGACCAGTGAGAAACTCCTGAAAACAAGGTCGGGGCTGCAGAGTTGAGATAACAAGTAAAAAGCATTAGCCATGCAAGCCTAGTGAGTTGAGTTTGATCTCTGGGACTCAAGTAAAAAGCCAGATGCTGCTGCTGTGTGCATCTGTAATTCCAGCACTTGGGAGGCAGAGACAGAATAGTGGAGGTGGTTATCCTGGAGTACAGAGTGTGGCAACAGAAGCACGAGAGACCTGACTCAACAAGATAGAAGGTGGAAACCAGCTCTGCAAGTTGTCATTGGGCATTAACATCACTCAGTGAGTAGAGTTACTTGCTGACAAATCTGACAACCTGAGTTTGTTTCCAGAACTTCTGTGATAGAAAGGAGGAACCCTAATCCTGCAACGTTGTCCTCTTCCCTCCACACATGTGCTGTGGTACACATGCACATGCACACAGGCACACTTGCACACAAAGAAAGCATGGTACATGGAACCTAGAGAAGGATATCTGAGCTTATCTGCTGACCTCAACATGCATTCCTGTCTTCACACACATGCATATGAATACACATGCATGTATAAATTGTTGGTCCAGTTAATGTGAGCAAAGAACAAGTATTAAATTTGACAAAAGGTCAAGGAAGAATTGAAGACTATTCATTTTGTAGTGCTTTGTTAAGTCTTCACTGCTTGTTATTTTAAATTGGGTTAGTAAGGGAAAAAAATCAGACATCTTCTTTGCTTTTAGGAGAGAAAGCCCCTCATTGACTGGGAGATAGAAGAATGCTTAGAATTGGGAGCTGTGGAGAAGGCTCAGTGGCTAGCCTTGATCTGTGGAATCCACATGATACTTGTGTAGTAGAGCTCCAGTACTGCTCCAGTGAGACAGGGAGCTGGGAGCTGGAGAATGCTCAGGAGCCTACAGCCTACCTAGTCTGGGTACTGCCATTTTAATAAGGTGGAAGTCAGAGGCTGACACTAGAGGTTGTCTTCTGTGGCACCTGTGCGTGCGCGCGCATGCGCGCACACACACACATACACACAGTTCAGAATCTCTAAAAATAAGAAAAAGGTATTTGTGTAAGTTCTGTACCATTTATAACCTGGTTTCTCTCCTTCACAATTGGAAATCTGAGTAGAACTTTAAGTCTGTTTTCTGAGAATTTATACTAAGGATAATTGAATTACATAACCATCCTTATGGAAGGATAAAGCAAGATAGGTTCATCCTTCAAAGAACTCATTTGCCTTGTTCTGAGTTTGAGCCAAGGACTGCTTTGCACTTAACCTGTCTCCTCACTAGCCATTCTATACTATAGATATTAAACACTTCCATTTATAGCCTTTTAAAAAAAACAGAACCATTATATGTTTTGACTCACTTCTGCTTTTGAAGCTTTTATCTCCTTATTCTTTATCAATAAAATCTTGGGAGTCGGTATCAGGGTAAGAACCTGAGTGATCAGGGAATCAGCAGAGAAGCCACCAGTGACCCCCCCACCCCTCTCTCCAGAAGGATCCCTGGAATCTTTCTCAGCCTCACCCTACTACTTCCTGTGTGTCTCTATATGTCCTTGGTCCTCCAGAACCCCTATGGCTAATTTTGGTCAGCTAGTAGCTAGCCCCATCCTCTGATTCAAAGTAAACTTTATTGCCAGTCTCGGGTTCGTTAGAATGTGACCAAAATATCACATAACCCTTTTGTCTAGATATAACGGGAAGGTTTTAACTCTAACACAGTAAAACTACATATAATAAGAATAATTATCAGGTAAGAATTACATTCACAATGTATAGTCTGTTTGTACTTGAAAAATTCAGAGAAAATATTCCATTATCTATCCTATCTTGGTGAGTTCAACATTTTGAACCTAATTTACTTTATATCCTAACTTGTATTTCCAACCCAAAACTATCTTATTTTAGATAGGCAGGCATTCTTCAAATATTTCAGAGATCTACAGAATATGGCATCTAAGATGTTTTAATAACATAAGACTTTTTATGACCATTAGACCTGTCTGCTCCTGATAGCACAAATTTACTTCAGAGAAGATGGGCATTGAAGAAACTCCAAATGGAATTTCCTTTCATTGTGGCAAAGTTAGCCACTAAGTAATAAAGTGCCCTTGTCTAGACTACTGACAGTATGCTCTGCTGTGGAATAACCCTTCTGTACACTGTGAATACGTATTGCTCTTATTGGTTAGTAAAGAAGCTGATTGGAGTATACCAAGAGAGGATAAAGTTAGCAGGACAATCAATATGGTTTTTTTCTAGATCCATTCATTTGCCTGCAAATTTTAAGATGTCATTATGGTTTTTTTTACTGCTGTGTAGTACTCCATTGTGTAAATGTACCACATTTTCTTTATTTATTCTTCGGTTGAAGTAAAAAGTTTAAACTTAATAAAATGTTGTGTGATATATCTCTGATATCTCTAGGGATCTTTATTACCCCTTTCTATTTATTAAGCATATTATTTAAAGTACTTTTAAATCTTTCTATACCTGTTTGTCCTGTAGTATTGTGAAGTATACCTATAATATGCTTTATGTTGTAATATGCAAAAAACCCTTTCATTTTACTAGAAACATAAGCTTAGTTAATCATGTTGGTGTCCAGAACCTTGTTTGCTTAGTTTTCTCATCCCCCTGACTCTTACATTCTTTCTGCCTCTTCTTCTGCAGGATTCCCTAAGCCCCTAGGGGAAGGATTTGATGGTCACATCCCCTTTAGTTTTGAGTGTCCCACAGTCTGTCTCTCTCTCTCTCTCTCTCTCTCTCTCTCTCTCTCTCTCTCTCTCTCTCTCTCTCTCTCTCTCAGGAGGAGGAGGAGGAGGGGAGAGAGCAAAGGGGTAGGATAAAATCTTTTAACAGAAAAAAGGGGAAATGCATACCCCCAGACTTCCCTAGCTTTAGCCTGGGGCCTTGGTGTTTCCCAGAAAATTCTCCACATAATTTTGAGAGACTGGACATGGACCCCTTGATTTAAGGATGTAAGTTGAAGCTTTTGAGTCAAATGATTACCGATTCCAGGAATTAACGTGGTCTCAGTCACAGCATCAAGAGGGCTACAATTCCCAGTAGTTCTCACAGAAGCCCAGGATTGATTTTTATTGATCTAGACTACAATTTCCTGCTCTGGTTTATTAAATATGAGTCACTTGTCATCCTTATGCTGGGGAACTCACATGAGCTGCATGCACCATAAGAATCAAAACCATACTGGGCATGCTTCTCAAAAAGACACAGCATGTGATGAGAACTGGATGGGGGTAGGTCTGCATCTTGAATCCAGCCTGCAGGTATCCCCAGACAGGGAGCTGCCTAGGGCTTTGTCAGCATACCACTTCCTTCTTTCCACCTTCTTATTCATCCTCTTGTCTGTTCTGTGTGTTCACTTTATTGTGCATTTAGAAATTGCCCGACCTTGTTTGCTTCTGTGGTTCTTTCCTCTTTCTATGCCAATAGAAACCACTTTAAAAAAAAAAAACATACAACATTCTCTCTCTGATTACTTTGTTGTATGGATTATTGGTTTTCACTGTGTCCTTTCCATTTAAAAAGATTTTATTATTTTGAAGTGTGTATATGTGGGTAGGCATAACTGCACCAGGGCATATATATGGAGACCAGAGAACAACTTGCAAGAGCCAGCTCTCCCTTTAATAAGTGGGTTCCGGGAATTGAGCTAGGTTTGCAGGCATGGCCATAAGTGTCCTTTCCCAGTGAGGCGGATCACTAGTGAGGGTAAAAGGGACAACTGGAGCAGGAAATCAACCAATCACTGAGCACCATGACTCTGAACCCAGAGCCAGTGAAAGAAACACACCCTGTATTTAAGGCCTGAGCCAGGAAAAAAACATCTTTATCCCTGAACTCAGAACTAAAGATATGTGCCCTAGCTCTGAAACTAGTGTCAAAGAAACACACTTTGTCCCTGGAATCAGAGCCAGTGAAAGAAATATGCCCTGGTCTTAAGATTAGAGTCAAAAAGCTAAAAAGGACCAGTGAAAGAAACCACAATTTGGCCATAAAGTCAGAGCCATCTCTGCTACTGACCAGTTAAACTGACCAATCCCCCTTCTCCCTGGGGAAAACTCCACCCCTAAGAAGCCCTATATAAACCTCTCCACCCCTTCAGTTTAGATCTGCTGTTAAGCCCCCCCCCCCCCCCCCCCCCCCCCCCCGACACAGGCAGCCATTCTCCTTCCCAAATAGATCTCTTTCTAAAATGAGTCTTGGGTGATGACTTTAATTTGCTGATGCAGAGCAGAAGAACCTGGTTGGGAAGTCCCATAGGGGATTGAGCTGAAAAACCTTGCTAAGACACTTCCTAGGAGGCCTCAGCAAGGAGTGGAACAGAAGAACCTTGCTAGGAAGCTCCTTAATGGGGGGGGCTGAGCAAGGCGGGGTGGGGGAGATTTCGCCAGAGCTGGAGGAGATTGCTACATTTCTGCAGGGGGCTTCCCTTTAACAGAGTGTTAGTAGAAGAAACATCTTGGGCCAGAGAAGAAGCAGACAGCTCTGCTAGGATGCTCCCAAAAGGGAACAGAGCAGAACTCAGCTCTCCAGGAGAACAGGAAATTGATGATTACTTCTTTCCTTTTTCTTTTCATATTTTTTATGTTTTATGTGTCCCATTTAAACAACTTACAGCAATATCTTACATTTTAAAAATGTTTTAAATTTTCAATTAAAAACTTTGATACAATATATTTTAGTCATATTCTTTTTCCTCCACCAACTACTTCCAGATCTTTACCACCTCCGTACGCCAACAACTTCATGTTCTTTTTTTCTGTCAACGAAAGAGAGGGAGAAAGAAACAACAAAAAAATTCCATAATGGAAATAAAAATTGACGATCTAAAATAAAGAAAATCATTAAGTCAAAACAAATAGTACATATACCAAAACAAACCATTGAGTCCATTTGATGTCGGTCAATTACAGCTGAGCCTGGGGCTGCCCTGGGGTGTGGTTGTGTACCCAGTGACACTTGTTTGGAAACAACTGGATCTCCCTTTCCCAGGAGGTATCTAGGGGTGGAAATTGTGCATGTTTCTCCTTCTTAGTGCTGGGATTTTGTTTGGTTTGAATGTGTGCAGGTCTTGTGTGTGCTGTCATGGTCTTTAGGTTCATATGTGTGTCAGTTGTAGCTGGAAGACACTGCCTTCCTTGGAGTCATCTGCCACCTCTGGCTCTTAAGAATCTTTACTCCTCTTCTTTTGCATCGTTACCTGAGCCTTGAGTGGAGGGTTGGGGGGGGGGGGGTCCATAAAGACATCCTATTTAGAGATGAGTGCTCCAAAGTCTTTCTCTGTCTTCATATTGTCTAGTTGTGTGATCTTTTTGTTAATCACCATCTCTTGCCAGAAGAAGCTTCTCTATTGAGTATTAAACAATGCTCTGTTCTATGGGTATCGCAATACATCATTGGGGTGATTTTTATTGCTTTGCTCCTTTAGCAGAGTATTAGTAGTAGGACTATACCTATTTGGTCTTAGCTCTTGGCTATTTTTGCAGTGTAATATCCGAGTTCCATCTCATGGAGTGGGCCTTATAATCAATCTAAAGGTGGTTGATTACTTCCATTTGTGCCATGTGTTATACCTGTATATGTTGCAAAGGGTTTGTAACTGGGTGAAATTGATTATTTTCCTGTTTTAGTAGCATGCGAAGTAACTTCCAACACCATGAATGATTAGTCAGGTGTGAACCTTCTAGTTTGGCATCAGCTTGTTTTTTTTTTTTTTGGGTTTTTTTTTTTTCTTTTTTTTTTTTTTTTTTTTTTTTTTTATCCAGTAACGTAAGTTAGTTGTGTCTTTAACAATAGGGACTTACCATTAGGTTATGGAGAGTAACCAATAGCTTTGGCAATAACCTGTGACATGTCTATGGAACCCCTTTTACTCATCTGGGGCATTGTCTACCCATTGCATGATGATGCCACATAAGTTTTTCATATATGTATATGTTCTAGCAAGCTTCTACAAAGGTAGGTTTCCATATAACTCTTTAAAAGTCTGATAGTATGACTTCTCCCTTCTCATATTTCCTCCTTTGTCCTGCTTCCTACCTCCTCCCCATTTAATCCTATTCAATTTTCCTTTATCTCTTTCTAATACCGTATTCCACGTCCACATCATTGGAAGTGTCACTGCTCCCCCTGGACCCTTACTAGCTACCTAACATCTGTGGTTATTCTAATTGAAACACATATAGCTAAAGCTTAAAAGCAGAATTCACCAATAAGAGAACATGCAGTGTTTGTCTTGGGGGTCTGTGTTACCTCAGTTAGGATGATTCTTTCTTTATCCATTTACCTACAAATTTCATAATCTCTTTTTTCCTAACAGCTGAATAATATTCCTTTGTGTAAATGTAACATATTTTCATTAGCCATTCATCATTTGATATGTATCTAGGCTGTTTCAAATTTCTGGCTATAATAAATAGAGTAGCAATGAACATGTATGTATAACTGTATTTATAGTAAGATTGGAGTCCCTTGGATATGCCGGTGATATAGTCAGTTCTTGCGGGGCATCAATTTTCTTTTTTGAAGAACTGCCACACCAGCTTTCACAGTGGTTCTATCTGTTTGCAGTTCCACCAGCAATGAATTAGCATCCCCCCCTTTTTGGTGTGTGTGTGTCCTCACCAGCATGTGCTACTATAAATTTTTTTTAAATTACCCTTGAACCATCCTAACTGATGTAAGAAAAATCTCGAAGTAATTTTAATTTACAATTCCCTGGTGGCTAAGAATGTTGAACATTTTTTTAATATTTCTCAGCCATTTGTGTTTCTTCTTTTGAGAACTTCCTGTTTAGTTATATACCCCATTTTAAAATCAGGTTATATTTCTTTCTCTCTTACTCTCTCCTTCCTTCCTTCCTTCCTTCCTTCCTTCCTTCCTTCCTTCCTTCCTTCCTTCCTTCCTTCCTTCCTTCCTTCTTCCTTCTTTCATTTGCTTTTATCGAGACAGGGTTTCTCTGTGTAACAGACCTAGCTGTCTTGGGACTTGCTCTGTAGTCCAGGCTGGCCTCAAACCCACAGAGATCTGTGCCTCTGCCTCCCAAGTGCTTGAACTAAAGGCATGTGCCACCACTGCCTACCATCAATTTTTGTTGTTGATGTTGTTGGTTTTTTTTTAAAATTTATATATTCTAGATAACTAACCTTCTATTAGATGTATAATCGGTAAGGATTTTTCCCATTCTGCAGTCTGCCACTTTGCTGGAACGATGGTGTTCTTCGCTGTACAGAAGCTTTAGACTTCATGAGGTTCCATTTATTAATTGTCAGTCTAAGGCTTTTGTTACCACTGTGCTGTTCCTTCCTGTGTCAGTGAGTTCACATCGACTCCCTGATTTCTCTTCTAATAAGGTTCAGGGTATGTGGTCATATCCTGAGTTTCTTGATCCATTTGGAGTTCAGTTTTGTGCAAGGTGTTAAGTATGGATCTATTTTCATCCTTTTACATGCAGCCATACTAACCTGTACCCTTTGTTGAAAATGCTGTGTACTTTTGGTTTCTTGGTCAAGTGTCAGGTATGCATAGGTGTGTGGACTTATGTCTAGGTCTTCAGTTCCATTCCATTGATCAACATGTCTGTTTTAATGAAAATGTCATGCTGGGGTTTTTTTTGTTTTTGTTTTTCGTTTTGTTGTTGTTGTTGTTTTCTTATAGGTCTATAGTACATCTTGAAATAGGGGATGGTAATACCTCCAGCAGTTCTTTTATTGTATAAGATTGTTTTAGCTATCGTGTGTGTGTGTGTGTGTTTCCATATGAAACTGAAGATTTTTTTCTTTCAATTTCTGTGAATAATTGTGTTGGAAATTCGATGGGGATTTAGTTGAATCTGTCAGTTGCTTTTGGTAGTATGGCCATTTTCATAATATTATCCTAATCAGTTTGCAAGCATGGGAGGCTTTTGCATCTTTTTAATTTAGTTCTTAGGTATCTTACAATTTTTAATTATACAAATCTTTCACTCTTGTAGATATATATGTGCATACATACATATGGAACACACACACAATTGTGTATCTTTATATAGGAAAGCTATTATTCTGGTGGAGTTTTTAGAGACTTGCGCAATAAAAAAATATTTTCACTTCTGATTACAGTTCTCCCCCTCCAGCTCCTCCAGGTCTTCCTCATCTCTCCATGCACCCAAATCCATATCCTTTCTTGTGTATATCTGTTTGCTTTAATTTGAGATTTATTCCTTATTGCTTACAGTTTGTTTATAAAATGTCCCCCATCAAAGGTCATATGTGGAATGCTAGGTTCCCAGCCATTGTACATTTCAGGGTTCCTGGTTCTCAGGAGGGCACCAACTTCATCAACAGAGTGATTCATAGATGGCTACACGACTTGATGGGCTTTAGGGAAGTGGTACCTAACTGGAGGAAGTGGGTCACTAGGGTGTACTTTTGAAGACTGTCTTTGTCCACATTATTCTGTCTTATCTGCTTTCTGGTTGTCATTGACCAGCAGCTTTATCCGTCATGCCCACGCGCCTGTGATGTTGCTAACTTTACCATAAGCCTAAGAGCAATGGAGCCATCCAACAGCAGCCTGCAATCTCTTAAATACTGAGGGAAATAAGTCTTTCCTCACTTCAATTGTCTTCTCAGCTATTTGTCAGGACAGTAAAAGCTAACTAAATATCCTAGGTCATTTTTATTTTAATGTTTTGTAAGGATGTGTATCTCAGTTTGTTGATAATCATTTAGGTTATTGGTGTTTTTAAGTAATATACTGAATAAATATAAAACATTTCTGGGCATACAATGTTATTTCTCTTGAAATCACGAGTATAGTTTCTAGATCACAGAATAGCTCTATTAAGACTTCTTAAGAGGCTGAATCCTCTGTTTGATCCATAGCCTTCTCAGTATTGAAAGCTGTATTTTGCCCTTTCTATTGATTATATAGAATCATCTCTTTTTTTTTCCCACAATGGCTAGTGCTCATCCTTTCATGTATTCTGAGTTACTTATATTTCTTCTTGTGCTGGTTTGTTTTCTGAATGTGATTGACTTTTTATTTCAGAGTAACAAGAGTACTTTTTAAAAAAAAAATCACTTTATTATGTGTAGTTGTGTCCATATGAGATATGTGCATGTGAGTTCAAATGTCACTAAAGGCCAGCAGAGGGTATTTGGATCACTTGGAACTAGAGATATAGATAGTTGGCTGTTCAGTGTAGATTAGGAACCAAACTCAGGTCCTCTGCAAGAGCAGTATACATTTTATCCTGAGCCATCTCTCCAGCTCCCAAGAATTCTTTATACTGTATATTCTAAATACAATTTCATCTAGATAAAATGTACCAAGGGTATATTCTATAACTCTGAAGTTTGTCTTTTCATTTACGTAACAGCAAAAGCTTTTTAACTTCAGTGATCTCTTATTTATCACTTAAAAATATTGGTGGTTCTGGGAAGATGACTCAACAGGTAAATGTATTCGTCTTTTTGAGATCAGGTCTCATGTAGCTCAGGTTGGTCTTGAGCTTGCTATATAATAGTAAATGACCTTGAACCTCTGATCCTCATGTATACCTCCTGAGTAGTCTGATTATAGGTGTGTGTAGCCATACATAACTTTATATGATACTGGGGATTAAAGTTCCGTGAATTCTACCAAACACTTTACAAACTAAGCTAAATCCCTAGCTCTCTGCTACCTTTTATAGACTTTAATTTGCCTTGATCTTTTCTTGGAAATCTTTGGTCACATGAAATTATCAGGACTGTTGATTTATCTTCTATATTAACTTATTTCTTCATCATAGGGCCGCACTGTACAGTTGTGCTTACTTTATCTGTATCAGAGATTCTTAGCTGAGGATAGTTTTGTCATGAAAAACTTACTTGATAGTATCTCAAGATATATGCTTCTTTCAGTTGTGGGGAGGAGATGTTATTTGTATCAAGCAGGTAGAGACAATAAGGATGTTGCTAAGCATCTAATAATGTATGTGACAATCTCCCATTCTCCCATGAGTAGAATTATCCAGCCCCAAATATTGTAATACCAAAATAAAATACTTAGACTTATATAAGTCTTGAAATTAGTTGTTGGTAGCTCTCCAATCTTCTATTTCCTTTTCAAAATTGCCTTGCATAGTCAAGGTCATTTATATTTGCATATAAACTATAAATGAGCTTATTCAGAGTAGAGCAGCATTGCATTAACCTAGAATAATTTGGTGAGAATTGAATCGATACTTTGGGTGTCTTTTGTTGTTCGTTGAACTTCACTGTAAAAACCATCTGAATTTGGAGCTTATTTTTTTTAAAAAAAAAAAAAAAAAAGAAAAGAAAAGTTCGACAGGAAGTGGTTGAGCATGTCTTTAATCCTACTTGGGAAGCAGAGGCAGACGATCTCTGAATTTGAGGCCAGATTGGTCTACAGAGCTAGTTCTATGACATCCAGGGCTACACAAAGAAACCCTATATCAAAAAACAAAAAGAAAACTTCATTGTGCATGTAATGTGGAGAGATGCCCCCCCCCCACACACACACTTACTCATTCCAGGAAGGGAATATCTATCTTTGTCAGGATTACTACTGCTGTGATGAAGTACTATGACCAAAGCAAGTTGGGGAGGAAAGGATTTATTTGGCTTATGCTACCACATCACAGTTTATCATCAAAGGAACTCAGGACAGGAACTAAAACAGGGCAAGAACCTAGAGGCAGGAGGTGAGACATACTATGGAGGGATGTACTTACTGGCTTGCTCCTCATGGCTAGCTAAACCCACTTTTTAAAAAAAAAATAGAACCTAGGACCATGAGCACAGGGGTGACATCTCTCACGATAGGCTGGGCCCTCCGCTGTCAATAAGTAATAAGGCTTATAGGCTTTTCTATAATCCATTCTTTTAGAGCCATTTTCTTTTTTGGTTTTTCGAGACAGGGTTTCTCTGCAGCTTTTTTAGAGCCTGTCCTGGACCTAGCTCTTGTAGACCAGGCTGGCCTCAAACTCACAGAGATCCGCCTGCCTAGAGCCATTTTCTTAATTGAGGTTCCCACCTCTCAGATGATTGTAGCTTGTGTGAAGTTTACATAATACTAGCCAGCACACCACCAAAGTCTAACTTGGTGAACCAATACTGTGTGTGTGTGTGTGTGTGTGTGTGTGTGTGTGTGTGTGTGTGTGTGTGTGTGTTTTCCTGGCTATCCTTGAACTTGCTTTGTAGAGCAGGTTGGACTCAAACTCAGGGATTGCCTGCCTCTGTTTCCCAAGTGCTGGGATTAAAGGCGTGCACCACCACCTGGCGAACCATTAAATTTTATGGGGATTACTTACTGGAATATGAGTGAGGAGTTACTTCCAGGAGCAGAAATTACTCAAAGTAGGTGCATCACCAAAACCCATTCCAGGATGGGTGACAGCTTGTGAATGCTGGAAACCTGGAGAATACTGCACAGCATGCAGGCAGATTAACAGGATCTTTTCCTTTCTAGGTGGCTCAGATGGTGCTAGACTCAATCTTTCTTGCAACTTGGCTTATCTCAAAGTGATTGTCAGCATCATTATTGTTTACTCATGGAAGGGGAGGTAGGGACCTAATTAATCAGGCCACTTTCATGGATTTTCTGAAGCTCTTTTTAGTTGCATGCCTTCTGTTTTAAGGAGCTTTTCTGTTGGACAGACTGTTTCAATCTTGGAGGAAGCTACTACACAACAGCAGCCTTTGTTTGTTAAATCTAAGTATATATATTTAGACAGCAAGTGTATTAGTAAGAGTTCTCCAGGAACAAACTGCCTGCAGGCAGAGAAAGAAACCCATAGAAGAGGGAGAGGCAGAGAATGGAGGAGGGAAGAAGTTAGTAACTTTGAGTTAATGGCTCACAGTCTACAGTATGTAGGATAGCAGGCAAAGTAGAGACTTTCTCATCTTATCTTGTCAACCCTGGACAATGAAAAGTTCACCTCTTCTCTTCTGCTCGATTGTTTGGAAGTTGTTTTATGTCTGCTGGGTAGAAATCCTGATGAGAGTTGATGCTGTTACTTGAATCCTGTAGTTTGGAAGCAAAGCTCCTGCAGGCTGGTAGGATAGACCTCTGCGGATATGCCTGTTGGCCTGGGGAAGTAGGATTATATACAGCGTTAAGCCATAGGTGTTCTGTGGGGACAGATTCCTTCTTCGTCAGGAGACCTTAGTCTTTGGCTCTCAAGACCCTCAGCTAATTAGAAAGCCTACCCAATGGGTAACATATCTGTTTTATTAAATGTTAGTTATATCTAGATTCTAAATTCACAGAAACATATAAACCAGTGTCTGAAAGTTAATTAGTATGGCCTGCAAAGTGAAGCAAGAAGTGAACCATCGCTGAAGGAAATCCAGGCTTTCTGTTCTTGTGTTTGTCTTCTTACATGTTGGGTTTTTCCCCAAGTGCATCTTCAGTATATAATTTGTGGTTTGGGGGGGGCAATGCATAAAATTGCTTATTATATTCTTTGTATTAGTTATTAGTCTCGTTGCTCTAACAAAATATTGGGTAAAAGCAATTCACAGAAGGGAGAGTTTATTCTGGCTCACACTCTGAGGATGCAGTAGTCCCTTATGGTAGAGAAGTCACTTGTAGCACCTGATCATGTCACATCTATAGTCAGGAAGCAGGGAGAGATGGATGCTGCTGCTTAGAGAGTTCCCTTTTTAAATTCAGCTTGAAACAACTTTGCCCACAGTCTAATCTAGGGAATTCCTCACAGCATACTTAGAAACTTCTATCCCATCACACTAATTTTTAGATCCCATCAAGTTGATGTCAGAATTAGCCATCTAGTCCTTGTCAGTTTGACACCCAAATGCATCATATAATCTTCTACCCTGTATGTAGCATGATTAGTGAAAACCGAGAGACTGATATATTAATAAGTAAAGCTTCCTTGAAGCTCAGAAAAGCAAAAAAGACAGCCACTGGCTCTTACCTCTACCTCAATCTGAAATGGTGATCCTACCTCCAGGAATCTCAGAATGAGACTATATCTGAGAGCTGTTTCCTCCCATTTTATAATCCGCTCTAGGCCTGGGATTAAGGACATGCCCCACTACCGCCCAGTTTCTATGACAAAGTAGTGTGGCTACTAGGATTAAAGGTGTGTGTCACCACTGCCTGGTCTGTAAAGCTGACCAGTGGGGCTGTTTTACTCTCTGATCTTCAGGGAAGCTTTATTTATTAAAATACTAATGAACTATCACTACACCTGTATCTTCATAGCTTTTTCATAATACAAAATGCATTCAGTACAACCTTAAAAGTTTCCATAGTCTATAGAATGTTGTCACACATAGCTGTGGTGGGTCTTCTCACATCAATTCATCTAATCTGGTTTATTTTTCACAGGCCTGCCTAGAAGCTAACATAATCTAGGTTACTTCTTCACAGGCTTGTTTTCTATACGATTCTACATCCAATGGAGTTAACAAACTGACTTAAACGTCACATTCTTTCACACACACACACATACACACACACATACACACACACACACACACACACACACACACACACCCTTCTCTCACACACACACCAGTTCTGGGGATTGAGCTTTGGGCCTTGTGATTTACAAGAACTCAATTGCTAAGCAAAAGCTATCCCCGTGGCATCCTTTTAATATCTGTAAGATATATAATAGTTCATGTTTTCTGACCGTGGTGATTTCTCCTTCTCTCTTTTCCTAGCTCTACTCTGTTTCCATAGGACTTTGCTGTTCCTTTCAAGACTGGCTTTAATTTTCTAGTTCCCACATCATTTATTTCTTTTCTTATTTATTTTACTTAGTTTGGGTTTCTTTTGCTATTTTCTCTCTAACTTCTCTAAGTAAAACTTAAACTATTGATTTTTTAATGTTTTGGTTTTTCAGATACAAACTTTTGAAGCTCTAAATGCTGTTTCAGTAATATCTGTGTAAGGGTTGTGGAGATGGGTCAGTGAGTACATGTTTGCTGCAGAGGCATGAGGACCTGAGTTTGGATCCCAGCATCCAGGTAAAAGCCAGAATTAAGAAATTTAAAACTGAACCATACCTAGTTAAAACCATACACAGTATCAAAGTTACTCTCCAGAGTTCAAAAGAAAAACAGACCATAGTCAAAAGAGTGATCACCATGCAAGTATCAGCACCTAGGCTCAAGCCCTGGAAACCATATAAAATGGCAGGCAAGGTGGTGTGTGCTTTGAACCCCAACACTAAGAAGGTAGATACAGGTAGATCCCTAGCTTAGCCTACCTGGCCAATTCTAGGCTACTGAGAAAAAATTTGGCTCAATAAGAAGGTGCTTCAGAGAATGGCACCTGAGGGTGATCTCTTATTTCTACATGCATGCAGAAACACATGCACTCCTAAACACACTTGTGTTTTTGTGGCTATTATAATAAAAATTAAAAGCGATTTATTTAGAAAATAATTTTATTGGTTGCTTCAATTACATTATCTAAAGTAATAATATGTGTTAATCAGTAGTTGTGTGCTAGATGGACCTGATGGGATGATAGATTCACTTCTACATGACATAAGGCCAGAGCAGAGTCCAGATGAACAAACAGTGAAGAAGGCTGCTTGTTGGACTAGAGGAGTTGACCTAGAGTAAACTTGGCATTTCCATTACATTTTTAAAGACTGACATATAGAAAATACTTTAATAACACTTTTTCTTTTTCCTTGAGCCAATTATGGCACATGAGCAGCTAGGGGTGGTGGCATGCATTGCAAAAAGTGAGTACCCTGTCACCAAATAAGACGGGGAAGCAGGTGAGGAAGACATCCTGACGTCAGATACCAATCTCTGGCCTATCTCCACAGTCTATGGCAGACGCTCATGCACATATACAAATTTGGGTGGATTTTTTTTTTTATGGACAAGGGAGGTGGTTCCCCCAATCCCGTGTGTGTGTGTGTGTGTGTGTGTGTGTGTGTGTGTGTGTGTCTTTATGTAAGTTATGAGTCAGGGTCTTCTTTGGCTTTCTGAATAGCTAAATTACAGTAACTAGCCAGAAGACTCTTTAAATGATATTTTAAATTAATGTTATAAAGACATAGACAAAACGATACCTTTTTAAAATATTGAAAGTTAATAAAGGTGTAAATGTAACAGACCCAAATTGTTACCCTCATTACACAGTATAATAATGATATCAGCATGTGTCAGTTTGTGAATACTGATCCATATCTAAGAGACTCATATCTTTTGTTCATCTCTCATGCCCTCACATGGAAAACTTTTGAATTGTTCATGACTTTATGGTCTTGTTGAAGAGAGGGTGGCTGCTATTGTTGACTTTAAGTATAGAACATTCTTACCTTTAACATTCATCAGAATGATTGACTCAATGGATTCGTTTTCCTTCCTGTTCTCTTCCCTTTTAGTGTCTTTTATTGTTGCTGAGATAGGATCTCACTGTGTGTCCTGTCTGGCCTGGAACTTGCTCTGTAGACCAGACTAGTCCTAAACTCAAAAGAGTTTCTGTCTCTTTCCTTAACTCACTTAATATGATTATAATAATTTTTAATTTTATTTTTTAAAAAACTATCCTTTCTTTTACATACCAATCCCAGTTCCCACTCCCTTCCCTCCTCCCATTCCTTCTACCTTGCCTTCACCCCAACCCCCATCCACTCCTAAGAGAGGGTAAGGCACATTGCTTTGGGGTGACTTATGTATACTAGCATATTATCTGCAAATAGCGGAAGTTTTATTCTTCCTTTCCAATTTGTATCCCCTTGATCCCCTTTTGTTGTCTTATTGCTCTACCTAGAACTTTAAGATCTATGTTGAATAGATATGGAGAGAGTGGAACAGCCTTGTCTTGTTCACTTTACTAGAATCTTTTTGCGTTTCTCTCCATTTAATTTGATTGTGGCTATTGGCTTGCTTGCTATATATTGCTTTTATTATGTTTAGATATGTTCCTTGCATTTCTGTTCTCTCCAACACCTTTATCATGAAGGAGTGTTGGATATTGTCGAATGCTTTTTCAGCATTTAATGAGTTGATCATATGGTTCTTTTTTTTTTTAGTTTATTTATATGGTGCATTACATGGACAGATTTTCATGTGTTTAGCCATTCCTGTGTCTCTGGGATGAAGCTGATTTGATCATGGTGGATGATTATTTTGATGTGCTTTTGCATTTGGTTTACCAGTATTTTATTGAGTGTTTTTGCTACAATGTTAAGGAGGTACATTGGTCTGTAATTTTCTCTTGATTGAGTCTTTGTGTGGTTTCAGTATCAGGGTAACTATAGCCTCAATGAGTTTGGCAGTGTTCCTTCTGTTTCTGCTGTATATAAGAATTTGAGGAATATAGGTATTAGCTTTTCTTTGAAGTTCTGGTAGAATTCTGTACTGAAACAATCCGACCCTGGGCTTTTTTTTGGGGGGGGGGGGGCTTTTGATGACAGCTCCTATTTTCTTGCAGGCTATAGTTTTAATTATATTGTTTACTTGGTCTTGATATAATTTTGGTATGTTGTACCTATTCAGAAAATTGTCCATTTCTTTTAGATTTTCCATTTTTTGTGGAGTACAGGTTTTTAGTAAGACCTAATGATTCTCTGGATTTACTCAGTGTCTGTTGTTGTGTCCCCCTTTTCATTTCTGATTAGTTAATTTGAATGTTCTTTCTCTGCCTTTTGATTAATTTGGATAAGAGTTTGTCTATCTTGTTGATTTTCATTGATTCTTTGTATTGTTTCTTTGTCTCTATTTCAACCCTCAATTTGATTATTTCCTGTCATCTGCTTCTCCTGTGTGAGTCTGCTTCTTTCTGTTCTAGAGCTTTCAGTTGTGTTGTTAAGTCACTAGTGTGAGCTTTTTCCACTTTCTTTATAAGTAGGAACTTACTGCTATGAACTTTCCTCTTAGCACTGCTTTCATAGTGTCCCATAAGTTTGGGTACGTTGTGTCTTTATTTTCATTGATTTTTAGGAAGTCTTTAATTTCTTTCCTTATTTCTTCTTGATCCAGGGGTGATTCAATTGAGCACTGTTCAATTTCCATGAGTTTGTAGGCTTTCTGCAATTAGTATTGTTGAATTCTAACTTTAAACCGTGGTGATCCGATAAGATACAGGGAATTATTCCAATTTTTTTTGTATACGTTGAGGTTTTCTTTGTTACTGAGTATGTGGCCAGTTTTAGAGACGGGTCTCTGAGGTACTGAGAAGAAGGTATATTCTTTTGTGTTTGGGTGAAATGTTCTATAGATGTCTGTGAAGTCCATTTGGAGTCATGACATCTGTTAGTTCTCCTATTTCTCTGTTAAGTTTCTGTCTGGTTGACCCATCCATTGGGGAAAGTGGGGTGTTGAAGTCTCCTACTATTAGTGTGTGGGGTTTGATATGCAATTTAGGTTTTAGTAATGTTTCTTTTACATATGTGGTTGCTCTTGTATTTGGGGCATAGATGTTCAGGATGGAGACTTCATTTTGATGGATTTTTCCTGTGATGATTATAAAGTGTCTTCCATTTCTTCTGATTGATTTTAGTTTGAAGTCTATTTTTTTAGATATTAAGATAGCTACACCCACTTGTTTCTTAGGTTCATTTGACTGGAAAATCATTTCCTAACCCTTTATTCTGATGTAATGTCTGTCTTTGAGGCTGAGGTGTATTTCTTGTATAGAGCAGAAGGATGGATCTTGCTTTCACATTCATTCTCTTAGCCTGTGCCTTTTTATAGGTGAATTGAGTCCATTGATATTAAGAGATATTAATGTCCAGTGATTGTTAATTTCTGTTATTTTTTTGGTGGTAGTATGTGTGTTTCTCTTATTTGGGGTTTGCTGGTGGGAAGTTATCTGTTCCCTGGGTTTTTGTGGATGCACTTTGCTTCCTTGGGTTGGAACTTTTCTTCTAGTACTTTCTGTAGAGCTGGATTTGTAGATAGGTATTGTTTAAATCTGGTTTTGTCATGGAATATCTTGTTTTCTCCATCGATGGTGATTGAAAGCTTTGCTGGGTATAGTAGACTGAGCGTGCATCCATGGTCTCTTAGTGTCTTCAGCGCATATATTCAGGACCTTTTGGCTTTCATGGTTTCCATTGAGAAGTCGGGTGTAATTCTGATAAATCTGCCTTTATATGTTACTTGGCCTTTTTCCTTTGCAGCTCTTAATATTCTTTCTTTATTCTGTATGTTTTGCGTTTTGATTATTATATGACAAAGGACTTTTTAAAATTTTTTTGACTTATCTATTTGTTGTTCTGTAAGTTTCCTGTACCTTCATATGGATATCCTTTAGGTTGGGAAAGTTTTCTTCTATGAGTTTGTTGAATATATTTTCTGGGCCTTTGAGCTGGAGTTCTTCTCGTTCTTCTATCCCTATTATTCTTAGGTTTGGTCTTTTCATGCTGTCCCATATTTCCTGGATGTTTTGTGTTAAGAATTTGTTAAATTTAGCATTTTCTTTAACCAATGAATCAATTTCCTCTATAGTATCTATTTATTTCCTCTGTAGTATAATTCTATTGGTTGTGCTTATATCTGTAGTTACTGTTTGTTCACCCAGATTTTCCATTTGCAGAATTCCTTTGGTTTGTGTTTTCTATATTGCCTCTATTTCAGTTTTCAAGTCTTGAACTGTTTGCTTTACCTTTTAACTGTTTACAATTTACCAATTGTTTTTTTCTTGGGTTTCTTTTTTTTTTTTTTCTTTTTTTGGTTTTTCGAGACAGGGTTTCTCTGCAGCTTTTTTAGAGCCTGGCCTGGAACTAGCTCTTGTAGACCAGGCTGGCCTCGAACTCACAGAGATCCGCCTGCCTCTGCCTCCCGAGTGCTGGGATTAAAGGCGTGCGCCACCACCGCCCGGCTTTCTTGGGTTTCTTTAAGAGATTTATTGATTTCTTCCAATTTTTTGTCTGTCTTTTCCTCCATTTCTTTAAGAAAATTTTTCATTTTCTCTTTAAAGGTCTCCATCATCCTCATTAAGTTACATTTAAAATCTATTTCTTTTGCTTCTCCTGGGTTAGGATGATCAAGTCTTCCTGTTGTATGACCACTGGGTTCTGGTGTTGCTTCTTAGGGTGTTGGGTGAATTCTTTCATTAGTGCCTACTCATCTCTTCCTCCAATTGGTTCCAGGAGTGTCTTTGCCTCTTTGTCAAATCCTTGCAGTTGCTGTCTGTGTATTTGGGAGTTGTTCTTGGTTTGCTCTATACTGTTGCTGTCTGTTTCTCAGGGAGCTGCTGAGGTTTCTCTTGGTCTGCTCTCTTAGTTCTCTACGTGCAGTCACAGTCTGTACTTCATAGTTCCTCTCTTGGTCTTCTCTTTGCAGAAGCAGCCTGTGCTTCAGAGTTTCTCTGAGGTCGCCAGGGATGGGGGGTGGGGGGGGGAGAGCTGTAGGGAGGGTTGGAGGCAGAGTGAGACTTGTACCTTACAGGGTTTGATTGATGGAATGGGGGTGTTGGAGCAGCCCACCTGCAGGAAGCTTCCCTACTGGCTGCCTAGAGAAGCTGAGGTAGGTGGGAGAAGGGCCTGGGGTTTTGCTCTGATATCTAGGACCTAGGGAGTGGGGTGCCCCGCTATGTGGGTTATCACTCACCTTTTGGTCCTCTTTGTGCAGTCTCAGCCTGTGTTTCAGAGTTGCTCTGAGGTCACCGGGGATAGGAAGGTTTCGATTATGATTATTTTTAGTTACATCTATTTTTATTTTTTTTTCATATTTGAAAAAAATCTATCATGTATATTTTCTTTATCAATGGCCTCTGTTGTTGAACACCTATACATTGCTTCCATAATCTAGATATTGTAAATATTATAGCTAACATATTTTAGAATATTTGATTATGAAATAAATAATTTATATTTACTTTCTTTCATTACAACTACAAGATTAATAAAATGTATGTAGTAGCTTTGTTTCTTCACGTAAATTTCCTTCAGCCAAGTCCATAAGATGATTGCAGCAAAAGAAATTTATTCTTCCTGGATGTGAGGTAATACATGCCTTTAATTCCAGCGCTCAGGAGGCAAAGGAAGGGGCAGGTGGATTTCTATGAGTTCAAGGCCAGTCTGGTCTACAAAGCAAGTTCCAGGACAGCCAGGACTACACAGAGAAACCCTGTCTTGAAAAACAAAAAACAAACCAAGAACAAAAACCCCTCAGCTCTGATCCCTGGGGAACTGTCCTCATTAAAACGCCATTTTTTCTTGTATCTATGACTATATCTTCACAGGGTCAAATAGTGAGACATAATTCTTTAAAGATTTATTAATGTGTGCTTGCATGGACAATGTGCATCTTATGCTGGTTTCTGAAGAGGCCAGAAAACGGTGTCAGGTCAATGGAACTGGAGTTACAAGTGTTACAAGTCACCTGGTGTTGGCGCTAAGTATGGAGCCCAAGTCCTAAGCTGGACCAGCAAGTGTTTTAACTGCTGAGCCATTGATGATTCCCTGAGACCCACTTCTTTAGGTGATTAGTGATCAAAGACAATATTGCAGGGATGTTTAACTTCATCAGCCTTAGTTCCAGGTACACCTTCCTGGAATAAAGCATCCCTGCAGGATCAAGAAAGAGAAGTCCTGTGTGCAAGGAAACATTCATAACATGATTTTCGGCTCCTAATTTTTAAGATGAGACCGAACTTTATAGCAAGTGAACCTGCTCCATTTCACCTGTTCACATGCAAGCAATTGTAGAATTGACTCTTGGCAAAGAATGGTATCAGCCAATCATAAGAGAACCAGTTTGACCAGAGAGGTAGGCCAGCAGTTATTTACTTCTCATCTTTCCTTGATATTTTCCTAGGCAGGAGCTGGGCTGAAATGAAATATCAAACTCACTGATCACTAGAAGCCAAGCCTTAGAGATTTAAGCTAAAACAGTCTTAATTCTGTTTTTTTCAGTTTGTTTGGTTTGTTTTTTATTTATATGTATATGGAGGGGTGCCCATGTGAGTGCATATGACAGCAGAGGTCAAAAGATGTTAAGTCCTCTAGAGCTGTTACAGGCAGTTGAGCGCTGCTAGATTTGGGTGCCTGGACCTAAACCAAGAAATTCTGGAAGAGGGGAAAGCATTCTTAATCTCTGAGCTATTCTCTAACCCAAATTTTAAGTCTTTTCTGATTCCAACATATAGTTATTAAGACATGATATGGTTTGGCACAAGTTTCTTTAGCAATATAAGTTGCTCCCAGTGGCACATTTTAGATAAATCACACCATGCAACATGCTCCTAAGAAAACTAATTTTCTGTAAATTAATGTTGCTTATATAAAACACACATTGTTTAAATGAATTTATGAATATCCCTACCAATTCAGTTATAAAATTTAACAATAGGGGAGGAAGTATTAATATTATTTTCTATCCTTACAAATTCAGTTATAAAATTTAGCAATAGGGGAGGGAGTATTAATATTATTTTCATAAAAACTCAGATCCTATGAACATTATTATCTGTATAAAAAAGGTAGCTCTATCATTGTGATATCAAAGTTCTGCATAACCCAGAAAGTATAATATTGGCTAATCCCAGAGTAACAACTTTTGATTTGCACGTTATGGGCATTGACTTGCAGACAATGCACAGTAATGAAGTCATAGCACCAAAGTTGATTTGTGGTCTCTCTATATTGCTCTTTCTTCTGAAGTCTCATGTCTGCTTCTCTTTAAACAAAGAGGGGTGTGCATGTGTGTGACCTGGTCACGTTTGAAATTCTTGTTTTATAGACCTAATGTTTTCAGGGTGTTTGTATTCTGTTATTTAAGTTCTTTCATATATTGTTTAATATCTACTTGGTAGATGATAAATTATTGCTTTTACGTACAAACCAGTTTGGACCGGACCTGTCCGCACCAGCAGACCGGTTCAGACCAGTTCTAACCAGTTCAAACCAGTTCAGACCGGTTCAAACCGGTTAGGACTGGTTCAAACTGGTTTAGACCGATACAGACCGGTTTGGACCAGTTCAGACCAGTTCAAACCGGTTCGGACCAGATCTAACCTGTTTAGATTTCAAACCGGTTCAAACTGGTTTAGACCGGTTCAAACTGGTTTAGACCGGTTCAAACCGGTTTAGATCAGTTCAAACTGGCTCAGACCGGTTCAGTCCGGTTCAGACCGGTTTAGACTAGTTCAGACCGGTTCAGATCAGTTCAAACCGGTTAGTACCAGTTCAGACTGGCTCAGACCGGTTCAAACCGGTTCAGACCAGTTCAAACAGGCTCAATCTGGTTTAGACCAGTTCAGACCGGTTGACACCGGTTTAGACCGGCTCAAACCGGTCCAAACCAGTTCAATCCGGTTTACGCCAGTTCGAGCCGGCTCAGACCGGTTTAGACTGGTTCAATCCGGTTCAAACCGGTTGAGACCAGTTCAAGCTGGTTTAAACCGGTTTAGACCAGCTCAAACCAGCTCAGACTGGCTCAAAGCAGTTCAAGCCAGTTTAGACCAGTTCAAACCGGTTTACACTGGCTCAGACTGGCTCAAACCAGTTCAATCCGGGTTAGACCGGTTGAATCTGGTTTAGACCAGTTCAAACCGGCTCAAACCGGTTTAGACAGGTTCAGACCAGTTCAAACTGTTTTAGACTGGTTCAAACCAGTTCAATCCGGTTTATACCAGTTCAGACCGGTTCAAACCAGTTTAGACCGGCTCAGACCAGCTTAATCCAGTTCAAACCGGGTCAGACTAGCTCGAACCAGTTCAATCCGGTTTAGACCAGATCAAACCGGTTCAATCCGGTTTGAGACCAGTTCAAGCCAGTTCAAACCGGTTTCAAACCGGTTTAGACCACCTCAAACCGGTTCAAACCGGTTAGGACCGGTTCAAACTGGTTTAGACCGGTTCAATCCGGTTTATACCAGTTCAAACCGGCTCAGGCTGGTCCAGACCGTTTCAAACCGGTTTAGACCATTTCAAACTGGTTTAGACCGGCTCAGACCAGTTCAAACCGGTTTAGACCGGTTCAAACCGGCTCAGACTGGCTCAAAACAGTTCAATACGGATTAGACCAGTTCAAACCGGTTCAAACTGGTTCAATCCGGTTTATACTAGTTCAAACCGGCTCAGACTGGTCCAGACCGGTTCAATCCGGTTTATACCAGTTCAAACCGGCTCAGACTGGTCCAGACCAGTCCAAACCGGTTCAATCTGGTTTAGACCGGTTCAAGCTGGTTCAGACCAGTTCAATCCGGTTTAGACCAGTTCATACCGGTTCAATCCGGTTCAGAACAGTCCAAACCAGTTTAGACTGGCTCAGACCGGTTTAATCCGGTTCAGACCGGTTCAATCCGGTTTAGACCAGTTCAAACCGGATCAGACTAGCTCAAACCATTTCAATCCGGTTTAGACCGGTTCAAACCGGTTAGGACCGGTTTAATCCGGTTCAGACCGGTTCAATCCGGTTTAGACCCGTTCAAGCTGGACTAGACCAGCTCAAAACGGTTTAGACCGGTTCATACCGGTTCAACCCGGTTTAGACCAGTTCATACCGGTTCAATCCGGTTTGGACCGGCTTAGACCAGTTCAATCCGGTTTAGACCAGTTCATACCGGTTCAATCCGGTTCAGACCAGTCCAAACCAGTTTAAACCGGATCAGACTGGCTCAGACCGGTTCAATCCGGTTTAGACCGGTTCAATCCGGTTTAGACCAGTTCAAACCGGCTCAGACTGGTCCAGACAAGTCCAAACCGGTTCAATCCGGTTTAGACCGGTTCAAACCGGTTCAGACCAGTTCAAAATGGTTTGGACCAGTTCAATCCAGTTTAGACCAGTTCATACCGGTTCAACCCGGTTCAGACCAGTCCAAACCAGTTTAGACGGGCTCAGACTGGCTCAGACCACTTTAATCCGGTTTAGACCGGTTCAATCCAGTTTAGACCGGTTCAAACCGGATCAGACTAGCTCAAAGCAGTTCAATCCGGTTCCGGCCAGTTCAAACTGGTTAGCACCGGTTCAAACCAGTTTAGACCGGTTCAATCCAGTTCAGACCAGTCCAAACCGGTTTAGACCGGCTCAGACTGGCTCAGACCGGTTTGATCCGGTTCAGACCGGTTCAATCCGGTTTAGACCGGTTCAATCCTGTTTAGACCAGTTCAAACCAGATCAGACTAGCTCAAACCAGTTCAATCTGGTTTGGACCGGTTCAAACCAGTTTAGACCTGTTCAATCCAGTTTAGACCTGTTCAAACCGGTTCAATCCGGTTGATACCAGTTCAAACCGGTTTAGACCAGTTCAAACCGGTTAGTACCGGCTCAGACTGGTCCAGACCGGTTCAATCCGGCTTATATCAGTTCAAACCAGCTCAGACTGGTCCAGACCAGTCCAAACCGGTTCAATCTGGTTTAGACCGGTTCAAGCTGGTTCAGACCAGTTCAAAACTGTTTGGACCGGTTTAGACCAGTTCAATCTGTTTTAGACCAGTTCATACCGGTTCAATCCGGTTCAGACCAGTTTAGACCATCTCAGACTGTCTCAGACCGATTTGGACCGGTTCGGACCAGTTCAAACCGGTTCAGTCCTGTTTAAACTGGTTCAAACCGGCTAGGACCAGTTCAAACTGGTTTAGACTGAATCAGACCGGCCCAAACCGGTTCAATCCGGTTTAGTCCAGCTCATACCGGTTCAATCTGGTTCAGACCAATCCAAACCGGTTTAGACCGGTTCAATACGGTTTAGACCGGCTCAAACCGGTTCAGACCAGTTCAATCTGGTTCAGACCGGTTTAGACAGGTTCAAACTGGTTTAGACCGGTTCAAACCGGTTTAGATGGGCTCAGACTGGCTCAGACCGGTTCAATCCGGTTTAGACCAGTTCTAACCGGTTTAGATCGGTTCAAACCGCTTCAGACCAGTTCAATCTGGTTTAGACTGGTTCAAACTGCTTCAGTCTGGTTCAAAATGCCTGCTTTAAAATGGGGCTTCAGTCTAGTATTTGTATTTATTTACTATGCAAACTTTTGTGAAACAAGTTCTCACTGTGTAGCCTGGCTTACCTTAAACTTACTATTTGGACCAGAGTGGCCTATAACTCCAGGAATATCCTCCTGCCTTTGCCTCCCAAATCCTGGGATTAAAAGTATGTGCTCTCATGGTTGGCATCCAGTCCAGTGCTTAATATTAAAATAAATTTCATTCCTCTTCGCAGAAAATTTTAGTGTAGTCACAACAAAACTTAAATCATGTGATGATTAAGAGAAAAAATTGTGTAAGTTGCCACAGTTCTGGTGGAACTGTGTTCCTTTTAGTAGAGCCATGTCACATGAGAAACAGCTCTGCACTTCCACATTTTCAGCCAAGCTACTGAAATAAATAAGTGAGCAAACATCAATAATTACCAGCAAACAAATCAGTAATACATTACTCTCATATTCATCTATCCAAGTGACTACCTCCTAAATATATGCTAAATATATGTTCTTCCTGTATATATATATATAAAATTTTACTCCTAAAGATAAATGTGACCAAATAATAAAAGAAAAACTAAAAGCTTCCACCAGAATGCAGGTTTGTATTTGAATGGTTGTGCCCCCGCTGCTACAGAAAGGCACCAGCTTCTGTGAATTCACGGATGCAAGTCACTTCAGACTGGACACTCTCTTCATCTCTTCATTGTCTGGTGCTTACTGGCAGAGGGGCTCCTGTGGCTGGGATTTGGCCCTGTTTCATAACTAGCTGCTTTTACTCCCAAGAAAGTGGAACACATTAAGTTATCTGTGTTTGAGCATATCTTTCTTTTAGGGGAAAAATGCAAACATACCAGCCTTTTCCATTAACCAGAACAGTACCTCTCTGAAATGCTGCTTGTCACCCAAGAGAGATAATGTTTATTCCAAATAAAAATGTAACTTGTGACCTAGAATTTATTATTTTCTGTTCCAGTGTGACATAAAACAGTTAACTCTCAACAAATGATTATTGTTTTGTGCAGTTGCTGAAAAATCTACCAAGTGCTTTTAAATTTAATAAGATAAACCTCAAAGTACCTGGTTTATAAGGGTCCCTGAGTGAATTGTGTTGACACAAAAAAGGCTCCCTTTGGGCACCCCCGCCCATGCCTCTGATGGTTTCTCTCCCCTTCTCTTCTCTTTTAAACCTACTACAACATTTCCCATCTCTACTTTTCAGTGACCTGAACTGCCATTTGTCTTCTATCTGTCCCCTCATTTTCCATCATCTTGTTGTCTTTATAAGATGATGAAAGGCTTTTGAGAAGAGCTGTTGGTGTGTTTTAGCTGGTTCCCAAGTTACTTTGCTACATTTTTAGTTGCTGTTACAAGCCAGACCACATCATTAATCAGAGCCAAAAAGCTAATAAACCTGAGACAGTTCAAAAGATAGAAGACATTAAATAAGGTGACAACATAAACATGTAGATTTTATTATCCAGCTAATTATCACCATACCTGTCATTGGGATCTAGTAGAAAGTTTTGCACACAGTGTATGTTCTCTTTTAGGAAAGTGATTGAATGGGTTTTATAAACTGTTGAACACACTAACCAGTAAGTGGTAGAGATAATTCCTCATCATATAACCAACTAATAAAAGAGGTCAGTAGAGTAGTTGACAGTAAGAAACTCCCCCTCTGAACTTCTTACAAACCGTACCTTAGTTTAAATGGTCTGAAACTGAGATTAGAACATAGAAAATTCGGAGGGAAGGAGGGAGGGGGGTGGGAGGGAGGGAGGGAAGGAGGAAGGGAGGAAGGATAAAGGGCCTCTCTCTGGTTGTGTGGTTTACTAAAGCTTCACGACTACTGGAACATTTAGAGACAAATCCTGTAGAGAATAACAGGAATAGCAACTTAGGAGCAAGAAGTCGGCATATGACGGGGCTTGTGAAAACCTTCTGTCACAGCCTGCCTCTTTCATCTTACAGGGGACAGACAGGTTCTGTAAGTGTTCCCAATAAGAGCTACATTGTCAGTCTTTGACTTCTCGCCTCTCTTAGTTTCTCTGACAATCCATCCATTTCTCATCACTACCTGATGGCTTGATTAACAGATAACTGAATTTAAACCGTGTTCCAACATATTAGAAAAGTATAGAGTTAAAAAATGTATCATTTCTCTCCTCTCTCTCTCTCTCTCTCTCTCTCTCTCTCTCTCTCTCTCTCTCTGTGTGTGTGTGTGTGTGTGTGTGTGTGTGTGTGTGTGTGTGTGTGTATGCTGTTGATAACTGAATTCAGGACCTTGAAGTGCTTTCCAGTCTGATTTTCTTAAGTTCCCATGGCTTCTTGTTTAGAATTGGGAGTTCTCTCTACACCTTTCCTATATCTCCTTCTCTTCAGAGTTTGCCCTTCTTTTACTATACTTTGCCTGTGTTCCCTGAAAACAGACAGGGATTTGAATTTCTATGTAAATCCTTTTCATTTCAAAACACTGGATAACATTCCAACTTGTTTTCTTTATAATATTTTCAGATGCCTGAATGTGTCTACAGTATGACTACTCCCTGAATTTTTTCCAAATCACTTTTAGAACAGAGGGAAAACATACGGCTAGTAAAGACTTTGTAGGCACTGAAGTGTTATTTACAAAAACATTTTAATGTAATATTCCCAGTTTATCTCAATTCTAATCATTCTGGCTGATGTCATTTCGAAGTACGATTTATTGGGCCGGAGAGATGGTTTAGCAGTTGAGAGCACTTGCTGGCCTTCTAGAGGACCAGGGTTCTGTTCTCAGCACCCACATCAGGTGGCTCATGACTGCCTGCAACTCTCGTTCCAGTGGATCTAACACCTCTAACCTTTGTGGGCACCTACACACCCATGGTACACATATACTCATGCAGGTACACATATATGTACATACATAAAAGCAAATCATTTTGAAGATTTTAATTTTTAGTTATGTGTGTATGTATGGGTCTGTGTGAGTAAGTACAGTTGCCAATAGGGGCTACAAGTATCCCTCCTGTTGCAAGAGGAGACCACTTGTTTCCTGGCCACCCTGCAGCTTAGACCTGAAATAACCACTCTGAAAACATATTATTAAATCACTACTTGGCCCATTAGCTTTAACTTCTTATTGGCTAACTCTTACATATTAATTTAACCCATTTCTATTTATCTGTGTATTGCCACATGGCTGTGACTTACCAGCTAAAGTTCCGGCATCTGTCTCTGGCCAGACTACATGGCTTCTCCCTGACTCTGCCTTCTTTCTCCCAGCATTCAGTTTAGTTTTCCCTGCCTAGCTAAGGTCTACCCTATAAGGCCAAGCCAGTTTCTTTATTCACCAATGGTATTCACAGCATACAGAGGAGAATCTCATATCATCCTCCCTCTGGAACTAGAGTTACAGAGGTTGTGAGCCTCCTCAACAGGGTTATGAGAATCTGAACTTAGGTCATCTGCAAGATCAGTAAATGTGCTTAACCACTGACCCATCACTCCAACCCCATAAATTGTTTTTAAAAGAAAAAGTACAATATATATTCATTTATTTCACTAAAGTTAATTTCCTATGGGTAATAGTTAACAGCTAAATTCTGACTTCCAAATCAAAGTTTTTTTTAAAAAAACAGAATCACCACAAATTTGGATATGCTTTTAACACTAACACACATACACACACACACATCACATCACACACATATACATATACAATTGCTTATTTCATAATAAAGTGAAATAAATAAGTTGAAAACCTTAAGATGTTTGTGAATTTTTTCTTTGTTAACTTTTCTATCTTAGGTCTTCTGTTCTATTTACTGATGGAATTCTCCTTTTAATTAGAAATTTTAATCTTAACTTGGTAGTCTTAAAAATATTTACTGTTAATTTTCTTCCACCTTTAAAATTTTCTAAACTATTATAAGTAATACTGATAGAATGTGTGCTACCTCATTGGAGTTAACATATCTATCAAATGACTCCACAAAGAAGTTAATGATGTCCTAAAATTAAACTGGAAAATTCTGTTAATATTTTTGCTTAATGAATAAGAGAGTCTACTTAGTGCCATTGACTCAGCATTTTATAACATACTGAACACAGATAATTTATTTGGTTGAAATTTTTGGAAAACACTGCTGAGGATCTGTCCTAGGTGCTAGACAATAGATCATGTTAACTTTGAGGCCAGGCTTTTGGAATTGATAACAAAGCATGACTATAGTTTTCTTTATGTAATCCTTTGACAATGACATTTTCTCCCTGTTTGTTAGCTTTGTAGCTGTGTGTGCTACACTTACTATTTTGATACCCACATCATAATATAAAATCCATTCTAATGAACAAAAACAAACTGATTTGGAGAAGTATAAAGTATGGATAAAGGTGTCTAGACCCATGTACGGCAGGTTTCACATGGGTGGCTGTGGTATCATCTATGAGCTGAAAGGCAGCTGAACGTTAGCATTTTGATGTCATTCCCTTGGGATGAAGGGTTCCATAATGGACTGTGGTCTGAGTTCTTAGTAAAAGCAATTGCCGTTGCTGAAATAGAAGAGGGAAATGAATACCACTTCCCCCTTTTAAGGCTATACACATGCACAATGAATGTTCATCATCCAGTGTGAAAGGCAGTGACCCTAATGTTGACACATAACCTGAAAAGCCCAACAGGTAAATGGGCACACTGAAATGCTGGGAAACTAAAATTGTATATCTTTGTTTAAAATAACATTTACAACCAGGCTCACAAAACATGATGATCTAAGACTCCATTTGTAGAAGTAGAATTCTGACATCCAGGCTTTTGTTCAGTGACTAGGCAGAATGGTTCCCTGAATTGGAAAAGGCAGTACATGCCACAGTAACTGAACCTGAGTCGGCTCCTTGCTTCTCAGCACATGAATGCAATGAAGGAAAAAAAAGATACCTTATAGGTGGGCAAAAGGCAAATTTAATGTAAGAATTTCTCTTCTCATTATAGACGAAAACTATACAGGAAAGCAGATCAGTAAGTAATGTGGTCAGATTCATAGGTGACATTTTCCATTCTATTTTGAGGGTCTGAATTTCAAGCACTGGCTGAATAATTTTCATCATTTCCCTTTATACTCTCAGGTCATTGTGTGAGGTATTATATCTGAATTGCAGTGCTTAATTTACTATGGTGTATATTTATTTGAGCAGCAAGGAATTAGAACACTTTATTTCTTGACTTCTCTCTTTACATTTGAAAACATAATGCAGTCTATTAAGATAAACAAGTGCCTATTGGCTTTAACAAAGAATAGAATCCTATCTTGTCTGTTCTGTAAGATTATATTGACAGGGAAATGAAGAGACGGCTCAGTGGTTAAGAACACTTGCTGTTCTTCCAGAGGTCCTAAATTCAATTACCAGCAACTACATGGCAGTTCACAACCATCTATAGTGGGATCTGATGCCCTCCTCTGGCATAAATTTGTACATACATATAGAACACGCATACATTAAATAAGTAAATAAATAATGCTAATATTGCAAATAGGGAAGCAGATGATGCTTAACCTTAATTTATGCTGAGTATCTACATACAGTGCTTGTCAAGTTACTGGTGGTAACTAGTTTGTTTCTTAAATGTAAAATAATTAAGTTACTAAGCTTGGTGTTCTCAAACATACAAATATAGTCATAGTCTTAAACTGTTTTTTATGTCTATCATATATTTTGCTCTTCAGTTTTAAAAATACTGATTTATAATAATGTGCCTTATGGTGAGAAATATGGAATTATAACTGTACTTGGAAAGTAATTTAATATAAAAATCTCTTAAACAGTTGTTTGGAAACTAATCAGTGAGCAAATTCTATCTTTAAGACTCAGATCAAAACTTTTTAAAATACAAGTGCTTCAGAGATCCTCCAGTTTTTTTTGACAATTCCTTTTTATTTTTTATGTGCATTGTTGTTATATTTGTGAATATGTCTGTGTGAGGTTGTTGGATCCCCTAGAACTGGGGTTACAGACAGTTGTGAGCTACCTTGTGGTTGCTGGGAATTGAACCTGGGTCTTCTAGAAAAGAAGCCAGTGCTCCTAATCTCTGAGTCATCTCTCCAGTTTCTGTGTCTCCATTTTTAAAACTGTATTTTGAAAAGGAAGTTATGATTGGAATTGAGTAAATGAATTTCTTTACTCAGTTTTTAGAAGTTGGATTTCCAGCATCTAGTATGGAACCCTGTTGGCATCTCCAGTGTACCTTCAGATTTAAGTAACAAATGAGAATGAGGTTTATGCTTTCTTCAGTTAAGGGAAGTTTACTCTAAGGGAAAGCAAGTGTCTATAGGAAGAACAAGCCAACAGTGAAGTCTTTTTTAAGCCATAAAACTTAATTTAGTCTATAATTTTCCTAAAGGCTGAGCAAGTTAATTTCTATCATGACAGACAACTATATTTTTATACTCATTTTTAAAGCCAGCTGGTGGATCTTTGGTTTATCATTTGACTGCCATCTAGTGGGTCAAACTATTCTTTCACAATAATCCGTTAAACTTGAGTAACTCATTTCTGTATGGGATCCTTATCATTTTTGGTGTCTTTGTTTTCACTAACTGCTGTGTTTCACCAACTAATTTCTAAAGTTGCTGGGTCATTTTAGTGACAATAAGCCTTAAAGTGGCCAATATAAATAGAATAAATAGTCCATATCAAAAAGTCACATTGAATAAACTGATCTCATTGACAGCTTTTGAACTTTGGTGATTAAAGTTGACATCTATGTAAATTATTATTTCAATAATTATTATTTATAATAATAATTTTAATATTTAATTATTTTAATAACCACTGCTTTTCATTAATTATACACTCTACCTACTTTTAAGATATTTTTCTCGTATTTCTTTGCAGATGCTACAACTGCGGTGGCCTTGACCATCATGCTAAAGAATGTAGTCTACCTCCTCAGCCAAAGAAGTGCCATTACTGTCAGAGCATCATGCACATGGTGGCAAACTGCCCGCACAGGATTCTCGCACAGCTGCCCGCCGGTGCTCAGGGAAGACAGGAGACAGAGTCCCAGCTGTGCACTTCTGCTTCGCCAAGAGAAGTGGGAGGGGGCCATGGCTACACATCACCTTTTCCTCAGGAGGCGAGGTCAGAGATGGCAGAGCTGTCAGAGAGGTCATCCCAAGAAGTTTCTTCCACGAAGGCATTTGTAGCAACAGAAGAGCCAAACAAAAAGGGGCCTTCAATTCAGAAACGGAAAAAATCTTAATCTCGTCGGCATTTTCTTCACCCTGCTGGGAAGTCTACCTCACACAAGCACAGGGGAATAGTATTCTACAGATAGTAGCTGACCGGGATTTTAACTACTGTTGAGGAACTGTGAATTTCTTAATCAAACAAATCATTCTTGAGCAAATTACATTTAAGCAGGGTTTCATGTTTTATAGACTCGAAATACATATAGTATGTGCTGCATAAGTGAGAAGAGAGACTTGAGTCTATATGTATGTGTGAGGATTTCACATAGGAGCACAGGTGTATACATACACATACATGTGTATAGATATATGTGTGTGTATAGGCCTGCCTTTATATGTGTATTATGGAGATATAAGCACATACTCTCCCACAGATAATTGGGCATCTCCAAGCATTGAAAGTCCATGTGAAGCATATGAGGTGGTCTCAGAATTAACCCTTAGAATTTTTCCTAAATTTTCTTTTATATTACATAAACATAACCTCCTGACTGTTACTTTTTTGTGAACCAAAGTACGCATCAGATCTCAGACTGCCAGTCAAATGGTACTAAAGGTTTTTGGGATACTCAGTGCCTCCCAAGTCTGGATTCACTGCTGTGTCCTGGTGCTGATGGAGTGTTTGCTTTTGCTGTTATCTGCCTTCTCCTGTTTGAAGGTGGCAACTTAACTCTAATGCCTCTGACTGCCGTAAGCTTTTTATTTTTGGATACGTAACTCCAGAAAAGACAATGTGAAATTTCTGGGCTGGTATTTCAGTCTTTTGTTCTGATTGTGATTTACATGCCTATTAAGAAGAACGAAGGGGAGGGTAATGTATAAATACCATGGTGTAATCCTTTTCAGTGGTATTTTGATACCAGCTCTTTTACACATTTCTTAGGTTTTTAAGGGACTATGGCAATGGAAGCCTCCCTTGACTAAGCAGCTCCTGAACCATCACTTAGAATGGGAAAGTCTCCTTACTTACTACTGAAGCCTTAAAGGAAACTAATTATTTGGGTATATTTTAGTGGCTGTCTTTATTATCCCCATAGAATCCTCAGACCTGTTTAAAAACAAACAAAAACACCATAGAAATGAAAAAATAGTGGGGCTTAGAGTGAAAATTAAGTAGATGCTTACAGTTGCCCAACAGATACAGTCTGTGACTGATACTAAAAAGAAAAGCGTTTGGTGGCAGCTAGAATGATAAGCCTGGAACAGAGTTACCAAATCCCCATGCCATGTGGCCAGAAATACTTTCTGTGATAACACTGATGCCATGGCAGTTGCTTAGAGTATAGAAGTTGAAGTAACCTAAGTTATGGATTCAGGGCTATTGATAAGAATCTTCTCAGATGGATTCTCAGTTTGCTAACAGATTGTCTTAGTATAGGTCTGTTTTCCATCATGTTTAAAAAAAAAAAAAAACTTTTGAAACATCTCCAAGAAGGTACCAAGGAATTACAGTGCATCATTTTGGCAATAAATATAATTTATATGGGCCTGTTGGCATAAGCTCAGATAATCAAACAAGAAAGCATCATGACTCAAATGAGATGCATTCTGCTGAGGAGTTCCTTCCTCCTGTGTGCCAGTCCTTTCCAGGTTAGCTTGAATCTCTTGACAGTATTTATGAGAATCTCTGTAGTATTCTGATGACATATCATTGTACTATAATGCAGAGCTTACTATTGACGATATTGAATGTGACGTAGCCATAGAGAAGTACTGCCTTGCCTTATGTGAGGATTTCAAGCTTATTTAAATTATGTAGACAAATCAAAGTGTCACCCAAGTATAATGAACAAAGTAACAATTGTACAAGCAAAATATGACAGGTGACTTTGAAAGTTCAAACCAAAGTTCCTTGACTAGAAATAGGAAATTGTGGACTTGAAAATTGGACATTCTGTTTACATATGAAAATTCAGAGTTGAGATCACTTTTAAAAATTAAGTAGAAAATTCTGGAACACTTGAACTATGGACCTTATGGGTGCAGTTGACATTTTTCATCATCTAACCAGACTGAATTACTAAGAGCACATACAAAACCTTATGGTTAAAGTTGGGATTTATTTTTTATATGAAAATATTGTCGCTGTTATATGCTCAGGACAAAGAACTTTGCTCAGGGAACATACAATATGATGTTTTTATTGTTTCTTTACAGACTAATCTATCGCCCTGCTTACTCAAAACAAGCCAAATAAATTAGGTCTTTATGTTCGTACATGTACATGTTGGTAACTACCTCTGAGTTTGACATTGATCATAATTCTGAATATCAGGTATTGGTCCTCCTGTTTTTATTTCATGTGAAAAGTCTCATAAAGCAAACTCGTCTACTCCTTGCAGATGTGAATTTACTGATATGAGCACATTGCTCATTCCCATTGGTGAAACATTCCGTTTACAGCAAACGGCTACCTCCTAGCTATTACATAGCACACCTTGATGCTGCTGCAGCCTTATAGTAATTCTCTGGTACAGACACTTTTAATCTGTAGCATAGATAGGCGTTTACAACTGCATGTTTCTCCAAAATGCCTGTGAATAATAGGACTTCTCATGTTAGGTAGCAAAGTCTCCAAGCATTTCCTTAAAGTTAACATGTATTGAGTTTAAGGGAGTATAGGAACTCTTTATGCTAAGCAAAACAACACAGAAACAGTCTTGAAAATAGCTCTGTTGCCCCGAGGTGGGAGCAGGAGGGTGCACAGAAGCAAATGTGGTGTAAAAGATTCCTACCCCCTTCACTTGTGTCTTTGCTGCACTGAAGACAAAGCAGACTGCACCATTACCAGCCCTGGTGCGGAACAAACCAGCACCAGGCTGCCTGCCATAGAGGGAACTGAAAGTGCAGTGCCACTCCTACCCAGGAGGGAAAGGAGTCTGTGAAGCACCATTTTTTCAGGGGTTCCTAATAATGGGGCGACGATTTATGAATCGAGCCACCTTTTGACCTGCCCCCTATGTCAACACAAAGGTAATTCCTAAAAATGATGCCCTACCAGCCTTTTAGCCTGCGGATCCTTCATTCTCTACACAGCAGGACATAGTGGAGACGTTTTTATACTTGTATTTCTAGTCTTTGGGTGTATTTTTACAAATGAATGATTTGGGGAGATTTTTATCTGCTTATAACTTAGAAGTTTTAGTGGTAATCTAAAGGAAAGGATAATAAAGACATCAGTCCACCTCCCAAATATAGGATGTTTTTTATTGCCAATTATTTTTGTACTCTGGCTCAGATTTATTTTGCACCAGTGCAGGCCTGAGATGCCACTGGTTGCACGTAGTTTGTGAATGGAAGGCCCCAAGTGTTAATAGACTTTGTGACACTCACTGTGGGATGGAATAGACAGGATGTGGGCGAATCTCATTAAGTCCTAAGTTAATTTAAATTAATTTATCTGTTTCCTCTAAGAAGTGTTTATCTTAAAATATATATGTAATTTCACCTTTGTTATAAAATCCAGGAAATTATATGCAAGTGCAGCTGCGCCGACTTTAATTTTCTAGATGTCTTAATGAGATTTATTTGTTTTAGAAAAAGAACAACTTGTTGAAAGCATCCAGTTCTGTCTTACATACTGACAGCAGCCTCAAGATGTGCCTGTGTGAGTTGTGACCTGGTTGTTCTGTCACAGTGAGAGGGTGACCTGTGACGCATTGTGGATCTTACGCTTGGAACAAAGTACTGTACTGTGAGCAAGTATTCCGATGTTAACACGCCTGTGGCTTACTCTTGTCCGTTCCCAGCCTGAAATGATGGTGCCGACTACCTCTCCCGTCACTGACGTTGTCAACCGCAGGTGCCCACCACCAAGCTGGCTTTAATCAGTGTGTGTCTCTCCCGCTGTTAACAACTCTAGCCATATAAAGACCAAAGTGAACCCTGACTTCTGTATGTCTTTAACACGGTGTTTTATCTAGTATTTTAAAATTATCTTGTAGTGCTTAGATTACCTCATAGGCCATTTTGATTCATGTTGTTTACAACTGAAAAATTTTAAAAATACACTTGAACTGTCGCCACAAAGAACAAGAGAGGAGCCCATATTAGAATGGCACTCTGCATTCCATCACCTCAATGGACTGACTTTTCTGCAGACTTCAGCTTGGTGTTGTCTTTTCGTGCCGGATGTCCTACTCTTAGCTTTTGAGATTTAAAATTACATGATAGAAAATAAAAGATGCAATGTTGTCATATGTGATGGGTTTGGAGATACTGTGTTGGCTTCTGTGAGAAATTAACTAAATGGGTAGAGGGCCTTTAGGAGGGTTCACATCAAGGTGTGGCTGAGTTAAAGGTTTCAGCGTGCTCTGCTAGTGGCGGTAAGCATGGAAGTTTTTCTTTTGTGGCCTGTCTTCATCAGGATTGTCCAGTATTATCAAGCAGAGATTATACAAACTTGTAAATCAAGATATATCCTTGTGGTCAGAAGGAATGTCATGGAGCTTTAAAAAAAAAAAAACTTTTGGAGAAATCATTTTAGAATTTTCTTAACAGGTTCTTCCTCATTATGAAGGGTTTGGAAGGAACAAGCTAGGACACTCAGGACCAGATATTAAAAATGTTAGTGTAAATTGATGAGACTGTGTGCAGTGGTGGTGCCCTCTCAAAATAAATGGTGACGCTGTTCTAAACACTGCTTGGTCCCATAACTCATTTCCCACTCTGTTCCTGGAAGATTGACTTCATTATTACTTGTTGTTCTATGACCTCTACATCATTTATGTTTAAGAGTTAACACTTTTATAATTATGTGGATGCGGGTGTCCACGTGAGAGCTAGTGCCCTTGGAGACCAGAGGCACTGGATCCCTGGGAGCTGGAGTTACAGGGGCCGTGAGCCTTCTGACGTGGGTGCTGTCAACAGGTTCTCTGCAAGGGCAGTACCAGGCTTATCCAGTGTCCAGTGAACCTTCTCTCCAGCCCACGGGTTTTGTTTCATTTTTGTTTGTTTAATTGAGCCTTAGCCATCTAAGTGACGATTTCTGTGGTCTCCAGCCACTCATGTATCGGTGGATAGACTCACTTCTCTTCGTGTATGAAGAACTTTCTGTTATACAAAGTGTTTTTGTTTAAAAATGTTGTATTGTACTTTAGAAAATCTGAAAAAATGTTTTTAAGAAGAAAAATATACGAAAAACAAAACAGAAAGGAATATAGGGGATGAGAGATGGCTGAGTGATTAAGAGTAGAGTCTGCTCTGTAAAGGACCTGGGTTTAGTTCCCAGCACCCACATGGTAGCTTACAACCATTTATAACTCCAGTTCCTGGGATCAAGTGCCATCTTTGGTCTTCTGTGGGTGCTAGTACAAATGAGGTACATATATACATACTGAAGACAAAAAATTCATACACAAAAATATTTAAAGAGGAAAAATATGAAATAAAACATACCACTACATGCAAATAACTAATAATACTTTTATTTATTTTAAAATGTGAAAAAAACCTAAGATCATCCTATGATCTAGAAATAACCAATTAACAGTTTTGTTAATTTTCTTATGTCACATGTGCACATATACACACATGGGGCTTTACATATTACAGATGTACACGTATACACACATGGGGTTCTACATATCTACAGATGTGCACCTATACACACATGGGTCTCTACATATCTACAGATGGGCACTTAAACACAACATGGGGTTCTACATATCTGCAGATGTGCACGTATACATACATGAGGCCCTACATATCTACAGATGTGCATATATATACACACATGGGGTTCTATATATCTACATTAGGCAAGTTTGGAGCTTGACATTTGACATTTACTTGGCATTAGATGTAGTTTGAAGTTTTCCTTTGATATTTGTCATACACAGTTTTGTTGTAGAGATAAAAATTGTTCAGGGGAGTGGGGAGATGGATGGCTCAACAGTGACGAACACTGATTGCTCTTCCAGAGGACCTGGGTTTGATTTCCAGAATCCACATGGTGGCTCACAACCATTTTATTATGTATATACTTTTTAAAATATTACTTTTATTTTTGTCTATGAGTGGTTTGCTTGCAGTATGTATGCTTACCTTGTTTGTGCCTGGCACTCTCAGGAGACAGAAGAGGGCACTGGATTCCCTGAAACTGGATGGGTTGTGAGCCACCACGTGGGTACTGGGAACCAAACCTAGGTCTTCTGCAGGAGCAGCCAATGCTCTTTACCACTAAGCCATTTTCAGCTCCAGGGCATCCTATGCTCTCTTTTGGCCTCTACAGGTATGAGGCACACATGTAGTACACAAGCACACATGCAGGTAAAACACCCATACGCATAAAATTTAAACAAATTGTTCAGAAATACCACTTTTGATGAATGTACATTTAGTTTGAAGGTTGAGCACCACCAGGTACATTAGGAGGAAGGGGGATACCAAACAGAAGAAATAGCATAAAAAGACCAAAGTCACAATTGAGCAGTTCACAGGGAGGTAATGAGTGAGAAAACTGACCGTGGACTCTAATGGCTCACTGGGTGCCTGCACTGGGGGCAGCTGATGAGACCAGGGGCTTGAGGACATCTGACCCGGCACTTCTTTATCAGCCCCTCAGAGTGCTTCCTGTTCCCCAGGTGCTTTGGTTTTTTTGTTTGTTTGTTTGTTTTTTTTTTTTTTTTTTTTTTTTTTTCGAGACAGGGTTTCCCTGTAGTTTCTAGAGCCTGTCCTGGAACTAGCTCTTGTAGACCAGGCTGGCCTCGAACTCAGAGATCCGCCTGCCTCTGCCTCCCGAGTGCTGGGATTAAAGGCGTGCGCCACCACCGCCCGGCTCCCCAGGTGCTTTGGGAATAGAGGAAGTTGTCTTCTGAGCAGAGGAATAAGGAATTAAAAAGGAGTTCAGGGCTGCTGGAAGAGCACATTTGAAAGACAAATGACAGAGATGGAGGCTTCTAGGAAAAGAAGCCCCCAGAATCTTCATAGAGATTCTTTTTAAAAACTGACTGCATTTACTACAGAGACAGGGAGTGCCATGGTACACGCATGCCCTGACTTGCAGGAGTTTGTCTCTCCGTCACTCAGGTCACCAGCTTTGGCAGAAAAGTGTCTCTACCCACTGAGCTATCCCCTCTATCCCACATAGATTTTTTTCTTTTAAGACATTGACTGAATCTTAAGACTTAGCTGAAGAACTAGAAAGATGGCCCAGTGGTCAGGAACACTTGCTCCTCTTTCAGAGGACATTAGTTTCCAGCACCCTGGTCAGGTGACTCACAAGCATCTGTGCTCTAGCTCCAAGGGTGATACTTCTTACGTACCCATAAATAAAAATAAGATTCATTAAAATCAATAAGAATTACACAGGAATAAACACAGGAGAGATGAAACCAAACTTACAATGTCTGAAAATAATTCAACAGATGAGGTTAATAGGCTAGAAACAAGAAGATTAAGTAGGTGCACAGGAAGATGGGTCTGCAGGGTGGACCCAGATGCTGTGGAGCACTGAATGTAAGTACAATAGAGTCCCTAGCAAACAAGCCCTGCCTCACCCCAGATCAAAGCAGACTATGAGCCATATCCACAAAAGTAGCGATCCCACTTCTCAGAAGCACACATTAATAACCCATGCTGTTTTCAGTTAGTAGTTAGTCCCAAATGGAACCCCATGAAGCGCTTCTTTTTTCTTCTTCTGGTTTTGTTGACACAAGGTTTCTCTCTGTAGCCCTGGTACTCCTGGAACTTGCTCTTGTCGACCAGGTTAGCCTCAAACTCTTCTTCCTGCCTCTTCCTCCTGGGATTAAAGGCATGCACCACCACCATCCAGCATGAAGCTTTTCTTGAGGGAATATAACCTAAATCATGTCACACAGAAAAGCGTGTCATAATGCAAGCCATTCATAGTAGGTCTCTGGAAGTGTAATAAGTTCCTGCTGGGGTCGGGAGATGGGGAGAAGTTGATCCGTTCTATTTAGACAGCAGTGAAAAGTTCTGCTACACTTTTCTATAGTAGGGGCCTAGAAGTAACAATTTAGGCTGTACCTTTCAGGCCAGTGAGATGGCTTGGAGGGTGAAGATGCTTGATGCCGAATTTGATGGGCAGTGTTCCATATGCTTGGGCTTCACACAGTGGAGAGAGAACTAACTCACACAGGCTGACCTCTGACCTCCACATGTGGGCAGTTGCGCTCCTCAGTACACAAAACCAGTAAAAATTGTTATACAAATTAACACAATGCAACAGATCATATAGATAAAAGTGCATTCTTGCAGCACACAACTCCTGTCTGTGCTCTATGTGCTACCATACAGTTCGCGAGCCTCGGGCAAGGGGCTGGAGGTTGAAACATACAAACACTTACAGACAGAGACAGAGAGACAGGGATATGGACCTCTAGTCACTGGTAAGAAGCCCTTTATTCAATAGAACCATGGAGGCTTATGTACACAACAGTCAAGTGGGCCAACAGGTGAAAACCTTATCCTCTGATCCTCAAAGCCAAGGCAACACGTGCTCGGGAAGCAGAGCTGGTAAACAACTTTGACACAGCTTTCAGTAACTCAAATCAGAAGGAAAGTAAAGATCGCTAGCAAGGAAGAGCAGCTAGGGGCCAGGACTCCAAATGATCCCAACACATTTTAAAATATTTTTTTTTAATTAAAGAGTATGACTTTTAAGAAACATAGAGAAGACTATGTGTGGTGGTGTATGCCTTCAATCCAAGCACCCAGGAAGCTGAGGCAGGAGGCTGGAGGCCAGCCTCGGTGATTAGCAAGGCCTGTCTCAAAAAAAAAAAAAAATGATGGGAGAGGAGGAAAGAGAGAGTGGGAGAGGGGGAAGAAGGAGACAGACAGAGGGAGGGAGGGAGGGAGGGAGGGAGGGAGGGAGGGAGGGAGGGAGGGAAGAAAGAAAGTGCTCGGCTAGAGTTGCACATTCTGAACTGGAGGCCACGCTGTACCTCAGTAGCACCAGCAGAGGGCGCACTTCCCACACGCTCCAAAGTGATTCTTCCTATCACCTCAGCTGCCATTCGAATATCCAAATATTTTATATTACTAATAAACCTGCCATTTTATAATTATTAACTGCCAAGATTTGGTTCTAAAACCTCAGCAGATGTTCAAGTCTCTTACATAAAATGGGGAAAGAAGACACCAAAACTCTGTGCCTCCCCGCCCCCCACGTACTTTACTCAGCATTAGATGACTTAGCATGCCTAACACAAAGCAAAGGCTGGATAAAAAGCCATTACACTGTGTCTGGGGGCCCAGTGAAACATGGGAAAGCCTTCACAGGTTCAATAGAGACATAATTCCCTCCACTTCAGAAAAACTGAGACAGGGTTTCTCCATGAAGCTCTGTTTGGTTTAGGAACACACCATAGATTAGGCTGGCAGGAAACTCAGTTCCGCCTGCCTCTGCCTCCCAAGCCTTAGCATTAAGGGCATGTGCCATCACATCCAGCCTCAGTGTTTCTGATTCAAGAATGACTGACTCCATAGATACAGATGCCAGCTACAAGCAGTCATAGTGTGTATGAACTCTTTATGACAAAGGGTGACAAGCAAGAGCACAGTGGACTTCACAGGGGATACAAATGGCAACAGGAAGATGTAACTGTTTACTGTGTGGTGCCCACCGGAGGGGAAACGCAGGCATGGTAGACAGCAGGTGGCTGATGTGCCCTGGCTGAGTTATAGGAGAGAAGGAACTGGGTGTAGGAAGAACCTTGATGACTGTGGTAATAATATCAGCTTTGGGTGACTGACTGGAAAGACGGCTTGAGGTTAAAAGCACTGACTGCTTTTCTAGAGGACCTGGGTTCAATTCCCAAGCACATACATAGCAGCTCACAACTGTCTGTAATCCCAGTCCCAGGGGACCTGAGATCCTCTTCTGACCTCTCTGCAGGCAACAGGTGGCACACGGTGCACAGACATTCATGCAGGCAAAGCACTCACACACTGAAGAATGATGAAAAAGATGCCATTGGCTTTTCCCTGCAGGTAAAGGGCTCCACCAGAAGTTTTCACCTCTGCTTGCAAATTTTCCAATTGCTTTGATGCCAGGATCTGCAAAGGTTGGTGACTGGCTTGCCTGGGATGATGACGAAGGACAGACACACAGACATGGTACAGAGGATTTGAGGTTGGGTGCCCCGTGTGCTCTGATGGAGACACAGCAACAGCAAGCTTGAAGTTTAGCTCATTTATTTTAGTAGAGGAGGTGGGTTCAGCTGTAGTCAACTGAACGAGGGAGGAGTAGGTTTGTATACAGCTGAACGAGGGGCAGGTTTGTGGCATACACTGAACGAGGGTGGGTTTGTGGTATACACTGAACAAGGAGGAGGCAGCTTTAGCGAGTCTCCTCCAGAGGTGTCTTTAGGAAAACTGTCAGGCTGTGCTCATCCAGGAGGAAGCTGTAGTTGACAGTTTCTATAGACACTGCTTAATCCTCTGTAAACACTTGTACTTGGACCAGAAAAAGGCTTTGCAAATTTCTGTGCACCTGAAGCACTGGGAGCTCTGACGTGGCTATGAGAATGTTAACAATATGCATTATGTTAACAATATGCAGTACTTAATCTGCTCCCCACACTTCAATAACAGCACAGACCTTAACTGTATGAGCCTGTGCTTGTTCCTCTATAGGAGATGGCAGAGCAGAGCAGCGAGGTATTACTTTGCTAAAATAAACTTGGAGCTGGAGAGATGGCTCAGTAGTTAAGACCACTGGCTGCTCTTGTAGAAGACCCAGGTCCAGCTCCCTGTATCCACAGGGCTCAGTCTATAACTCAGTTCCAGGGGATTTAACACCCTCTGCTGTCTTCTGCGGATGCCAGGCATGCACACGGTGCACACACATGCAGACCGACACTCATATAATAAACTTCTACAAACATTGGAGACCTGGTGAAATAAAGTGTGGGTTTCTAAGAACAAAATGTCCTCAAGGGCAGGTACAGGGGCCTCGGACTCTTGCAAGGAACCCCTGAATTGCTGAACCTTCTGGAGCGAGGAGGGATGCTCAGAGTGAATCTCTGTGCCAGAAGGAAAACTGCAAAGGCTTCAGAATTGTCAATGGCTGACATTGCCTTGCAGCATTCTCTTACTGGCCAGAGTCAAGACAGCAGACCCTGGGTCACTTAAGAAAACAAAACCAACCCAATAGGATGAACTCTCAGGGTGGCTTAGAAGAGTGGCTCTCTTACCCTCTGCAGTTAACTACGCCAACCCCTGAGCTTGGGCATAGAGTTAAGACCAAGCCCTAAGTGCAAGAGGCATAAGACAGAAAATACACACACTTTCTACATAAAAATTTATTTGATCAAATGACAATGTATGAAGTGAATCGGAATAATAACACTACACTCAGACATACAATATAAAGTGAATGCTACTGTAAATGGCACCTGGAGTTTCTTGTAATGTGTCTGTGTGAAGCATTCATGAAGTTCTCCATCTTAAAACCAGCTTGCGTGTTTAACAGGAAACCTGTACGTGGCTCTTACAATCAGCTTCCTTACATTACAAGGACTGCACTATGTCATGGTACCCAAGATGTTCCAAGGGACTGTGCTAATTAAAGCATGGCTGCTGCCAGGGACAGAGCTACCAAACCCTGGAGACTGAGCTGAGTAGGTGACAGAGATGTAGGGAACCAGGGAACAGAGGGTAAAAAAGAAACAGGCTTCGCAGGGTCAGAGGTCTCCGTAGAGCAGTTGTAGAAATGACCAAACAAATGGATTTAAATAAAAACCAAACCCTTAGAGAGTCACCTGGGGGTCTGTAGGGAGATCAAGCCCTAAAGGAGGAGCTGGGAGGCTGGGAACCACCATCTACTAGCAGGGGACCTTTCCTGGAGGACCAACCTGTGTGCACCGGGGACACAGAAGTATGCAGGTCCCACCAGCTTTTCCTAAAGGCGTTTCCACCCGCAACCAAATGCCTATGAGGACCCTAATGGGAGCAGGAAGCAGACACTGATGGCTCCAAGTTAAAACAAACAACACAAACTCTTCCAACATGCTGGAGAGCCTCTGACACACAGGAAGCCTCCAAGGACAAGTGGTGCCCGTGGTTAGAGTGTAACAGGGGTGACAGGGACAAACAGGATTTCAGAAAGAACTAGAAAGGGAGTGTAGCTCCCACTCTGACCAGAGAAATAGAATACTACATCTGTGCTATCTGTTTTATAAATATAAATGTTCTGAGGACTTTCAACATAGTCTAAGTGACAAATACATTTTAGTATAACTACTACGTTAGGGTCGTACAACTGACTTGATGTTAGACACAGATCAGGGGCATATATAAGAATAATTTCTGCAGAGCACTTTCTGAACATTGATCTTAGAGATAACTGAATGCTAAAAGCAGAGGAAGCATCTTTTCGGAGACTGGTACAAACATCTTTCACTCTATTAATTTATGCTTTGTAGAAAACTATACTTATTCATCTGTGTAAATGGATCTAAAGCTGTGCATAGACCTAACACTTAGAATTCTTTTTCTAGTTTCTTTTTTGCTCATCTGCAGTCAAGGCTATGTGGGAGGGCTATTCAATGGCTTAGGGCTCCTGTTCTCCAAGTCTTTGTCTTTCCTGGAGGTATGACCTTAAAAACAGTTTCAGGTTTCTTACTCAGACTAAGTGGCTCTCTGAAGATTCCTCACCATGAGATAAGGATCTTCGCTATCGGTGACAGACACTGCTACGATTCTAAATTACCCAGGTTTAACAGAGCGCTTTTCACACAGCTTCACTCCCAGCGCTCCAGACACCTCAGCTAGATCCCAGCCGATCAGCGGAGGTCACCTTTTCTACCATCTGGGGTGGAACGGTCTATGCAATCACCACACATGAAGACTTTGGCCACAGTGGAATCTGATATTCCCGTCTTCTCGGGGGAGTGCCATTTCCAGGGTGACTGTAAATTAGCCTCAAGTGTGGGGGAGTTAAGTAGTTTCATGGAAACAGATCCACACTATCTGTCGCATCTCTAATGTGCTAATGGAGAAAGTGTCCCCTGGTTGCAGCCTCGGCCTCAGTCAAGGCTGATTCACCTCTGTCTTCAGATTTCCAGAATTAAGAGCTTGTTCAGTGATGTCATTCCGCCTTTTCGTTTAGGCTTAGTTCACCCCTAAAGAGGATTCATTCAGAACTTTTCATTACACGGAGCTGGCTCCAGTTGGTTTCAGCAGGTAAAACAAGCCTGACTAGTATAGCCAACCAGCGGCCTTGGCTAAGGGCCTGTGTGCCACTGCTGCATGAGCTGAACGATTTGGGCAAAACCACGTCTACTGCCATCCTTAAGAATGTGGCTAGCAGGAAGGAAAGATCTGTATCGAGGCCCCCTCAGCATACCCAGGTTAGATGCCTGTGGCCACAGGTGGACTGTCTGCTCCCTTCCCAGCTGTGCTTCATTCACAGCTCTGTTCTGTTGTTTTGCGGCTAAGTCTCACTAGTTGACCCCAGGTGGACATCAAACTCTCTGTCTTTCTGCCTTAACCTCCCAGATGCTGGCAGTACAGGTGCGAACCACTGTCTGGCTCAGTGCATCCGCTTCCAGAGGAGCAATGTGGGCTCACAAACACAGACTAAAGGGCAAAGCTGATGTTCTGTGACCCCAGCCTATGTATTGCTCAGTCCATCTCCCCTTACTTTGTCTAGCATGAGGCCTTGCCCACATCTGAGCAGGAGGCCAGGATGGCTCCAAATGACAAGGCAGAAAGTTGAGTTCAGCTGCAAGCTGGCATTGAGCTCAGAAATGCTCACACTCCCTGGCACTGCAGGCCCACGTTTCGAGTCACTGGTAATGGCAGGGATGAGGGCCATTCAGGCACGCTCAGATGAGGGCAGTCACTACCAGCTGATCTGCAACCCAAACAAGCAGGATGGCGTAGTGGGGCACTTCTGGTCTCGGGGCAGGAAACAGAACCAGACAAAGCAAACTTTCTCTAAAATTTGGCATGAAAAAGTCAACTGAACAAAAGGTAAAATTTTTAATGTTATGTTAGCCTCAATTTCAACTTACATTGTTAAAATGATCAAAAGAACAACTTGTTCTAAATTTACCATGATAGAGAAAAAGATACACGTGAGAAAAAAGAGCCACACTTAGAAAAATAAGTGAAAAGGCATTTGTGTTGACAGCTCTAAGATTAATTAAAATAATATTAATATATCTACTGAGAAAATACATATCTCAAAATCGAGCAAGGCCTCGTCAGAAGGCTCGGCTAACTCAGGGAGCTAACGGACAGGGCAGGCGACACAATTTCCGACTGTGGCCCTCCCTCACTTCCCATCTGGCAGGACTGAAGCAAACCACCTAAAAGTCACGGTACTTCTTGTCAGGATGGCTTCCATCTTGGTCACTTAAAGGCTCATCAGTGCAACTGATGGACTCTAAGTGGATCTGCAGACACCTGTACAAAGACCTCGTCATCATCTTCCACACCTTCCTCTATTGGCTTCATCTTGCCAGACGCTCGCTGCTGCGGGGAGGACACAGCTGGAAAGAAGCACAGAGAACAAACTGCTGAGTGCACATTGTGCCCAACATCTGGAAGGTCAAACCACGTGGGAACGCAGAGCTCGTTCTTAGCTCGTTCTGGGAATGCACCTTTGCGTGTCTCACTGAGCAACCACGTCAAGCGTGAGACTCTCAGTCTAGAGAGCACCCAAATAGACCCTGCTGCATGTGCTTGGATAGCATGAGCCCCACAAATGCATAGGATTCCTGGGGCATTGCTCCATGGTCTGCTTCAGCGTCTGCATCAGTACCCTCCAGGGGACTCCATCTAACTAATACTGGCCTGGGAAAGTTGTTGTTTAACTCATGGCCCTAACAAGTTCTGTTTCCAAACTACAGCTTTAACCTAAAAGTACATTTCCTGCCACCACAAGCTAAGCTACCTCTGGGACTGAAGTGAAAGAGTAAGCATGGAGAGAAAGTGTCAGGCGGGAGAAATACAATCCTGGGGAAAGGGCACCCATGGAGTCTTTGTGGACGCTAGTCGGCCAATGGGATGGCTCACTCACTCACCTCACCCAAAGCTCATGCTACATTTACCCTAGAATAAACTCGTGCCTGATAAAAATAAAAAACCAACTAAAAATAAGTCAAGATTTTAACTCTATGTATTGTGTGTGTGCATGCGCGTGCGTACAAGTCTGTGCATTTGTGCCATGGCGAGAGAGGAAGTCAGAGGACAACCTCAGGAGCGGGTTCTCTCTCCTAGAACCCTCCAACGGGTCCTAGGGATTGAACTCAGGTTGTTAGGATTGGAAAACGTGCCTTTTCCTGCTGAGACACCTTGCTGGCCCCAAACTAGGTTTTTATAAAGTAAATCTGAAGATGTGTGATGACCTGGTCACACGATGATACTGTTAGGTAAATCTTAAGAGGAGCCTCTCTGCCAACGCAAATACTTAGAACTAAACCAGATTAGATAAAAGTCAAAGATGCCCACATTTAATAAATGTCCCGGGTGGCCGGGACAGCATGACGAGAGGGAGAGAGGGGGAGACCACGCAAAAACCCTGGGAACCCACATGTTCCTTTTTCCAGTGCGCCTAAATAGCCTGTGGGAGTGGTTCTGACCCTCCCTGAGGAGGTGTCAGCACTTAGCTTGGCAGGCTTTCCAGGGCCAAGGTAATTCCCAGGGAAGGGGCTGTGGTGATGCTTAGAGCCAAATATCCCAGGGGGAGGAGGCTTAAGCTGGATGCCTGGGACTGGGGTGATGCTTCCAATCATCCCAGACTCCTTGGATAAAGAGGTGTTAGAGGGCTGGGGGTCTCACATCCAATCAAACAAACATAAGCCCGAATTCTCCTTTTCCCATCACTGCGGTCAAGGTCAAGGCCCATCCTATACATAAACGAGTCTCCTCCTGCCCCAGCCTCTCTATGCCCATGCATCCCTTTGTGCCTAGCCACATGGCTGGCATATTCATTCAGTTACTGCTGAACTGTGCTGGGGAAGAACAGTGGATGCCACTCAACTCTCCAAAAACTTGGCGACAACAAAGATGCACACACAGACCTTAAACATGACGCAGACCTTAGACATGGTCACACTGAAGTTAGACAAGGACACTGACACTTGCTAACAAGAGAGTCAGGAACAGCAGCACGCCAAGCGCTGGGGCCACCTGCAGCTACCGAGGAGGAGAAGGATGGCAGGCATGTCTCAGGTTGCTCCAGGAGGAAGGTGGGGAGGTGCTCTGCACTCATCCACAACATGCAGCTCTGCGAACAACAGAGGCTGCATATACAGTGGCTAACACCGGACAAGCTCAGAAAATGCTGTCAGGGTTTGAATTCCCACCACTCTGCCTGAGAGCTGTGTGGCTGGAAAGGGCATTTCACTTCTTCGTGCCTGGCTCCTTCACTGTGGAATATAACTGGTAAGGATGGTGCTTGCCTGGCAAGGTCTCAGGAGGCTTATGCAGTTTCTGAGTTCTTAGATCAGTATGGGAAATAGATGACCACCTTGCTAATGTTTGTGAGAACACTAAGTAATACACCTTTGGAAGTCAGTGGTCTAAATGAAAAAAAAAATTGACCAAAATCCATTACCACCTCACCAAAAATGGGGTTTGTGCTCAAACAGCAGTTTGTGATTCTATCAACTGCCTTGAGTATAGCAAAGACTCTTTGCCATGGCTTCCAAATCATAGCCTCTAGTTATGATTGAATCTCATAAAATATTAAGTCAGGCTGAGAATTCACAATCTCATAAACCTGAGGACAGCATGCCTAAGAGCATTACACCCAATCAATATCACACAACATCTAGTCACGGCTGTGTAGGTACGTAACAAACACACCCACTTCATTTGGAGAGAAGAAGTGGGGCTAATTGATCTAGAGTTTCCAAGGCCATTTATCAAACAATGATGAAAGTCTCTGGTCTAGGAGATTGGGCTCTACATTAGAGTACAAATGGGTGAGTCTCTCAGCTATTTAACTCCGTAGCTGTCATATTTTCAGAGAGAAAAGATATATAACTTCCACTGTTACAGTATAACTGGAAGTGGTCATGGAAAACCTTCTAAGAACTTCCAGCTCTTCTGGGAAAGTCTCAGTCTGTCCCTGTGGTATCTTCCTGGGGAAAACAGCGGCAGTACTTATGGTGTAGCACTAATAGGATGAGGAGTGGGCACCAACAACCTCTGGGCAGCACTCGGGGCTCAAAGGAGGGCCCCAAAGAGGCCTAAACTAGGAACTCCCTGCTCCCCAATCCCAGGCCGCTCTTCTCTCTCCTTGCTTTTCTACCTAGAATGCCCGCCCCAGTGAAATTTTTACCCTTTCTTTGTAGAGTTCTTCAGTATTTCATAAAAAATAAATAAAAAGGAAAGGAAAGGACACGGCTGTTCCTAGCTATGGTGGAGGAGAAAGTTTACTGTAGATAAAAGGGTAGAGGTAGGGACAGGGACATCAGGGAGAATCCAGTGTGGCCATGATCAGATTGAGCTGGGCCATGTGGAGAGATAGGGACTGGAAGGGAAACGGGAGAGATGGGAACCAAGTGCAGTCAGGAGAACAGAGGCCCTAAAGGGGCTGTTAACCAAAATGTCTGGATCATATAAAGAAGGGCATCTGGGGTGAGGGCAGCCCAACCCCTGGGCTGGAGAGTTCAGGGTAGGGGTGGGGTATGCCAGCCATACCTGTGTGATGAGTAGGTCCCGAGGGAAGCTAGAAGAACTTGGCAGCCAGATCTGCTTTGACATGTTAAATAGGCACCTCAACTCTTTGTCGGGGGTTTGAAACTTAACCAATAGGATCCTCCCTTCCACCATCTTCACCTCAGTTCCGCATCACACTATGGGCTGATGGGAGCCTCTCCCTGACTGGAAGACAAGCGTCACTGAGAGTTCTACCCACCACCTCCTCTCTCCTCCAGCCGACCGTACAGTCAGGACAGGCTCTTCACAATTACTTAAATGTATGGTGATTCCCTCCCCTGCAGTATTTCACAGAAACCGTCAGAAGACTGGTGCAGGACAATTGTTTATATTCTGTCAATTATGTTTTAAATAAAAGCTGACTGGCCAGTAGCCAGGCAGGAAGTATAGGTGGAACAACCAAACAGGAAGGAGAGGCGGGTCAATGAGAACAGGAGAATTCTGGGAAGAAGGAAGACCACTCCTCCCCAGTCCTGTCCCAATCACAGAAGAAGGAAGATGTGATTGCCCCACTGAAAAAGGTACCGAGCCATGTGGCTAACATAGATAAGAATAATGGATTAATATAAGTTATAAGAGTTAATAAGAAGCCTGAGCTAATGGGCCAATCAGTTTATCATTAATACAGACCTCTGTGTGATTTCTTTGGGACTTAACGATTGCAGGAACTGGGTGGAACAGAAAACTCAGTCAACAGAAGATGAAGCTGAGACTGTAGGAAATACAGTCTTTACAATGAATCCCAGCCAAGGCCAGCCCCAGTGCTGGTGGATACCACAGGTTTCCTTGAAATTAGTAAGTCCTGTGCTGGGGAGATCTCACTAGGACACAGAGACTCATCCCTCATCACCCATGGATTTCAATTCTGAAAACATTTCTTAAGTCTCCAGTCTTGACACTACATATGCGGTCTGTGTTGTAACTTATGACCTTGTCCCTCACTGCCGGGTGCTCAGGGCCTCGCTCTCAGAGCTGGCTGGGGCTTAGGCCTCGCCCTCATGGATGCTGGAATACTAATACCACACTTCTCGGCGCATGGTCAAGAACTCTGCCTGCTTAGTACCATCAACTGTTAAAGCTTTCCTGGCCTCTCAGCAAGAACAAGTGCCTGGAAGGGGTTGGGGGCTGGGCTGGGCATGGTGCTGCATGCCTAAAATTCCAGCACCTGGGAGGCCAAGGCAGAAGATTGCGGTGAGTACAAGGTCAGCCTAGAATACTTGGTAAGGAAGTGATCAGCCACCCAGGCCTCATACACGCAAAGAGAATCTAACTTATCTGTTCCTCAGAACTCAAACTGCCTTTCAGGGTGATGCAACATCACCATGCTAGTGTTTCTACCTCATCCTTGTGAAGACAACCCAAGAAAGACAGAAGGGGTGGCAGCTGAGGACTCCATCCTTACCAGGGAGGGAGTCTTTGGACAGACATCCTAGAAGGACAAACCAGGCGCCCTGACAGCCTGGCGGGGTTCAACGTGTGTACAAAATGCTAAGAATAGCAATGTACTTGTCCTCCCTGTAGCCAAGTTTGCTCGCTCCCATGGCTCAGCCCTCCAGCAATGCTGCTCCTCTATCATGTCTCCGCCAGGGCCGACAAGCACAGGAGAGGAATGAGCCAATTACTGCCGTCAGCAACTACCCAAGGCCACTTGGCTGCCTGGCTCTTGGCTAGGAATCAAAGCCACAGAGTACCCAGTCTTGGCAAGCATTTCAGTTAGCCCAGGTTTCCCATGCCACTGTGGCTTAGAGCACATGTCACAGCCAACAATCTGACAGGGTCACCTGGCCTGGCCTAGGAACCTACTACTGTTAACACTTGCAGGAAGGCTGCCTTTGAAGAGGGAGGTCACCTGGTCTCTAGATGAACTCTCTGAGCCACTGGGCGTCATCCAGGATAGAATAGATTCAATACCATTATCACACGGCTGTAAATCACTTCCTCGCCCCTTCAATCAAGAACCACTTTGGAGTATTATCCAAACCATGAGGGAAAACCACACACTTCAAGGGAACTATAGTACAGTTACACAGCTGAGCCATAATGCGTTCTTCCACCAGCGTGCCCAGTTTTGTATCAAGTCTATGTACTGGGGCAGCTGCAGGCATTTGTCCAGAAGTCCTGCCCACCTCACATACATGTGAAAGCACGAGAAGTTGAGGGGGAAACGGGGCTTCTCCTCGTTCAAGAGCATTCCCCCATATCTGCATCCTTCAGGACGCTACTCTGAGGTCCACAGCATCTCTATAATGTTTTTCTATTCCAAATCGGGGGGAGGGCAAATAATTCATTCACAGTCATTAAATTTTTAGGAAACGGATCCTTACACTTTCTTATTTATACTACATTCATAGTTGGGAGACAGCTTAACTATGTATTGTGGTCAGAAAGAGATCATTATAATAATAATTATTATTTTTACTATTAAATTACCTTCTAATTTGCTAGTCTATGGTTACTAGTTAATGTAAAGTTTTTATGGCCCAATAAGCCTCTCCGCCAAAGCAATAATCCAAATCAGACCAAATCAAACGGAATTAGAAAAAGCCCAGGTTTAATGGATGCCAGTGTTCCCGGGTGGCCCTCTGGGAAGACAGTGAGAGGAGAAAGGAGAACTGGGAAGACCACGTGTTTGTTCTCTGGGAGGTAGTTTAAATAGCCTGTGGGAGTGGTCTTGACCCCCTCTGGGGAGGTCACCATTTGGTGGGCTTTCTCGGAGGTGGAGTCTGGACTGCAGTAACTCCCAGGGAAAGGTGCTTGGGGTGGAAAGTTCCACCCAAACATTTTAGAATGGATACCAGGGGCTGGGGTGACACTTCCAACCAAACATCCCAGACTTCTTGAATATAGGGGTGCCAGGGGACTGGGGTGACACTTCCAACCAGTTAACAGTTTCTTATAGAAAGTATATGAAGAAGAATGGATAAGGAAAATGTGGTACATTTACACAATGGAGTACTACACAGCAGAAAAAAATGACATCTTGAATTTTGCAGGAAAATAGATGGAGCCAGAAAACATCACTTTGAGTGAGACAACCCAGACCCAGAAAGGCAATTATCACATGTACTCACTCATAGGTGTTTTTTTTAAACATAAAGCAAAGAAATTCAGCCTACAAATCACAATCCCAGAGCTGGAAAATGATGAAGACCCTAAGAGAGACATACATGGATCTAATATACATGGGAAGTAGAAAAAGACAAGATCTCCTGAGTAAATTGGAAACATGGGGACCATGAGAGAGGGTTGAAGGGGAGGGGAAAGGCAGGGAGGGGAGCAGAGAAAAATGTAGAGCTCAATAAAAAGGAAAAAAAGAAAACTAAGTATATGAAATAAATAGTCTCCAACTGAACTGCATCCCAGACAGGGTATAAAACTGTGGAACAGTTACATGAGAAGTTACTTTCACATTACATCCAGCAGCCAAAGTCCCCGTCGGCAGAATTCCACACCCTTCCCACAAGCATACCGCTTAGGCGAAGGTGCCACTAGAGCAGCATGCCTTCTTCAGAGCTGGACCCCAGGTTCACAGACGCTCAGGTGACAGGACAGAACTGCCACACTGGGCTGTTCTCCTCAGCGCAGAAGAACGACTATGGCAAATGTGGAAGACTGAGACTCAGCCACACCCCGTCCCCAACAGTGGGCACCTTCTCTTGTGCCGGACTCCAACGACAGCAACCTCCCTCAACAGAGCTGCGGAGACTGTGGCTACTGCCTGCCACACTGTGAGGTCCCAATGCGTCCGTCCCTACGGGTCCTTGCCTGCTCTACAAAGAGACACAGGCTGTGGAGATGGGCTCCGCCCTCCATAGACCCTTTCCTGTCTTCCTAGAGCCTGGGGGTAGAGCCGGGGGGGGGGGGGGTCTTATAACGCATGCCCCAGAGGGATCAGATGTGATACACAGTGGATGAAGAGTCAGTGTGGGAAACCCCATGTGTCAGAACTCTGTGCCTCTTAAGTTAATCACACCAGGCCCTGAGGGCCTTTCCTGGGACCGAGGGTGAACAGAGGATTAGCCGTTTTTTAGATCCAGAGCAGAAGGTCAGGCCTGCTGCCCAGCTTGAGGAAGTGGCCTTAAGTCTGAGCTGCAAGGAAGTTACACTTTGCAATAGAAGTTTGTCTGGTGTCCCCTCTTGACTTGAGAAACAGAGTTGTTTTAAGGCATAACACTTTTGTGGTCTGTCTGGTGCCCTGAGGTCTTTCCCTTCCCTTGTTGACTTTCACGGCTTTTTACTTCATTTTTTTTTTTCAAAATACTATTATGTTTAACCACCTGGCTAACTGCTTTAGCAAGTAAAGTAATTAAAAACTTTACAAGGGTTAGGACTCTAATAAGATTATACAATTTTTGATGAATAGTGATGAGAAGGACTTAAATACTTTTTTCTAAGAATTATCATCCATTTCCTGCCTCTATTATTATTACACAGGAACTGCTTCCCTTTTTCTCCTGCCTCCTCTTCCCCTACCCTTTCTGTCTCCCCTTCCTTCCCTCCCTCCCTCCTTAGGCTAGGGATCAAACCCAGGGTCTGATCTAGACAAGTGCTCTACCGCTGAGGTTATATTCTTAGCCCCACACATTTTTCTTGACTGAGGAAACTGAGTTTGAATTGAAGTTTTATGGACAATAAGATTGAAGTTTAGTTGTGGCCTTTACACCCAATTTTCCCTCAAACAATTCAACACCAGCACCAGGGAACTAAAGCCAAGAGTAGGAGACAGTAGCTCGGACAGTGCAGGCTGGTGGCTCTCGGGAAAACTTCCTGTGGCCCACAGGGTTCTTCTCACGTTATTCCCTGAGCAGCTGAGAGGGTGGTGAGGTCTCGGCCACATGGCACCTGGGGTGAGCAGCAGGAATCCGATGGCCCCTGTCTGCCTATGAGGAGGAAGCTGAGGAGGAGGCAACAGATCAGTCAGGAGGACAGAGAGGGCAGGCTCCACGATGACAGTCCTGCCACAGCTCTGAGCACAGCCTGTGCTAGAGGAGGCTGGAGGCAGGTTCTGTGACAAGGTCGCTGAGGACAAGGGCATGGCAGTGGCTAACTGGGGAGAGTGGGGCTAACAGGATGAAAAGGTGGGCCCGAGGGTACAGGGCACAGAACCGCCACATTAGCATGGCTCCCACCCAGAGGCTGTGAGACGAGACGCATAAGCCAGGCCGGAGGAAGAGGCCCAGAAGAGACACTTGTGCCCTCCCCTTTGGCTGACAGACCATGGAGACAATGGACCCTGAGAAACTGGAATGTTCTCAGAGGCTGCATGCTGGGAAAAGAGAGGAAAGAGATTTCACACATGGACAACTGCAGGAGAAACTGGAGCAAGGACAACGGTGATGGTCACACCCTTTGACCTGAACATACCTATGCATACCTCTTGTCCTCTCTTTAAACTAAACCTCCTGCCAGGTGGCTGGAAGGGATGTGTGTCTTTGGCCCACTTTCCTGCTCTTCCCAATGGGGACACACTGAGGAAACCTTCTCTACTTTTCAGTATTGTCTCTAACTGGCCTAGAGGACAGGCATGTAAGCCTAGCTTGTTACCTCCGCGGCTCAGGCTGACCCTCACATCCCTGCTAACACCCTCAGGAAAGAAAGGCAACACAAGTACTTCAGAGTCAAGGTGCCAAGTGAGCTGGAGTCCGGCAGGGGCAGGGAGGCAGGATGAGCTTCTGATGCTCCCGCACAGCAGAGCAACTACAGTTACTATGTACTGCATAGTTCAAAGAAGCCAGAAGAGAGGATTCAGAGGTTCCTAACACAAACACAAGGTAAATACTTAAGGCAGTGTTCTCACCTCCCTAAGGCTGCAACCCTTTAATACAGTTTCTCATGCTGTGCTGACCCCCAACCATAACCTTATTTCATTGCTACTTCATAACTGTAACTTTGCAGGTGTTAGGAATCGTAATGTAAATATCTGATATGCAGGATATTTGCTATGCAACCCCAAAGGTGTTGTGAGCCACAGGCTGGGAACTGTCGAATTATGGTGAAAGTTGTGACGCATTGTTCAAATGTATCAAAGCATCACACTGCCCATGAACATGGAAAGCTGTTACATGTCAATCAAAAATAAATCTTAGATAACACATGCCTGCATTGCCAGCACTTGAGAGGCAGAGGAAGGAGATCAAGAGGTCAACTCCATATACATAAAGAGTCTAAGGCCAGGGTGGGCGATGTGAGACCCTGTCTCAAAACAAACAACTCTCCCCCCCCACAAGTCCTATCCAACTTAAACAACTATCCAGATGTTTTCAAGCTTATAGAATAACTTTTACGTTATGTACAAAAGGAAAATAATACATTTGTACTTAATATTAGGAACAGTGTCCTTCAACATTCATGACCCAAACTGCAGATAAATGGAGAAAGAACCTACTGCCTGGATCTGCATCAGCCATAGTGTCAGTGTTCCAAAGTGGGGAGATGTAGTTGTCAAAGAGAATGCGCAATAACCATGACAGCTTCAGGATAAAATGAGAACCACAACATTCCGAAAGGAGAGGACTAGGAAGGGTGGCTGTGTCAGAAATCCATGACAAAAGCACATGGAGAGAAGTGATGTATGATTAACAAAAACTCAGAGAAAAATGGAGTTCAACCTGAGGATTCAAAAAACAAAACTGACAGCCACTGGCTCTTACCTCAACCTCAGTCCAAAAATGATGATCCTGTCTCCAGTGTTGACTGAGTTTCCTGTCCTGCCCGGTTCCCGCAGTCGTTAAGTCCCAAAGAAATCACATAGAGGTCTACATTAGTTACAAACCGATTGGCCCATTAGCTTAAGCTTCTTATTAACTCTTATAACTTATATTAGCCCATTATTCTTGTCTATGTTAGCCACGTGGCTCGATACCTTATTTGGCGGGGCAGTCACATCTTGCTTCTTCTGTGGCAGGACCAGGACTACAAACCAAGCTTTCCTCTTCCCAGAATTCTACTGTTTTCATTTCCCGCTTCTACTTCCTGTCTGGTTGTCCCACCTATACTTCCTGCCTGGCTTCTGGCCAATCAGCATTTCTTTAAAATATAATTGACAGAATACAGACCATTGTCCCACACCACTCCAGGAATCTCAGAATGAGACTGTGTCTGAAAGCTGTCTCCTCCTGTTTTATAATCCTCTCTAGGGTTGGGATTATGGGATTGAAGGCATGAACCGCCCAGTTTCTGTGGCAACTAGTGTGGCTACTGGGATTAAAGATGTGCATTACCACTGGCTGGTCTGTAAGGCTGAGCAGTGGGGCTGTTTTACTCTCTGATCTTCAGGTGAGCTTTATTTGTTAAAGTAGAGATGAAACGCCACTATAGAGAAGGGCTTACTTTGGCTCCTGGTTAGGAAGGGACACAATCCACTGTGGTGCAGATAGCACAGTGGCAGGAGCATGAGGCTGCTGGTCACACTGTGTTCCAAATCAGGAAGCAGAGAGAAGACAGGAAATGGGACTGAACTAGAGTCTCAAGACCTATCTCCACCGACACACCTCCTCCAGAGAGGCCCTAGATCTACAGTTTCTACAACCTTCCATATCTGAGCACCTGCTAGGGACCACATGTTCAGACACCCGAATCTCTGGGATACATTTTGTATTCAAACCACAAAAGTAGGGATGCCAATGTTTGCATGTTTTTAAATATGAAGAGAGAAAAGGAAGGGAAGTTTGAATGAACGTGAAGTGATGTTCTAAAGGTGAACACCAAACAATGAAAACTAGTGACATGACCAAGCTGAGCAGAAAGAGGAAGGGGAGTTAGCAGAGAGCCAAACTAGGTCAGAAGAGGGTTTAGATGACTAAGCCATAAGTAACCGCACATTACTGAGCACTCTGAACAACTGCTATTTGGGAGGAGAGCTAAAATAAAAGTGGATGAGATCAACTTTTTATCACTAGAGTTTCTCTCCAGGGTGATGGATGCTTGCTGCCAAAGCAGGTTTTTTTATGTGTCTGATGAGGACCAGTCTCAGGACCTCATGCCTGCCATAGGCATGTCACCAACTGAAACATCTCTCCATCACTCTTTTAAACACTTTCATTAAAAAGATTAAATATGTCTAGCCATATGAAATCCTATTACTGGCATCCTACGAGATGAGAAGATGCTGTGTGGGACAGTGTCTTCCATGGCATTGAGGAGGTAGGGTTCTTGGGGCCACACCACAGCCCCTGCTGGCCGAGAACCAGGCAGAAGAGGTACATATCACACGTCTTCATCCTAAAGTGCCAACGGACACTTTCTCAGAGCATGTGAGGATTAAACAGCATAGATAAATAATGATCACAATATGTCATCTGACGCAGCAGGTAGGGGCTCCCCAGGAGGTGGAAGTTTATGCTCAGGCTGATCAGGTGACTGTGGGAAGAGAAGCAGCGCAAGACCGTGGCGAGGTGATTTACCCTCTCGAGCTGCACCTTCCTGTCTATGATCAGGCACTGCTCCTCCAACCATCCAGTGACTGAGAACTGCCCATCAGCTCTTCCTCCAATCCCCCTGACTGGTTGCATCTGCTCTGTCTCTGTGATTCACGAAGCCCCTGCTTATAAGTCTGCTCTTGTTCTTAGCGGGCATGGATACAAATTGAGTTGGACAGATTATTTCATGAAGCCAGCCTTGAAACTAAGAATGCTGCACTGGCTTTTGTACCTTTCCAGGTAATAAATTCACAAGCTACCTAAGAGAAGGCTGTAGTGACAGGCCTGTGGCGAGCCTCTGCATATGAGAATACTAACGAATGGGAACCATGCATGTCTGCACAACTCACTCATGGGTTACCTTGCCTATGGCAACACCCTGACACTAAACAAAGCCTTTTCCTCAGTAAGAAATCTCTTATTTCAAAATATCTGTAATACTATCATAAATATTAATTCTGTCTCAGGAAAATGGTTTAAAGGAACAAACTCATTCAAAGATGAGCCCCAAATGATGATATCTAAATTATCTCATGGTTTGAGAATTAGAGAAACAAAGCAACTGTTATTTAATTCCAATTAAGTTAAAACAAAATTCTTCCACATTCAGAGAAATGAAACAGGCTCTCTTGTTGCCATGACAACATCTATGCTTGGCCACACTTACCAGTGACAGAAGTACCAGATACAATCAATCTGTGTGAGAGACAAGAGGAAGACGAAGCATCTCGGACCTGACTGTAGGGAGCTGAAGTCAGAAGACATCACGGCAAGTTTCCCTTATGACGAAGCAACACTGACCAGTTAGCAGAGAGAAGCCAGTTCATACAGATGTGACAATATTATGTCCACTTACACACTGTGGCTAACTTAACCCCTCTTTTCTGTCTCACAGTTACACATGAAAACTTGAAACATGGCAAATGAAGCAACAGGAGAGTCAAAACAGTTAAGGGGATTACGAGCTACTGAATAACAACAGGACTGAACTTTCTCAGGCTATCTCAATGCCTTTTTCCCCTTTGAGTGACAGTTTGAAGCAGGACATGGATGGAGTCTTTGTGGTAGAGAGTACAGATCTTGCTGTGACTCTGGCACTGAGACACATATAAAGAGAGCATAGTATAAGAAGGGAGAGTGGCAGTAATTTCATTGAAACAGTTCATTTCTCTTCACCTCTTTGTAAACGGCATTTGTGTCTAACTGCGTATCTGCTGTGTAACACAGATGCTGCAATGCTTGTGGTGTTACATGGCATCCCTGCCAAGATCTTTAGAAATAATATACCCTACCCTGATAAGAAGTACTTTTGTTGAGGCTGGTCCTCAACATTGCACATATGTGCATGCTCACATGAGCATATGTGCACACATGCATGTGCACACGTGCGTGTACACACACACACACACACACACACACACACCTGCTGGTTGGCATAGTAACTGCTCTGGCTGATTCAGACCTAGCAATCACAAAGCACAAGAAGTATGTTTGAAACTGAGCCTGTCTGAAAATAGCAACTTTCCTGTATCTGAAAGCTATTCAAACTATTGATCAGGACCTTGGGACAGACCTGAAAGACAATGACAGCCTCACAGAACCAACTTTTGAGAAGCAGAGAGGAAGGAGAATGGTTTCACAGATGATGCTTAGACTCAAGAACTGGCCGACCGCTCTGAATCATCTACGGTTTACCTGGACCAGCTTCCAGTGGCCAACCACCCCATCAAGACTCACAGTGACAATCATGAGCTCCCCATCTTGTCTTAGTCCAGTTGCTTAAATTCCTTTGCCAGGTAGCTAGCTGGTCAGGAGACAGCTGGGATTGTGTCCTGTCTCCTTGGCAGTTGGCCTTCAACAAATCCCATGCCCCTTTTCTTTTCCAAAGGGCAGTAGTCTTTGCTGAGGATCAATTTTATCTTACAAGTCTGAGTTTTATAGTTGGAGTGGAGCCCTAAATCTGCATCCTAGCATGCACTGCTCTAGAACTGAGACAAGCAAAGCATTGAATACCGTCAACTCCCTCATCTGTACCGTTAACTGCCACTGAGCTAGATCAGGTCACTGTCAAAGGACCTGATCTCCCACTCTTAGCAGCCCTTCTCCATGGCAGGATTCGATGACCTGCCCACAGGGGCTGTGCTGGCTGAATGGTATCCACTGTCAAGGGAACATGCACCTGCCACTCTGGGGTGGAGCTTTATGACTCACAGGTGCCTGCGGTACTGATGTTCTCCCCCTGCCACAGTCATGGCACCTGCTCTACAAATGCTTCCCTGGCCAGCTCCTGGACTAGGGAGGGCCTGGCATAAGGAACACCCAGCCTCTCACGAGCCTCATTTGACACTAAACTAAGCTGCACTGGAATACAACACGGCCATCTTTAATTTCTCAAGTGTGTTGCCCTTGAAGTCCCCTTTAGGTCTGTGGCACATTTCTATCTAGACTTTGGCTTATAAGCTTCTAACTAAAGGAGTCAAAGCTGTCTGTGCATGGTATATTGACTGTTTGGGGTTTAAAAAACACCTTAAACAGCTCACTGTCCTTTACCGTTTCTGACAAGCCGACAAGTTCTTAGGGAAAAAGGGCGGTTCCTATTCTAGAAGGAAAGCAGCATTCCTAATCAAAGACAGAATGCTGGGCCAGGATTCTGTGCAAGCCTCATATAAATAGCTACTATGTTTAACTCTTCCCCGAACTCAGTTGCTTTACCACCCAACTACCTTTCTTCCAATTGGCACATACAAGCATCTTACCCTACCTGTTTCTTTGGGTCTTCCCATGCCACCTAAAATTTCTATGATTAATGTGTATGGCTTTTTTTCTTGTTAATCTATCTGCCTTAGGTCAGTTTAATTCTCAGGTCAACCCAAAAGAAAACCCTAGAAGGAAGATGCAAAGTTCTGCCTCTCCCAAATGCCAATTATACAACTTGTAAATTCCAACCTCTTCTTGTGGTGCAATACTTAGAATGATAATCCTGTTCGTGTAGAGCATGCAGTCATATGGTCACTTACACAGACATTGGTGCATGAGTGTCTGAATTTTGGCGTCTTTGCTTAGAAAGCATGGAGGGACAGCTGAATAGTTTTAAGTTATGTAATGGAAGAATTCACCTGCTTCTACACAGTTACATATCAACTGATTCAAAGCTCTCCTACTTTCAAACTAATTCTTAAATTTCAAGCAGTGAATTCTTAAAATAATTTAGTCTCTCTCATTTTAGTAATTTTGACCATCTGTGTGACTTGTGTCATCTATACAGGTATAAAGCATATAGGAGAGTCTTGAGAACCTACTTGTTAGTGGTGTGTGGATGTAACTCACATAGGTGCTGAGTGGTCATCTTCAAGAGCACCCTGAGGCCTGCTAACTTTCTAAGTCTCAGGTACACACTGGGATGAGCAGCCAGCAGCTAGCTGCTCATAAATGCACACACTGCCATGTCTGTCTTTCACCAGAGCTACAGCCATGAGAACCACACAATGCCAAGCAGCCACCCAACCACATGGACCCTTGTACACCTTGTCATTGGGCCAGAATGCAAGCCAAACACGGCAAAAGAAGGGAACTGTTTCAGAAGCAGAAACAAGAGCTCTAGGGCTGGACTTTGGATTATATCAAACACAGGGCAGTAATTCCTCAAGGCTATGAAGCCGTTACTCATCACGCACGATGTCTGTGTGTGTGTTGTGGTGACGTACACCAGAGCAGTGGAGAGTCAGGGTTGGGGGACTCACGGAGAGAAGATGTGCTGGAGGAGCTCCGCAGGAAGTGGTGGAGGCCTTCCTCGCCATCACTGGAGCTAGCGATGCTGTTCCTCATCTCCAGCATGGAGATCTGTGTGCACAGGCTCATCTGGGGCTCCAATTTCTTAACTTTCTACAAAGCAAAGTTACCACATGGCCTGAGGTTTACAGCCGCTGACTCATACATACATTCCCTGTAAGGGACAGGTATGTTCCCTTGATATAAGTTAGAACTAAAACAAAAAAAGTGGTAAGTGCTCTATAAATGTCTATTGTGGTTATTATTAGCTGTAACTTTAAATACATTATTCTAAAACTTATAAATACAAATAATCTACTTAGCAATCTATAATAGTAAGCACAACGTTTTCTTTTTGGTGGTGCTAGGGATCAAAACCAAGGCCTCACAGACAATAGGCAAGCATTCCCACCCCCCCCACTGCTGTGCCTCAGCCCTGCCCTAACCTACAGTGAGAAGCACCTGGACATGGTGGCGTAAGAGGAGCAGCAAATTCAGTGTTCCCGGTAGGCAACATGTGCCACAGGAAGAATGTTTGCAAAGGTCTCATCTGTAAGTACTTTAATTCCTTTCTAAACAAATGTAGAAAACTATACTGCCTAAAGCTCTGAAGGCCCATTTTCTCTGGTCTCTGGATCAGGGAGATGGAGAGGACACCAAGGTTAAATGCCAATGGCTAGTCTTCTTGTAGCTCTGCCTTTCCACCCCTTCTCCAAGCCCACTCCCTCCCATCCTCCTTAGTCTGCTTAGAAGACTTCTGGGAAGGACAGTTCTCCATCCCATAAATTTTGTCCTTAACAGGCCAAGCTACGGCAATGGGAATAATTACAAAGTATTTCCTTGCCTTAAAAAAAAAAAAAAAAAAACCTTGCTAAAGGGTCTCTCCATTACAACTATCTCCTCTGAAGTTTATAAGTATTTAATGAGAATTCCAGAAAGCACACATATTTATTTGACCAAAAGAATCAGAAAAGCACTTACTTTATCATTTAAGGTAGGATCGTTCAGTGAGTAGAGCTTGTTTGTTATGTCTTTTCCTATAAGATACCTAAAGATCTCATAGAGGAAAGGCTCGGACTCCAGAAAGTAAGTCAGTCTTTCTCTCGACCAGCATAAGAACCTGCAGTTATCATCTGCAACAATGGTGACCTGTTGAGACAACCAACACACTAGCAAAAAGCACATCTACATATATGAATTATGAACTTATTAAATTGACAGAACACCAGCAGACACTATCATTGATACCTTTATCAAATTAGTTCTAACCTAACACACTACACAGAAATATGTTTAAAGATACTCAATCAGTAGACTCCATCCAGGCAACTTCTCTGAGTTTTATTTTTTTGGTTTGTGCTGTCTCAGGACACAAGAATGACCATCATGTCAGTACTGCAGTGGGCATTGCAATGGGATATATTATTTATGGTAAAATATCTCTTTACCTGCTGTTGCTTACAATGAAGTTTAAAGACAAACATTCATGCAAATGAACTCAGGAGAGAGACTGTGTGTGTGTGTGTGTGTGTGTGTGTGTGTGTGTGTGCGCGCATTTCGTTCTGGGACTCAAATCATAAATATTCCACCACTGAGCTAGTTGCCTACCACTGATCTACACCACCAGCACTTGAGATTAAATCTGTAAAGATATGAAAAACTCTTCACCCAAATGACTTATAAACATACACTGAGGACAATTCCAAGGTTCAGGTAAGCTACTGATGAGAACAAGGGGTGAGGGACCTTTTGCTACGGGTTTCAAGGCTAGCTCCAAGGCAGCCTATTGAACTAGGTTCTCAAACGAGCCCAGAGCTGAGAAACCATTCCCTCTCATGTAAGCAGTGAAATACGGGAAAGCAGGGGTGGACACTATCATAGTACTAGAGAGCTCAAGCAATTCTCTAACCCCCTCTCCATGTTCTCAGGGCTCAGGAGCTAGAAGCCCTTCCTCCCATGCAAATACTCAGTCTGCTTTCTCTTCCCTCATGATGACACTCATATCCTAGAGGTCAAGCTCATCTGCTGACATATAGGTGTGGACTCCTGATCACACCGGTGATGGGGACCATGTGTATTGAGGTCTGAATGCCTGGCTTCATCAAAGAGTGGTGGCCTACCCACACTCACAGAAAGGAGTTGACACAAGCAGACACTGGATAGTAAAGTCCATTTTACATCCCAGCATGAGATCAGCCTGGCCCAGCTGGAGATTGGTAAAAAAAAAAAAAAAAGCTAATTAAATTGACAAGAAGTCTTATCTGAGCCTCAGAACAAATATTTCCGAAAGAGCTTTCATTTCAGATGTCAAAGGAGAATTCAGGTCTACCAAGAGAGGAAAAATAGAAATCTCCTAGCTTCGCAGGACCCTTATACCAAAAGGCTGAAGTTGGAGCTTTGGAAAATCAGAATAATTAGCTACTTCCAAAAGTAACAATGGTCCCAGAAAAATAAAGTTTGCATTTATTACATCATAAGAGGCTTCATGAAAACCAAGAACATCTGGATTTAAGAAATGCAGCTTAAGACTCCACGAAATGCCAAGGGACACCCTTTATCAATATACACTATAACAAAGACACTTCCTGCAAAATACCATCAAGTTACAATGGTGAATAAGAAAGACAAGATCCAGGGCTGAAGAGATGCCTTAGTGCGTAAGAAAGGACCTGAGTTCAGTTCCCATGACCCACATCTGTGACTTCAGTTCTGGGGTGTTTGATGCCCTCCTCTTTCATGAGCACTCACATATGAATGTGCACACAGATACAGACATACATGCATACAAAATTTTTAAAAAGACAAGATTCAAGAAGGGCCAGGCACGGTATCCTATGCCTGGAATCCTAACACTCAAGAGGCTAAAGCAGGATAATACATTTGGAGCCAGCCTGGGCTGCACAGTGAGTGCTGGGCCAGGCTGAGCTCCACAGTAAGATGCTGTCTAACACACGTAGATGGGGAAGTGGAGACATGCTCTGTGGTAGGAGTGCTTACCAATTAGGCATAAAAACAGAGTTCAAACCCTAATGTCTACATACAAAGCTGGGTGTGGCCCCAGATGCTGTTAACCCTAGAACTATGGAGGGCAGAAACAGGAGGACCACTGGACTTGTTGGGAGATGCTGTCCTAACAGGGACAAGGCAGAGTGACAAAGAAGAGCACATTGGAGCCTCTGTGCATACACGGAAGGATGCACAGCTGCAAACATATAACACACACATACACAGATGGCACACCTGCACACATATACCACACACATTCACACAATAAATTAATATTAATGTGTTTTTTCAAAAGACAAGATCCTTGTTTGAAGAATACGGCCGTTTTGCCTGTCTGTATGTCCTGTGCACCACTGTGCCTGGTGCCATGGGATCTCTGGAACTTTAATCACAGGTCACCCTGAGCTGCCATGTGGGTACGAGGAGTTGAACTGAGTCCTCTGGAACAGCAGCCAGCGCTTTTAACCTCAGCACCACCTCTCAGGCATGAACGTACTATTTTCTTTAAATACCAGTTAAAATTTAACGTTCATTTATTTCACAAGAGCAGGGACATGTGTTCCTAAGACCTCTCCCTCAAACTGACTTTCAGGTTTACAGCATCATGGCATGTGACTGACCATGGGAGAGCAGCAGCCTGGGATGGAATCAAAAGAAAAACATTTATCAGAAACACTCACGCAATAAAAAGAAACCCAAACACAAAAACACTACTTCTACTATTGTAATATGATACTGAAGACCCTGTCAACAGCTTTAAGCGGCAGCCTGATCCCGCAACAGCACGCACTAAGTGAGCTTTGGGCTCATTCTGTTACCATGGGTCTGCCTGTAGCATTAGAAATACTACTGCATTTACCAAGTGCCGATCTATGGTGCCCTGCAGTTCTTTTCTCTTTTCCCATATTGTAAGGCCCATCAGCACCCTGACATCAGGGTGAATTTAGAGAAGGAACAGCCTAGAGTGCTGGTACATGACTAGAATACCAGCACTCGGAACGCTGAGGCAAGAGGACTATCACTAGTTTGAGGCCAACCTGGACTACACAGTGAGCTCAAGGCCAGCGTGGGCTGCATTAATAAGACCCTGTGTCTAAAACAATGAACAAAAACAGAGGGCTGAGAGTGTAGTTCAGTGGTAGAGGACGTGCCTAACATACAAGAAGCCATGGGTTTGGTTTAACACCCAACATAATCCCAACACCCAAGAGGTAGAGGCAGGAAGATCCAAAGTCCTTGGAGATCCTTAGCTACACAGAGTTCAAGGCCAGTCTGGAACACGTGAATCCCTGTCTCAGACAAACGAAGTAGTCCCCAGCAAAATGCCCTCAGGAACGGGCTGAGATGTGCTTCAGTAAGAGGCCACGGGCACAGCACTCCAGTGTGCAGCTACGAGAACATACATAAACCACTACTGTGGACACTACACTCTTGAGCATCCACCAGCAGAAACTTTTGTAAACAGTCAAAGAGCACTCTCCCCGGGTGTATTCTGATGAAGTTGGCTCTGTGATAGGCACAGACAGGATGGCAGTGTAGTTTTTGGCTACTGGCAATTGCAAAATGCCACAAACTCACAAAATACCAAACCCTGTGCCAAAGAGAGCTGGCTGGAATTACCAGGGATGAATGCATGTCCTTCATCCAGCTATGGATGCTGCAGTTTTTATCATGTTCTTGGAATCTTCATGTCAGTTAAGAAAAATTCTCAACAACTGAGACTTCGTTTCCAAGAAGGAAAATGGTTGTTAGTGCTAGTAACTTTCTCATTAGCTTAATTACAAATATAACTTGGAGATCACTTGCTTCCGCAACAAAGGTTTAGTTTCCACCCCAAACTGAATCCTCTCTTCAGAATAATAAGAGACTGAGTTATTATTACATAAACCACCTGCTCACACAGAAGAAAGTATAACAGACAGAGGGGGAAGAAGCAGCTTGAAGGAGGTCAGAGGAAAGAGAAGAAGTGGCTCTGTTCTGGCTCATGGGTGGTGCTGGGTAAACACACTGCTCATACAGTGACCCCCTGGGACACTGATGACGTCTTACAGGATCAAGGATACAGAGCAGCTGAACACAGCACCAGCCTTCTTGTTCTTTATGTCAAGCATGACCGGCCTATGAACAGAACTGCATCATCAGTGTCTTAGTCGGTGTTCAATGGCCATGCCCACGGCAACTCTTACACTGGAAAGCATCTAATTGGGCGTTTGCTTATAGTTCCGAAGGCTTAGTCCATTATCATCATGGCAGGGGGCAGACAGGCCATGGGACTGGACAGTAGCTGAGAGCTTTACACCCTGATCCACATGCAGCAGGCAGAGAGAATCTGGGCCTGGCCTGAGCTTTTGAGACCTCAAAGCCCACTCCTAGTGACACAACTCCTCCAGCAAGGCCACACCTCCTAATCCTTCCCAAACAGTTTCACTAACTGGGGACCAAGCATTCAAACATATGCACCTACGGGGGGCATTCTCATTGAAACTCCCACAGCCAGTAAGCCTAAACTAGTGCTTCTAGCAAATGTGCCCAACTTTAACAAATTCCACAATTACCCAGGCCTTTTATGCAAGCAGAAAGGTAGCAAGACACAGCTGAAACACTAATGAAATAAAGGAAACCACACTTTCCCTTTATCTCCAGCCTATGGCACCTCAAAGTGAAGGGCATCCCAAACTGAGCCCGTAAGATTCCCCAGCAAGGGACGCTGGCAGGTCCTCTTTCTTCTGTGATGACGTTCTCTTCGATTCTATTTCCACGAAATACACACTGTCAAAGCAACCCTGTGCCCAGGATATTTCCTCAGCGCTATTTACCCAGGGACTTATGTTCTTGGCTACGTTCCTAAGGATAGCAAATCCAACAGGAGGCCTGGGAACTTAGAAACAGCCAGAACCAGCTGCAATAGAATGGAGCAATTTTTTAAAAAATAAAAAAGAATTAAACTGAACAGTCAGCATTCAAACTGTTGATTCTATGAGGAAATTACTCTTTGCCTTTTAACATGGTCACTAACCATAAAAGAATGAACTGATTAGAGAGGTTTTTTTAAGTAACTTCTCTGAAATAAAGCCAGCTTTTTGTTTTCCTAATAAAAGCAATCAATGATGTGTTTAGGAACATGAATTATCTTCAAGTGATAGAATTTTTCTCATAATAAAATCGAATTTTTAAAAAGATTGCATTTATTGTTAGTTTATGTGAACTCATGAATGCCAGAAGTTGGCATCAGATCCTCAGGGACTGGAGTACAGAGGATTGTGAGCTGCCATGTGGGTTCTGGGAAACAAACCCAGGCCCTCTTGAAGAACAGCCAGCACTCCCACCCAGACCCTCAAACAATAAACTTTCTTAATGGAAATATTAAGAAATTTAAATGACTAGAAATTTTGAAAAACGAAACACTAAGTGAGCAAATGCACAAACCAGAAATAACAGTCAGTGCCGCATCTAGATTAGTGCCTGGCTTTCCAGACCACCACCTCCCGTTGTGCACCGCACAAGCAGTGTTAAAGGTAGGGTTTGTTGTCATTCTGCCTTATGGCATTATACTATGTCTACCAATGTGACTATCTCCCTTTTAAAAGAAACCACAGCACATTCCTATTTTACTTGATTTGAATGACATACAAATAGTTCTAATCTTCCTCAAAGCCAAATCATACCTGGAATTTCTCCCCTTTGTGCATCTGGGTTGATCTGAATTCTGGGGAATCTATGAAGGCACAGGGGTAAATGTTATGCAGGAAATGTCCTCGATAGGAGACCTTCATTCTGGTAACAGAAGTCAAAATGTTAACTAACGCACAGCATTTCACAAAAAACAAGGTAATACTTTTTAATCACTGAAACATTATAGTAATGTATTTGCACTAGTTTTAAAGTTTTTACAAGTAATGAAGTTAGAGCACTTCCAGAAGCCCAAATACTTTTTTAAAAAGACAAGAAAAAAATCAGCATCCATTATTAATGCAGATCACGGTTACCATTACTGTCACTCTTACAGGTGGAGTGAGTGTATAATCTGTACACTGCAAACTTCTGAAAGGAAAGGGATGCTGTTGATAACCATGTTTCAAGGCAGGCAGTGACACACATCCATTGATTCAGTTAGCCAGAGTCACATGAACCCAGGAGTCTGAGACCTCAACTAAAACCACCACCAAAGGAACAGTAATGGTTACACCCATGCAACATCCGTGACGCTCCACTCAGATCGTCCATATGTACTGTGATATTCAAAAAGCTTTGCCACGTGATAAGCTTTTTAAATTCAATTTAAACCTACTTTAACTTTGACTCATTAACTTCAAGCAAAATGTAAACATGGTTAAAAATATATTCACTGTAGAAAATGTTGGGCTCAGGCTGATTCTGGACCATGGTGTCTACCTAGCTTTGGCACACTGTTCCACCGCAGCCCAAATTTCAACTGCAAAATGACCTTCACCAGCACACAGACATCGCTTCCTCCACTAGCTGGCAACATCTCCTTGTATGTATTCCTTCCTAGAGGCTATAAAAGGTGGAAAGCAACCTGGGAATTCCGATTTCCATTAACACTTACCTCCCCTTGAGAAGAATACTAAGACGATCATCAACTGAAGTTTTGTCCTCCGTGGCATAAGTCTGGCCCCTTTTTAAGGTCTGGATCATACAAAACTGTCCAGTTAACCTTTTAAACAAATCAGGAGGGACACGGAGTGGTTCAAACAATCGGTGATAGATGCCACCCAGCTCCTTTTCAATCTTGACCTGAAAGACAGCAATGCCAAGGTCCTGCAGTCCCCAAACACTGACTCTCAAAGGTGAGATACAGATTTAAGAATAAACAAGTCTATGGCACACACCAGTGGCTTGCTGGACGTGGTCAGTGGGGTCTTGGAGAATTAGTAGCAGTGGAATTCATACTCTACCGGGGAAGGCTGAGAGGACTCTAATGCTCACACCTCTCTTCTCAACATGAGGCAACTGCTGAGTTTTTGGATTTTGTCAAAACACACACCTTCCTAACCTTAGCAGTGGTACATAACACAATGTTTCAAAAGAAGAAACTACCTTAACTTTTAATTATGCTAGTGAAAAATTAAGAATTAGTGGAAAAACAAACTTACAAATATGCATTAAGCATTTTATCTCCATGTAATTATTCAATACATCAAGGCAGGAAGCCAACACTCAAGGCTGCAATCACTGCCTCGCATGTATATACTCGCAAGCAAAGGAAGAGAAGGGTAGAGAGCTCTGGCATGGTGGTCTCATCCCGGCCTAAGCTATGCAGCCCTGAGATCCCTCTAATGAGTAAGGCTGGCTACCGACAGCAGTGCAGCGACTGTCCTAATCACCCTTCAGTTGCTCAGACCCAGGGCATGCAACGTCCAGCAGCCAGGATAATTGGGTGCATGGACTGTCCCGGTGAAAGCTCAGACGAGACATGAAGCTACAGAGCTGCAGTTCAAAAGCTGCTTCTACCTAATGTCACTCTAGTCTGTCCCTGTTTCCTTTTGATGAAGAATCATCTTTATTTATTTAAATGATAGTTAGAGAGAAAAATAAAACAAGAGCCTAGATGCTAGACGCTCTTTCCTGGTGCTTTAATCACATCGGTAACTCAGGGACTGTGGATTTGGGTTTCCAGAAAAGGTTCTGTTATTAAAGACTGTCCTCTTCATTATTAGCGTTTCTACCTCCTCTACTCCACATCTTGAGCAAGTCTGCCCAACTTCCAGCCCACACAGTCTCTACTGTGGCACCATGATGAACAAAGGACCTGTTACAATCCAGTAAAACACGTCCATGCCCTGGCCTTCCTTTACACCTCAGCTGAAGATGCGGTTTCTTCATGACATTGTCTGAATTCTCTTCTTTGGAAGCATCTGTTCGTCAAAGTTTCTCTGAGCATCTTCAGTGTGCATAGGGCTACAACAGTTAGTGGGCTGGACTATATACTATTGTTCCCAATTGTTTGCTGTCCCAAAAGATAATTACTCTGCCCTACCTCCAACATTAGCAGGCTTGGCCATGCTGCAGCTTTGACCAATGAAATAATGAGCTGAAGTGACATAGATTTTTTTTAAAGAAACTTTTATTTTGCTTGTTTGCTTTTTAATTTTAACTTTGGATGTGGGTATTTGGTCTGCAGTAGGTGCAATTAGTGCCCACGAAGACCAGAAGAGGGCATTAAGTCCCCTGGAATTGGAGTTACAGATGTCGTGAGCCACTATGTAGCTGCTGGAACTAAGCTCTGCAAGAACAGCCAGTGTTCTTAGCCACCACACCACCTTCCAGCCCCTTGAGCAGACTGATATTTCTCTAACTTCTGCACGGTCCCCTCTTCCATGAGAATGCAGTCCAAAGAGAGCCTGCCGCTTTAGCAGAGACCCTGAAACATAAGCTAGATTCAGTGCTGCCAGTCAACGGGTAAGGTGGGCAAGAAGAAAGGCACCTGCTGTTCTGCACTGCTGAGGTCTCATTTGTCACGAAGCCTAGTGCAGAAAAACACAGACGAGCTGCCCAAACTGAGGGGCTGTGTGCAGGGAGGGGATGGAGGAGCGGAGTGCCCACAATGTATAGCATCTGTATTTGTGTGTGAAATGTCCTATTTCCTAACAGTTTTCTATGTTAAATACGGAGCTAAGATGAGCATTATAGCCTTGGGTGACTGAATGCTTGCACTTAGGACAGTCTGTGACCATGTATGGAGTGATTTCTATGAACCCTGCTGCTTTCTAGTTTGTTTTTTTTGTATATTCTTGGAGGGTATGTTTTGTTTTGCTTGCCTGTTTTCCTTCCTTCGGGACCTCATTCACAGCTCCAAGCTGACTTCAGACTCACTTTGTGGCCCAGGCTGGCCTTGAACTGTCACTCCACCCGCTCCTAAGTGCTGTGATCACTGGCGTGTGCCACTGCTCTCAAGCTTGCTCTAGTTCTGCCTTGGTCTTATTAAGACGACATGGTAAGTGAAGCCAGAGTTGATAATAAAAAAGTATGAATATTCTGGCAAATATCCACCAAAAGTGCTGATTTCATTACATGAATATTTTAGACCCAAGAAAGATAACAGCCATTATACGAAGAAAATGGAATGAACTATCTTCAAATCATTAGTATGAAATGAAAGCTGCTTATCAGTAGTTTTATAATTAAGCAAGATATCCCCAAATGATGACTGGGTACCAGCAGGCCAGGGAATAATCACATGATACACACCTAAAAAAAGACAGTATTAGTCATGTGTTCATGCTCTAGCGAGTCAAAGTCTGGAAAATTCATTTGTTAAACAAATTTCACAGATTTCAAATGCTTTTCTCTCAAGCATTTACAAAGAAAGCTCAATATTCTTAATATGCGAGAGGGAGTAAGGCTGTCAGCTGCTCACTTGCAAGTCTGAGTGAAGTACTTTTTAAAAGCTTTCATATTTAAAGTCACGTTCTTATTTAAAAAAATTAGTAATTACCGGTCTTTTCTTGTACAAGAGATATGAAAGATGCAAAATATTGATACCCAAGAACACAGAGTTCCAGATCATTATATCCAAGGCACATCGGTAGAGAGTGGCCCAGACTACATAAAGGGTACATCCTGTGGAATAAAAGAGGCGGCATATCAGACACTCATAACAGATTCACAAACAGCTTAGTACAATCCTCTGCCTAGAACCAGGCAGATTTAGAAGTACTTACGTTGAATAACATTTTCATCCTAATTATTACTTTAAAAAAAGGTTCCCACGCCCCCACCATCCCCCAACACAAACACCACACTAACACAGCATCACACCCTCCACATCTTCGGTCCCCAGTCTCATTTCACTAGACTCCATGTTGCAGGGTACCACCTGAAGTGTGGAAGTGCAGACAGTACCCTCACCAACTGCGTACATCCCTAGCCCTAGATCTGACGTTTGTGTCTCCCTTTGTAGCCCAGGCTATCCTTAACTCCACATCTTTCTACCTCCCTATTACAGGCGCACACCACCACACCCATTTGAGGGTATAGTTTTTGGTAAGTAACAAAGACAACCTAATATCTAGGAAAGAATTCTCCATTTATGACGGTGAACTTACACTGGAGCCGATGGTGACGCAAAAGAATGAATGCCACAGATTCAGAGAACATGAAAAAATGTTCTCCAAAAGGTTTCTACAAACTTGCAAGCCCTACTGGTTAGAAGCACCAGTACGGCGCTGTCAATGTTATAAAGTCTAGAATTCCTCTCTGGGTGCAGGGACCCACACCTTTAATCCTAGAACTTGGGAGGCAGAGGCAGGCAGATCTCTTTGTGACTTTAAGGCCAACCTGGTCTATAGAGTGAGATCCTATTCCTACCCCCCGCCACACACACACTTTTTTTAAACCTCATATTCTGATAAGGAATTGCATACTGCCTTTTATTTTGCAATCATGATTGGGGTGAACTCAAATATTTTATTTACTGTGGTGTTTTGAGACAAGGTTTCATGTAGCTCAGGCTAGTTTTGAGCTTAGTGTGGCTGAGGATGTCAATGAGTTTCTGATCCTACCTCCTGAGTGCCAACGCTCTACTATGCCTAGTCGATGGGGAACTGGGGACCTCACCCAGGGCTTCCTGCAATCGGGTAAATCCTGTACCAAATGAGTGATATCCCCACACAAGAGCAAATATTTTACTGACCCGAATTTTCCCTTAGTGATTATCCATTTACCAAAGTCCTCTTCCTGTATGTTTCTTATCAATTCTCTTGCCTTATATAAAATATCCTTATTTTGTAATTTTATAAGTAAAAGCAAGTATATAACATAGTTTTAGCTTAAAAGATCACTTTACTATGAATTTATAAATTCATGTACACATGAAAGCTAATTTTTCACATTAAAAGTCAGACGTGAAATGCTGGACTTCATCACAGAGGAACATCTAAATAAATCTCATCCCTTTACTTTCTGGGCCTCAGTTTCCTTTTTATAGACAAAAGTGCCAGGCTAAAAGATGCGTTCTGATGTTTTACGTCCAGAACTCTTGTCTTAGTATTTGTAATCTGGATTATGTGTTCCCTCCATTGAGCAACCTGCTTCCGCAATCCCTACCTTACTTAGTAAACACAGCCCCCAAAATCCCAACAGCTGACTCCTAGCTATCCTGTCTCTTCTTGTCATCTTTTGAATATTCAGACACAGAGAAATAGTCTCCCTTTGTGCTATGCTGTGATTTCTTCTCTTCTGGGCCCTTCACCAGGTTGCTCCATGCTCACACTGAAGAGAAACATGGTCATTTTCCCAAAGCCAGCTGCACTGTCATACGATACCCTGCCTTGCGTGACCACTGGGCCTGCCACCTCTCTCTGCCCGGAGCACTGGGTATAAACCTGCAGTGTTCATCTGACCCCCACATTGTGACTGCCCATCTGTTTTTACAATGGTGAATACTGCCTTCCTTAATCTTTGTCTGATGCATTACAATTGTCAGAAATGCACCCAAATAAATGGAGAATCAAGGGGAGAAATCATATAAAGAAGTTGTCAATAATCACTAGATAAAATAGTAACTTTATTTTTTTCAATATTTTGATATGAATAAACTTAATCAGTTAATAGGGTTGCAAATATTCATATTTTATACATGCTATGAAAATGCTATACTTGAATTATTGCATGTGGGAATTGATTTTGTTCTCAACATCATTTCACTGGGTATAGCAAGTATCTTTTCAGATCATAATGGTAGAGATAACACTTCTCCTCCGTGCCAGGCACTATCCTATCAGGCATTTACTTAATCCTCACAGTAATCCTACAAGGTAGTTTTATTTTTATCTTTCTTTGATACAAGGGAAACTGGAAAGACAGAAAAGTAAAATCATTTGCCCAAGTTACACAGTTAGCAAGCAGTGGAATTAGGACCGGAGTCATACAATGTAACATCCACATCCTTGCACATGAGTGGATTTTCTGACATGTAGCACCTGCACGGTATAGAAAAGCACACACCACTTCCAGTTAAGAAAGGGAGAAAATGGCTGTGCGGAGACCCATGTTCTAAGCTGGTGGGCAGACTGCTGAGCGGGTTCAAAGCTGGTGGACTTATGTTTCTTCTATGCTCTATACCCAGCCAGAAAGGACTCTCTAAGCTCCCAATACAAAATCCACCTGACAGCAGCTGTGCAGTTCTCCAAAGCCCAGGGTGTCTCACCTATAGACAACATCCCTCTAAGCAGTATCATGTGGAGGTGAAGAGTGGTTGGAATGACCAAGCCAATGGCTAAACAAATGTTTGCTACATGAAACACCAGATGATGGACCTCTCTCCAGTTTTCACAAGTGGTCTCATTGGAAGGCACGGGTGTGACGCTTCCCATGGCCGAGGCAGAACCTGCCAATGGGCTGGACTCCGTGTAATTCATGGTGAAAGGTCCTATAAAGGCAAAGAAACAATCAATCATAAATGTAAACTTCATTTTATCATGCCTATAACAGGCAATATGACAAAATTATTTTTACACATTACATACTGGCCAACAGAGTCTTCCAATACTTATCAAGTATATAGGCTCAAACTCCAGTCCTGTCACCAGTAAGATGTCCTTTTCTTTATCTGTCATAATGATCCTCCATTTGCCTTATGTTGACAGGAAACATCTCAGAGTGCACATGCCCACACACGTGTGTTTAGACATAAATACACAACATACTGAAGAGGGTGAGAATCAGCATGTGTACAAGACTAACTCCCACATCCATGGGTCACAGCATTTACAAGGGCTTAGCAGTGTTCAAACCATTCAAACCATTTCCTCAAACCATTTCCTGGCCAGGCACAGGAGAAAACAGAAAAAACAAACAAATAAAAAACCTGGTTTTCTGAACCTTTAAAAAATGAACACCCTCACATTTATCCCTTAGAAGCTTAAAATATGTAGAGGGCTCTATTTTGTGTCATTGTTAAATCACTGCTATATATCTATCACAGTATGTGCACATAATAATCATATGCTTTACTAATATATACACATATAAAGAATCGAAATAGCATTTAAAGTTTTGTTTATTCTCCAACTTAAGCCTCTGTTTTCATTCCTAAATAATTCTAGTTGGTAACATCTCACAAATTAGAAAGTAGTAAATGTACAACATATATGTTGGAAGGTTCATGAATATACAGAAGGATATTTAATATTAAGCACCATAGCAAATACATTTCAAGTAATACACATTTTACATACATTTATATAAAACAACACAACCTAACACTCTGTACTAACACAGAGTGTTATTATCTATTCTTGGTCCCTGCTCCACATGCACAAAAAACCCTTCATTATGAATTACACAAATTTGGTCCTTGGCAAAAACTGTGTTAAGTTTACAGGAGACATGAGTGAATCTATTTCACTTTTAAAAGTCAAATGAAGGCCCAAAATATCTTCAAATTTAATTGCAAAATATATACATCTTTCAAAATAAAGAAATTCACATTTTTAACATAGTGAAAACTTTAAGTGGTATAATAGGTAGGTGTGGACATCTAAAGGATGTTAGACAAGGAAGTATATGTGGATAAATTCTGTATATCTTAGATGAGAAACAAATTTATAGATATGAACGAAGTGAGTGAACGTTTACTTTTGTGACATTGTTTTGTGGTGCTGAGCATCCAACACGGAGTTTTAAACATGCTGAAAAGGGAGCTTCTACCACTACACAGCCACCCCAAACAGTTCACAAATAGTAAGTGAACTTAATTACTGATTTTCTGCAAAAAAAGGAAAAAATGATAATTTAACTACTTTCCAAAAGTCTTAAAAAGATATAAGCTTATTATGATGGGGGACTCAGGGCTGGTTCCAAGACCTGACGTATTAGTGCCATTCCTGCCTCTCTGCTATAGCTACCCAGTGCCTGTGGGAGGCAGGGATGGTACATAAGGACCTGTATCTTCCAAGGCCTCTATCAATGCTGTCACTGAGGACGAGCCCGATGGGACGAGACTGAAACATAGCAGACAGAAAAACCATTTCACTCAGTACTTTCCTGAGGCTGAGTGGGTCAGTGTCCGTCCCACAAGCCACCAGGAATCCCCCTAAGCCAGGAATGCTGCTTCCCTCCTCGTTCTGTTTCCCCTTAGACCAGAGACAGCCGGACTATATGGCCTTAAAACCTCCTTCGAGTTCTGATGTTCTAAAACAGATTTATGTACTAAATTAATCAGCACAAACTTCTCCTCATACATTACCTGTTTGGCCTCCTAATCCACTTAGTTCACGTTCAGGTCCTTGGGGGTTCTAAATGTAGGATTAAAAGCTTAAACTTCTGGAGAAAGGAAATTGACGAGGAATCTATAATCTGCCTCAAAACCAGAAAATATTAATAATCATTAAAATGTATTACGTGTATTTATTCATTTCCGAGGGGTGGGTGGGTGCACAAGTCAGGGGGCGGATTGCTGGAGAATTTCTCCTTCCACCATGTGGGTGCTGGGTATACGCCTTATGTTTCTGGCTTGCCTGCTAGTGCCTTTACTGGCTGAGCTCCCTCACCAGCCCTAATAGCCAATTTTAAACGTAGGATTGCTGTAAAACATATTTTGATGAGTTACACTTTATTAAAGATATACAAATTATAGACGCAGCTGCAGGTACATAAAAATACACATTAAAGTGTCTTATTATGAAATACACCCATGAAAGTGTTTACTGTCTTTCAAAATTAGTTTTTTATATTGAATGATTAATCTAACGGGTTTGGGCTTAACCACTACTTAATGGGTTTAAATGGCCAACAGTGATATGCCTTATACGGAGAATGAATGATGGTTCTAATGAAGAAGGTTAGATTGGTGAGTGAATTTGTATACTGTCAGATTAATTTTGACTAAATCAAAACATTATCTTTCTCATCAGATCCCTAAAGTCTAATTCCTTAAATTACTTACTGTAGGAAAATCGGGCCCATCTATTCGTTTTCAAATAGGCATTTGCAGTTCTAAAAATGCTGAATGAGGAAACTAATATTAAACCTTGACCAAATTACAGGGGGAAAAAAGTGAAGATGAACAGCAAGAAGTACAACAGCCTTGCAAGTAGACGTAATTGACTGTTGTCACGGACTGTGCGCCCCTCGGGCGGCCAGCGGCATGGCGTGGCTAAGTCTTCCCCACTGGAGCCGCCCGTTTTGGTGATCATTCCGGCAATCTCCGTTTCTCTATGGCTTTGGAAGGAGGGCGCGTGCCGGGAGCGAGGCCCCGTGGCTCCCTCCTGGCTATCTGTACGCCACCCGGGGACTCGCTCACCTCGCTCGGGGAACAGTGTCAGCGTCCGCAGCTCGGCGACCCTGCTCCGTCCGGCCGAGGGCCCCGGGCCGCGGGCGAGCGAAGGGCGGCTGCAAGGACGGCGCGAAGTGGGCGCGCGGCAACTTGCTCGGTCGCTCGGGGGCCCAACTTTCTGAGCGGGCGCTCGGGTCCCTTACCTGGGGCGTCCCGGTGGCGGGCGCGGGCTGCGCGCGCCAAGTTTGCGACGGCCGCGGCGGCGGCGGAGAGCGGCGGCTCGACGGGCTCGCGGAGGGTCCACAGGCGGCGCAGCCCGGGCCAGCTCCCCGCTCGCGGCCGCTTTGACTAAAATAGGCATCGCGGCGGCCGGCTGGGGCGCACGGCGCACGCGCCGCCGGAGGTTGCCCCGCGGGCGGAGCCCCGCGCCCCGCAGACCCGCCGCCCCGGCCCGCCGCGTGCGCGCGCCTGCCCGCCCGCCTCCCGCGCTTCCTTGTTTGGACATGAGTAGGGAGGCACGCACGCGCATCGCCCCCCGCAGGAGATGGCAGTTGACCGGGACAGACCCTCGTTCCCGCCCGCGGAGAGCTGCCGAAGGCTCGGAGAGCTGTTGCGCGGCGACACCTGGCAGCCTAGGGGGACGCGGGGTCCCCGGGACCTCACCTCCAGCCACTGGGCTGGATTTCAAAGAAGTGCGCTTAAGTGCTTATCCGAAATTCCCACGCCCGAGGTGAGGCTGGGCCTCTCCCGTGAGCCGAGCTCTACTTGAATTTGCCACTTAGATTTGGAACCAGAAATTAAAAAAAAAAAAAAAAGGATATGGACGTATGCTCCAATCAGTATTTATACTGGTCAACGATTCTTGGTAAGAAATGCAGAAAGATGACAGTAATGAAAAGTCCGTGGAGTGGGGGCATAGGATGAATACGGAAGTTGAATGGGCGTGGGTTTCCCACCATGACTCCTCTGTGTGACGGAATTTGCACCCGCTATTTGAGAACAAGGTCCTGTGTGATCAAAGCACAAAACAAATCGCGCTGTGTAAAGGTGCTTTAGAGTTCCCCCAACCCTCCCTCCCCCAGGTGCACGTTGGTACTGGCTCCCTAATAGGCAGGCTCAGCCTACTGTTTCAGAGTAAAGTCTGTTCTAGATGGCTCTGTAGCGGTCCCCAAAGGTCTCTCTCTGTTCATGGCTTGGCTTGATCCCCAGCCTTATTGAACCCCTTAAGAGGAGAGGGATCAGTAGTAAAGCACCTCACCGTCGCCACAGCCTGAATTTTCAGTCTCACAAAGCAGGACGAAATAACCTGGAATATGTTATGCCAGCGTTCCCATGGGGACCGGGGAGAATCCCCAGCAGAACAGAGGAAAACTAGGTCTCAAACAGGGTGGAAGGGGAGGACCCCAGGGGAGGTTTTCCTCCTTCCCCCAGCTGCAAGCTGAACTTGCACTCAAATCTCTCTCTCTCCAGATCACACCCTCATCCCCATTCCCACTCTTCTACTCTCTCCCCTCTTCCTCTCTGCATGAGTGTATGTGCTAGTAGAGCCTGTGGAGGCCTGAGGTCAACCCTATGTTGTCATTCCCTAGGGGCCTTCAGCCTTGTCTTTCCAGACACTGTCTCATTGTCCTGGAGTTCCCTTATTGGGCTAGTTTGTCCGGCCACTGAACCTCAAGGAACCTGCCTGTCCCGATCTCCCAGTGCGGAATTACACCACACATTGAATTCTCTCTCTCTCTCTCTCTCTCTCTCTCTCTCTCTCTCTCTCTCTCTCTCTCTCTCTCTCTCTCTCTCTCTCTCTCTCTCTCTCTCTCTCATTTCTTTGTTTTATTCTGTCCTGGAACTCACTCCATAGACTAGGCTATCCCTGAACTCAGAGATCCAACTACCTCTGCCTCCAGGAATTAAAGGTGTGAGCCACCACCACCTGTCGACACCTGACCTTTTTATATGGGTTTGGGGGAATCGAACTTCTGTCCTCATGCTTGTGCAGCAAGGACTTTTCTAACTAAGCACATCTCCATCCCTCTAGGGCTGTGTTGAGGACTGAATCTCAACATGCTTGCAAAAGACTTAGAATGGTATTGATGTAAATCCTCTGTGCACTACTATGTATTGTCTGTTTAATTTCATCTGCTACTTATTCAGTTTGTTAGTTTCTAGCTGTTCTGTCTGCCATTTTGGTTGCCACAGTTAAACATATTTGAAGTGTAGGTGTCAACTTCCTCATACAAAGATTGTACTGTGTGTCTGTTCATTGGAGGATACCTCATAGAGAACTGGAAATAGCTTCCATTCTAACCATGGAAGAGTGAGTAAATTTTAAAACAGCAAAAACATTCTTGTTATAGATGGCTTTTAAAATAATTCATAGGACTGAAGAAATGTTGTGGAATAGGATGTTTGTTTAACTATGTGAAGACATGTTGCATTTGTTTATGCTGCATTTGTTTAACTGTGTGTTGCTGTTTCATCTTGCCTTCCTAAGGCACCTTATTGGTCTAACAAAAAGCTAAATGGCCAATAGTAAGGCAGAGGAGGGATAGTAAGGGCTGACAGGCAGAAAGAAAAGATGAGCCAGGCAGCTATGGCCCAGCCAGCTGGGGGTCAGCCATTCAGGGACAGAGGAAGCAGGAAAGCAGGATGGACACTATGTAGATGAGGTAAACAAGCCTTGGGGCACACATAGATCAATGGAAACACATTAAGTTTTTTCTTAAGACTTGCTATAAACAAACCTAAGCTAAGGCTGAGCATTCATAATTATTAATAAGTCTCCTTGTCATGATCTGGGAATTGGTGGTTCAGGAAAGCTTGCTACAGGGAGATGATAGCTTGGCCATTAAAGTGCTTTGCTGTGAAAGTGAAAAAAAATCAAATTCTGATTCCTAAAACCCAGGCAAGTTCCTGTAGGATGCCACCTCTAATTCTACCATCAGAAGACAAGAGATGGGAATTCTCAGAACAAGCCATCTAGTGCGACAAGCCATATGGGGGAGCTCTAGGTTTGCTACCAGTATTGTGTGTGTGTGTGTGTGTGTGTGTGTGTGTGTTTGCTTTGGTCCATCTATGCATCATTCGAATACAGGTGCCCTCCACTCAGAGGCTAATGAGTGTTAGCCTCAAGAGAGATTCCTGAGATCAACCTCAAGCCTTTTGTGTGCATGCACATCAGTGACACACCCACACAAGCATGAAAAAGTATGAAAACATACAGAAAGGTATTGCAGACATCATAGTAATGCTTACTGAATATCCAGGGCAGTGGTTAGCAGACCATGTCCCAGAGGCCTAGCCCACGATTGTTTTACCACCTATAAGCTAATACATTTTGTTGTTTTCAAAGGTTGAAAAAAAGATCTGAAGTCATTTCATGATTTGTGAAGATTCTATGAAATTTACATTCAGTAAATTAAATTTTATTGGAAGACAGTCATGTTGATTTTCATGGCTTTTTTTGTACTTCAACAGCAGTTTTGAACAGTAGTAACAAGACCTAGTTATTTATTATTTGACTCTACAGAAAAAGTATACCGACTCCTGATACAGATTATACTTTGGGCCAGTCACTATAATAAGTGGTTTTCTATTCTTATCTCTATCTTTTTATAGATAGGAAATTGCAGTAACAGGCTGAGTGAGCTTCTTAGGGTTGCACAGCTTATTGAGACACTGAACCAGGATGTGAAGCAGGCAGCCTGATTCCAGAGCCTGTACTCTTAGATACAAGTTCTACCCAGCCCTCCCTTTAGCTACACTGCCTCCTGCAGAAAGATGTAAAACAGGAAGTGGAAAGGGCAGGTGGCAACAGTGTGTCAGGACAATATCAGGCATCTTCCCCAGGTCTGAACACCCATGCTCTGACATTTCTCTTTCTCAGAGCCAGACCTGATGGGTTGTTTTCTCCTTTCCCTGTGCCGTTTCCTTCGTCCGTCATCTTTTCTTGACTATGCCTCATTCTGCATTTGCTTCTGCCAAATTTCCCACAATAATCATATGCTGCTTTTATAATTAAAAATTACTAAAAGATCCACATAATGGCTTTTAAGGCTCTAAGAGAACCACCTGTTACAAGCCAATCATACCCTTGGATAGGGGTCCTCCCAGTGTTTCGATCATGTGAATTGCATACATTATGAAGAGCACTGAATTATTATAACATGATTTGAGTTCCAGGAATCTCATCTTTCACTCTGTGTTCTGGGAAAGAGAAGGTTGAAACAAAACAAGACAAACGTCATCTTCTCAGTATAGCCCTCCTACAGATTTAAATCATAATTTATCATCTTACTGTATTTCAGTCTCTTATCAAAGATACATGGATGCTGACTATAAAATTCAAAACAAGAGCTCTAGATGTAAAACCATGGCTGTGCTAATAATTTTGGCTCCCACCTCTCTTTTTTTGTTTTATGTTTTTAAAACATGTTCTTGTGTAGCCCAAGTTGGCCTTGGAGTCATTAGGCAGCTGAGGATGACTTTGAACTTCTGCCCCTCCTGCCGCTACTCCTCAGCGCTAGCTGATAGACATGTGCACTCTACCACAGTCTGCCATCGAACATATCTTCTAAAAAGTTATTTCATCTTTATTATTTATCATTATTTTATGTGTGTGGGTGTTTTGCCTGAATGTATATCAATTCATCACATATGTGTCTGGTATCCATGGAGACCAGAAGAAGGTATTCGATCTCCTGGAACTGGAGTTACAGGCAGTTGTGGGCTACCATGTGGGTGCTGGAAGCTGGATCCTTGGGAAGAGCAGGCAGCGCACTTAACCACCGAGCCATCTCTTCAGCTCCTGTCATTTTTGATGCTCTTATCCAATATGAGTTAGCTGTATACACATGATTTTATCTCTGAGCTTTCTGTTGTATTCAGTGGTCTTTAGGTCCTGTTTTATACCAGTCTAATAGTTTTGACTACTGTTGCTTTATAACAGAATTTTAAATCCTCAAGTAAGATCTTCTAGCTTTGTCAGGACTATTTGGGGGATTTTTGTGGTTCCCTACACATTTTCCATGTTTTTGTTTATTTCTATAAAAACAGTTATTAGAATTTTGGTATAAATTCATTTAATTGATACTATACCTTGGGTAGTGTGGTAATTTGAATGTCCTTGGCTCTTATAATCTCATAGGGAGTGGCACTACTATTAGGAGGTATGGCTTTGTTAGAGAAGTTATGGCCTTCCCATTGAGGAAGAATGTCGCTGTGGGGTTGGGCTTTGAGGTCTCCTATGCTCAAGCTACCCTCAGTAAGACAGACCACTTCCTGTTGCCTACAGATCAGGATGCATTAACTCTCAGCTCCTTCTCCAGCACTATGTCTGCCTACATGTCACTGTGTTCCACCATGATAATAGACTAAACCTCTGAAACTGTAAGTCACCCAATTGGATGTTTTCCTTTAAAAAAGTTTTTGTGGTCATGGTGTCTTGTCACAGCACTAGAAACCCTAACTAAAACAGGTAGTATGGACGTTTTATATTTTTATTATTTTAAACAATTTTAAATATATTTTGGTCATGTAGTTCCCCGCCCCCAAGTCCTTCCAGATCTTCTCCCCATTCCTACCCACACAACTTTAAATTCTTTCTAAAAGACACACACATACACATATACACACTAACACACAAAAACCCTATGGAATCCATTATTTGTTCATCAACTAATGGTGTAGGAGGTTCTTCTGTCTATGTGTTACTTTCATTGGTTGAATAAAGAAACTGCCTTGGCCTTTTCATAGGGCAGCACTTAGGTAGGCAGAGTAGACAGAACTGAATGCTGGGAAGAAGGGCAGAGAGAGAGCTGCCATGGAGCTGCCAGGTCAGACACGCTGAATCTCTCCCGGTAAGCCACGACCTTGTGGTAAACACAGATTAATAGAAATGGGTTAGATCAAGATGTGAGAGTTAGCCAATAGGAGGCTAGAGCTAATGGCCAAGCAGTGTTTTAATAAATACAGTTTCTGTGTGATTATTTCAGGTGTAAGCTAACGGGTGGCCGGGCAAAAGCAGGCCTGCTCCTCCTGTTACAAACTACTCCTGGACATAAGGCCTGTCCTGAAGTAGTTGATATTCTCAGTGTCACTGCATTGGGTGAAAACTGATTTTCTCTCTCCCAGCAAGTATAATTGGCAGTTCAGTTGTTAACCTTCACCCTAGTGCATAGGTTTTTCATTCATTTGTTCATTTATTCATTCATTTAAAAAATATAGCACACTAAAACATAGTAGGATAAAACAAAAATCATCACATTAAGTTGGCCAAGGCAAATACAAGTCAAAGAGCTCAAGAGAAGGCAAAAGAGTCCGAAACCCACTCATTCACACACTCAGACATCTCATAAAAACACCAAACTGAAAGCCATGATATAAGTACAGAGGACCTGGTAAAAACCCATGTAGGCCCTATGTGTGCTGTCTTAGTCTCGGAGTTCACATGAGGTTTGCTCATGTTGCTGCAGAAGGCGTTGTTACCTCTGGGGTGTCTTTTATCTCCTCTGGCTCAGACACTCTTTTTGCTTCCTCCTTCTCAGGGGTTCCCTGAGCTCTTTAGTGAGGGATTTGATAGAGATTTCCCAATTTGGTCTTAGTGTTCCAAAATCTCTCATTCTCTTTGTAATGTCTGGCTGTATATCTATGTATTTGTTCCCATCTGCTGCAGGAGGAAGTTTTTCTGATGATAGCTGAACAAGGTACTTCCAATCTGTTAACATGGAATACCTTTCCATTTCTTATGCCTTCTTCCAGCTCTTTCATCAGTTCTGTCAATGTGTGGGTTTAATTCTGCTTTACTTCCTTGGTTAAATTTATTGCAAAATATTTTATTAAATCTGTTATTGCAAATGTATTTACTGTATTAAGATTCCAGGTGGTCTGTTGTAATAGAATGATGCTACTTGTTCATTTCTTGGCTTCCCAAACCCAAAATAATCACACAGAAACTATATTAATTAAAACAATGCTTGACCTATTAGCTCAGGCTTCTTATTAATGAACTCTTAAATCTTAAATTAGCCCATTTATGTTATTTTTTATTTTACTATGGGGCACATGGTTTACTGGCAAGGTTCCAGGGCATCTGTATCCTTTGGCAGCTACATGGCATCTCCTTAACTCCATCTTATTTTCTCCTCTATCTCTACTTGGAATTCCCACCTTGCTCTATTCTGTACTGCCATAGACTGCAAGCAGCTTCTTTAACAACCAATGGTAATAAAACATATTCACAGAATACAAAGGGAAATCCCACATCACCTCCCCTTTTCTGTCTAATTAAAAAGGAAGGTTTAACTTAAACACAGCAAGATTACATACAACAAAACTGTTATCAAGCAAGACTAATAGTTAAAATATTTAGTTCATTTACATTTGACAAATTAAGGAAAATATTCTATCATCTATCCTAACTTTGTGAGTTTAAAGTTTTATATCTAATCTATCTTTTATAATTATCACTATCTTTCTTCAACTCCACCAAAGACTCCAGTAGGATATGATATCACCTAAGTAAATAGGAAGTACATTGTAAGCAACTTCCAAAACTCTAGAATTGACAGAGACATCTTGCTGCCTGGACAGTCACCCAGAGTTCTTCTGTAACATTGGGGCATTCATCTTCAGCCTACAGGCCCATAGTATCTAGCAGACTCTTCCACGAAGCAGGAAATTTGAAAGACTGTTTTGCCTCTATTGGCAGTTCGGCAGTTACTTTCTTCTATATCCTGTAGAATGTCTGGCAGACTCTTTCATGAAAAAGGAACCCTGAAGGACTGTCTAACCTTCTTTAGGCAATTTCAGCAGTCATTTTTCTGTGGGTCCTACATGTCTAGTTCATACATCATAACATCAAGCAGTCCAGGCAAGAGCAGTTTTTTGCCCAAATGGCTAACAAACTCCATAAAGAACCTCTTTGATGCCCATTATCCTCTTGAAGTAGATGGGTGATATCAGGAGCAGATGTGTATTATTGTCACGAAAAGTCCTAAGTTTTTAAAACATTTAAATGCCATATTCTATAAGTCTTTGAAAGGTTTGAAGAATACTTAACAGATCTGAAATAAATCTCTATACATCTAGAAAACCTAACTAACATGACTATAAGCTTGACCATTATAGATGATTATTTTTTAATCTGTATTTCTTAACTATACATTATATTTTTAAGTGAGCTGTACAAACACAATACCTAAATCAAGAGCAGAAATATATATATAACAAAATTGACCTTAAATTTGTATCAATAAACCAAGGTCCATACAAATGCAAAGTATTCATCTTTATATCATATTCCCATTTAAATGTAAACAAACATTATAAACAATCATTTAGGGCATTTGGGCATTGGTCTCTAGATTACTTTCTGCTGATTGGGGGTGCAGTTAATCAGGTCTTTCATGAGGTATCCAGTATGGTAGATCTATCTCAGCCAATAGTCCCGAAGCTGTCATGGATTTTGGACCATCTGGGCCATTGCTTCAGGGGGTTTTCCCTTTGTGTGAATCCCCTTTGTGTGCTGTAATTACCATTAATGAATAAACTGCATTGGCCTGTTGATAGGGCAGAGCTTAGGTAGCCGGAGAAGACAGAAGTGAATGCTAGGAGAAAGAAGGGCAGAGTCAGAAGAAGCCGTGGATCCTCTGCCTGAGACAGACACCAGTTAGAATCTTGCTGGTAAACCAGAGACATGTGGCGATACACAGATTAATGGAGATGGGTTAAATTAAGATGTAAGTGTTAGCCAATAAGAAGTTAGAGCTAATGGGCCAAGCAGTGTTTTAATTAATATAATTTCTGTGTGATTATTTCAGTTCTGGGCAGCTGAAATGAACAAGCAGCCCCCTGCAACAGGGTTTTGTTTGATCAAACCATATTAGCCTAGAAGGAATTCACAGGTTCTCATCTGCAGAAACAAAACCAGAACCTCTTTTCCAAAGCAACATATCCATAGACCCAAATTTTGAAGTCAAGATACCTTTAAAATATATATGTTTGCTTAGCTTAGCAGCCCGTACAATAAAATGTCTCTCTGTACTTAGCTCATTCACAGTCAAAAATTTGAGAGAAAACAATAATGTACATAATCTAGACTGATATACATCCTTACATGCTTATTTTACTTTACTCCTGTAATCTATGACTGTCTGTACTCTGTCTCTTTAAAGACTTTACTTTTTTATATGCCTATACTCTTTTTCCTCTATCTTTCAAGCCTACATACATTTATCCAACACTGTGACCCATTTAGAGGTCTTTTCCATATTAATTTGTCTTTATTGCATGATGGAGGACTCCCATTGGCTAATAAAGAAACTGCCTGGCCCATTTGATTGGCCAGCCCTTAGGTGGGCGGAGTAGACAGAACAGGAAGAAGGAAGTGAGGTAGATGGCTCAGTTAGATGCTACGCCTCTCCTAAGTTAGACAGACCACCGTGCCTCTCCTCAGGGAGACAGATGCGATGAAGCTCCAGCCCAAGATGGACGTAAGCTAGAAACTTCCACTTCGTGGTGCTACACAGATTATTAGATATGGGTTAATCAAGATGTGAGTAAGAGGCTGAAAATAATGGGCCAGGCAGTGTTTAAAAGAATACAATTTGTGTGATGTTATTTCGGGGCATAAGCTAGCCGGCGATCAGGAGCAGGGCGGCGGGAACGCAGCCCGCAGCTCCTTACTACAATTGCATTCATATCTGTAATTATTTTTTGACCAGGAGTTCTTCTTTTCTTTTTAAATGCTAAGTGGGCATGGTTAGAACCAACTCTGTGGCCCTGCCTGTGGCTCTGCCCAGTCCAACATGGCAGAGGCATGCTCACTGCCTCTGAGAGCTATGCATACTGCCCCAGCTTCAGGGTCATGGGTCTATATCACCATTAAGCAATTTGTAACATGTTATTTACAGACCCCATTTAAATGCTCAGTCTCCCGAAAGAGCCACAGTTGTTCATGCAATTATCATGAACCAGGAAGCCCTCCCAAAGAAGCTGTGCAACCTTCACTGCCAATGCTAAATCAGGAAGACCTCTCTTAAAGGAATCAATCCTCTGCTTACTTCTAGCAAGCAGAACCCACCAGAGAAAATGATGCTACCAAAAAGCCGTGCTTAACTCAGTTCTTTTGTGTCTAGAATTTGTTTGTGTTGTTTTGTTTTTTGCTATTCACTCTGTCAATGGGGGCTATCACATTAGCCAATTTTCAGGCTAAGCCATTCTTGCCATTTCCAAGGATAAATCTTATTTGATTGTGGTACATGATTATTTTAATGTATAGGTGAATTTTGTTTACTAGGGTCTATGTTTAAAGGTAGTTATGAATAATTTCTTTTTTAAGATTTATTTTATTTTTATTTATATGTGTGTGTATGCAAGAGCTCACATTGGTGAGGAGAGGGCCAGCTTCTCTGGACCTGGAGCTGTAGGTGCTTGTGAGCTGGGAACAGAACCCTGGTCACTCCAAGAGTAGCAAGTTCTCACAACATGGCCCATTTATCCAGCCCTGCTTTCTTCTTATCTGGTTTTGGTATTAGGTGATACACACCTTGGAAGATGAGTTTAGAAACGTTCTTGCTTCAATTTTTAGGGAATGTACAAGAGGGATGTCATTAGAAGACTGATCGTCCCTATCGCTTACTCACACAGCTTCCTTCTAAAACAGAAGCGATAGCTGTGAGTTACTGGTTTTAAATATTAACAGTAACAAAACTGATGAAGCATTGTGTAGGACTTCCTAACCCTTTAGGAAATTATATCAGAAGTAATCAAGCAAAACAGGATCCCTCTTTTTCTTTTTGGATTTTCGAGACAGGGTTTCCCTGTAGTTTCTAGAGCCTGTCCTGGAACTAGCTCTTGTAGACCAGGCTGGCCTCGAACTCAGAGATCTGCCTGCTTCTGCCTCCTGAGTGCTGGAATTAAAGGCGTGCGCCACCACCGCCCAGCTGGATCCCTCTTTTTTAAAGATTTAGTTTACAAAGGAAGATGAGAGAAGTGGCTATGAATTGCACTCGACTCCCAAAGAAGACTCCAAGAGTCAGAGACACAGGGGATGATTAGATCTTCAAAACAAAGTTACTCTGAGACCCAGGCAGATAACACTTTCTCAGAAGGATGGGTGTAAAGGTCCAGACAAACCACCAACATCTCTGTCCTTCATTCTTCTCCTCTGGGTCCCAGGGAATTGCATGCACGCGCGCGCATACACACACACACACACACACACACACACACACATACACGCACACGCACATACACACACATATACACACCATCTTATGACTCCCAAGCACCTCTACTTTCAGAAAAGAGAGACTAAACAACCATTTAATTCTTGAGGAGGGGACTTTTAAGGGTACTGTTCTTTCCCAACATGCAAACAATATGTTCATGAGGAACATGAGGGATTTAGTTGTTAGAATAAAGAAAATGACTAATTGTAGAAAAATACTTCTTTGAAATTCTCAGTAACAATTCTTAATTTGATGGATTGGTAAGTATTTAATTGGAAGTGAAGCGACACTCAGGACTTAATCTGTGTGTGGTGAAGGCAGGACTTGGAAACATATGGCTTTGATTGTATAATATCATCCTGTCTCATGAATTAATGATCACAAAAGATGATTTTGGAGGCAAATGTGAAGCCTGATAATAGTCAGTCAAGTAATTAACATGAGGTTAGAAACAAATCCCAAGGCAACACATCGGAAGGATGGGCAAATGATGGAAGGGACTGATGGACCAGAGCACTGGGCTTCCCGAGGGAAATCAATTATTTAAATGCAAATTTTTATTATTATTACTCCTTAAATTGTTGTAATAAGTTCATGAAAATAAGACACCTCTCAAGCTTAATGCATATATAAAGCCCAATAAAATATTTATGAGCCACATACCAGCAGTTTTATCATTTTGCATTAAAAACACAAACATTTTTAAATCCCAGATCAAACATATTTGTCCCAATGTAGAACTGCACAATGATGTTTTGTTTAAAAACTATGGAGAACCTCTTGCACTTCCACAGCAGAATAAAAATGTTTGTACTTTGCATGGGAGAAGTGAGAGCAATTGAATCTGGTTAGAGTGTGGGAAAGCAATGTAAGGAAAGTTTCTACCCAAAACAAAGCTATTCTTAGGCACTTCGACTGCTACTGCGACTTTTTAAAGCTATTCTTTATATCAGCTACACTAGTTTCTCTCACCAGAAGTGTATGAATATATTATGAGTTAAGAAATTGGCATCTGAAAGCACCAGAGCATTTATATATGCCAGGAAATCCCACAGATGTTTTGATGTTTTTAAATAACTTGGTTTAATGAATAACACTTCAAATGGCTAGGAAATGGGATTGGGAATGGGAAAACTCGGTAGAAAAGATGGCTATTAATCACTTGGCATCAGTGCTTGGGCTATGAATGACTTAGCATGTTGGCATATGTTTCCCACTTGTTTTCTTAAAATATTTTAACATCTTAGAATTTTTAGTTAATATGCAAAGTGGATTTCATTATGGCATTTTCATTACATATACACATATACACACATTTGCACCTTTCTAATAGTCATGCTCTCATTATCCATCTTCACCTCTCCTCCCCTTGGTGGTCCCCTTTCCCTAGTAGACCCACTTCTGCTTTTATGTCATACACACACATATGTGTGTTTGAATGTAGATTATGAATAAGAAAAAATATGTCATATTTTCTCCTCACTTTATACTCCTTCTTCCCCTTTGTAGCAGTTTGAATGAGACTGGCTCCATAACCATATTTGAATGTTTTATTCCCAGTTGGTGGACTCTTTAGGAAGGATTAGGAGGAAGTGTGTCACTGGGAGTGGACTCTGAGATTCAAAAGCCCATGCCAGACCCAGTCTCTCTCTCTCTCCCTCCCTCCCTCCCTCCCTCCCTCCTTCCTGCTTGTAGATCAGATGTGAGCTGTCAGTCACTGCTGCAGTACCAGGTCTGCTTACCTGCCATGCTCTCTGCCACGATGATAATAGGCAAAGTGTAAAGCAGCCCTCAATTAAATACTTTCTTCTATGGCACCTTGGTCATGGTATTTCCTCTAAGCAATACAACAGTAACTAAAACACCCTCAATAGCCCCTTCCTACTTTTGCATATATACATATGTATTTATATTCTATCTTTGTGAGACTATGTAATCTTTGTTTTTCTGGGTTTGGCTTACTCCACTTAATATGGTGATCTTCAGTTCTACCCATTTTCCCGCAAGAGACAAAATTTCATTCTTATTTGTGGTAGAATAAAACACCTTTGTGTATGTGTGTGTGTGTGTGTGTGTGTGTATGTGTGTAATATATATATATATGTATATATATATATACATATATATATTACATTTTCTTTATCTGTTCATGCATTGATTGGCATCTAGGCTATTGTGAACAGTACAGCATTAAACATGTCTGTATAAATATTTCTGTGATATGCTCACTCTGATTCCAGGACTGGAATATCTGGGTCATGGGGTAGTACCTCCACACTGACCTCCATTGGGTGCACAATTCACACTGCCACCAGCAGTGTGTCTCGGTTCTACCTCATGACCCCATTCTCATCAGCATGTGGTGCCATTGTTTTCTTGATTATTGCCATTAGACGGGGTGAGATGAAATCATTGTCTTCATGTGCCTCTCTTTTGTGTCTAAGGGTAGTGAACTTTTCCAAATGCTTATTGGTCATCTGTATTTTCCTTTGAGGACTGTTCATTTTCCTATTATTATTTTCTGGTGTTTAATTTTGAAGTTTGATGTGGGAGTCTTCTGTTTGAGTTGATTTCATTGGTTAATAAAGAAACTGCCTTGGCCCAGTTGATAGGCCAGCCCTAAAGTGGGTGGAGTAGACAGAACAGGATGCTGGGAGTGTGGCAGACGCCTCGGGCAGATGTCATGCCTCTCCTGAGTGAGACAGTCACCATGAAGCCAGCCACCAGGTCAGACATGCTGAATCCTTCTCGGTAAGACACCACCTCGTGGTGCTACACAGATTACTAAATATGGGTTAAAGCAAGATGTGAGAATTGGCTAATAAGGGGCTGAAACTAATGGGCCAGGCAGTGTTTAAATAAATACAATTTGTGTGTTGTTATTTCGGGTTTTAAGCTAGCCGTGCAGAAGCCAGGCAGGACGAAAAGCAGGCTTGCTCGTCCCATCACTACAGAAGTTCTTTATGATTCCAGATATGAATCCCATCAGATGTGTATAGATGGTAAAGATGCCTCCATCCCCAATCCATACCCTCTCTCTCCACTCTGAGCAGAAGCATTTTGATCTACGAAGTCTCATTGGTCAGTTGTTGGAAGTATTTTTTAAATATCTGGAGTCCTTTTGAGAAAGTTCTGCCTATACCTACATTTTAAAATGTTCTCTTAACTTTTTTAAAGTGGCATTGCAGGTGTTTTGTTACCCCAGAACAGTTTGTCTGTCTCTCATGGCCTCAGTCACTTGCTACTTTTTACAAAGTTAGGTTCCAGCGTTGTTCCTTCTTCTAACATGTAAAGTACTGGAGGCCAGGGTTTGTCTAATTTAACCTTCATACCTAGTATAACTAGTATGTGATTCATATACAATTGGAACAATGTCAGGTGATCGAAAAACTGAGTGTACTTGCAATAGAAGAAATAATACATATTTTTCCATTGAAGAAATAGCACATAGTTTTTAAAAGTTGTGTTTTATTATAAATGAGAAAGACAGGGAAAAAAACCCAACATGTCAATAGCAATGATACTGCTTATGATAGTGGAATTGCCACTTTATGTTCTTCCATTCAGCTTGTTTATAATACAGTCACAATATTTTCTAATACAAGGAATAAATAACTAATGGCACTTAATATCCTTCCACGTTGGATCATTTTATTCGAATTATAGTACCTGCCCATTGACTATGGCATCCTACTCCTCTGCCCACCCACGTATTCTCCACTCCTGTTCGCCTCCATTCTCCCATCTAGGTGATTAATGGCAGTACAGGAACAATATGATAAAGGCATGCAAGGAGGAAGGAGAGATGAAGGGATAAAGGTGTCTAACACGAGATTCCTTCAGCACCCACTCATTTATTTGTAGATTGACTGATTCACTTAGAGTGGTCATGTGGTTGGAAATGCCTAAGGTCAGTCTTCAGTGGAGGAAGAATTCAGATCTCTGCATGTCAGAGCCAAGGGCAGGGCCATAGGGCCACACTCTGAGGCTCGAGTCCAGAGGACCAGAAACCAGATCCAAGAGCAACTAGGGACAGATAAACAATCCTGAACAACTTGATCAAGGGAGAAATGAAAATGGATTCATTACAAACAATTGTTGAAAATGGAAACTTCTCTCCTTCCTTCTTCCTTCCTTCCTTCTTTCCTTCCTTCTTTTCTTCCTTCCTTCTTTTCTTTCTTTCTTTTTCTTTCTTTCTTTCTTTCTTTCTTTCTTTCTTTCTTTCTTTCTTTCTTTCTTTCTTTCTTTCTTTCTTTCTTTCTGTTTTCCAATACAGGGCTTCTCTGTGAAGCTCTGGCTGTTCTGGAACTTGTTCTGTAAACCAGGCTGCCTTCGAACTCAGAGATTCTGCCTCTACTCCTGAGCACTGGAATCAAAGATGTGCACCACTACACCCAGCTGGGAACTTCTTTTAACTAGCAGGATAAAATTTTTCTGCACTTGCTGGGGAACGAGTGTGAACTGTGGAAGAGGTCAGTGGCAGGTTAGGAGACATGCGCTTGCTGATGGTGCATGCTGGATTAGTGTCTTCTCAGTTCACTTCTGAAAATAAGAATTTAGTGAGCATATTTGCTCTGTGCCAGACACTAAATTAGGGACAAGTTTTTGCCATAAAATTTTAGTTATAAATAAAATAGCATAGAACCTAGTTTAATGTGAAGACAGAGGAGCTCCCCCCAAATTATTCACTTTTAGGAGAAAATACAGCAAGCAATTACACTGTTTAATTATCATTTAAAACAGAAGAATTTGCATAATTCTCCATTGCCTGTTCTGTTTGAAAACATTAATAGGAATGCCATTAGGCAGGGAGCGTGCCAGTATGCTGAGTTCCTTAGTGGCAAATCAAAGGCCACTGTACACAATGCAGCCTAAGTGCAACCAGCTAGAAACCACCAGCTAACAGGCGGTAGGGACCTTCCACTCAAATCCTGTATCTTTTCCAGTGCCTTGTCCGCCTCTCTCAACCGCACCCCCAGGGAAGTGCTGAACTGCTCACATTCTGGAGTTGCTCAAATACTCTTCAAAAATTTTAATAGGTCTACGTTGATTTTTCAGTATTTCCAACACAAAACATTTCTAAGCAAATCAGTATTCGGGTTTTCAACCTGAGTCATCTTGGAATGCAAGAGCTGCTTCTTCGGGTCTCTATATCCGGAATAAGTATTGTTCAAACTACCAAACGTTTCAGCAAGGAGGGTAAATGGCATTTTCATGGGCCCTCTGTGTTTACTTAATGCCGAAATTGCCGGTGGTACTGCATCGTTGAAATCAACTGGGGGAGGATTTGATGCAAGAGCAGTTACAATTGCTTTTCTTCTGTGAGATAGATAGCTGGCAAAGCTGCTGCCATGTGCCAGGTACGGCTCCCTGGAGTCTCAGGGAGGACATTAAGGGAGGTTTCCCTCTCAGAATAGATGTGAAGTCAGTGCACTGGCTCCAGGGAGCCAGCGACCATCTCTGTAATACCTTATTCCTTGGAAATCCCTTGCGCCACACCAAAAATACCCGCCACGTCTTGGAGCCCTCGCCAGGTTCTATTTTCAAAAGCTCCAGCTCACAAAACTGTATTGAGCATGAAGTGTTATTTCAGGGAAGAGTAAGGACTGAGAACCACACCAAACGCTGAATGAATTTTTCTTTACAGGGAGTGATGGGCGGCACACAAGGCAGATGGGAGAGATGAGGGAGGCTTCTGGGAAAACATACCTCACAGGAGCTGTGGAAATACCTGCCATGAAAGCGGGCCACCCCAAATTTACAGAATGTGGCTGTGCTCTTTTATTCTACCAACGGATAGCCAACCCACAGCGTTCTTCGTGATTCTCCTTACAGACTGATTTGACTTGGAGCTAGCTGCCGCAGCTGAACCAAGAGAGAGACGCCTGCTTGGCTAACGTTCCTAGGCAATCACTGATAAATTTGGAAGATGTGTAATTAGCATTTCGGCGTTGATTTCTTCTTCAATTCAGATTGGGGACATTTTAATGTTCTCAAAGTCAAGGAAACAGGATTATGGAGAATGCAAGGACTGGAAGAATTGGGCTCAATTGCTACCATTTACTGTGAGCCAGACTCTCTGACCTCTGCACATAAAATGGGATTCTTCCAAGGAGCAAGCAAATGGAATTACGTGTACTTTTGTTGACCTTCTCTGTCAGTCTTCAATATAGATAGTAGGTTTTTAAGGTAATCAATGTTAGCATGATAATAAAACTTCAAATTATGCTTGGATCAGATAGACAGTCTGTCATTAAAATGGTGGTGGTAGGGTAGGATGATAAAAAGTATGATTGCTGCATTTTTCCATAACAGTATGCTTTTAGTCTATCACATTACATCTATATTTATTTGTGCTTACCCATGTATTACATTTTAGTGGGATAAAAATAGAATCAATTGGACTCAAAATATACTAAAACTATCTTTTATAAAAATAGTGTTAATTTTGGACTTAATTTCTGAAGGAATTTTTGTTATTCTTTTTTTAAACATGGTCTCACTATATAGCCCTGGCTGGTCTGGAACTTGCTACATAGACCAGGCCGTCCTCAAACTCATGGAGATCTGCCTGCCTCTGTCTCTGCTTCCTAAATGCTAGGAACAAAGGCATGCACCACTATTCCCAGCTGAAGTTTAATATTTTAAACAATTCACAATCTGTGGGACATGGAGCCCATTAGAAAACATAAACCACATGAAGGTTTATGTCCTAGGTCAAGCCAAACTCCGCATGTCCCTCATCTTCTGTAGTGTTTTGTTTGTCTTAGGGCTTTTCTTAGCAAAACCAGGAGGGTTTCTTGTTGTTTTCCTTTTTGTTTTTGTTTGTTTGTTTGACTAGAGATTGAATTTAGGACTTCTCTAGGCAAACACTGAGCTATATCCCCAAGTAGTGTTGCCCCCGCATCCACCCCCCTGCCCCATGTGTGTGTTGTTGTTGTTCTGTAGGAAGATCTCTCTCCATAGCCAGGCTGGCTTGAAATCCCCTATGTAGCTGACCAGAAGCTTGTGCTTCTCTTCCCTTAGCCTCTCAAGTGCTGGGATAGCAGGCATGAGCCACCATGCCTGTCAAGAAAAGGTTCAACAGAGATGAAAAAGGAAAGAGGGACAGATAGGGGGATGGTTTTGAGTACTTTGTCCTATAGGTTCTGCCCTTCTGAGTGTGTGCTATGTAAGCCTAATACACCTTGCGCTCGCCCTGAGGACAGCACATGAATTTCCCTGTGCTGTGAGATAGACAGTTGGCAGAACTGCTGCCGTGTGCCAGGTACCGCTCCCTGGAAGCTCAGGGAGTCTCCATTCAAGACATGAGAATATTTCTCCAGTGCACAAGTGCTCAGAGACCCATTTGCTGTTCTTTACAGTAGAGTAATCTTGGGAGCAAGCTCCTAAGGCTATGGAGTCCAGGGCACATGGTCAAATCTGTCTCAGGGAATGGGAGTGAAGTAAAGGCCTGTGAAATGGATCTGTAGCCTCGGGAATTCCACTGAGTGCCGTGTGGGTGTTTGTGGCTCATTTTGTGTCACCGTCTCTCCCTTTCCCTCTCACTGCTCTTCAGAGTCCCTCTTGGCCGCAAAACTAGGGGCAGAAAAATCTTAAGGCAGTCACACCAATTCTTTAAAGTCAGGGTCCGCCCTTGACAAGCGCCGGCTTTCTGAGTTTGTGACATGGGAGATTACAAAGGGTCTCTAGCTTGTAAGCCCCTGAACTTGTTTAATGCTCTGTTGGTCTGAAATTCGTATTGCTTTCTGAAGAAGGGCTCCACTTATCTGCGGATAGGCAGTCCTCTGTTCAGAACTGCAAAGCGTTTCTAGCACAGGAGCGTACCCTGGGCCTCTCGCCCTGCTGCACGCACAGCCATGAGAGACTGGGGACGATTAGGCCGAGGTGAAAAGCAACACAGCTTTAATCGAAATTAAACTCTCTGCGCACCACAGGAGGGCAGTTCAGGAATATTCTCTAGTTTCAGGGATAGCCATTTCTGCTTTCCATCTGGGTTGATCAGAATATTTTGAGATAGTAAAATAGAGTTTTCTAGACATTTCCTGTTAGACACATAGTATAATTACAAGGGGCTCACCGTAGGGTCTTTTGTTTTTGCTTTTTACCGGGTTAGACAACATGTAAACTAAAGGACGTGCTAGATCACAGCACCCATGTTAGCACAGTACCAACCTTTGTGGCAGTGGAGACGGTGAGGGTCCCCGCAGTGTCCCTCTCTCCCTCTAACCACCCTTTTGTGTCCTATCCTAAAACTCTTTTTCTGAAAGCTCACCTACAAATTGGTACTCTTCCTGCTGTGTGATCTGCTCCCATCACATTGTGACTTTGTTCTTGGTGACTTTCCTAGTTATTAAACTAGCTGATAATTAAGTCCTGCTAAATTATTACCTGGTGTGACCTAAAGTATTACATTATCACCTTGGGTTAACGTAAGGTAGGAATCTGTTGCTTAACTGCAACCAAGTCTTAAAGACACAGAGACCCGAATTTCTCCCGGAGCCACGGTGAAGTTGGGACTACCCCAGAAGACGGCTGCCACGGTGTCTATTGGTGTCTCTTTGCTTAAGAACTGCTGTGGCTACATGTGGTCAGAGGGGAAAGTGTCCCATGCTGTTCCTAGTTCACGCTGGACTTGCCTTATTCAATAGCTCACTCACACTGGTGCACAGACCTTGCCGTGCTGTGCCATGGACAGTAGATGCACTGTGTGCACTTCTCCTCAGCCCCTTCCTGGCCCTACCATGGAGATGTCTAAGAAAGCGCCATGTCATGCTTATACCATCTACCCCTCTTGCCCGCAGCTGTGCTCCGTCAACTCTGCCTCCAGTCTGTGTGATGGCCGTGGTCCTGTTTAAGGGCTCTGAACCCCATCTTCTCTCACCCACTCAAGGGCAGCACTCAGGCAGCGCACCCCTACTTGGAGATCATGCCATTTGCATATGTGGGGGCCTTTTTCTATGTCTTCACCAGCAGTCGCCATTTCCTTTTCAATCCCACTGCTCGCTCAGGGGACTGAGCATTTCTTTCAATTGCTCTTCAAATCAGAAGGGCTCAGAAAGCAAACCTGGCTCTGCTCTTCCATGCCTTGCCCCCTATTGCTCTTTGGTCTGTTTTCACCAAGCTCTTCTCTGTTACCGCGCTACCAAAAGGTTCCTGATGAAGCTCACCAGTGTACTTCCTCCTGGCTCAGTTCAATGGTTTATTCCAGACCGCTTAAGATTCAACCTCTCAGCCACATTAACGACCCTTCATTGTTCTTTCCTTGCAGTCACTCTGAGGGAGATTTGGGTCTTTGTGTCTTTCAGCTGTTAATACCGACTGATAGTTTTAACACCAGGTGAGAGGTGTGCAGGAATGTCTTTGTTGCCTCTTGTAATGGTCATTGTAAAGCAGAAGCTCAGGACTTGTTTGTAGCAAGACACTAGTCTTCAAATGGACATGTCATTTCTTCCACTTACGCTACTTTTTAGTCACGTCAGAGAACTTCACATGTAAAAGAAGCAACTGCTGCTTCCCGCACCAACAGTGGGACTTGCGTTTGTCAGTGATTGTCACAAAAAAGCAGATTCTAGAAACGGGTCTGTGACCAGTGTCTTCATGCAGCTTCTGGAACTTCAGACTCCCTTGTGTCCTTGCTGCCTCACTGGCTGCTCCTCCATGCCCTCCGCTGACTCCTCCCTACCCCTGATCATTAAGGAAATCCTCCCTGGTAAGGCCCTAGGACCACTTTTGTCCTGATCCATTCTCACTTGGCATCTCCTCATGAGTTCAGAGACCATTGACTGCTAAATATACCAGAGCTGTATCTCTAACCCAGACCGTTGAGTTCTGACTCACGTTCAGGGTTCAGGGGCATTTGACTCTTACTCCCAATCTTCCCCTCCACTACAACACCCTCCTCCTCCCCCCTCCCCTGTCCTCAGCAGGCCAAGTAATCACAGGGCAGAACACATCACTATTCTATTTCAAATCGCACAGTGGCTGCTGAACACAAGTCCAAGTTCCTATGACTGGCCCCACCCAACCTTCCCACAGTTAGCTACCTTTGTCTTTGTGCTCACTCTGCTCCAGCCACACTGGCTTTCCCACTAGCCCTGAGCTGGCCTGCTGTGCTCTGCCCAAGACCCTGCATGTGTTACCCCCTACTCAGACGGCCCTTCCCTAGCATGTGCATAGAAGGTTCTCTCCTCCATGTCTTTGGTAACTAAGCATGGCCTCTTGTGGCGGAGACCTTCCCCCATCACCCTAATCACACTGCCACCCTCCCCCATCTGCCTGCTTTGCCTTTTCTTTCTCCTTGGACCCATCACTCTGTATTCAGAAGCTTTTCTGGTTTATCTTCTTTCCTGCCCCCAGGATGTAAGCTCTGTGAGGGATGAATCTCCGCTATCACTAGATAAAGCTATCATCAGGGCCCAGCTTATAACCCAGAGCCACAAACAGGGCATAAGGTCTATTTGTCAAATCTGTAAGGGCTCTTTCTATGGAGGGCTACTGCATACGAGCTTCAGAAAGTCAGCTTTCTAACGACAGGGATCAGGTCTGCACCTAAGGATCTCTTCTTCCATGGCTGGGAATTCACTGTGGAATTCCCACCCCCACCCCTGGTCAAACAGCTGCTTCTGCAGCTGAGCGCAGGGACCTCGAAAGTTGTGCATTCTTACTGTTTGTGGCTGTTCCTTCCACTCAGGTGCTGTCATGCAGTTTTGCTTTCTGTGAGTCGTCTCCTGTGATGGTCACTGTAGAGCATAAGCTCAGGACTTGTTTGGAGCAAGAAAGCAGTCTTCAAATCGGCGCGTTGTCCTTTCTTACATTTATTCTGCTTTTTAGTCACGTCAGAGAACTTCACATGGAAAAGAAGGAACTGCTTCCCACACCGACAATGGACCTTACATTTGTCAGAGATTCTTGCAAAAAAAAGCAGATTCTCGAAGTGAGTCTGTGGACAGTGGCAACCTGCTCTCCTGCTGAGAACATTTGCTAAGTGCTTCTCCTGGGCCAGCAGTACAAGACGGCATGTTTGAGAAAATATTGGAGAACGTGAGATTGCATTCTCCCAGTTCTGAGGCGGAAAAAAGGGCAAACTGCCCGTCATTATTCATCTTCCTATCTCATTATAACAACAAGGAATACAAGAAAATTTGTAAATTTTATTTGCAGTGCAGAAGTGACATCGAATCAAACAGCTGTCAATGGCATCTAGACTCTGAATTTAAGTTATAAAAATATCAGTGTGCTAACTAGGCTGGGGAATGATGAAGTCTTTTTCATAGTAATCACACAGCTTCAGGTTTTGATGTCATTTGTTACAGTGTTGTCTGGAATTGCGGAACTGTTCCGTTAGGGGTGATCTGGACAAGTCTGGACTTGACATTTGATAGTAGTTGGGTAACCGAATATCATAGTGATGTTTTCTCCCAGTGTATACCCTGTCATTCAAGGCATAGAGTTTATCCGCAATGTCGCTGCCAATCAACACAGAAAACAGGCGGGAGATGTAGCGGTGCTGAGCGAAGAGCAGGTATAGTTTCTTTCTCCTCCAAGACACATACCGACAGTCAGTGTCTGCTGTGAGGGTTACCTAAAAACACGAAGACACATAAACCAGAAAGAGAGATTCAAGCACCGTTATTAAAGCTTTATTTTTATGTGTATGGGTGTTTGGCCTCCATGTATGTATGTATACCACATGTGTGCAGTGCCCAAAGGGGCCAGGACAGGGTATCAGATCCCCTGGAACTGGAGTTACAGATGGTATGAGCTGCTATGTGGGTGCTGGGGACTGAACCCGTGTCTCTGCAAAAGCAGCCAGTGCTCTTAACCACTGAGCTGTCTCTCCAGCTCCTTCAACCAAGTTCTTCTGCCTCAAATTTTATTTGAATTTCTTACTATCCTCTTAGGTTAAAAAAATATTACAAAAACTTAAGATATCAAATATTAAAATAAATTAAACTACATGATTTACGTCTTATCTAATCACAATGCTTGCACAGTGCTCCTCTTGATTGTGTCTTGCATTTTGCAGAGCTATTTGATATGAAAATGAAAGCATAAGGCTGGCTAATATCAGAGAAAGATACCTAAATATGAAAATTGTGGACTTTTAACACTAACAACCTTTTTCTGGTACAATATGGAATACTAATACCACTTTTGCATATTTACATGAATTTGAATTTGCATGAACATGTTTATAGGAAACAGTATAGCATCATAAATGGAACAAACTGAAATGATTGTCTAAGTCTACCAATACATGGCAGCCAGAAGTGACAGCAAGTTTAGAAATAACTGAAGCTCATCAGCATTTTTTAAATTTTCAAAAGCCACTTATTTTGTAGTAAGTGCAGTTTCTCCTCTTGGCATATTCTAAACTATCATACCCACCAACAGTGTTGAAAGTCAGATCTCGGTTATCACACGTTAATCCCCAGATGTGAGGTTCAACACAGGACATCTAGACTGCAGCCATCAGACTCCTTCCTGCCACAGCTACCCCCATTCTCTTTGTGACTGCAACATCAGTCAGTAGACTCAGAATTGGGAAGGCTGCATGAGGCAAACTGTATCCCCAAGGTCAATATAAATCAAGGCTGTGTTATATGTTGTTTTATGTATATGCATGCTTGCTTTAAAACTAAGATTAATTAGTTCAGAAGATTGGGGTGTTAACCATGGAGCCTCTTCAGCCCTCACCTGAAAAATGCCTTCCTCTGTGGGTCTTAGAGAATCCCACTCTGGAGAATCCAGGAACTGAAAGGGGAAGATGTGGTGCAGAAATTCGCCATCAACCGTCACTCTGATCCTAGCAAGACACAAGAACATCTCTCTTGAGGGGAGAAGAAAGTGTGCACACACTTGGCCGTGTAGTGTGGGGGGAATGTCCTTCCAGCCTCTGGTGAAGTCTTCCCTGGTGAATTTGAAAGAACCAGATATTGAACGCAGATACTACCTTGGTACCCTAGAACATCTGGGCACTGATGCTCCTTGCTTAGCATCTGGAATCGTCATAAGGGAAATTCACCAAAACATCATCAGGGCACACGCAGATGCGTTCAGTCCCTGTGGATATTGTGCTTTGGCACAAGACTTGCATGTACTCGGTCAGATTTTCTGATTATGTGGAGGGGGGGGGGGGTTAAGAGCATAGTGGAGATGTGCTACAAGCACCTCTGTGAGTCAAGGTTTAATTTGTTTACATGAAAACATATTATTGTTTGCCTCCTCAGACTTTTCCAAGGTTAGTGTTTATACATTCACACTGTTGAAGTCATCGCTCCCACTTCACACAAGGGGGCAGATGTTAGAAATTACTAAATAAATTTGGTAATATAAAATCAAGAGTTACCAGTTATGCAGAAGAATGCCAGAAGAGTCTATACAAAATGCTCGTGTCCCAGTGAAGGGTCTATCCGTTCAAGCTGCTTTGTCCTTCTTGACATTGTGACTAGCTACAATGAGTTTAGCTCCAGGGCTAAACTCATGCATTGGTTTCATGGCTTGTGAGCTTTATTTCTAAGATGAAAGACTAGATTATCTCCTGACCCAAGTAAACAATGTCCTCTAAATACCCACGCCTATAATTCATGTCTCAAAGATTTCTTCAAGTCTCAGAGTGCTGAATGACACCCAGGACTATCCCGCCCCAAGATGGAAAAATACAGAGCAAAGAAACACAGACAACTGCTATAGGGAAGGACGGACTATGGAGGGTACAAACCTTCCGGAGACAAGCATGGAGAGTCTATCAATAGACGTCTTCCCTTGCATGGCATAACAGTGTTCCTTTTCCAGAGAAACCACTTCAGAGCTGAGAGCAATCGTTCTGAAGACGGGCAAAGGGATCCCGAGGGGCTTGAAAAGCGAGCTGTACAGCACCTGGAATTCTCGGGCAAACGTTATGCTGTGAACTTGATATGCAATGTGAACAAACTGCATGAAGCAGATCACAAACAGCACAAAATTCCAGGAAAATATGTCAGCAGCGCAGACGTCTACCCACGCCCAGACCGCGGAACACAGGAAACCCAGCCCCAGCAGACTGAAGACATAAAGGAGCCCGAAGAACCCACTGCCGCCCATGAAACCTACTACAAACAAGATACTGGCGAGGTGGTAAATGGCGCCTTCGGCCTCTTGCTTCCAGGCCGTGCAGACTGGGTGCTCAGCCACCAGGCTCTTCCACAAACTTGAATTCTTATCCATGGCTGTACTCTCTGCCTCCCTTGTCAGTTCACTTTAGATGACACTGAAGCCAGCAGGGAGTCCTTTGCTTTCCCATTACCGAATGCTGCTTACTCCTCACAGAGTAGGACTGCTGAAGCTGGCATGACGCGGGGTTTAGTGGACACAGAGCCGAAAATCTACGGATTCGGCACCAGTTTCCTGAAGCTCATCTGGGCTCCTGATTTAGACCAAGTCCTCAAAGATTTCGCTATTTCCTGTGTAAGAGAAAAGGGACAGAAGATGATCTAATTGAGCAAATAGAATGGATGGTGCTTTACTTAATGAATCAACAGCATTACTTATGCAAATTGACTTCCTATTGTTAGGAAATCAGGATGTTTTAGGCACAGATATTAATTAAATTTCTAATAAAAGCATATTTACTACGATTGGCTAGCTATTTCTTTTTTGTTAATGTATTTTTCTTTTATGTGCATTGGTGTTTTGCCTGTATTAATATCTGCGTAAGGGTGTTGGATCCCATGTAACTGGAGTTGCAGACAGTTGTGAGCGGCCATGTGGTACTGGGAGTTGAACCCAGATCCTCTGGAATAGCAGACAGTGCTCTTAACCATTGAGCCATCTCTCCAGCCCCGGCTAGCTATTTCTTCTTCATCAGAGTGTGCAGGTTTCATTTTTGCAAACTAGAGTCACCTGAGAAGGAACCTTAATTGAGTAATTGCCTCCATCAAATGCTGGAAGGCAAATCTGTGAGGCATTTTCTTGGTTAGTGATTGATGTGGATGGGTCCAGGCCACCATGGATGGTGCCAGCCCTGGGCAGGTGGTTGGGAGTTATATGAGAAAGCTAAGTCAGTAAGGCATGGGGAGCAAGTCAGTACCACGCCCTCCATGGTCTCCTTCAGCTCTTGGCTCTCAGTTCCTGCATTGAGCTCCAGCCCTGACTTCCCTCCATGAGGGACACTAACTGTAAGGTGCAATGAACCCTTTCCTCCCCAAGTAAAGTTTCAGTCACAGCAACAGACAGCAAACTAGGATGCTAGGTGACTAAATGCTCTATAGTCAGCTCGTCTCTATAGCAGTGGTCCAGAGTAACTCAGAATCACACGACACAGTGACTGAAAATGGAGCATCACAGACTTCCCCCATATTAAATATAATGCATTTCAGATATTAAATAAGGATCACTGAAGGCACTTCCCCAGGATGTGTATTTTGAACAAGCTTTCCATGTAATTATGATGAACCCGTAGACCTTCCAAGTTCCTCCTCTCTTGAGGGAGATGGTCTGGATGCTACAGTATTTACACTTTATAGATGAAAAATTTGGGGCTCAGGGGAGCCAGGGTTACATCCAGGGTACACAATGGTCATAGCAGAGCAGGACTTCAGCACAGTGTCCCTGTGCTGGATCCAGTCACACGGTCTTCCATGGACGATGGTTTAAACCTGACCTTATTAGGGCCCCAAATGGCACTGGTGACATGGCGCACGTCTCTAATCCCAGAACTTGGGAGGCAGAGACAGGTGTTTCTCTGTGAGTTTGAGGACAGGCTCCAAAGCTACAGAGAAACCCTGTCTTGAAAAACCAAAAAAAAGGCCCCAAACAAATCAGGAAACATAGGAAACGACAGATCTTTAAGAATGCATAATAGTTTGTGAAATGTTTAGTAAGATTCCATATGAATACTTATTAATTCCTGTTACTTAAACATTTACCAGATGATATTGTTGACTGTGTACCTCTGCTCCTGTATTCTCTACTCTTTCAGCCACGTTGTAAAAATGCTAACATGGGCCCTGGGTCTGGAGAGAACTGGGCATGTTGATGGAGGTCCCGGGATCTTTAACCCCACCACCTCCTCGCCGCTGACGGCTTCACTGGGAAGAGTCCTCTAAGTTGAGTCGTAAAGGACACTAAACCTGGATGCTGTATGTACTTCCAGGACACCTGTTAAAGTATCACAGCCGTGTCTCGGAGGAAAGATAACTCCACACACAGAACGGAACATGCCTTACTGAGTGGGAAGGCACAGGTCAGCACTCACGGAACCAGAAGCTGAACTTCAGGGGCCACTGTTGTTGGTGCTCTTTTCTCAACTAAGGAGAGCCCCGTCAGGCGAATCAGAAAGAAGGGAGGTGAGAAAGAGGAAAGGGGGAGGCAAGAACGGACAAAAGGCTTAGTAGATACACACCTTAGAGTGCCATTGGGATTTTCTCTTGTTTCAAAAGGCATTTCAAGCATCTCACAGAACTTGTCAATCTGTGAGACCCACGATGCAAGCCGACCGGCATTCTGAGCATGCTCAGCTTCTGCTCTTGGAAAAGCAATGCACGCAATTCTCTACTACTCGGGCTGTCACAACAAGGAACAGCTTTTAAAATGCAAAGATGAGTGAGAACTGCAAATACCAGCCTGCAAATGTCACTCCTTCTGTTCTACTTTTAAAACCGGGATTCTCAACCCAACCCAGCCACGAAAGCCAATATGAAAAGAATTGCTAGAAGGGTCTCTGAACTGTGGTTTGAACTTTCTTAAAAATTTATAATCCTCAGCAAAATGTTAAGATGATCCTGGTAAGGGAAAGGCCATGTGAAACGCTTATGGTGATTCAGAAGGGAGCACAGGGGAGTCTCCCCCCTAAAGATGCTTGCCTTGGAGGATATGTCCGGGTCTCTATGTTCCAGAAGTTGATCCAGCACGGTTCTAGGAGGAGCTGTGCTTCCGGCCTACTTCTGTCGCACTAGAGTTCCTACCAGGACTTCTCTCCGTCCTGGACACAGGACCGCTGAAGCATTTTGACTTGCCCTGATTGAATTACTCCACACCCACCCTGGTGTGTTTTTATCCAGTCACCACAACAGATGTACTTTATTAGAAGAGGAAGAACTGACAGGAGCAGGTGATGGGCAGGAAAGGGCCTCTGCCATGTGTCACCATCGCTCTGGTGGCCGAACATGATTCATCTGCCAACTGCCTGACTCACAGACCCTCCGGCCTTGCCATGTTGTGTGTAAATAACTGCAGAGACGCCCAAGTACAAGGAACTTGTCTTGCTCACTATGCTACAAATGGTGGAGACAAAGTCTAGCAAACTAACTAAGTACTTCCAGGTTTATCCAGTTTTTCTCCTGAATCTTTAGAACTGTGAAGTATAAAGGAATAAGATGCATAAGATGATAAGAGCATCCTCAGTGGCAGGCAGGATAATTCTGGTGGCACACTAATGAAGATTAGCCCAGAACTGCACATAGCTGCTTAGAGCATTCCCATTTATTATCTCACTGCCTGAGGGACACAGAATCTAAACCATCATGCCAAGCATGGGAAGCTGGGCACAGCCTGGTGAAATCTCTGGGGAGCTTGGCACAGCCTGGCAAAATCTTTGGTGAGCTGGGCACAGCTTGGTGAAGTCCCTGGGGAGCTGGGTACAGCCTGGTGAAATCTCTGGGGAGCTGGGTACAGCCTGATAAAACTCTGGGGAGCTGGGTACAGCCTGGAAAACTCTGGGGAGCTGCGCATAGCCTGGTGAAGTCCCTTGGGAGCTGGGCACAGCCTGATGAAGTCCCTGGGAAGCTGGGCACAGTCTGGTGAAGTCCCTGGGGAGCTGAGCACAGCCTGGTGAAGTCCCTGGCTGCAGGTGAAAGGGAAGTTAGTTACATCCTGTAGCATGGATTCTCCAATGTGTTAGAGTGTGGGGAACAGGTTTGCCAGGAAACTAAAGCACCTCTCAATGGATGTTTGAGACCTGTTATATCTGCTTATACTGCTCAATTCATAAGTCTGCTTCTGGAGACACAGTCAGTCACGAAACCATTTGCTGTATTATTTAATGTTGACTGATTCTTCCCCTAGGATCTGAAATTCTAAAGGGCAGCAGGGCCAGAGACAGATGTTACTGTGTGCCTGATCTCTGGCATCAGGGCCAGAGACAGATGTTACTGTGTGCCTGACCCCCTAGAATCCGGGGCAGAGACAGATGTTACTGTGTGCTTGACCCCTGGCATTCAGTGGGTGTTGGTTGAATATGCTGGGATATTCCAGTCCTAAAGTGGGATATTGAAATACCTTCTGTTTGCCCTAGGGGCACAGGGTAGAGCCCAACCTCAGAGACACTTCAGCACAAACATACTGATGAGTTGGGGAATCTCTCCCCACCCCAAACATCTGGACCAACACTAAATTCACAGGGAATCCTTGGCCAACAATCTTGAGCTTCTTAAGAACATTTCGTTACTGCTATGATTAACATAACAACTAGCCTGGTACCAGTGCTACTGAGTTAGTGTGGATTGCCAAGCAACCCACAAGTTCAAAATTCCAATATTCTACTCATTAATTAAAATCAGATCCCAACTTCAGTATGTGTTCCATATGTCAAGTTCTCAGTTTCTTTAGCTGTCTTTTTTTTCTACTTATCCTCAAGATGGTACATTTACTAAGTACCTATGTGCCGGGCAGATTTTAAAAACTCTCTCAGAACAACCCTGTGAGACAGGTAATTTTATCTCAATTTTACTGATGAGAATTTTGAAATTCAGAGAAGATACATAAGTTGTTCAAGGTCAAATAGCTCAAACGTTACATACCTTCCTTACCACACCAGACTGCTGCTGCTGCACGTCACCAAGACTTAGAAGCCACTGCTCTCACTCTGCCCTCTGTTCTCAATGTGAACCTAGGACATTGAGTCACCACCAAGCAGGGGAAGCACCACCTATTCTTTCTACTTTAAGTAGCACCAGAAACTTTGGTAAGGTGGCAACTCCAGAAATCCCAACAGGCAGGATGATGAATTAGAGGCCAACCTAGGCTACACAGTGGGACTTGGTCTAAAAAGTAAATAGTAAGTAAATAAGCAGTAGTAGCCCTCCCCCGTCCCGGGTATATTTATGACCTCCCCATCCATGGGCTTTTGACCAGGTTTCTAGTACAAGGCATGAATTCTTTCCTGTTAAACAGACCTCAAATCTAACCAGAAAGCAGTTGGTTGCTCCCACAGCTGCAATGCCACTATTGCACCAGTGGGCACGCTTTGCTTGGCAGGTCAGTATTGTGCCTTGCAGCATTGACAGCTGTATGAGACAACTGATGACTCTTCTACCCCAGCAGCCTGCACCTTCCGTGGTCCCTTCCAGTGCCGTGAAAGCTAGCCAGCAAGGAAGAAGCTTCTAGCTCAGTTTCAGCTAACTTTGTCTATGTTCTAAAACCAAAGTGTATGGCATCTTCAGCAGCAGAGTCTTGTTATCCAGGTCTGGGACATAACTCACAGCAATGGTAATATTCTGCATTGCTTTGGGGGTTTTGGGGTTTCCCCTGGTCAACAATTCAGAAAGATTTGTCATGTCTAGCTGTAGGATATTCCTTTAACAACATTTAGCTACAGAAATGGCATTATCCACCCATGCAGGGTACTTCTGTTCAAACTGTGTGTGTGTGTGTGTGTGTGTGTGTGTGTGTGTGTACCACTGCACAGATGTGGAAGTCAGAAGATGACCTCAGGGCTTGGTGCTCCCCTTCCTTTTTTGAAACAGAGTCCCATTGTTGTTCTCTGTAGCATACACAAGGCTGGCTGGCCTGTGAGCTCCTGGGAATTCTGTCTCTGCCTCCCACTCCACTGTAGGAGTCCTGTGTTTACAGATACACACAGATGCATCTGGCTTTTATGAGCTTTGGGGATTCAAACTAAATCCACTGAGTCTTTTCTCTAGCCCTGGTTTTTCTTAAACTACATATCTTAATTAGCCTACAAAGTACTAGGTTTCCGTATTTCTTTTTCATGTGTTAGTTTTGGCTGACCTACCCCACACCCTCTCTCACCTTTCCGCCATTTGTGCTCCTCTCATCCACCTTCACGTTGCATGTGTTCTGCTGTCCCCCACACCAAGCCCTGCCCCTTCTAGCTTCCTGGCTTCTGCAAACACACAAGCCTAGACGAAACCTACTACTGTTGTTTTGCTAAATGGACATATTATCAAGCTGCCTTCTAAATATTACGTTTATATCATGGATTAAGGCTCTCAGCCTCAGTCAAGGAGGCTTGTGCTCACAGTGGGCAGCGGTTAATGAAAAGACTTGGAACCCATGAGGCAGCAAGTCCTCCAAAGCACTCACAACAGAGTCACCTTGACCGCCAAACTGCCAACTCTGTCCCTCTCATTCTAGCAAGCTCCCAGGCGATTCTTAGGCACCCTAATGTTAGATGATTGACATCTGAATTACCCTTATTCATCTGGACTTATCAACTTGCTTATCAGCTTGGCCATTTCAGAAGGACTTACTGCCCTGCCCTGCTGCCTCCTGGGTCCCCAGCTGTGTCTCTGTGGGAGGTGTGCTAGCTATAGCTCACCTGCTGTTGACTGGGCTAGCCAGTGCATGTTTCTACTCACCAGGGCCCTGGTGTCACTGTGCCTGAAAGTATTGTGTGATTTTTAACCTTGTTTTCTAGTGGATAAGTCAAGGGATTGGGCAACACATTATGAGTCCCTGTAATCTGAAACAAGTGACTCGGAATAATATGGGATGAGATTGTTCCAAGCACTGGTCAAAACATAGTGCTGACTTGCAGAGCTGACTCAAGATCTCACCAGGTCTGTGCTTGTGCCAACTTCAAAGACTGTTAACAAGCCTGCCACGTACTCCAGCTGAGGGGTGTTTTCATGATCTTCTTGGGGATTCTGATAGGCCACTAAGGTGAAGAACTATGGTTAATCTAAGAGGAGGAGGAAGGGAACCAGAACACTCTGCAGAGAATAAGTTTTGGATTTTAATTCGCATTTTAAAGGGAGTGTCAAGGCCCACATTATCCTTTGCTGCTACAATTTGGTTCTGAGATGTCCACACAAAGACCAAGTCCCCAGCTTGGTGCTACCAGGGTGGTGGCTGAAACTCAAGAGGTGGGACAACTGAGAAGTTTGCAGCCATGGGGCATACCCTTGAAGGGGATGCTGGCATCCAGCACTTGCCTTTTCTTTCTGTCTGGCTATGAGGAGGCGAGCAGCTTCGCTTCAGCACATCCCTCCTACAATGCTGCTTCACCACAGACCCAACAACAACAGGCCTGGGGCTGAGGGGATGATTCAACAGGCAAGAGTGCTTGTTACTCAGTCATGAGGACTATATCATACTTTTCTATTGCTACGATAGCACACCGTGGCCAAGGCGACTCAGGAAAGGAAATGTTTACTTTGGGGTTCATGCTTCCAGAGGGTTGGAGCCCATGCCTATCATGGTGGTAGGTAAGAAGGGCAGCAAGCTGGCCGGTATGGTGCTGGACAGCAGCTGAAAGCTTACACCAGGAAGCAGAGAGAGAGAACATGGATGGCTATTGAAACCTTAAAGCCTACCCTGAGTGACACACCTCCTCCTCCACACTTCCTAATCCTTCCCAAACAGTTTCACCAATTGAGATCAAGTATTCAGACATAAAAGCCCGTGGGGGGGAGGCATCTCATCTAAACCACCACAGGACCAAGGTTTGCATCCTGGAGCCTATATTGGATGTGGTAGTTTGAATGTAATTGGCCCCCATCATTTAATAGGGAATGGCACTTTAAGGAGATGTGGCTTTGTTGGAGTGGGTATGGCTTTATTGGAGGATGTGTGTCACTGTGGGCTTTGAGGATTCTTATGCTCAGGATACCCTCTAGTGTTTCAGTCAACTTCCTGTTGCCTGAAAGTCACAATGTAGCTAGCACCACATCTGTCTGCATGCTGACGCGCTCCCCATCATGATGACAATGGACTTGAACCTTTGAAATTTTAAGTAAACCATTCCAATTAAATGTTTTCTTTCTAAGAGTTGCTGTGTTCATGATATCTCTTCACAGCAATAAGAACCCTAACTAAGACATTGGGTAGCATGCAAATGCCCATAACTCCAGATCAAGCTTTTTCAGCCTTCACTGGTACCCTTTTCACACACACACACACATATGTTCATTCATATATTCACAGAGATACATGAGTACAGACATAAATAAAATAAATCTTTTTTTTAAGATACGGTCTCATTTTGTAGTTCTGGCTGGCCTGGACCTGACCTGACTATGTAGACTAGCCTGGCCTCTAGTTCATGTAGCTCTTTCTGCCACTGCCTCTTGAGTGCTGGGATTAAAGGTATGAGCTACCATATCCAGCCACCAAAAAATAAATTTTAAAAAACAGGATAAGCCAACCTCAGACTGAACTCTCCAAAGTTGTGAATGAACCTCCCCTCTTTGTAAGTTGGTCACTCTTATACCTGTCATAGTAAAGGAAAGCCAGCACAAGTGTTTCCATTTGACTTCTTTGTTAGCAAAGGAGGTGTTTTTGTCCCTCACGCTGATCATTCTAAAAGAGCTTAAGACTTGTGGATATTTTGTAGTAAGTAAATTGACAGGCACTTGCTAGGTTGTAGCTATTTTATGGTTTTTAAAATTTTTTTATTTTTCATCTTATGTGTATGATTGTATTGCTTGCTTGTATATTTGTGCACTATGTGGATGCCTGATACCCATGGAGGTCAGAAAAGGGCCTCAGATCCCCTGAACTGGAGTTACAGACAGTCACAGGTCTCTATATGGGTGGTCGGAACTGGATTCTCTAAACGTTCTTGACCAGAGTCAGGACTTCGGGAACTGTGCTGGGAATGGGCAGCTGTTAGCCACACAAGCGGAGCACATCTAGGGAGACACATTATTCACGATGGTTCAAGACAAGTGAGAATGTGTTGCTCGTAATTCTTACTGATTACAGTTCAAAATGAGAGTGCTTTAAAGATAGTGTGTTAAACAAAATCTACCATTAAAGTTATTGCCACCTGTTCTTAAATAAATGTTGCCATTGGGAAAGCTAAAAATCATGTGTGTGTGTTGGGAGGGGCAGGGTGTAGACAAGACTCAGTTGTTAAGCTCACTGCCTGCTCTTCCAGAGAATCCATGCTCAGTTGCCAGCACCCACATGATGGTTCACTACTATCTAAAGTTCGAGGGGATGTGACACCCTCTTCTGACCACTGTGCAGACTGCACACTCATGGACCATGGACATATGCAGGCAAAGAACGTAAAAGTAAAAATACTAAAATCTTTGTGAAAAGATGTTGCTTGCATTCTGTTTCTATTGAATAATGCTGGTAGGGAGTCTCTTAAGTAAGAAGAGGGGGTAGAGAGACTTGGCAAGATGCTGGCGAACAGTGCATATGTATAATGCATTACCATAGAAGTATGCAAGAATTATCCAAGATCATGAAGGGAGAGCTGACAAAATGTGAACGATATTGGCTACAATATTTATGTGCCTCAGGCAATCACTTGCTAGCCAAGGCATCGGTGTCACCGTCTGGTTTCTGCTTACAGGAATGGCCAACACTGAAGCTATAGGCGCCTCTCATCTACCAAGGGAAACATAATTTTTTCTTTTACATTAGGAGAGTTTCACTTGTCCAAGTAATTATAATACTTGACTTAACCTTTTCATTCCATCTCCTGATGATACTTGACCAAATGCATGAATATACTGAAATCAGACATCTCTATGCCCTTCCAGGTTCGAGAGGGCTCACACCAGTGACAGCTCTCCCTTAGGGCATGGAGGAGACCCTGTCCCGTCATTCTGCAGGCTGCACCGTGCATGGAGGAGACCCTGTCCTGTCACTCTGCAGGCTGGGCTGCACCTTTTATCTTCCTTACTAAGCAGTGTGTAATATCCCTGAAAACATCACACTTTCTCTGATCCCCACAACACAGCTGGCATTCATCCCTGATTATCCGAGCATGACTGTCTTCACATTTTATCACACACCTCAAGGATGCATCTGACCTTCCCTGTGTGTGCTCTATGGAGCTCCACTAAATAAGTCCACAGTATCTGCACCCCCATCCCTGTGTGTGCTCTATGGAGCTCCTCTATAAAAATCCTCAGTATCTGCACCCCCATCCCTGTGCGTGCTCTATGAAGCTCCTCTATATGAATCCTCAGTATTCAGCTTCCCCATCCCTGTGTGTACTCTTTGAAGCTCTTCTATATAAATCCCTCTATATAATTCCCACTTTTGGAGGATGAGAAGAAGCGGTGAGTGGGATGAGATAGATGTCTGCTTAATTAGACAACATTCTATGGGAAATGATGGTCTAGCAGTCTCTCTGTGACTGTTCTGTGGCACTCAATTAGAGGACTAAGGAGGGGTGAGGGTCAGAGCTATGCTCCTGTGGAAACCAGGGAAAGGCAAGCATCCAGGTTGCAATCTACCCTGAGGAATCTGTATGAGATAAGTGGTCTCTATGAGATAAAAGACCTGAATCAACAAGACAGTGCATAAGGTAATTAAGACCTTAGTCCTATAGTCACAGGGAGACATATACCTCTAATTATCTGAGCGTTTGTAAGACTGCATTTCAAATGAGAGGCCGTGGGCTGAGGATCCTGGACTCCTGACCTACAGCAACTAAAATAATAAGTGTGTGTTTAAAAAAGTGTGTGTGTGTGTGTGTGTGTGTGTGTGTGTGTGTGTATACATGGAAGAAAGGGGGTTTATTCAGCTTATACTTCCACATCACAGTTCATCATCAAAGGAAGTCAGGACAGGAATTAAAGCAGGGCACTAGAAGTTGCCTCCCAGAGCACTCTTCACAGAACCAGGAAGCCTCTGCACTGTCAAAGCACTTCCGGAAGAATTATGGTATACGTATACCAATCTTGTGATATGCACATACCATTCAAGACTTGGATTCTTGAATGACTGTCAGCTCAGTCAGTCCTTTGTAAACTCAGCCTCATAGATAAGGCAAAACTATTTGATGTTCAACACACACCCAGAGACCAGCACTCAAAATCTGGTCTATCAGAACACACAACAAGCTACTCTAATTCTTCAATGTGTATGACCCCAAACAATAGAGGTTACTGTGAAAACAGATGACCAGTGAGAAGTTAATGCAGGATCCAGGGGCCTCCTTCTTTGCCCTTATATGCTATTGACAGCATGTCTCATTTATTAAGCACTTACTGTGTACTCGGAACTTGAGGATCTTAAAATAGTATATTAATTAATCTCTAAAAGTTTTTTGAAGTAGTTTTCTTGTGAGGTGAGGAGTTTGAACAGGTTACCTCAGGATATACAATCCATAGAGCCCAGAGTCAACCCTATGCAAGTGGCTGCCAGTGTCTGTTCCCTTGCCATGACACAGCGCTCCCTGGATGGTCTGAATCTGAGTACTTGGACTTGCTAGGACAAATCCTGTTTGCACCCTTCAGGATTAGATTCGAACACTTTAAATGTCTGGTTATGAAACCACAGATTTTGAGCCACAAAGGATGAGAGGGTGAACTCAACAATTCAATTACTCAATCCAATAATTAACTAAAACAACAACAACAAGAAGTTCTTCCTTGCTGTGCCACGTAACTGAACAGCTGCTGTCTCTTTGTGTTTGGTTTCTACATCCTGCAAACGGGAACCCTTGCCTTTTTCCCTTATAACACATAGTTATTTTGCCAGAGAAGGGAGAAAAGCTGACCATTAGACAATGTATTCTCTCTCTCTCTCTCTCTCTCTCTCTCTCTCTCTCTCTCCCTCTCTCTCACACACACACACACACACAAACACACACACATACACTCTTCCTTGCTCCCAGTAACCTCTACAGACCAAATGAATCCTTTTTAAAATGGATTTGAGAAGATAAACTAGTTGGCTATAATCTTTTCTTTTTCTAGCTGAACACATGCATTACACGCCTGGATCAGTGAAGTCATTTTTGCGCTTGGTCACAATTGGACTCCTTTAGTCTAGAAAATACTATGAGTACCCTTATCTAATGGAAGGTCACTGCTAGTCTACTTTTAGCCAACTAGAGTCAATTCTGCTACAACACAACATATGTGATCCTACAAAAATCGTTGCACCATGCAAAATTGCAACCTGAACCATACGGAGGGAACCTGAAAGGGATGTAATACCTCAAACCTTCACCAGTGGTTACCTTTGTAAGAGGATAGGAATTTAAAAAAAAATAATAGCACCACTTTATATATGTAAAATGACTAAGATACACAAATATGGCTTTGGCCATTAAAAAGACTGCAGACTGCCCAGTAGTGAGACCACTCTGCCCCCTAACCTCAAATAGAAAAATGGTAAAAACCAAATACGCGGAGGGGCAGAAAGTAGCATGCATGGGGCAGGTTGCAATGGGAGAATGCATGGAAGGAATACATCTTCCATCTCCCATGAGTCCTGGAAGCATCTCTTTTGATTTAAAATGTAGACCAGGGAAGCTCACATTTAGATTAGGCACCTGTCTTATCAGAAACTCATTTTTAACCTAATGTGAAGCTTTCCTCAACTGACTTCTAGACTGTGTCTGGGAGCTTTTTGGGTTTAGTCCAAAAGCACTTGGCAACCTCAAAGCAGCCATGGCAAATACTCAGAGAAGCCCCCGCAGCATGCACCGACCTCCTTTGAAGGTGTTTGGAAGCAGCCAGCGCTTTCTCTTCACCCCTGTGCACCACACTCTCTCCACTTGTATTTCCCTGAGTCTCCTCTCTGTCCTGCATTCTATTCCAGCCACAGACTTTTTTCTTGGCAGCTCTGATTCAGTCATTCTCTCCCCCACCCCAGGTGATGCCACATACACCTGGGCTCTTCGAGATGCTTCATTATCTCCAGCTACTCTTTGACATGAAGACTTTCCATTAGCAAACTCTATTTGGCGCTTTCCAGCGGCGCTGTTTAAACATGTTTGGAATGCTGAATGAACACGTTTTTATATAGGAAATGTCATACATTTGAAAGAAGAGCAAAACCTGACATCAGAGGGCAATGTGTGATGAAGTCAGGGTAGCTGGTTTATATGTGAGACATGTGTGTCGGTGTTTTGTGTATGCCTCCATAGCTGAGGTCACCTGGCCACAGTCTAATGCATTCACCAACACTTTCTTGTGTAATAAATCATCCAGAAGAAAGCAGGAGGGTTGCATATGCTCAAGTTCTTCCTTAATATGTCAGTTGTATTTGAGCGATGCATATGTTGAAAACATGCATCATGGTATTAACTCTCAAATAACCAGCAAATCAATATATGCAATAATTCAAATTCCTTCCCTCACAGAGCTGGCATTTTACTGAAATTCAAATGTTGACACTGTGTAGACCTAGTTTCTAAATGACAAGGGCATTTACATAATTAAGAGTTGTGTACAAGTAATACTTATTCTTCTAGAGTCAGTCGTTAGGTAAGGATTTCTAAGTAGCTGCTGCCTTTAGAAAGACAGGACGTGCTGTGGGAGAACGGCAATGCATACACAGCACCGGCAGGTAAGGTTTGCACGGCTAAACCACACTGTGTGGCTCTGTTCCCCAGGCCATAGTCACCAGGTGAGCCATGCCTAAGAGAAACAATGAAATTCTTATGCCTATCATAAAGACTCTCCTTTGCTCAGAGACTCGAGTTTAGAGACGAATTACGCAAAACTGAAAAGTTCACTACTATTTTGTAAGAGTATTTATTAAACAATAACCCGCACTATTTGTCCTTTTATCAAGCTGGTCTATGCTATGTTAGCAGCATGCCCACCTCCCTTGCCATGTTGATAATACTACACATCTTAATGATGGATATTAAAGTCTACTCAAAATACTTGCTATGATAAACTGTAGCTTTGACCATGTTTAATGTATGGCCTAGTTCCTTTTTTTAAAAAATGCTTAGAAACAAACCTTGAAGAGCCAGGCAGTGGTGGTGCATGCCTTAAATCCCAGAACTCGGGAGGCAGAGGAAGAGGCAGGTAGATATCTATGAGTTCAAAGCCAGCCTGGTCTACAAGAGCCAGTTGCAGGACAGGCTCCAAAGTTACAGAGAAACCCTGTGTCAAAAAACAAAACCAAGCTGGGCGGTGGTGGCGCACGCCTTTAATCCCAGCACTCGGGAGGCAGAGGCAGGCGGATCTCTGAGTTCGAGGCCAGCCTGGTCTACAAGAGCTAGTTCCAGGACAGGCTCTAGAAACTACAGGGAAACCCTGTCTCCAAAAACCAAAAAAAAAAAAAAAAAAAAAAAAAAACCAACCAACCAAACAAAAACAAAAGAGCCTTTTAATTAATTGTTTCTTCTATGACGCAATCCATGTATATATCGTGCATTTTGATTACTCCCCCACACTCTCTCACTCCCTCCCAAGTCCCTTTCTTCGGAGAAAAGGAGCTGGGCACTAGTCCTCACTTTTGGTTTGGTTTCGTGGTCTCCAGGTTTAACCAGAGCCATCTATTTGGAAAGATCATTGGAGCCTGGCAAGTTCCTCACACAAATGAACTCAATGACCCCCGCCCCCAGAATTCACCAGTAGCCAACAGCTGAGCAGAGATGGGCAGCGGAAATACATGAATCTTATTCCTGTAACTTTCCCCAATTTTCCAGAATCACAGTCCTTCTACTATCACATTTTCTGAAATTAACTTTCAAAGTAGAGTTATCAGAGCAAGGTAGACTCTGGGCCAGATAAGTGTGACTGTTGCTGAACCCCATCCAACTGGGAAAAGGCAGTTTTCTTAAAAAATTAAATATCAGCCATAATAAATAAAATAGAAATCTTCTATTAATTTAAATTTATGTTATTAACTTATAATGGCTCAGCAAATGAACTGTTTTTCCTCTTTCTTTTGGTGTATGTGTGTGTGTGGTATGTATGTGAAGAGTGTGTGTGTGTGTGTGTGTGTGTGTGTGTGTGTGTGTATGTGTGTGTGTGTGTGCACTTGGAGGCCAGAGGCTGACATTGGGAGTCTTCTGCAGTGGCACAAAGCCTTCTTTTTGTTTATTTTATGTGTCTGAGTGTTTTGCTCACGTGTTCCTGGTGCCCAAGGAGTCAAGAAGATGTCAGACCCCCTGAACTGAAGTTATGGGTGCTTGTGAGTTAGGAATCCAGTCTGGGGTCTCTGCAAGAACAAGTATTCTTAACCACTAGGCCATCTTCCAGCCCCTTTATTTTGTTTTCTTTTATTTCTTTATGATAGAGCCTCACTATGTAGTTCTGGATGGCCTGGAACACACCTTTTAGACCAGGCTGGCCTCAAACTCAGAGATCTTCCTGCTTCTTCCTCCAGAGCACTGGAACTAAAGGCATGCACACCCACACTGGCCCACCTTACTTTTTGAGACAGGGTCTCTCACTGATACTAGAGCTCATTAGTTCATCTGGACTGGCTGGTCATCAGACTTCAGTGATCCACCTTTCTCCAGATCCTCAGCACCAGAATAACAGAGACCCATAATGATGCCCAGCTTTTTGTGTGAGTGCTGGGCACCTAAAATTGGTCCTCACATTGAGAGGCATCTCCCCATTTCCTCCACAAAATTTCAGATGAATATTAGTACTTGATAGTCAACTATTTCTTTTATTAGACTTTTTTGTTTACACAGAAATCAATGCCTGGTATTGGCTGTCTGCATACATTTATATGAAAATTACATCCATCTTTTTAAGTGAGTCTGAGGTTGTAATTAAAGGAGGCAGGACACAGGAGGTCTAGATATTAAAGGACAGGAGCACAAAAGGACGGGCACTAGTCCTCACTGTCATGCCTTTTCTCTGGGCCTCAGTTGACTCTTGAATTGAGGACTGGTTAGTTCTCCCCAGTGCAGTCTCACTGGATACACAACCCACACCTAAGGGACCCCATGCCCAGCGGTAGATGGCCAGCACAAACTCAGAGGTATTTTTGCAATTGTTCTGTTTGTCTCATGATGCTTTGCATTGGGCTTTTTTTTTGTTGTTTTTGTTCTGACAGATCTTTTGCTTATATACTATGGGTTCTGATTTTATTGCTATGGGTTTTCTGTGAGTGACTATGTGTGTCTTAGTTTCTGGTGCTTTTTCTTTGGCTCATTTTTACCTGTTTGTTTTATCCTATTCTGGTTTGTCTTTATTTTACTTTATCTTAGTTTCTTATTATTTTAGATGCCTGTTCATATAAAAAGGGTGTGGCTTTGGATGGGTGGGAAAGTGGGGAGCTGAGAGGAGCTGGGGTAGGAGAAACCAAGATCAGAATGTATTGTATGAAAAAAATGATTTTCAATAAAATTGATTGAAGAAAGAAATGCTGATAGATGCATATGCTCATCAGGGGATATACCACAGTTCCTTCAGCAACTATGCAGCCAATACATACGAGTGAACCTGGGCATGTAAAGAGAGAGCCCTTGGCCAGCACATACCATATATGAAAGGGCACCCTCCTTAGCTCCAGCTGACCCCAGTGAAGGAACCTAGGGCTGGCAGATCATCTGGTTTATCCAACGCAGCCAGAAATCCAGATTTTGTGAGACTCCACTGATGCTGAAATGCTAGTTAAGTGATATTACACATCCTGTCCAGAGACAATGCTAAAAAACCATACTGCTAAAGGCCAAACCCAGCCAGTCTACCTCCTCATAGCTCACTGCTGCACGGGGCCCTATCAGGTTAATAAATCCAGACAAGAATGGCTACATTTACATCCTTCTATGGTTAGCTTTCTTATTTCCCAAGAATTCCTTTGGCCGGAATGGCTTTGACAGAGAAATCGGAATTTTTATACTAACTCCTCCTTGCCTATCTGACCAAGATTGGCCAAAGACAGAGCACTAGTTAATGCTGCCATTAGTTGCTAAGATCGCATTTCAACTTTGAAATGAACACAAAGGACAGAAAACAAAGCCTAGATTCTATAAGATAAAATCTAGAAGGCTTAAAATATTTTATTTCTGTAGAAACCCGGTTCCCTTTTGTAATATAAGAAAAGCGTCATTGTTCATGTACTGTGGCTTTCAGGACAATTATAACACAATCAACATAACAAAAATAACATAACAGGTATTAGACCATGAGCTTCAACATCATCCTCTCCTGGGTGGAGGAGACTACAGTAAGTAGTGACAACTAACATCTGTCCCAAAGAACTCTATGCCAGAATCTTCACAGTCATAAAAACACCATGGGAAAGAGGGAGAGGTAATTATTTTCCTTAGTTTCAAACAAGGGAATGACTTGGCTGTCAGAGCCCCCAGCAGTGGATCTGTCAAACTTGACTAAAAGTCAGAGCGTGAGAAATAGGCATGGGGGGGGGTGGGGGGTCGAGTATTCACTGAGTTGCCCTCCCGACAGAAACTCTGGGTCTCTGTATATTTATTTTGTATCTCTGTTTTTTTCTACTTAACTATTTCACACGCCCCTACTCTGGAACATATGAACCCATCGAGGTTGGGCACCAACAGATGTTGCCCCAATGTAGGACCCTGGCACTTGGTCATGTCAGAATCCTAACGTCCTCATTCAGGACCTATTGTTATGTCTTTTATTACACTTTATTTGGGGTTTAATGTATGTGCTACAGTAGGTGTGTGAGGCCCAAGAAAAAGTTGAGCAGTCAGTTCTTTCCTTCCAAGCCTCAACTGACACCCGGGACTGAACTCACTTGGCAATAAGCTTTCTTAACCACGAAGACATCTCTCCAGACATACTATTTTTACCGTGCTTCATTTTCATTTCTGAACAAGTTACATTATTAAATCATTGAGACAATCATAGTGAATGTAGAAAAGAACAGGAAAAAATTAAACAGCATAACTGATACGGAAAGCAAAGTTAACATAATGTAAGTATCACTGATGTTCAAAGTAAAGAATTACAAAATATAGGGAAATAGATTAATAATGGAAAGATCACCCCAAGATTAAGAACAATAAATTATGCCAATAAAGAGAACACAACAAGTTCTGTGAGAAATTGATACAGAGATTAGCCATGACAAAGGTCAGCTGAATTACCTATGTTACCACTCAGGACATTGAAACATTAATCTCTCTTTTCTGCTTCCATCTTCTCTCCCCTTCCTCCCCTCTTCTTTCCTATTTCTACCCTCTCACCCCCTTTCATTTGCTATATAGTCCAAGCTAGCTGAACTATGTGCATGTACACCGAATAAACCTTGCTTTTGCATTCTGGACTTGACTGGATTCCAGTGGTGATCTCTCTGGGGGTCTCAATTTGGGAACAACATTATCATGGTGGGAAGCATAAGTGACATGCAGGCAAACATGGTGTTGGAGAAGTAGCTGAGAGTTCTACATTTGGATTGGCAGGCAGCAGGAAGAAAAAGTGACACTGGTCCTGGCTTGAGCTTCTGAAACCTCAAAGCTCACCCCCAATGACACAATTCCTCCAACAGTGCCACACCTACTCCAACGAAACCACACCTCCTGATAGTGCCATTCCCTTTGGGGGCCATCTTCATTTAAACCACCATATTCCACTCCCTGTACTTCATAGGCTTGTAGACGTATTATAATGCAAAACTGCATTCAGTCCTACTTCGAAGGTCCCCATGGTTTATCAAAGTCTCAACAATGTTTAAAGTCCATAGTTCAAAGTTTCTGAGACTCAAGGAAATCTCTTTACTATTACTTTCTATAAAATCAAAATTAAAAAGCAGATCACATACTTCTAACATATAATGGCAAAGGATATACATTAACATTCCAAAAGGGAGGGAAAGAACCATAATGAGGAAACACTGGACCAAAGCAAAACCAAAAACCAGATGGGTAAACTCCAAACTGCATCTCCATGTCTGATGTCAAAGCACTCTTCAGATCTCCAACTCCTTTCAGCTTTGTTGATTGCAACACACTTCTCTCTCTTGGGTAGGTTCACTTCCTGTTAGCAGCTTTCTTCAGCAGGTATCCCATGACTCTAGCATCTCCATCTCCAGCATCTTGGGGTCTCCCAGGCAAATTGGGCTTCATCTTCACAGTTTCACACATGGCTTCTCTGGGCTTTCATGCAGGGACACCCCTGACATAAGTCTGGCCTCAGAGGCTCTCCTCAGTGATGGAGGGAGATTCCATAACCAATTTCTTAGATTTTTAACTCCAAAGCCAAAACCATGTGGCTGAAGCTCAGCAGCTTGCTAGGGTGTTAGAAGAAGGCTGCTGCTTGGTGGTTCCTGGCCGCCCGGCTAGCTTAGACCCCAAATAATCCCACAGAAACTGTATTAATTAAATCACTGCTTCACCCATTAGCTCTAGCTTCTTATTGGCTAGCTCTTACATATTAATTTAACCCATTTCTATTAATCTGTGTATCGCCATATGGCAGTGGCTTACCGGCAAAGTTATACCATGTCTGACTCTGGCAGCGGCTCTAGCTCTATTGCTTCTCTTGACTCCCCCGCTTCTTTTTCCCATGCTACAGTCCAAGCCAGTTCTTTATTCATTAACCAATTAAAGCAACACATAGACAAGAAAACCTCCTACACCACTAGGGATAGAACATGGTCCCTTCATTCAAATACATTTTCACCAACTTTCTATTTTTCATGGTTTCCTTCACTGCCAAAGCTTGGCTATCCTGGAACTTGCTCTTCAGACCTGGAACTCAGAGGTCTGTGAGCCTCTACTTTCCTGAGTTCTGGGATTATAGGTGTGCCCCACCCCACTTGGCTCTAAGTTTCTCTTTAATTCTTTTTTACAAGTTGGAAATTTAGCTGGGTGGGATCTTGCTCTGAGGTCACCACTTCCTTTATTCCACTTAGCATCAGGCTCTTCTACAATCTGCTTATATTTTCTTGTGTTCCTATTGTCTTCCAAGTATCATCTCGCTCCTTCTCATTATAGATTTCTCTATATAAGACCGGCCACTAATAACCACACAACACAGTCAACAATAGGTTGTTTTAAAATTTCTTCTGCAAATGCAATTAATCCAAAACTCTTTTAATTTAGCCGCAGACAGACTTTTCAGACAAGGGAAAAAAGCAGCCACGTTCTTCACCAAAATATCACAAGAATGGTCTTACTTACATTCTTCTCTGAAACCTCCTGACCCAGGTCTTCACAGTTCAAATACCCTCAGCACCACTGTCATTTTTTTCCAAAATGTTCCATATTCCTTGAAACCAAAAACATGGCCTGTCCTACTACAGTAATACCCTACTCCCTGGTACCAACTTCTGTATTAGTTTGTGTTCTATTGCTGTGAAGAGACACCATGAGCAAGCCATCACTTATAAAGGAAAGCATGTAATTGGGGCTGGCTTACAAGTTCAAAGGTTTAGTTCATTTTTCAGCAGAGCAGCATGCAGGCAGACATGGTGCTAGAGAGGTAGCTGGGAGTTCTACATCTGGATTGTCAGGCAGCAGGAAAAGAGAGTCACACTGGGCCTGATTTGAGCTTCTGAAATCTCAAAGCCAACCCCCAGTGACACACTTCCTCCAATAAGGCCACACCTCCTAATAATGTCCCTCCCTATAGGCCTCTGGGGGCCATTTTCATTCAAAGCACCATGAAGCATCTCTATTATTATCTTACAAGAAGAAAAAATTTAGACAAATTCACAGAGGTGGGGCAAAGAGACTAGGTCAATCAGGCAGCATTGAACACCAAAGGGACTTGGAGGACCACCCTACAGCACCAGCCACAGACCTTTAAAAAGCCAAACAGGAACACAAAGCACAGACCCCCCATCCTGGCTACAGGGAGGTGTCTGCTATTTGCACAAAGGTTTGAGTTGGCTGCCTATGGGTGGTTGAAGTTCAGTTTCGTGTTACTGGTCGAAACCTGACCATTTGTTACAGAAATCATTCTTGTAAATCGGGTTTCCATTTGGCTAAGTAGGACGTTAGGCTGAGTTTGTTACAGAATCAACACAGAGCAACAGGACTCAGACTAGTGGCCTCATGTTTGTTTAAAAACACTATTTTTTATAAATTAAAAGTGTTTTCTGTCTTCTGTGAGTGTCATTTGTATGAACGTACTGAAAGACACATAGGATAACTTTCACTCCATGGTAACAATGCAGACTCCTACATGACAGGACACCTTTCTTTCCCTTTTTATGATACAGTAGCAGAACTTTGCATTCTTTATACAATGTAGAAAATAGTAAGGTGACTTTGCATTGAAAAAAAGCCTCAGAGTGTGAAGAGATGGCTTAGCAGGTAAGAGCACTTGTTGCTTCTGCAGAGGACCCAAGGTTCAGTTTCCAATACTCACATGGTGGTTCACAACTTCAGTTCTAGAGGATCTGATATCCTTTTCTGACCTTCATGGACACCAAGCATGCATGTGGTGTTCATACATATATACATGCAGGCAAATACTCATAAACTCTATGAAATATAAAAATAATTTTTAAAGATAGTCAAAATGCATTAGCACAACAATCAGAACTAAAAAAAGCCAATGCTACTGTATTTTCTTTAGATATTTCCATCAAGTCCACACTTAATGATCACTCAGATGCCCTTCCTGACCTCAGATTCCCTATATATAAGGAAAGTTAATCTACACTCAAAAAACTGAAATATATTTTTAAATCCCTATATAATTTGAATTGAAATGCTGAGTTAGTAAATTGATGTGGGATTCCCCTTTGTATGCTATGAATATGTTTTATTACCATTGGTTAATAAAGAAGCTGCTTTGGCCTATAGCAGGGCAGAATATAGCTAGGTGGGAAAACTAAACTGAATGCAGGGAGAAAGAAGGTGGAGTCACTCAGATACCATGGAGCTGCCCAAGAAAACAAGATGTGAGGTAACAAACCACAAGCCTTGTGGTAAAATATGAAATAATAAAATAGGTTAATTTAAGACGAAAAAGCTAGCTAGAAATACACCTGAACTGTTGGACAAACAGTGTTGTAATTAAAATAGTTTTTGTGTGAGTATTTGGGTCTGGATGGCCAGGAAATGAAAGCGCAGTCTCCTTTTATAGTAAATGTCTCTTTTTTCAAATCCAATTTTTTGTTAAATAATTTTTAAATTTTGTGCTATGTGTTCAATGTATGTATGTGTGTGTGTTTGAGTGTGCATACATATGTAGGCACATAGAGATTAGAGTCCCAGGCACATAGAGATTAGAGTCCCACATCAATTGTCTTTCTCCATTGTTCTCAATCTTAGTTTTGAAAACATGACCTGACACTGGACCGGGAGCTCTAATGGCCAGACTGACTGGTCAGGAAGCTCAAGGAGCTGCCAGTCCCCACTAGTGCCCACAGCAGGGCTACAGATGGCCCCTTCACAGGGGACCTGAACTTACTAAGTCCTCATCCTTACATGGCAGGGACGTCATTAATGGAGCCAGTTAAATCTCCTGCTCCTGGATGAACAATTTATACAGATCAGATAGGGGTTGACATGGTAGAGAGCTTGCCTAGAATGTGAAAGGCCCTGGGTTCTGTTCCCAGCACTGGAGGGAAAGACAGAGAAGACAGGATGTATCAAACCCAGTCCCCCACATAGGCATTACCTAGATTCAACAAATATCAACATTTCCACAGCCAAGTTGTAAAGTTAAAAGCAAAACCGAACTTGTTATTTAGCCTGCATTTCCTTCCATCTGAGACAAACACCTTTGGAGAAAGACAAACCACCAACCGGTTGACTGTCCTGCTCTGTGTGGGTATTAGATCTCACCACCAGCAGCCTCCTGAGGCAGCAGCTCCACCATCTAAGCATCCCTACAATCCGAGTCCCTTGTCTAGATGTTCAAAACTACAAGTATCTCAAACTTCAGAATTCTTTGAGTTCCTCCTATGTAGGTGTGACAATAAATAAATAAATAAATAAATAAATAACCTGAGAGAACAACTTGAAAAGAGAAACAATGTATTTGGGCTCCTGTTTTCAGAAGTGTTAGACATGATAGTGGGTGTGGCATGGCAAAGCAGTCTGTATCCTGACAACAAGGATGCAAAGAAAGGGCAATATAGGAAGAGACCAGGACAAGATGCAGCCACCAAGGTTGCACCAGTAATACTTCCTCCCACTGCACCCATCTCCTACCCTTCGCCACCTCCCAATAATGCCAACAGTGACCCCATCCGGGAATGAGCTCATCTATTAGTTAGGTCAGAGCCTCAAGATCCAGCTGCCTCAGGCAATGCCATTACCAATCAGCATGCACAGAAGGTGAGCCTTTGCCTGCCCTTTCTTATTCCAGTCAACTTACACAAAATTAACTCTTCTGTTTGAATTCGGAGTATCAGTACACAGATTTAGAGACTCTTCTCTACGCTCAGGATGTTGCTCATCACCCCCATTCCTTGGTAGTCCTATCCTGGCCACTTTCAGTGTGACAGTCCCCAGGGGTTATTTCTACTAAAGGACAGAAAGTGACAACTCAGCAGTCATTGTAGGTCCATGTGAATTAATCCTGGAATCTCTATGCTGAAGGAGGAGTCTACATACTGCAGGGGATGTAACCTGTCAACTTTTGATCATTTATTTTAGTTAATATCAATAATAACTTTTACTTTAACATATTTCTATACTTAGATAAAAGGGGGAAAGTCCCGTTCTTTTAAAAATGTAATGAGTGACTCAATATGCTTCTCTATTTCAGAGGTAAATTCAATCTCGTATCATTCATAACCCTAGCTAACCAGTCTAGTTACAAAAAGCCAGCTCAACTGCAGTTAGCAGGCTTGCATAGCCACCAAAGACATTTTTCCAAAGCAGCTTTGAAATTTCCTCCTTTTTTTGCTTATTTGTTAGGCTCCCTGGCTAATGCTTCCTAATTATCCTGGTCTGCACTGTCGACTTTCAGAAAGAGCAGGCATGGATGCTGTAGCTGTCTTCCTTGTGAGTCTTGCTGTTTGCACTCTGGGATCTCAGACTCTTGGGGTTTTTTTGTATTTAATAGTGCAGACTGAAACAATTCTCAAGCACAGGCTACACAATGATTCAGCTATTTTGAGAGACTAATTGGATTAATAAGATTAACTATCAATAGCCTCCCGTTTAACTATGAAGTTTTGACAGCAAATCATTCCTTAGTGTAGATGTCAATTTGAAGACCAAATGCAGATTTTTTTTTTTTTTTTTTTGGACAGAAGAACCTCAGATTATTTGGGAACTGGCATCAACTAATCCCTTTATTTTGCAAATCGAAAAACTGAGATCCAATTTCTCTGATTCGTTTATTTTGTTTTGTTTTACTTCCACAAAGGACAATCCCAAGTTACTAGATGTGCACCGAATGGATATTTTCATACAATAGGTTTTAGAATTAAAAACGAGCAAGGAAACAAAATAGCCACTAAACTTAACAGCAATAGGCACCATTTTTTTCTCAAGGCGGACATAAAGTTTAATTGCACGTTGCAGGCACACAGCTCAAAAGAACTTAGTGCACAGGGAGGTGGGTAGTTTTGCTTTGATTCAGTTTTCCTTCAAACGTGGTATCCTAAATATACTGTCAGTAATTTATTAACTTTTATCTTTTCAGTACTAACAGATTAAAAAAAAAACTTTTCCCAAATATTACCTACTAAAACTTTCCCCCTCAATCTGTGTTCTGCATTTTGATATTGAGCTTTTGATCTTTTCCTAAAATAAAGACTCTCAAAACTAAACCGCTGTAACCGTCCTTGGAGAGGTCATCTGGGACTTACAGATTTTGTTCTTTCTCTGCCTAGGGGACCCCCAAGTACAGAGAGCTGTCAGAGTCCAGCTGTCCCTGACCCTAACTGCACAGTCAGGCCCTTAGTCCGGGAAAAATCAAGAGCGGCCGGCCACGACTCGCCCACGATGAAACCGACGCCTGCCAGGACCCCGGGATCGGCTTTTCCCCTCGAAATCTCTTCCCTTGGGAGACAGGTGTCGAGGGCTCCCGCGACGGATTTAGAGAGCAGCGCTTGAGGGGCGGACCGCTGGCTCCGCCTCGGACCCCGGCGGGAGGTGCGAGCCGCGGGGCGCGCACCCGGCCCCAGGGAGTGCGCAGAGGGGACGCGCACCGGGCTCTCTCCCTCTGCGCGTTCCCGTTCCCCGTGGCCCCGCAAAGTTGCCCGGCGGCCGCTCCTGCACACGCCTCTCGCTCGGCTTACCTTCCCGGGCCTCGCGCCGCTCCCGACGGCGCCCGCAGAACTTTCCGGCCGAGCGCGCAGGGCCCAGCGGCCCTGAGGGCCCGAAGCCAGAGCCGGGCACGCCTCGCCGCCCGTCCGCCTGCGCCTGGGTCCCGGACGCGTCCTCCCGCGCCTGCCCGCGCCGGGCGCAGCCGATCCAAACCGCTCCCTGCAGCGGGGACGGGCTCGGGCGCGCGCTCCGAGGCACGCGGGCAGCCAGCGGGCGCCACCAGCGTGCAGGACTCGCGAGGCCCTAAGTTGGCAAAGACGCGCTTCGGGTCATCCTAGGTAGAGAGTGATGGAGCTGAGCACTAGCACGAAAAGCCACTGTCCGCCTTCTTACCCCACTACACCCTGCCAAAGAGAAGATAAATCACCAGAGGGAAGTGGGTACAGGACAGAGAAAGGACAATGATTATTCGTGGGTAAATAGGTTTTAAAAAATCAAACAGGGAAAGGACTTAGGTCATCATAAAACAAAAATAAAACGCAAATGCCACATGAGCTCAAATAATAGGCAAGCATGCAATTTAAGGCAATTGTCACATGTATTTTTCCCTCTATGAAGTTTTTATTTTGTTCAGGTGACCGAGCACGTGGTGACTGTAACTAAATAAAGGCTTGACCTCTCCAAGATATGGTTGAGGAGGTTTTTACTGTAGATATGAGGGAGAATACAGTCAGAAGCATCTGGAGTAGTCCAGAGCAGGGAGAGAGAATAGTAGACTGACCATGGCCAGCAGACTGAACCCAGCCTCTGGGGGGCGGGGGGATGGGGGCGGGAAGGGGGAAGGAGGTTGAGCAGGAGCGGAAGAGAAGAGAGGACCAAGAGAGCAAAGATAACCAAGAACCAAATGCTTAGAGCTAAGAACTCATGGCGCATGGCCGAAATGGCAGGGTTCTATAAGAATGAGGAGCTGAGGGAAGGGAAGCCCATGAGCTGGAGGAGTTTGAGGTAGGGGAGTTGAGAGAAGCCAGGATTTCAGCTAGGGACTCTGTAACAGGTCCTTGCTATGCCGAGAGAGAGCTGGGAGGCCAGCACATGCTTTGGCATGAGAATAGGCACCACAGTTAGCCATTGGACCTGACAGAATGGTAACCAAACCATGAGAATCACAATTTACTCAGATTTCAGGGGCGTCCTTTCTGCTGACTTTTATTTTATATAACCATGGTGGTATTGATGACTCCAGGAACGACATTTTTCTTGTTTTGTTGTATGTGTGTTTTATTAGTTAATTGGGTTGTTTGTTTGATTTTTCTTTTTTATTTATTCTTTTCTCGTATATTACATCCCAACCTCAGGTTCCTCTCCCTCCTCTCTTCCCAGTGCCCTCCCACCTCCCCTCTCCTTTCCTTTCAGAAAAGGCAGGCCTCCCAGAGCTATCAACCAAACATGGCATATTAAATTATAATAAGACTAGGCACCTGCCCTCATATTAAGGCTGGATGAGGCACCCCAGTAGGAGAGGAAAAGGGTCCCAAAAGCAAGCAAAAGAGTCAGAGACAGCCCCTGCTGCCACTGTTAGGAGCCCCACAAGATCACCAAGCTACACAATTGTAACCTACATAATATTCTACAGCAAGGTGTGCTAGAGTAAAGGAGGCACAGAGCTTGTGGGAGTGGCAAACCAGTGACTGGTTCAGCTTGAGACCTATGCCACAAGAGGGAGCCCATGGCTGTTTGTTTGTTTGTTTCTCTGTCTCTTTGTTTTGAGACAGGGTCTCTCCACATAGCCTTGACTGTCCAGGAATTCACTGTATAGACCAGGCTGGCCTCCATCTCACAGAGATCCGCCTGCCTCTATTTCCCGAGTGCTGGTATTAAAGGTGTGCACCACTATGACCTGCTTGTTTTTCAGTTTTAAAAATATTTATTATCATGTGTATGTGTATGTTGGGCATCGGGGTGTGGAGGCTGGAGAACAGCTTTGTGTAACTTTGTGTAAGACATTCTCTTAGTTGATCGTTTGGTGGGTTCTGGGAATTGAACTTGGGTTGTCAAGCTTAGTGAGGAGTGTTTTTACAGACTGGGCCATCTTCTTGTCCCCCCTGACAAACATGTATTTATTGAGTAACCAGTAACTGTTTGAAGCCTCAGAATAACCAGAAAGGCAAGATTAAAGTGACAAATGAACCTTCTCTTCGTTGTAACGAGGATGAAAGCTAAGCTTCCCAACGGCATGGGTGGCCGGAAACCACTAGATTTTCAAGCCTTTGTTTCCAGTGTTTGAAACTATTTGGAGAAGAGAAAGATGGCTAGAGAATAGATAAAGCCATAAGCTCTATGTCAGATATGTTCTCGGTGTGTGCTTAACTGGGTAAGTGCCTTGTGTTTTAAACTGCTAAGGATAATATTCTTAATTTTAATTTTAAAAATTTAGAATGAAGTTATGCTCTGCCACAGATTCTTGGTGGCCACATCCAGGTGAGAACATCCACCATGTGATGTTTCAATTGCAGCTTTGTAAAACTCAAAGCAGAAGATCTAGGTAACCCATGACTGGATCCTGATTTATCCCACTATGGTCGGTGTTGTGGGAAACATTGCTGCTCACTAGCAAGCTCGTTTTCTCTCTCTTATTCCCTTGTACACTTCCTTACCTTCACCACAGCAGAGTCTCCATGAGATTAAAATATCTGATGGAATGGAGCCCAAAGGTATAGGACTCCCCGAGAGCAGCAGCCTTCCTCCGTTCTGCCCTGGGGGCTTCGCCCAGGTGCTGAGCAGGAAGACAGCTAGATGTGCTGACTATTTGCACTGTGACATGGGGAATATTTAAGGTAACTAGCAAGTTGCTGGTGATAATCCCATGTTATGCCTCAGTTCACAAGTCTTGGTGGAGCTTTTTTGTTTTGTTTTGAGACAGGGTTTCTTTGTAGTTTTGGGGGCCTGTCCTGGATCTAGCTCTTTTGACCAAACTACCTCCCGAGTGCTGGGATCAAAACTGTGCGTCACCACCGCCGGGCACATGTCTTGGTGAAGCTTTAATCTGAGGCTTCAAGGGGCTCTTATTCCCTTCCTTTCACATGCTAATTGGGATTTTGTGTATATCTTCTGCAGAAACATCTAGTCAAGTCCTTTGCTGGATTTTTAGTTGGTTGCTTGTTATTTTTGGTTTGTAAGGTATCTTTTCATGCCAGTAGTTGGTGGTGCATACCTTTAATTCAACCACTCAGGAGGCAGAGGCAGGTGGATCACTGAGTTTGAGGCCAGCCTACTTTACAGAGTAAGTTCTAGTATACAGGGAAACACTGCCTTGTGGAGGAGAATATGTTTACATATTTGGGACCAGATTACCTTTATTTTTAAATATTTTCTTCATGTTGTGTTTTCATTTTCTTCATGGTGTTTTTAGATATATGAATGTTTTAAATTTTACTGAAATCTGATTTACCTAGATTTTTTTCCCAAGCTTTTTTTTTATTCTTTTGAGTTGTATCTAAAAATTTATTATAAAATCTAACGCAATGAAGATTTACCCGTATGTTTTCTTTTAAGAGTTTTCGAGGTTTGTGCTTTTGACCTTAACATTTAAGTTTTGGTTTATGTTAATTTAACTCTTTGATGGCACTAAAGACTTAACTCAGAGCCATGCACACAACAGAAGGTGCTTGCTAGTAAGCAACAGTCCAGTTCTTTGTGAGTTTTGTGAGGTAGTAAGCCACTTTAATTCTTTTAAGGTAGAATTCCAGTTGTCACAGTGCTGTGCTTGAAGAGTCTGTTTTCCTGAGTTGTCAGTCACTTTTGTTAAGTCAGGTGACTAATCCGGACTTTTGGCCTTACACACATTGATCCAGATGCTGATTTTTACAGCAGCGTCACGCTGTATGATTACTGGTGCTTTTGTTTAAGATTTGAAATCAACAGTTATGAGTCTTACCTTTTTGTCTTTTCTCTTTTGTTTCTTCTCTCTGCAAAATGGCTGTTGGGAATTGGATGGGGATTATGATTTAGTAGTATTGTCATCTTTCTGGTGGGGAGAGTAAGCGGTTTATTTGGGTTGTAGGTTATAGTCTGTCATGGGGGCGCGGGGCAAGGCAGGAAATGAAGCAGAGATCCTGAACACATGCAGCCTGGCTCTTGTGCGATCTTTCTTACACAGCCCAGACCCGCCCACCCAGGGACCGCACCTTCACGGTAGTGAGTCTTCCAATATGTGAATATGGGTGTCTTCCTGCTCCTTTGGGTCATTTTTGAACACTGCATTGTTCCATAGTTTTCAGTTTATGAATCTTGTATTCAGGCAAATTTATTCCTCAGGGTGGACTTTTGTTCATTTGCCAGCTATCCTTTGTCCTTTCCTTCAATTTTTAAATTTTGTCTTAGAAGCTAACTGTTTCCTGTGTAAATGCCAAGTATACTGCCAAGAACTGCATGGGGCAAGGGTAAATCAGGACTGCAGTATGGGAGAGCTGTCCGCTTGTCTGTCTCCTGCAGTCACTGGGAACCCGGAGACATTCCTACTGCTTTCTGGAGTTCTTTTGTGCTGTGTTCCTACAGTTCCTGGGTTGACTTTTTTGCTTTTCCATTAATTTCCCACTGCCTTTAAAAACACTTTGCTCTGTTTTGTGTTTGTGGATGTTATGCCTGTATGTATATCTGTGCACCACGTTTGCTCCTGGTGCAGGCAGGGGTCAGGAAGAGCATCTGATCCTCGGGAATCTGAGCCACAGGTGGTTGTGAGCCACCATGTGGGTGCGGGAATTGTTAGAGCAGTCAGTGCTGTGAACCGTGGGGCCTGCTCACCAAACCCTCACGGTGCTTTGTGAGACTGTTTCTTCGGATTCTGTCCTTTGAGAGGCCTGAGAATGCCCAGCTCTCACGTGAAGTCACACCCAGTGGAAAAAGTCTGCACGTCTCTGGCTCCTGCATCCCTTTGCTTTTTCCTTTAACCGTGCACAGTGCTGGGAGTTAGATAGGGCATCCCAGAGCCATTCAAAATGCATTCAAGAGTAAAGAATTCAGGGCTTTAGGGGATTTTATGTGCCTAGCCTTGGTTTTGAATTTTACTGCTTTTGACATCCATCTTAACATGTTTGCTGAAAAATTAACCCAGAATTTTAGAGCATCCCAGGGAGGCCCAAAATGTCTATTCATTCTTCACCCCATGTTTATAGCCTTGTGCCACCTGATGCAAGTAACATCAAATAAAAAACAAATATAAGTTAGGCCAGCACTTGAACTTTTAAAGCACAAATGCCTACAGGTTAATATCAAAATTATGTAATCATTTCTTTTACATAAATTTTGAGCTAAATAAGATGTAAGTTCAAGAAATTCAGTACACAGCTGAATAATAGTTCTTTTTTAAAATGATAAATAGAACAGATTGGTATAAATAGCGCAGACCATATCCTTGTGGGGCAAATGGATACAGATGAACACTGGTCTATGAGAATACAGATAGCAGTTGAATGTGAAAGAGTCCTACTCTAACCAAATATAAAATTGAGTGTAAAGTAAATTAAAGTAGAGAAACTTTCAATTGTCAATATGAAGTATGCTTCAGATAAGGAATAACCATAAAGAAATTTATTTAGAAGTTCATTTGCCAAATGGTGCTTTTAAGCTGTGATGTGAAAATGGTTTGTTGTATACGTGTGCATATTTAAAACATTTAAATTTTTTAGATTCATTTATTTTATTTATATGAGTGTTTGTTTGCATGTATATATGCGCATTAATTACATGTGTGCCCAGTGGATACAGAGGTTAGAAAAGGGTATTGGATCCCTGGAACTAGAAGTGTAGTTGGTTCTGAGCTGACGTAAGAGTGCTTGGAATAGAACCCTGGTCCTCTGCAACAGTAACAAGTATTCGGGATCACTGAATCATCTCGGCGGGCCCTTAAACTTCTTCTATATGATGTTGTAACCATCCAGAAAACACATTCTGTGCATCTTAGTAAAAGGATTACATAAGTAGCTGCAGTTTGACACACTCTTAATGCTTATGCCATATTAAGTCATTCTTTCAGAAAACAAACAGTAAGTGGAAAAATAACTACCGTGTAACAAGATTTTTTTAAAATCTTCTTTCAAAGAAGTTCTTAGAAAAAAGTGTAAAGGCTCACTATAAAGATCCTAGTCCTTCATCATTTGTGAAGAGGTGTCGCTCTGCCGCACAGCAAAACCTCAGCTATGCCCGTCTCTGAGGCCCTCTGAGAGGCAGCTCCACCATTCAAGGGACCTGGGACGACTTGGGGATCTCTTGCCTTGCATAGAGAGCCTGTGTCTTTTCTCATAATGCCGCTCAAGTCATTGCTCCTGGCATGATTCCTTCACTCAGAGCACCACCTCAGCCCAGTGCTGTCCTAGCACAGATGTGCCGTCCCCAAGCCCTTGGTGTCGCTCTGCCAGTGGCAGCAGCAAACTACAAGCAAGGGTTGGGAAACTCACCCTAAAACACAAGTGCAAGGAAAACGGGCTGAAGAAGAGAGCAGGCCAGCATTCTCTATCAGCGTGTCTATTGGACATCTACCTCAAACATTCAGACCCGGTTCCTAGGTGATGAGGTAGCTATTCTCACACGGGGGAAGAGTGAATAGGAAGTGTCTCATTGTTATGGAATAATGTTTTTGTACACTGTGAATATGTGTCATTTTGATTGGTTTAATAAAAAAAAAAGCTAAATGACCAATAGCTAGGTGGGATTTGGGGGGCAGAGAGAACACTGGGAAGAAGAAAGGTGGGATTGCAAGGAGATGCCAGGATGCAGAACAAGCAGCATGGGCATTACGTAGATGAGGTAAATGAGCCTGATGCACATAAATTAATAGAAATGGGATAATTTAAGTTATAAGAGCTAGTTAGTGTGGGAGGCCATGTGTGACTCTGTTTCCATCTGGAGCCGTTTCTGACTTAAAGAAGTCATTTGAGGGGCTGGCGAGATGGCTCAGAGGTTAAGAGCATTCCCTGCTCTTCCAAAGGTCCTGAGTTCAATTCCCAGCAACCACATGGTGGCTCACAACCATCTGTAATAGGGTCTGGTGCCTTCCTCTGGCCTGCAGGCATACACAGAGGCAGAATATTGTATACCTAATAAATAAATAAATAAATAAATAAATAAATAAATATTTTTTTTTTTAAAAAAAAGAAGTCATTTGAGTGTGAGCTTGCTTGTCTGCTCTGCTTTTTCCAGTAACCTTGAGGGCTGTGAGAAAGCTCTGATTAAGCCCATGGAAAAGAGCTTTTTTGCCCAATTGAAAGAGCACATTTTTCTATTAAGAGTTGGGCTAGTGTCTGCCACCCAGAGGCACTCCCCGTTAGAAATTAGAAGCTGCCTAGCTGAATAAGATAATGCACCTGTTTGAGCTTCCTCCCGAGGACAGTGCAGGGAGGTGGTTAGCGACTGGACTGCCCTTTGTTCTGTCTTTTGCCTGTAGTGTATATGCTGCCTGAGAAATAAACTCGGGCCTGTTTGGTATTGACCTTCAGTCCTCCTGGTCTATTCTGTGTTTCTGTTTTCATTTCTCTTAATCTAACTTTTCCTCAGCTTCAGCACCCCCTCCCAGGGAACCCCCAGCTGAATTCTGCTGGAGCAGGCTCCAACAAGTTAGAACCAAGCCTAAGCTATTGGCCGAGCTTTCATAATGAATGATAACTCACTGTGTGGTTATTTGGGAGCTAGCTAGTGGGACAGAAATATCTGCCTACATCTCATTTTCTGTCTTACAGGTGAGTTGAAAATGGAATACAAAGACAAAAAGTATGCAAACATATGAGAGTCAATCCTTTTAGTAAGATCTTTTGCTAGTGTTTCTGATAGAAAGTACATTTTTAAATTCAGTGTCCTTGAAGGACTTTTAAATCATAAAATATCTCTGTGTTTCAGGGGGATAATTAATGAGAAGTTAATTAGTGATAGCAGAGAAATAAAGTTTCTGGAAATTTTAAAATCATACCAATTAAATGAAGGGAAATCATGAAAACGGAAACTTGGATTCTCCATGTGGGTTTCACAATTTTTATCGATTATTGTTCAATATTACACTACATTTTAAACAAAATTCTGTTAAAAACTTCAGTTAAAAGAAACTTATTTTCAGACATGTTAACTTTATAAAAATTATGTTTTCCATATTCAACAAATGGTGCTGGCATAACTGGATATCAACATGTAGAAGAATGAAAATAGATCCATATTTATCACCATGCACAAAACTCAAGTCCAAATGGATCAAAGACCTCAACATAAAACCAACCACAATGAACTTCATAGAAGAGAAAGTGGGAAGTACACTTGAACGCATTGGTACAGGAGACCGCTTCCTAAATATAACCCCAGCAGCACAGACACCGAGAGAAACAATTAATAAATGGGACCTCCTGAAACTGAGAAGCTTCTGTAAAGCAAAGGAAATAGTCTATAAGACAAAACGACAGCCTACAGAATGGGAAAAGATCTTCACCAGCCCCACATCAGACAGAGGGCTGATCTCCAAAATATACAAAAACTCAAGAAATTGGACACCAAAAGAACACATAATCCAATAAAAAACATGGAGTACAGACCTAAACAGAGAGCTCTCAACAGAGGAATCTAAAATGGCTGAAAGACACTTAAGGAAATGCTCAACATCCTTAGTCATCAGAGAAATGCAAATCAAAACAACTCTGAGATTCCATCTTACACCTGTAAGAATAGCCAATATCAAAAACACTGATGACAACTTATGCTGGAGAGATTGTGGGGAAAAGGGAACACTTCTGCATTGCTGGTGGGAATGCAAACTGGTACAGCTGCTTTGGATTCCAGTATGGCAGTTCTCAGAAAATTAAGAAACAACCTACCTCAAGACCTGTCAATACCACTTTTGGGTATATCCAAAGGATGCTCAATTGTGCCACAAGGACATGTGCTCAACTATGTTCATAGCAGCATTGCTTGTCATAGCAGAACCTGGAAACAACCTAAATGCCCCCCGACTAAAGAATGGATAAGGAAAATGTGGTACATTTACACAATAGAGTACTATACAGAAGAAAAAATAACGACATCTTGAAATTTGAGGGCAATGGATATATCTAGAAAACATCATATTGAGTGAGATAACCCAGACCCAGAAAGACAAATATCATATGTACTTACCCATAAGTGGCTTTTAGACATAAAGCAAAAATAACAACAACAAACAATAAAAACAGCCTACAAATCACAATCCCAGAGAACCTAGGCAACAAAGACAACCCTAGGAGAGACATACATGGATCTAATCTACGTGGGAAGTAGAAAAGGACAAGGTATCCTGAGTAAATTGGGAGCATGGGAATTGTGGGAGTGGGTAGAAGAGGAGGGAAGAGGGAGGGAGGGGAGAAAATATATAGCTCAATAAAAAAATTAAAAATTATACTTTCAGCCGGGCGATGGTGGTGCACGCCTTTAATTCCAGCACTCGGGAGGCAGAGGCAGGCGGATCTCTGTGAGTTCGAGACCAGCCTGGTCTACAGAGCTAGTTCCAGGACAGGCTCCAAAGCCACAGAGAAACCCTGTCTCGAAAAAACAAAAAAAATTATACTTTCAAAAATTTCAGGAAAACATTTGTGTCTGCATCATCTTTAATAGCCAGGATACGGAGGACACAGAGCTGCCCCAGGAAGTTCTCACTGTGAGTCGGTAGACCAGAAGTGGCTCACACTAGTCCTGTGATGGCGTTGCCCATCCCACCATGGGCCTGGTGTGGCCCTCATTATCGGATTTCAGACTAGTACAAGCTGAAGGTGATCCCTCGAGTTAGTCTTTACTATTTCTCCTCAGGGTTTAATGTTTGCAGTGCCCCTGAGGCTATAACTAAGATAATCTAGGTGTTAAGTATCATTCCATGCTTTAGGTTTTTTTAAAAAAAGAGAAGAAAACATCTGACTCCTTAAAGGTACAGCGTTAGGTCAGGAGGGATACCAACTGTCTCCCTAGGACTGCTTTCAGTGACATTCAATCCTGAGCAGTGTCAAGGATACAAGCTATGCCATTGTCATCATCATTACTATTGTTCACACACTTGTGAGTTTTGTAAGCATATAATTATATATATATATATATATATATATATATATATATATATATATATGGACTGGAAAGATAGCTTAGTAAATGAGAGCACTTGCTGCTCTTGCAGAAGAATTTAGTTCCTAGCACCCACATGAAGGGCCTCACATATGCCTGTAACTCAACTCAGAGAGATCTGACACCCTCTTCTGACCTCTGCAAGCTCTCTCTCTCTCTCTCTCTCTCTCTCTCTCTCTCTCTCTCTCTCATACACACACACATACATACACACACACAGAGAGAGAGAACCCACAAAAATCTTTAAAAATATATTTTAGAAAGAATATATAATAAATGTATGATTTTTTAGTACACATGATATTTATCTCGAATTTTCTCTTTTATAATTGTATGTGTGATTCTTAAAATGCAGTTAAACCAAAGACCCTTTAACAAAAACAAGGTTTCTGTTAAATCCACTTGGAGAATTGCTTTTATCATGGACCAGAGGCTGCTCTATGGAGAGATGGGATAACTAGATTGTCACAGGTAGGTGACACCAGCCATCAGCACCCTGGACAGCCTCTCCCTCCCATCACACCTGCCCACCAGTCTTGAGTCACTGAGTGGCTGCCCTCCTCCTGCCCAGGGGAGAGACCTGAGCGTTTCCACACAGTAAGTGCCCTCCTCTCTCAGTGATATTGTACATGGGAGACTGATATGGAAGCTGGTGCTCTGGAAATGCCCACCCATCGGCAGTCACTTCCTATGAATCGTCTCTCTGGGTTTCCTTTCCTCATCTATGAGTCGGCAGTCATGAAGTTCCCCCTGACAAAGGTATTCTGAGAGTCTGTGGAGTGCTGTGGGCCTCTCACTTTGCTACATTACTCATGGCCGGGTGGAGTCCTAGAATCGTAACACAGAAAGTGTCTGGAGGGCACCCGCCCAGCTTCATCCTTAAGGACGGCTGACTCTTGCTGGCTTCTTAGCATCGCTTATTTATTTATGTCTTTAAGCCCCAGCAGAGGCAATAATGTCCGCTCCCTCTCTAAATCTTCCCACTCTAAAGCCTGTCTCCAATGTCTTCACATCTACTTGGAGCTGAAGTGCTCTAAATTCTCGGAGTCTTGAGTAGGGGGCAGCCTGGATCCCTCAATGCTACGCCATAGTGAATCTAAGTGAAGGAAACATATGACAAGAAAATAAGGGCCTTGGCATCCAAGGGAACCAAGATCAACTGTCGCACAGTTCACCGGCAGTGACCCTGCGAGCAGGACCTTGCTCTGCTCCCATCATGCGTGGCTAAGAAAGGAAGAAGAGCCCATTATGAGGCCATCGTGGGAAGTAGGTGAAAGGCTGGTGTTTTTTTTTTTTTTTTAAAGTACTGGCTTTATGTCATGTTTATTTCTTATACTAAGGTTCTCCAATATAAACCAGTGACTTTATTGGGCATTCACTAGAAAAGGTAGGATATCCCAGTGGGAGGAAAAATGGCTTTAGTGGACTTGGTACAAACCTGTCATTTTCCAGGGTAATTTGACAATCTTAAATTTTCTCTTAGATACTGAGTTTAGATCCATGATCAGAATTCATTTCCCTCAGTAAGAGTATACATTAAATCTTACAATCTGAGTGGTTTATGAAACTCTTTCTAGAACCCATTAAAAAAAACTTAGTGGATTTGGATACATTATTTCCAAAGATAAATAATTTAAAATTTATAGTCTTGATTTAGAGATATCTCTTCCAATCTCTAGAAATCCCTTTGAAATAGAAAGCTTAAAAAAAAAAGATAAAAAAGTGCACACCCAGGTCTGTTAGGACCAAATTTACAAACTATATGCATCTCAAACCAGAGAGTTACAGACAAAACAAACAAAACCATGGATGGTTTCCCTCCCGTCAAAGTAAGCAAGGGTTGCCACTGCTCCCAGTAGCCTGGGCAGCACTGTCAGCAGGAACCTGTTAGGAAGACGCTTGATCTCCCTGTGAGGTTGTGAGCAGTTGCTGCTGCCATCTGTATCATGTGGAGAGATCGATTCCTGGGGTTTTGTCGCACTCCTCTCTCTCGGGATTCCGGCTCAGGGGCTCAAACCACCCACACCATCTGGAGATGCTGCGCTGGACTGTTTCTTCGTTTTTATTGCGAGTTGGAAATTTCTAGAACAGCCCTGTCTTTCCCTCTAAGCTGGGGAGCAATTCATAATGTAGTAGTCAAAAGCACATGTTTTGATATCTAAATGATTCACCATTTTGGTAACATTGCAATTGTACACAATAGTGGTTTTCATTATGATATTTCCATTATGCACAGTGTTCTTTGTTCGTATCCATGCACGCCAAGACTCTCTTCTCCCTCTCGTGGCTCCACTGTCTCTTCCCAATCCATCTTTTATACTGGCTTTGCCGCTTAATAGAGTCGGCGAGGACAGTCGTTACCTTGCCTGGTCCTTGCATCTGAAACCCTGGCTAGTGAAGAAACCGGGTTCTGAATGTCTAGGGAGTCTAAAATAGAAATCATACTCTGTCCCCAAACACTGAGTGGTTTGCCACCTTCTGACTCACAGTACTGTCACTGGATCCTCATGTGTTCAGAAAGTTTCCTGTACGCCAGCTGTCTCAGATGCAATATGTGGTTTTATTTTTTAATTATTTTATAAAAACACTGCCTCTCTCTCTCTCTCTCTCTCTCTCTCTCTCTCTCTCTCTCTCTCTCTCTCTGTGTGTGTGTGTGTGTGTGTGTGTGTGTGTGTGTGTACTTGCATGCATCACAACACGTGTCTAGGCCAGAGGACAAGTTGCAAGAGTGAGTTCTTCCACCACGTGGTTCCTGGGGTCAAATTCGGGTTGTCTGGCTTTGTGGCCAGGACCTTTACCCACTGCACCATCTCACCTGCCCATAAAGTGATATTTAAAAGTTTTCTGTCTAAGTGTTCATGAATAAGGCAGTGTGAATTATGAAGAGAACTGGTCAGGGCACTAACACTTTGAATTAGCACTAACTGAAGTGAGATAAATTCTCACCATTTCTCCAATTGGGTGCATCGGCTTCATTACCATCAGATGTATAATCATTGTCTCCATTTCAGAGTTAAGCAGCTAGTAGTAATGGCCATCAATTGTTGAGCAGTGACTTTGTGTTATGAGGTTGTTTGCTGGGAATTTGAGGTATAGGCAATCTCTAGTGACTAGGTGTAGCCTCCAGCAGAACATAAAGCCATAGGAACAGCACTGAACTAGGCTCATTCTGATGCCCCGTGCTCGTCCGGCCACACTTCTCCATCGGTTCCCAAGCTTTAAAGACACGCTTGTGTTTACTGCACCTGTCAGCTCGAAGGCTAGTAGCCATCTAATCTGTACTCTATTACAAAAGTTTTGGAAGCTCTCCTGAGAACTCTACACCCCCGGATGAATGTCTGCCAGGGCAGACAACTTATTCTGAGTCTCAAAAAAAATCTTCTGATTGGAAAAACAAGAGGCTTATTTATGATTCTCTAGAACACTGACATCCAGAAAGGAAGAAACTCAACCGACAGTGCCCTGCAAAGGCGAACAAAACATTAGCCCTGATGAGCTTAGCCTGTGGCTCCACAGTATTTCACAGTAGCAAGGGCAGAAATCCCTGGCTTTGTTAATCACATTTGGATGAAATAACAAGTTTTATAGAAATCATCCCCAGATTGTTGTTTTGTTTCTGGCATGCTCACACAGCTCATTCACCAGAAGAATGAGCAAGGCAGTCTTCTGCTGGAGCCAGGCTTCCTTTGGTGAAACAGCCACCCCAATCTCTTCCTGGGTCTAGGAAGGGTGGCTCTAGCCTGTTCTTCACATGCTCGGTTTCTGAATTTTGTTGGCCACTGACAAGTATGTGACTGGCATAAATGTGTGACATGACAGGAAACAGAATTATGGGGTATCTCTCCCAAGTACCTCCTGGCCCAATCTTTCCAGGACAATATACTTCTCTAAATTATCTAAACACATATGCACAACTGTATACAACATACACATTCATGCACCATGTTAGGACCTGTAGATTTTTCCTTGTGTGGCTGTCTGTTCACTGACCAGAATGGATGACAGAGAGACCAAACTACAAAGGAATCATCCCGTGTCAAAAAGGAGACTCACATCAGCTGGTCTTGGTCTGGAAGGCTCCTTCCTCTCCACCCAAGAGGCACAGCAGAGGCAGACCAACTGGGTGCTGTGTTTGTGGCAATTCTCTGCCACCTAAAAGCAGAGATGGTGGGGGAGGGATGGCAGAGTATTAGCCCTGAAGCACCAAGCCCCTATTGAACACAGAAGGAGCCTGCCAACATGTCAGCAGCCCCTTGACACTTTCCCTATGAAACATCTTGGTGGTGAGGTGGTGATGGAGGAGGGTCTTCAGTTTTGTGTTGATTTCATTGGTTAAATAAAGAAACTGCCTTTGCCCTTTGATAGGACAGAAAATTAGGTAGGCGGAGTAAACAGAACAGGATGCTGGGAAGAAGGCAGTGAGGCAGACGCCTCAGGCAGACACTATGCCTCTCCTCTCTGAGACAGAAGCAGATTAAGACCTTTCCTGGTAAGCCACCACCGCGTGGTGCTACACAGATTACTAAATGTGGGTTAAAGCAAGATGCGAGAATTAGCCAATAAGAGGCTGAAACTAATGGGCCAGGCAGTTTTTAAATGAATACAATTTGTGTGTTGTTATTTCAGGGCATAAGCTAGCCAGGCAGCCAGAAGCCGGGTGGCAGGAAGCAGCCCGCTGCTCCTTCTACAAGGTGGATTGCACAAAATGGGTCTGGTGCGTGAGCCCTGAGGAACTGAGACCATTGATCCAGACAGTAAATTGATTTTGGTGGGGAGGGGAAGGAGGACCTCTCCAGAAGCTGTAGTGCTGTTCCGAGCTGCAGGGTGAGTTGGTTATTGGCTCCTCTGCACTAAGGATTGCTGATGTGCACCCTTGTGATCCCGCAGGATGGGGAGACTTGGTCAGAGTCTCACAGTAAAACATGAGAAGTGGAGTCACTGCAGTAGGGTGGGGCATGAATGCAGGGCTCCAGAGAGAGTCAAGTGTGAAATTCTTCCTCAGCTGGTTCTGGGTATGAAACGGAAGAATCCGTTCATCTATACCATATAGGGAGGCAAGAGTCTATTAGACAGCTGGTTAGTGGTGGCACACGCCTTAAATCCCAGCACTCAGGAGGCAGAAGTAGGCAGATATCTATGAGTTTGAGGCCAGCCTGGTCTACAAGAGCTAGTTCCAAGACTGGCTCCAAAGCAACACAGAGAAACCCTATCTTGAAAAACAAGCAAACAAGCAAGCAAGCAAACAAACAAACAAACAAAAAACAAAAAAGAAGAATCTATTAGACAAGAGAGAGATTTTACAAATTCATTGAACCAACAATGTACGTAGGCCACCTCTTCTAAGTGGCGTTTAGAAATCCACCTGTATTGGCAGTTATTGAGTTCTATTGAGATTCATTCTGAAAACTTTAACTTGCACAGAAAATCAATTTACATGATGAATTGACATTAAATACCAACCCCAAGTTTAACTTAGATATTTCCATACTCCTAAAAATTGCACTTATTTATGCTTACTAATATAATTGCTTTAATTATTTCATACATTCATATTTTTTCTTACTTGCATGTCTTTGTTACATGTTTCTGCTACCCAGTACCTGACCAAAGCAACCTAGAGAAGAAAGGGTTTCTTCCAGTTTACGGTTTCCAACAGATAAGGCACGATGGCAAGGAAAAAGTGGTAGCCTGAACGTGAGGCCAGTTCATCATTGAATTGGTGGTCAGAAATCGGAGAGAGAGCAAGGAGGGAAGCCAGCTATAAAACACCATGGTCTGCCCTCCAGCAAGGCTCACCTGCTTAAAGGTTCCATCATAACCTCTCACACAGCTCCACCAACTGGATACTAAGTATTCAAACACACAAGCCTGTGGGGGAGGTTTTACTTGCAAACCACACTACCAGGGAAAGGGGAAAACTACAAAAATAATAAGTGACTTCTAAAATTCCTCTCATACTGTCAAGAGTGGAGAGACAGGAGCGTGGGATTTGCAGTATCTCTAACGAGGGTGCGAGCTAGCTAAGAAGATGCCTTAGCTAAGGAGGGCCACAGAGAGTAGTAATCTGGAACAAAGCCGTCCTTTTGTGTTCTTCAGCTACAGTGTAATGCACCTCAACTAGTCAGGCATACCATCCTTCTCTCAAGTTAACCAAAGTGCCTGAGTTTCAGCTAGAATCTTCTACAAAGAAAGAGGCTGTGAGTAGCAGCAACCCTTGACTTTTTCTGTACCTCCTGGCTTCAACCTCTTCCTTCTACTCAGGACAATCCTACCTCAGGTAAGCTGCAGCAACAGCAGACTGTGCATGGGGACAAATACTTCTTCACTTCACGAAGCTTTTTTTTCAGAGCTGGCTGTGGTGGTTTCTTTGGAAAAACAAGGCAGGAAGACCATGAATTCAAGTCAGCTTGGGCTTTCTAATGAGGCTGTCTCAGAAAAAGAGGAAGAAAAAACTCCCACATTTCTCTGAAAAGAGATGAGAACAGTTTCATTGCCTGGGGTAGAGGACCAACCAGGTAGATAATCAATTTACAGGGCTTTGACTCTCTTCTCTTTGATCTCACCAGAGCTAGTGAGGGAAGCATTAACTGTTAAAATACAATACATCACTCGTATATTTATTGAGTGCAAATCACGTGCCGACATTTGGCTAGCATCTGATGGGAGTGCTATGCATTCTAGTGGTGTAGAGCTTTGGGAGCGAAACAGGAAACTGTACACGAAATTAGTGTTAGTGCAGGTATCTACTCAGCTGGAAACGGGCTGAGTTTAAAGAACAGAATTTAAAGATTTGATCTTTTTAAGAAGGTGAGAGAGTCTGAAGCTTCTTAAGCTTTTAAAATGTTATATGTTTGAACAATGAGCAGAAGTATTTTTCTCCACAGGCACTATATTCTAAAGAAGCATTTGAAGCATCTTCAAAGATAAAGCTGAAGCACATCTCCCTTCAAACACAGGTGTGGGAAGTACCCCAGTGATTAAATGTGTTCGCGTATGTTAGTGATGATGCTTTCACATGAATTTTTTAAGATAAAAGCGAATTAGATGAAAATACATGAATAAAATATGTGCAAGTCGTGGGTTTCACCTCTAGCAGCTTAAAGAATTGCAAACATTCATAGCAATGGAATGAATCATAAAACAACCTCCCCTGTCATCACCAGCACCATCAACTGTGGTCAGTTTCTAACCAACCATAAATTACGATTTCCTGACAATGTGTACATGACAATAAAGCTGATTCAGAAAGAAACGAAGTGCTTAATAAGTCTCAAAGAATTGAGTTAATGATTAAAATATTGCATTGTCGATCAATATGGATTGATACTTCTAAGATACAATTTTGCACATGTGTACTTAAGACACGCAAAGGATATATTGTACAAGCATAGACCACATGAGAATATACACTCAACAGAGGAATTCTTTTAAGTTTCAGAGTTTTCAAAACTATTTTTTTATAAATCTGAATAGGTTCAAAATGACACCCACATGGTCACAAAAAGAGTAGATATAGCAATATTTTTCCTTGTCAAAATTTGAAAGTGATAGATGTCTATTGCTGGTGGAACAATAGTGAAAATGAGCAATCACAACCACGTGGAGCTGTTGGAATGGCTCTTGTACATGTGTTGGTGAATGAGAGAAACTGAGTGCAACAATATATACATTCATGTGATTCCATTTGTAGGATGTTCAAAAAAACAGACAGAACTATTATGTTTGTGAGAACCTGATCATGTTACATCTCTTCTTCTAAAAACTTGTCAATGACTGGGAATGTAGCTCAGTGCTACGTACCATGCCCAAGGCCATGGACTCAATCCCCAGTGCTGCAAACTAACAGACACTTGTTACAAGTCAGCGTTAGTTGGCATACTAAGGGAATAAAGGACTCAAGGACCAAACAAAAGTTTTAGACATCATGGGCTTGGCATGCATGTGTGGAATGAGTTAGTTAAGATGGTGACTACTTGATGTCCAAGGAACCATGAGTAATCAACAATATGGTCGTTACTGAACTTGTTATGTAGTTGCTCTGACAAGAAACCACCTTTGAATGCTAATCTATAAAATGCCTTGAGCACTATGGCTGCATGCTCTCATCCACGACAAAGATGTCCCATCTGCCAGTGGACCTGAGTATCTTTCTTTGTAGTCAGGTTTCTGTCCACCTGTTGTAGAGGGCAGGAGGTCCTTGGGCTCACAGATAAGCACAAGGAAGATGGGAATGTTAAACATGAAGAGTTGTTAAGACACAGACATGATGGATACCTTTTTTTCCCACCCAGAAGACTGGGAATGGAGGTAGCTAATAGCCTGATGATGTATGCTATAGGTAGGGCCAGCTATACCTGAATTCCCCAGACTATTATGGTTTTTTTAATTGATTTTATTATTTTTTTATTGATTTTATTGAGCTCTACATTTTTCTCTGCTCCCATCCCTGCCTCTCCCCTCCCCTTCAATCCTCTCCCATGGTCCCCATGCTCCCAATTTACTCAGGAGATCTTCAGACTATTACGTTTGTCCCAGATTTTTCCTCCCTAGATCTTTATCTTGAGCAGTTTCTCAGTCAATAGAACCCATTTTTATGGAAGGGTCGCATGTACTTTGTAAAGAGTTTCAATATACACATATTAAGCTTTGTTATATGCACAGGACTGAGTTTGTTATCATCAGAAAATTTTCCCCCAAAGTTGTGCTGTGCTTTAACATGGCTAAAATAAACTGCCTTGGGTCAGGCTTCAGAAACTAGCTACTGACTCTTATAGAATTGGATTTCCTTCTTGCCTCATGCAAATTAACACTCTGTTGATTCCGGTGTTTTCAAAGATCCCACCACCATAACCTTTATTCCTGCTCCCCAACTCAATCCCATCATTCTCTCTCTCTCTCTCTCTCTCTCTCTCTCTCTCTCTCACACACACACACACACACACACACACACGCACACATGCACACACACAAATGCTTACATGAAAACATGCACATGCATACACAAACACACACATACACACACTTGTAGTTACACCTTCTCTGGTGACTGAGGCAGAAACCCATCTTCAGGAAAGGAAAAAAAAGATATATTTTATATAGGTACATTCATTTGAAAATTCATTCAACTACATACATACATACACTGTCAACGAAGTTTTACATTACAAAGTTAAATCTAAAAGGTTCTCATTTCTCATGAGAAAATAAAATACGCACAAGAGCCTGGTCTTGGCTTTTATAAGATTTGAGCTAGCAATAGTGTTAACATAGTGAAATTTAACTATTTACTTTTTCCAGAAAGTGTGGGGCTTTGACTTTAGAAATTGGACTAGAGGAGTTAGGGATGTCTGCTCTTATCCTGCTGTGGAAAACCCTACCTCCTGTCACACTCTAGCGCACACACACAACACATTGTTCTCTCTCGGTTAGCCCAACCAAAATCTGACCATCTTCTTCTCTGACAGCTGTTCTCATAACTAGCCACTCTGAGCCCTTTGTTCCCAAGGAAAGGGAATAGGTGTGCTTCCTGACTTGCAGCAGGGGTTGGTCCACCCTGACCAACCTATGGATATGGGTTATTATATGTTTATCATCATTGGTTAAGACCCTGACCCATGGGATATCACTACTTAGTGCCTCAGAGGATCCATGGTCCCCAGGCTGACTAGAAACATGATGGTCCAAAATCTTGAGAATTGTGACGGTCGTCTTAGTTAGGGTTTTATTTCTGTCAAGAAAGACCATGACCATGACAACTCTTATAAAGAAAAACATTTAGTTGGAAATAGTTTACAGTTCAGAAGGTTAGTCCATTATCTTTGTAGTAGGGTGCATATTGGTGGCATGCAGGCAGACATGGTGCTGGAGAGGTAGTTGAGATTCTACATCTGAATCAGCAGGCAATAGAAAGAGAGAGTGACATTGGGCCTGGCTTGAGCTTCTGAAAACCCAGGTATCCCACGACTCTGGCCTCTCCAACATCTTAGGATCTGTAACAAAATCCAGGCTTCACCTTTACAGCTCCATGCAATGTCCTCTCTAGACCTCCATGCAGGGCCATATACCTGGCCTCAGAGGCTGTCCTTGGTTGTAGAGAGAAATCAGTAACCCCTTTCTTGTATCCTTCACTCTAAAGCCAGAACTATCTGCCCAAAGTTGCCAAATTCTGCTGCTTGCTGGGGATGGAACATGACCCACCTCATTCAAATATATTTTCATCAACTTTCTGTTTTTAATGGTTTCCTTCACTACCTAAATTTGGATGTCTTAGAACTTTCTCTGTAGATCAAACTCAAGAGATCTACCTGCCTCTGCTTCTGGAGTGCCGGGATTAAAGGTATACACCACACCTGACCCTAAAATATTCTTTAATTCCCTCTTACTAATTGGAAGCTTAGCCGGATGGAATCTTGCCCTGCCGTCACAACTCCCTTTATTCCATTTAGCATCGGGCTTCCTTTGATCTGTTGATCTCCTTGAACACAGGACTTAGTTCCATTACACTCTCCCATGCACCTTTCCTCCTGTGTGCATTTTGTACTTCTTCTTGCTCAGCGTGCTCATTTTCATTATAGGTCTGTGTAAGCATGGCCACTAATAACCAAGCAACACATCAACACAGGCTGTCTGGAAATGTCCTCTGCCAAAGTTCTTACTCCATACTCTTCACTCTAGCCTCAGGCAGATTTTTTTTTTTTTTTTTTTGGACAAGGGTAGAAAGCAACCACATTCTTTACCAAAATACTACAGACTCAGTCTCTAGGCCACATACTAATAGTATCTCCCTCGGAAACTTCTTGAGCTGGGCTCTCACTTTTCCATCAACCTCAGCACCATGGTCTTCCATGTCCCTACTCGTATGGCCCATTAAGATCACTTCAAACATTCAGCTACTTTTCTAATCTAAAGACCACATTCCTCCAAACAAAGGCATGGGTCTGGTCTATCTCTGCAATATTCCAAACCCTGGTACCAACTTCTGTCTGAATTAGGGTTTTTTTTTTAAGATTTATTTATTTATTGTGTATACAGTATTCTGCCTACATGCATGCCTGCAGGCCAGAAGAGGGCACCAGACCTCATTACAGATGGTTGTGAGCCACCATGTGGTTGCTGGGAATTGAACTCAGGACCTTTAGACAAGCAGGCGGTGCTCTTAACCACTGAGCCACCTCTCCAGCCCTTAATTAGGGTTTTATTGCTGTGAAGAAATGACCACTAAACTCTTATAAAGGAAAACATTTTATCAGGTCTAGCTTACAGTTCAGAGGTTTAGTCCATTATCATCATGACAGGAAACATGGTGGAAGCAAGCAGATTTGGTGCTGGAGAAGTAATTGAGAGTTCTACATCTGGATCAACAGGCAGCAGGATGAAAGAGTGGCATTAGGCCAGGCTTGAGCTTCTGAAGCCTTAAAGCCTACCCCTAGTGACATACTTCCTCTAAGTCACACCTCCTAATAATGCCAGTCTCTAATAACCAGGCATTCAAATATATGAGTCTAAGGGGACCATTCCTATTCAAACCACCATAGTGACACATTGCTGGCCTAGGGAAAGATCAGAGTTCAAAGGAACACCTACTGCCCTTGCATCTTGTGAAGTCAAGTAATAACTAAGTCAAATCATTGCAGGTGTGTATATACAATGCTGACTCTGAGCAAGCAATATTTTATTTTGATCATTAATATTGATATAATAATATTAATAAGTTACAAATTTGGTCCTAGTTTATTTTTTATTTAATTTCTGCCATCATTTACTGGCCAATTATAGCTATTTTCTTGGAACACTGAAAATTCCTGTCTCCCATAAAGAAAGTATTAGTGGCTTCCATTTCCTGCCTGACTCTTTTCCCAATAAAGTCTCAACTTACTGAGCAGTACAGGAAATTGATTATTTCATTCTTGGTCTCGGGTGTTACGAAAGACTTCATTTTCTGAGGAGGTATTCAACCTCTGCTTGCTTGCTTGCTTGTGAGAAAATTTTAGAAGATTCTTGAATTCTTTACGAGAATTTTGGTTCTTTCTCTTAATTTATGTCCTTACTTTAAACATAGATTATCCATTATTCTGCTGTTTGTCAAGATTCCTACATTTTTCATCATAACCTCATTTTCTGCTTCATAGGTTTCCATTCTGAGATGGAGATAAATCATGCTGTCCCAACCTGCTTTTGGTATATTAATCATCCAGTTCTCCTGGATGGGCTGCCCATGTGGTGGCCTGCTCACATCTGTTCCTTCCTCTCTTACATGATGCACCTACTTCTATTTTCTATTTTCTGTTTCCTTTCAAAATCCAAGGTAAAACAGTAGATTTCCTTCATGGCATTTCTATTAAAGACTTATCAGATAGTACTTGGATTTGGGAGATACATCATTTCTGTTTGCATTATTCTTGTGTGTTTCAGGGTTATTTCATATCTTCCATACACCCTGAAGGAAAGCAGTGACTGCCATGACCTCCTGAACTTATTCCTTCAAGCCTGCCCTTTCATAAGATCATGCAGCTTTGGAGTTTCTTTAGGGCACAGACAACCTGCTTTCATTTACCAGCTAATGCACAGACAAGCCTAGTGCTGTGTTTGCTGTGGCAGAATAGAGAGTGAGATTTATTTGCAAAGCAAATAAAATCAATGAACAAAATTTCTCTGCTCTTAAGACAGGATGACCAGAGAAACTCGCTTTTAAAAATACGATCCTTCCTAAGATCTGTGTGGTAGTGCATGTCTCTGATCTCAGAACTCAGGAAATGAAACAAAGAGGGTCAGGGCTTAAAGGGCATCTTCAGCTACATGGCAAGTTTGAGGCCAGCCATGACTTCATCCGACACTCTCCAAAAACAAACAAACAAAACTCCCTAATCTATATTTATATATCCCCTGAAGCCTTGATCATGTTTTGATGTGGGATTCCCCTCTGTGTGCTGTGAATACCATTGGTGAATAAATAAACTGCCTTGGCCTGTTGATAGGGCAGAACTTAAGTAGGTGGAGGGGCAACTAAACTAAATGCTGGGAGAAAGGAGACTGAGTCAGGGAGAAGCCATGTAGCTCTGCTGGAGACAGACGCTGGAACTTTGTCTGGTAAGCCGCAGCCATGTGGAGATACACAGATTATTAAAAATGGACTGAATTAATATGTAAGAGTTAGCCAGTAAGAAGCTAGAGCTAATGAGCCAAGCAGTGATTTAATTAATACGGTTTCTGTGTGATTATTTTGGGTCTGAGCTGCCGAGCAGCCAGGAAACAAACAAGCGGCCTCCCTACAACAATGATTCAATAAAATGTCTTTTACTTCGGAGTTAACTTAGGAACTATTATTAATGTTGTAAAGACAACCTGCCAATGTATTTCTAGTTATGTCATCTTAGTTACATCACAGCATCATAATATGTCTTCATAGTCCTTTACATGTGGGTTATATTAAGGAGACTGGCAAGTGGTCCTGCCCCTGAGGAGGGCAGGAAGATTGTTGAACCTTTTGGCCCCCAGTTAAGCATCTGGAGGTTGTCAATCAATAGTTTTTCTCCCCAAGACTATGACTGCTGCTGCCATTTCCGTAGACAGCATAATTATAAAAGCCATTTGCAAGGATTCCCGAACAGCATCTGCAATTCCTTTGTCCGTGATCTTTGCATGGTCTAAGATCCCCACTCCTTCTCTTTCCCTCCTTCCCAGATGTGTTTTGAATTATCGTCTTCCTTGGACTTGTGTCTGTGGTTCTTTTCTGCCCATTGGACACTCTCCTTGTGATCACCATGACCACACTCTATGCCCTTGGACTCCCACATCTCCATGCCTGCCACCACCCTTTCTTCTAGGCTTCTTTTTTTTCTACATTCAAGCTGCTGATTCACCCAGAAGATGCTTGCCCCCTAGCTCACTAGTCTCAGTTGTTTACTTAACTTATGGTTTCTTGGTGTTGTTGTTTGAGACAGGGTCTTGCTATATGATCCTGGCTAGCCTAAAACTTGCTATGTAGCTCAGGATGGCCTGGAATTCGAGGTCCTCCTGCCTCAGTTCCCTCAGTGCTAGCATAGTAGATGAGCACTACCAGCTGGTAAGCTGTTAAAATTCCCCCTCAGTGTGTGCCCTGTGTTCCTCCCACTGGCCCCAAGTGGCTTAACTCACTCTGCAGCTGCCAACCAAGAATGCCTAAAGGCTACCACCAGACCCGAATAAATTAAGTGTTCTTCCCTATGCAGGAGTTTCCTTTAAATGAGCCCATCCATAGTACCCAAGAGCCTCCTTGATAACTGGAGACCTCAGGCTAGTTGGCTTGAGGGCAGGATGGAAAGAAACCGCCATGATGGGAATCACAACAACCACCTAACCCGGTGCTTTACTTTAGAGGCGCTCAGGGTATAACTATAAGTAACTTGGCATATCATATTTGCACAAATGCATCCCTGCTGCTGCTTATCGCCCTTTGAAAGTCCACATGGGTGTATTTTAAATTTGTCATCATCAGAGTCCATCCTTTTTCTAATTCTCTGCCGTGAGCTAATAAAGTCAGCCTCTCAAAGTAGTCAGCCTTCCAAATTAGTAGTAATCAATGCTGGTCACCTCCTCCTTCCCTCTCCTGCAGCCCTGTGTGTAGCCAACCACCCCTCCTGCAGCCTGTGTCTAACAAGCCACCTCTTCTGCAGCCTGTGCCTAACTAGTCACCTCACCTGCAGCCTGTCTGGGAAGACAGAGTACTGAGTCCTGGCCAGATTATGTGAACAGTCTCTTGGCATTCCAGTTTATTCTGTGTTCCGCTTCCAAGAAATCTTCCTAAATGTGCTCGGTCTTGCTAGAATCCACTTTAAACCCGTCAGTGTTTCGTCGTCATCTGTGAGACAAATTCTAAACACTCGGGATACCAAACAAGGATTTCCCAGCAAGAACATCAAATGCGGACTCTCCGCCGTGGAAGAGTCCCTTCTCTTGGCACTCAACCACTTCTCTGAGTTGACGTGCATTGCGGGTTGGAGTCCCTTAGAAGCAGATCAAGAGACAGAGATTGGGAGGAGAGATTTATTAGGCAACGCTCTGATAAAATCCCATAGAGGAAAGGGGAGGAAAGTGGAAAGGACCTGAGGGGAAGCTTCAACATACAGCTAGCTTGCATGGAGAGCAGTGAACATTTTTAGATCAGTTTCCCTGCTCTTCTGGAAAGCTCGCTTACCGGCCCAGCTCTAGCTGCAATGCAATGGAGCAAAGCCTTAGCTGAACCCCCAAAGAGCTGAGAGGCTAGGGCAGCCCTTTTAAAACTTCCTGAGTTTGCAGACAGTGTCCACATACCCGAGCTGCCATGGCAGCCGACACTGGATGTGGATGTGCCCCTGTTCCAGGCCTGACCGTGGGTAGTGGTCATTCCAAAGAGCCTGGAGAGCTGAACAGTGCTCGGCATACCACCCTAGAAGTGTGGTAATAGCTCTCTCGAGGACTGCGTGTCACCAGATTGAGCTGCTCCCCCATCCCCGTTTACAGCTCTTTGCACACCACAGGCTCCATTAGGTTGAGAGCCAGGTTCAAGCAAGAGATGTTACAGTTCGATACACTGGGAGATAAAAGAATTCAGCGGAGTCCCTGGTTATCTCTGCCCCTTGGTCTAGAACAGGAATGTTTTGCTCCCATACTAAGTTACACACCCCAGGGCCCTGTGAGTCATCGGATTCCTTACCTCTTCATGGCAGTAGTTTTGAACCAGGGGGGCATTTGGCATTGATGGTTATCAAAACTGTGAGGATGGAAAGGGTGCTACTGTCACCTAGAGGTCAAGGCCAGCAATATTGCTAAACATCCCACAATGCACAGGGCAACCCCATCACACAGAAAGTCTGTCAGTAGAGCCGATCTTGAGGAGACCTTACCAGGACAACAAGCATTCAGTGCACAAGTCATGTGATGACTGAGGCAAACCAAGACATCAATTGTTTCAACTCTGCTGGTCTGGAGAGGGCTGAAGTTCCTCCTTCTCCAACTTACACTTCCTGCTGGAGTTTCATTGCCTTTTACTTCAACAAGGCAAGGTAGCAGCTCAGATTTCTCCCTGTTTCTCTCAGGACTCTATTGCTTACAGCCATTCCTCTATCAGGATACTCTTATGTGAAAACCAAGTTAGCTACTTTGATTTAAGCAAAAATTTATTTGGAGAAATATGGAATGTTTGCCCAGATCACCTGGGTCCTAGGCATCCAAATTATAGCAAAAAGTTGGTTCAGGGAGGACAGAGATGCTGGGATTGAACCTGACTCTCCAGCTGGTGCCCTGGACAACCCTCCAGAGCAGCTCTGTGCTGACAGCAGTTGAGACAGACAGGTCCTCTGTGTCTCCTCCTCTGCCTTCCCATTCATTACAGCCTGCAGGTGCTTATCTCGCCAACGAATTCCAAGGCTGCTAACTACAAACGACACTGTGAGAATGTGTCTCAGCTCACCTCCCTGGGTTTCACTTGTGATCACAGCTCCTACAGTGGGGATTTCTGCAGAACCTGGACCCCATCTCGATGCTGGAGAGAGAAGAGCAACAACCCTCAGGTGAAGAAGCTATTGAATTCCCTCTGCATAAAATTCAGCCCATTTTCTTCTACATTTGGTTGTGCATTGTTCTGGATCTTTCTAGTGTGTTATTATAGATTAATTCATAAATTTCTAATAGTCAGGACTGTCATTCACCTCTCTCGCTCCCTAATCTCTCTCTTCCAAACTCACTTGAAATCACTTGAGCGGCTATATTTACTTCCTTGGGCTACAAGCAGGTGCACGCCCCCGTCTTTGTTATTCTCATGCCTCAGCAAGGTATGTTAGGATTCCTTTGCTAAGGAAACAAAGTGAGGCTGTGTGGCTTTTCATTTGCATGTGATGAGTTGCAAGCTGTCTCCCATTCACACAAGATAAACCCACATGAAAAGTTGCCCAAGGCAGGAAAACAATGAGCCCCTTTGAAGCATTTTTGGGGCTAGTTTGACATTTTTCCGCTTCTCTTCACCTGCCACTCGGTGGACTTTTCTCATTACCTTCCATGACACTGCCAAGGATAAAAAGCTATGTGGTCCACAGATGAGCTGACGATTCCGACAAGGCTTTTCAACAGTTCTGGAAGTCCTTCCTACAGAATACCAGTGTTGTCTGGCAGACTCAAATTGCCAGGAGACGGGGAGGCTTCTCTAATGAGGGAAGTGCTCAGTGGCAGGTCAGTTTAGGCTTCTATGTATGAGAAGTATGGACAGAGGGATGGAGAGATGGCTCAACAGCTAAGAGCACTCATTGCTCTTCCAGAGGACTCAGTTTGATTCCCAATACCACATCGAGCACTCAACCATCTGGAACTACAGTCCCAGAGCATCTGACACCCCCTTATGTTCTCCTTGGGCAGTACATACATGGGGTACATAGATATTCACACAGGCAAAATACCAGACATACTCAAATAAATAAAATTAAAAAGCAAAAGAAATGTATGGGCACCGAGTTCCCCCATCACTGTTGAAGTTTTAGTGTGTTAGTAATGACCCATTTTTTTTGTTTTTTTTTTAAACTCATTTTCTCTTGCTTTGATAGAAAAGTGCACTTTGTCTATAGTTCTGAGATTTAAGAGCTGGTATCACCTTATGCTTGATACCGTTGAGATCCTCTGACTGTGCCACAACATGGTGGATGTTGTCATAGTCATACATGGTGGACATGTAGGGCGGGAGAAATGACTCAGTAGTTAAGAGCACTGGCTACTCTTCCAGAGGACCCTTGTTCAATTCCAAGCACCCACATGGCAGCTCACAATTGTCTGTAATTCTAGTTCTAGGGGAACCAATGCCCTATTCTGGACTCCATGGGAGCCATGCATGCCTGTGGTGCACAACTTATGTGCAGGCAAAGCATTCATACATGCTAAATAATAAAAAAGTAAAAATAGGGTGTGCCAGGGGAGATGGTGATGTGAGATACAAAATCGCATTGACACAGGGCCCAGGGTTGCTTTTTATAACAAATCACAATCACAGGACCGAAGTCACCCATGAGTGATGTGGGACACTCCCTCTGTATGCTGTGACTATGGTTTGGTTTTTTTAACCATTGGTTAATAAAGAATCTGCTTTGGCCTATGGTAGGGCAGAATATAGGAAGGCTGGAAATCAAAGCAGAGACAGAAGAGGAAAGAAGGCAGAGTCAGGCAAATGCCATATAATTGCCTAAGAAGCAAGAAGTAACAAACCACGAGCCTCATGGTAAAATATAGTTATAGAAATTGGTTAATTTAAGTTGTAAGAGTTAATTAATAAGAAGCCTGAGGTAACAGACCAAAGACTATGTCATTAATATTAAGTCTCAGAGTGGCTATTTTATAAGAGGCTTTGGAAACAGGCAGGTAGAGAAAAACCCATTCCAGGAAAACCAAAGGACAGAGAATATTTGTAGCTATGCATGAGGCCAGCATCAATGCCTTCCAAGGGTAATGCCTCACGACCTGGTTACTCCTCATGAGTTTCTGTCTCTTTGAGGCTCTACCACCTTCTGGTATTTCTACACTGGAGATAAAAGCTTCAGCACATTAACACCGTACCCAAACCATAGCACAAACTCAAGAGGCCACTTCCCAAACCTAAGCTGTCATGTTCTGCATTGCGTGAGGTATTTTTCAAATGCCATCTGTCATTGCTTAGTTATAATGATGAGAAACTGAGTTTTATGGAAAATAGACTTTAGACTTAGAATTTAAGATCAAATTTAAGTGAATTACTGAAAATGAGAAAGTATCAAATTTAAAAATTCTTCTCTAGGGACCAGAACAGGAAAGGGAATCATCAGCCAGGGCCTAAAATCAGGGCACACACTTTTTTCCTTTTTTTATTTTATTTATTTTGGAGATGTGTGCTGTAGTAACTTCTCCAGCCAGTAACCTTTAAGATACCAGCCCACCTGGGCATGACCTCTTATACTATTAATGCCGATGTAAAGTGCTCTCTCTCTCTCTCTCTCTCTCTCTCTCTCTCTCTCTCTCTCTCTCTCTCTCTCTCTTTTCTGGCTGCTGAACTCAATTCCTGTTCCCTGTTCATGCAGAGGACTGTGATCTGTGAGTCTACCCCTGCATAAATAATACTTTATATTTATTTATCATACTCAGTTCTGAGCTAGTATGGAATTACTTTGTAACTTCCATTATCATCTGGCACCCAACATGAATCCCAACTCCACACCTACCAGGTGGACTGGCCTAAAAGGTCCAAAAGGTCTGTGGCCCAGAAGGTCTCCCACCCATGCCTGCCTGGCTTGATTTCACCTACTACGTGGTTTTCTGCAAAACCCTGCCACAGCGGAGGTATGCACAGCAACCTGGAAATTTCCCAGGCTCACGCATGCTTCCCTCCCACTGCTGCTTTCCTTGTCACACAGCAACTTGTGCATTGCTTGCGCAGCTTACACTTTGTGTTCCCTGCTCGCAAGCTCTGAGATCCTTGATCCAAAAACATCTCTCCGTGTATGGATTTGATTTAATTGCCCTTAAGCAAAGAGCAAAGCATATTTGTCAGTATTTAACCAGGCACCAGTGTGCGGAACCACAGTGGTGTGGGGCTGTTTGTGCCTCACCGCCACTCAGCGCAGCAGCAACACCTGCTGGCCAATAAAGATGATTAAACCTTCAACAATTTACAGAAATCCCATAACAAAGGCAACTATTTGATTAATAAACAAATCAACAAACTTGAAAGTTATATAATTGCAGACAATATTACCATCAGGAATTTACTAACCTTTTTGCTTATACTATGGATGGTATTCTGCAAGGATTCTATGGTTTTTCTGATACATTCAATTATTGGATATTTGGAACTTAGTTTTCTTTTTCATATTATATCCTTAAGAAAATGGTTTGATAACAGAGCCAAGAATCATGCATGTTTAGAAACGATACAGTCTTTAAAGACAGCTAGCTGACAGGATTAATAACAAAAATCAAAAAGTAGTGAAAAATTAATACCATTGAAAAGGATAACATTAATTTTACAGACAAAATTCAATCCATGTCAAAGGGTACTGAAAAACTATCTGAAAGAATTCATACTGTTGAATTTGACAATCAAAATCTGTTAAAAAGTTATGATAGGTTAGAAAATAGAGTATCTCTCCAGGAAGGCAATCTGCATGCTATCCAAATAATGTCCAAGGGTGAGATGTTATCTTTAGAGAAAAAACTTCAGACCTTGGAATCACATGTGAAGAATGAGAACCAGAGGCTAGAAATCACTAGAAATAATAGAGGCCAAGAGATTCATGCTTTACAAAAGACAGTAGTAAAAGATTTGAAATAATTGAGGAAATTACTGGAGCTAATGGGCAGGGAAAGAAGGTAAAAAGACAGGGTTTAACATTGCCAATACGTGGCAGAGTCACAGATGGTTTACCCAGGGTTTTAGCTTCCTACCCTGTAATCACCTCTTAAAAATATCAATTTCTAAATGCCCAAAATGGATCCAAAGGATGTAGATGGATGTCTATAGGTATGAAAAAATCTAAAAGGAATTAAGCAAGCAGTAGTATCTTATGACTTGCATTCACCATTTGTTAGGGAGATGGCAAAGACATGGGCTTCCAACAATAAGCCTACCCCTCATGATTGGCTTCAATTAGCTTCAGTGGTCCTGGAAGACAGGCCACAACTACTGTGGAAATGCTATTGGCAAGAAGAGACAAAGATTTTAGAACAACAAGGAAAGCAAAAGGACTTGAGGCTTCACAAGATCAAATTCTTGGTGAGGGCACTTAAGCTGACCCACATGAACAAGCTCTTTATATGAACAAATCTTGTCCCTATGCCACAAAGCAACCTTAAATGCTTGTGACAGGATTCAAGAACCAGGAATGTGAATTAAATCATATATTACAGTTAAACAGGGCCAAAGACAACCCTTTAGTGACTTTTTACAAAGATTAATTAAGGCTGTACAAATAGACGGTCTCTTGCTGAACCCAGAGCTGATTAAACTAGACTGCCCAGCAAGCCCAGATATTGCTGTCTCCACCTCCCCAGCACTGGGGTTAGAGGTGTATGCTGTGCTGCTCAGTGTAGTATACTTTCTTTGGTGCCATCATCCAGCTCCCAAATCATGATATAGAAAATTAATATTAATTATGAGTGCTTGGCATTATCTTATGTTTGTCATACTAGCTCTTATAAATTATTTTAACAAGTTTCTCCTCATCTGTTTTGCCTCAGGGTATTTTACCTTTCTTTCATTCTGTATGTCTTACTCCATATCTAGCTGGCTGGAAGCTACTTGGCTGGCCCCCAGGCATCTCTTTTCTTTCTTGTTCTCTTTTCCCTTTTCTTCCAAGCCTAGATTCCTCCTACTTATTCTCTTTACCCACCAAGTCCACCTATCCCTTCTCTGCCTAGTTATTGGCTATTCAGATTTTTATTAGACCAATCAGGTGCCTTAGGCAGACAAGGTAAAACAACAACACACCTTTACATAAATAAACAAATGCAGCATAAACAAATGTAACACTTTTTTTACATAGTTAAAAAACTGCATAAACAAATGTAATACATCTTTGCCTAGTTAAAATAATATTCAACAACAGCTCAGCTCTGTTTTGTGGGTTCTGGGGGATTGAACTTAGGTCCCTGTGCTTGGGAAGCAAGCACTTCACCGTCTCAAAAACATAAGGCAGCAAGTGATTGTGGAAGATGCCCACCATCAACCTCTGGCCTCCACATACCCACACATGCACCCTCCCACACTTTCCCACTTGTTCATACATGTAAACATACACAAAAGTCAATACATAAAGAAAATGTGTTCTCTAAATAAAATGGAACTTTATTTGGCTATAAAAATGGAATCCTGCCATTTATATCAAAATGGATGAAAATAAGACATTCTCTCACATGAATTAGTCCAGACTCAAAATGACATGGACCACATTCTCTGTCATAGGAGGAACTAAAAGTTGACCTGATAATAGCATAGTGATTGCCAGAGGTTGGGAGCTGTTGATGTAACGTTGGAAGCTATACTGATTGCTCACAGCATAGGTAGGTATGGAAATGTCATGCTGAACCTCAATAATACTTAGGATTTTAAAATCTCCATAGAGGGAACTCTACAAAATGAGTCATGTCTCCAGCCCTCTTTACCTATTAGTGGACATTTCTGTTAATGGACATTCTGGCTCTTGTAAATACTATTATACTAACATGAGCATGTGTTTCTCTGTGGATGTTAAAATACACAGGTATGTATCTTTTTATTAATGGTATCCCAAAGACCTCAAATGTGTCCTTTATTTTTTTTATTTTGCCTGATGGGGGCATTTTAAAAGACCTATCTTTTTCAAAAGACCTGTCGTTACATTCATATTTTCTTTCTCTTGCTTGATCGACTTTTTGGTTTCTCCCTCCCTGGCCATTTAATAAGGTTTTCATTTAAGGGCTATTTGGTTCTTTGTCCAAATTTGTATTATGTGCTGAATTTTCTATTCATAGTCTGCATTATATTCCTAGTTCCCTTTGACTCTTCTATACTCTTTAGGCTCTCTTTTGTGTTTTGTTTTATGCATATGAGTGCACTATTGACTTTAGGCCAGAAGAGGGCATCAGATTCCACTACAGAGGGATGTGACTCACCATGTGGTTGCTGGGAACTGAACTCAAGACCTTTGGGAGAGCAGCCAGTACTTTTAACCTCTGAGCCATCTCTCCCATCCCTCCTTAGACTCTCATTTAGCCTTTTTATACAATTCTCCATCATTTTATCCATGGTGATTTTTCTGGGATTTATTGCTGGGGGGGGAATCGCTTTATTACTTTGGTTTTTTTTCATATTCATCATGTTCAGAATTAGGGATCTCTACTACTTCTGTGCTGTGGCTTTCTTAGTAAGCAACTTTCTCACAAAGATGTATCTTCTTGAATTACGTTGTTGTGCAATGCTGCCTTAGTATCCAGCTTGTGTCTTCTGATGGCTTCTTTGACCCAGACTGATGGCTAGAGAGGCCTCACTTCATGCACAGGGCTGGGGACAATAGCAGCTAAACTCTATGTGGTGCAGGCAGGTGTGGATGTGGGACCCTCACCATGTGCTATACCCACAAGGGGCTTGGTGGCCCCCTGCTGAACAATGCCTGGATCTGTATTATAACGACTTCTGAGAGGACAGCCCCATGAGTGGTAAGAGTTCTGAGGCATTCACTCATCTTCCTACCATTTGGCTATACAGGTCCAGAGGCTGTGCCAAGAAAGACAGTGGTAGGCTCCATGGCATCCCCTCCATGGCAGTGCATGGTCAGATGGTGGATATCAGGAGTGGGAGTTAGCGGGACTGTGTAGGTTGGGGAGGCTTGTACTTTGGATACTCCCTTTGTGAGGTGGGTGTTCGGTGATGAAAGTGGGACACTCAGGTAAACCTTTGAAGGCTACATCTGCTTATATTTCTGGTCCAGCCTGTCTGCCCAGGTCTGTGCCATGTGGGTAATCACCACTAGCAGCTCCCAAAGATACCAACTGAGAGCTCGTGCCACAATGGACTGGAGCCTCTCTGAAACCATGAGCCAAAGTAAACCTCTCTCCTCTTCAACTGCTTTTGCCAAGCCTTTGCTTACAGAGACACCAAAATGAGGAACACAGTGTGATAGCTGTAGGCATGGTGTTTGCCTTTGCTGATGGTGATGTCAACCTGGGAATGGGATTGCAGCTGTCACTAATAACATCTAACCATCTTTGGCCCTGTGTGCTGGAGAGAGGGTAGTGGCCGGAGTTTGTGGTTTCCTGTCTGCACTCTGTCAAGCACAGCCAATAACCTATGGAGTTGCTCCAGGGCCCCCAGCTTCATGGGTGGTACAGTACCAGAACCATCAGGTCAGTGACAGGAGCCTCAGTCTGTTTCACAGGAGGGGCAGTAGAAGTCATTTGGGCCCTGCCATTGGTCCTGGCACTAACGTACCTACAGCTGACCACACCCTGGCTCTCAGAAAATGAACAATCTCAGTCCTGAATTCTTGGAGTGTCACCCTCTATAACCTTCTGAGTCAGACACTTGTCCCCTGCAGTGCAGGGCTTTGGTCACAGTTGTGCTGTCGTGTTGGGTTGGCTTGCTGACATAGTCACACCCCAGTGTGGTGTGGAGAAATGTCTGTGGAACTTCAGGGATCCCAGCACGTATTTTTATGCTACTTTATGTGGATAGTGATTCTGCTTCTGTGTCTTGGTGTGTTTTAAACATTATACTAGTTACATGAACTTACTAGTACTATAAACATTGAGAGAAACAGTTTCCCCCTATTGTCTGTGCTGGTTTCTCCCCTGTGCTCCACTCCTGCTTTGACAGCTTCAAGCTTCTCATTAAAGAGGTCAAAACTTGTTCTTCTACCCAACTGGTGCTTTTGTGTTTGCCTGCTTCTCTCCAGTTCCAATCTTTGAGGATGAAGTTTGTATTGTTTTTCTGTTGCCGTAAGCTACACCTGAATCTACTGATATTTTAACTACCATTGGCACCCCTGTAACCTCACTATCAGAGTCCCACAACTCAGACTTTGGCCTGGCAAGACTTCTAGTCTCCTTCAGCGCTGACTCTGCTTCTGCCACTAAATGTAGATTTTAACTAAGTCTCCATTATTCTATTTACCAACAAAGACTAGGGAGTCAGATGTTGGGGTGAGCTCCAACTAGCTTAGAGAGGCTGAGAAGAAACCAGCTGACCTTCCTTTTTGGCCAGAGACCCAGCAAGAGAGCATCTCTCCTCTGCTCCCAAGCCAAAAAGAACATAAAACTCCAAGTCCCTTCCTCTCCTCCTGCATGTCTCTCTATTTTTCTTCCTGGGTTCTCCGTGCCCTCTATAGCTAATTCCTGTCAATTAGTCTCTGGCTCTGTCCCATGATCCAGGGTTGATTTTGGTAACACAGTCTTGATTTTCACAGTGTAGTCAAATATCTTACAGCAAGTTTGGTTTTTAGTCAATCACAAAGGTCTACTTGATGAGCTGGCTATAGTTCATAGCTTTTTCAAAGTAGCATTCTGCATAGTTTTCTTCATTTTTTCTTTTTAAAATGTTTTATATATTTGATCTTTTAAATATTTCAACTAATAGTTAAATTCTTAATTTTTTTTAATCAAAAAAAAAAAAACCCTCATATCCCCAAGAACATGGAAGTAGCATGCCACCTGCAAAGGTCATGAATTTTTTTAGAAGCCAGAGGTGACATTACCATCACTTTGTATTCACCAGAGCAGCATGAAAAACAATGCTCAAGAAAAAATTTATCTGTGAGGAGAAATAGTAGAATGACTTTTATAAGAGGAAGAGCTCTTGAAACCATGCACCTGCCACAACAGTGGTAGGCATGCTCCTGGCTCTGATTGTCACACCATGTCCAACGTTACCCAATTATTGTAAGTTTTTAAATGTCACTTTTTATTTGCCAGTTTAATCAGAATTGTAGCCAGTGCAGCCATCTGGACATTTTCGTAGTGGTGTCCCTTGGATTCATTTAATCAACATTCAGCAGCTGTCAATAAAGTATGAAGTACTGAGTCCCCTGGGTAGTATGACAGGTCGAAAATAATTAGTCAAATGGATTAGAGAGATATACCTGATGGGAAATAGCAATTGAAATAAATTAAGAACCTTTCCATGTAAAATCACATTTCTCTTAAAACCATCAGGCTGAACCAAAGAAGGCATTCATACTGTGATATTCATATAGCACCAATTACATAAAACTATAGTGCGGTGCTTCACCAATTACATAAAACTATAGTGTGGTGCTTTGAATGTGAATAGGCCTCATAGGCGCATATATTTGAATGTTTCCTGGGTGGTGAACTATTTAAGAAATATGGTGTGGCCTTATTGGAGGAGGTGTGTCACAGGGAGCGGGCTTTGAGGTTTCAAAAGTCCATATCATCCCTAGTCTCTCCCCTCTGCCTACAACTTGTAGCTCATATGTGAGCCCTCAGCTACTGTCCCAGTGCCCTGACTGCTGCCATGCTCTAAATTCTGAAACTCTAAGCAAACCCCAGTTAAATGACTTCTTTTATAAGTTGCCTTGGTCATGGTGCCTCTTTACAGCAATAGAACAGTGACTGAGACATATATATAAAAAAGCAAAATAACATAATTTGGCAGATTTTTTTAAAAAGGCAAAACAAAACAATAAGTGCATACACACACACACACACACACACACACACACCTTAGTCAGTGTTCTATTGCTGCGAAGAGACACCATGACCACAGCACCTCTTATAAAAGAAAGCATTTCATTGGGGCTTACTTAGAGTTTCAGAGATTTAGTTCATTATCACCTTGCCAACATGCATGCAGGCACATAGGCAGATGTGGTGCCGGAGAAGAAGCTTAGAATCCTATATACAGATTCACAGGCAGTAGGACAAGAGAGACACAGGGCCTGGCTTGAACTTTTGAAACCCCAAAGGCCACTCCCAGTGATGCACTTCCTCCAACAAGGCTGCACATACTCCAACAAAGTCACACCTAATCCCTATCAAGCAGCGCTACTCATGATGACCAAGCATTCAAATATATGAGCTTATGGGGGTCATTTCTATTCAAACCAACACACACACACACACACACACACACACATGTCATAGAATAATTCTTTTGTATACTGTGAAGATTTTTGTCACTGTGATTGGTTTAATATGAAACTGACTAGCCGGTAGCCAGGCAGGAAGTATTGGTGGGACAATCAAACTGAGAATTCTGGGAGAAAGAACGGTGGAGTAAGTGGAGTTGCCAGGAAACACAGAGGTAGCAAAACATGCTGGAGGACAGGTAAAGCCATGAGCTACATGGCAATACATAGATTAATAGAAATGGGTTAATTTAAGTTGTAAGAGCTAGTTAGTAATAAGTCGAGCTATCGACTGAGCATTTATAATTAATATTAAGTCTCTGAGTAGTAATTTGAGAGCAGCTTCAGAAACGTCTACCTACACATACACATGCATGCATGCATGTGCACATACACATATACACACCCTAAAACAAAACAAAAACAGAGTCTGTTTTCAGTTTTCCAGATAGTTCTGAATATGGACCTGCTCTTGAATGTGGTTTGTGTACCCAGTGATATTTTATTTGAGACAAACAAATCTCTCTTCCCGGCAGATATCAACTGCAAAAAGCTTCTTGATTAGGGGGTGGGATTTTGTGACTACTTCCCTCTCTTGATACTGGTATTTTGTCTGATTGAATTTATATGGGTCTTATACATGCTATATCACAGTCTCTGTGGGTTCATACATGTATCAGTACTGTTATGTCTAGAAGACATGCTTCCTTGAAGTCATCCACCATCCCTGGACCTTAATCTTTACCCTTAGCATCTTCTGCATAGATCCCTGAGCCTTAATGGCAGGGATTTAATAAAGACATCCTATTTAGAGATGAGAAAGCCAAAGTCTACTGAAATAAGAAGCTTCTCTGTTGAGGGTTGAGTGATACTCTGCTTTCTTGGTACATCATTATGCATTTAGGAGTCATTTTGTTGCTGTGTCCCTTTAACAGAGTAGTAGTAGTATATTTTCCCTTAGGCCAATGATCCATCTAGTTTCAGGTTCTTGGTCACTTCAGCAGTGTCAAGTATGGGTTCTATCTCAAGAGTGACCCTTAAATCTAATCAAATAGTGGTTAGTTACTCCTTTAATTTTGTGCTACTATTGTACTGGTATACCTTGAAGGCATGCCACAGTTGTGGATGGCAAAGTTCATAGCTGTACGACATGATCATTATGTTTCTTTTCCAGTCGCTTGCAGAATACCTTACAGCACTATGAACACTAGTCAGCAGGAATGCGAGGGTTACAGCTCTGGAGGGAAAGGTATCCTGACTCATGTGGAAATCAAGCAATGCCCGGAGCTGTGGAGGGACAGCTCTGGAGGCTGGTGCTGCAATAGGACAGCTCGGGAGGGAAAGGCATCCTGACTTGTCAGGAAGTCAGGTGGTATCTGGAACTGCAGAGGGACAGTTCTGGACTTGCGAATGGACAGCTCTGAAAGGAAGGCATCCTGGCTTGTTGGGAAGTGAGGAGATGCCTGAAACTGGGGTGCGGTGGTAGATGGTCTCCCCACAGGATGTAGGAATCCTGCTGCTCTCCTAGAGAGAGCTGGTACAGCTGAGCTCTGGTCTGTTCCCCTAAGGGAATGTCTTAGCAGAGCTATCCATTTCTTCTGTTCTGCTCAGGTCTAGCCCAACATGTTACTTCTGCTTCCCTCTGCTAAAGAGGAAACTCCTGCAGAAATGTGGAAATCTCCTATGACTCCAGCAACATGTTACTTTTTTTTTGCTGTACTCCTAAGGGAGTTTCCCAGCAGATGTTACTGTTTCTTCTTGTTTTTCTGCTCCTCACCCCCTTCCCATGGGAACATCTCATCAAAGATTCTTCTGTTCCATGCCAGCAAAAGAAGATCTTCATCCAAAACTCTTTTAAGAAAGAGATTTATTTGGGAAGGAGGAATCCGGGAGAGTGGTTGCTTTGCCAGGATGAGAAAGGGCAGTCAGCAAGTGATCAGGCAGAGGGGCTTATATAGGGTTTTTTGGTTTCTTTGTTTTTTTTTTCAAGACAGTGTTTCCCTGTAGCTTTGGAGCCTGTCCTGGAACTAGCTCTGTAGACGAGGCTGCCTCGAACTCACAGAGATCCGCCTGCCTCTGCCTCCTGAGTGCTGGGATTAAAGGCATAGGCCACCATCACCACCGCCCGGCTCATATACGGTTTTTTAAGGGTGAAGTTTTCCCAGTGAGAAGTTTTCTGCTCAGGAATTGGCTAGTTTTCCTGCTTAAGGATTGATTGGTTCAGTTGGTAACAGGCAGAGTGGGCTCTGGTTTCAGGGTCAAACTCTGCTTCTTTCACTGACCTTTTAAACTTTTGTTTTGCTCTCGTTTTGAGACTAGGGCATATTTCTTTCACAAGCTCTAGTTCTAGAGTCAAAGTGTGTATTTTTGTCTCTGGTTTCAGAGTCAGGTGTGTTTCTTTGGATCTGGGTTCAGGGTTAAAGGGTTTGTTTCACTTGTTTGGGTTTCAGAACCAGAATGTTGTACCCAGATTACAACCCCCTCTCAGGTCAGGGACTATGTATAGGGACAATGCCTGACTGCTATTTACCCCTCTGCAATCACAGTATGCCACTCACAAACCAATCAGGATATTTGGTCCCAGCAAATGATACCTGGTGGGCATGTTCCTCTGGCCTAACACCCTGCACCCATGTGGCTGTGCTGAATTGAACCAAGGAGTTTTTGTCCTTGCACACTTGGTTCCCAGGGTAACCTACCATGCCGCTGAGGAGTTGTTAACCCTTAGTGAGGCTACCCAGTATGCTCTTAGACAAAAGAGAGAGCTGATCACAGCTCTTACCCTTGCCATCCTGATGGGAACCAGCTTAGCAGGATTGGGAAAAGGGGCAGCCTCCCTAGTTACCCAACAACATTATTATGCGTATTTCTGCATATTAATAGATGTTCAAAGAATAGATGCCTCCATCACCTATCTACAGGAATCTCTGTCTTCACTGGCAGAAGTGGTGCTACAGAACAGAAGGGACCTAGATTTACTATTCCTAAAAGAAAAGGGCCTATGTGCAGCTTTGGGAGAAGAATGCTACTTCTATACAGACCACTCAGGAATTGTAAAAGATTCCATAGCAAAAGTCCATGAAGGCCTAGCAAAGAGGAAAAGAGAATATGAAGCCAACCAGAGTAGGTTTGAGGCCTGGTATTCCAAATCCTCTTGGTTCACCACCCCTCATCTCGTCCCTAATAGGGCCTCTGTTACTCTTCCTCCTGATACTCTCACCTTTGGGCCCTATATTATTAATAAAATACTCAAACATATGAAACAAAGGTTGAGAACTATACAACTTATGGTGCAGCAGGAGTATACTCCACTCAGGCCTTATACAACGAAAATGTATGATAATATTAGTAGGGCCAACAAAATATACGAGCTATACCAAGCAGGCTCATGATTGAGCCCCCTTAGGACCAAGAGAAGAAGGTAATGTAAGACCATCATCCCCTATTCTCAAAGGGATGAGAAGGAATTTCCTAGTAGAGTGTTTTAAAATCAAAAACCCCAGACTAGTTTCATATTCCCAGAAAAGATAGTGCCCTCTCCCAACTTGGGAAATTCCAGAGCACAAGGACGCCTAGCCACCTGGTGGAGACTGATAAAGATAGCCTGACTAAGGGGCAGGATGGCCTTGCTCTGAAAACAAAGAACAAGCTGACTAAGCAGGATGGGAGAGGGAGCAAAAACCTTGCACCCGTGCCAACCCCTTCTGACGGCCCTGAAGGGCTTGTTTGTAGCTTTTACCTTTAAAAAGCTAACCCAAGAGAGGGACTCTAATTCCTCTCTCTACCTTGCTGCGATGGAGTGTTGGAGACAGATTCTGAGCTAGCTTGCAATAAAACCTTGCTTTTTGCAGTCTGGACTTCTCTGGTTTCTGGTGGTCTCTCTGGGGGTTGTAATCTGGGCACAACACAGGGTGTGTTTCTTTTACTGGCTCTGGTTTCCGGGGCAGGGTGAGTTTCTTTGGCTGGCTTGTTTACACTACAAGGAGTAAAGCTACTAGACGGGAAACAGTGTTATTTCTCCGTGTTTGATAGCACAAGTGAGTGCCTTCCCATCATGCTGTGAAGAGTAACCAATTGCCATGGCAGTGTCATGTGAGGTTTGGTGGGGAGTCTATTAGACCCCTTTGACCTATGTCTCAATAAGCTATAACCCATTCCTAGCCCTGGAGGTTTTATTTTGTGGCATAAGATGTCTTAGTCATGTACAATTAAGTTTTATTTCTAGAGTTCTCATTCTATTGTGTTCAATTTTTTCTGCCAATATATGTACTAAATATTACCCTGTTATTTGAAGCCTTGTAATATAATATAACATCCAGTAGGGCTTCACCATTCACTGCTCATTTATGTGATTTATGTGTTGTGTGTGTTCATGTGTGTACCAGAACATGACTTAAAAGTGTCAGGGGCCAAGAACCAAACAAATGACTCATTGAACACATAAAGTGCATATATATATATATATATATATATATATATATATGTATACACACATATATATATATACACACACATATATATATATACATATATAACAAAGTATACTGCATAACTCACTGGGTCACACTATAGCTTCCATGTCTAGATTTTTCTTTGTTTGTTTGTTTGCTTGCTTGCTTGGGCTTTTTGGTTTGACTTTTAAATTTTGTATTGTGGGGGAGGTTGCAAGGACAAAGGGTAGAAACAAGGAATGGGGAGATGAGTGAGATTGGGATTCATGATGTGAAATCCATAAAGAATCAATAAATTTTTTTACAAAAAGATATTGTCTTAGTTATTGCTGTGGGAAAACACCCTGATAATGGCAACTCTTATGAGAGAAAACATTTAATACGGGGCTAGCTTGCAGTTTTAGAGGCTTAGTCCATTATTATCACGACAGGGAGCATGGTAGCAGGTATGGCAAGCATGGTTCCTGAGAAGTAGTCAAGAGCTACAACTTGATCTACAAGCAGAGAAAGAGAGAGACTGGGCCTAGCATAGGCTTTGGAAACTTCAAAAGCCACCCCCCCCCCCCCAATGACACACTTGCTCCAACAACTACTCCAGCAAGGCACACCTCCTAATCCTATCAAAGAGGTCCACTTTTTGGTGACTAAGCTTTCAAAAATATGAGCAAGCCTAAGAAGACCATTCTTACTCAAACCACCACCCATATCTAGTTGGGTTAGTCTTTCCTTATTATTTGGTGAGCCTATTTAGATTCCTTTCATATATGTACATATATATTATTTAGGAAGTATCTACAGTAGCAGGTTTCTTTTTTTCTTTTCTTTTCTTTTCTTTCCTTTTCTTTTTTCGGTTTTGATTTTTGGAGACAGGGTTTCTCTCCCTGGCTGTCCTGGTACTCATCCTGTAGACCAAGCTGGCATCAAACTCAGAGATCTGTCCGCCTCTGCCTCCTCAGTACTGGGATTAAAGCCATTTCTTTAATGGCTTTAATTTATATCTACTTCTGAGTAATTTGTTTCTATATGGCTTGAAAAGTCCTTTATGTTGGGCCCCTTCCCCTGGGAAGTCTGTTTATCGCCTGCTGACCTTTGTTAGCAAGTATATCTTGCACCTTCTGGTCTAACTGCAAGTTCCTTGTTACTGACTCCGCCCTGAGAACATGAACTTCTGAACCCTGGGTTTTCCCACAGTACTGCAAGCCCGTATATATAGATCACGTTCTCCTTCAATAAACAGCATTCTCTTAGCACGAATGACCCGCCGTGTGGTGTTTCTCTAAATCCTCAGCTCCTCGCTCACAAACTGGTACTGTGGTAGCACTGGCACTACACCTTAGTGTCAGTTGTCCCTCCCAACATCACATCTTTTACCCTGCGTTCCCACTCCCTCCCTCTTTAATCCTCCTATGTTTCCTTTTTATCTTTTTTATAACATTATGAACCTTTTCCCTCATCCCCCTTGTCCCTTAATTACCTCTGAGGGGATTTGGATTGAAATAAACATATCTAAAGCTTAAAAGGTAACATCCACAAATATGAGAGAACAAGAAGTATTTGCCATTTTGAGCCTGGGTTATCACAATCAGAAGGATTGTTTCTAGCTCTATCCATTTATCTGTATTTTCATTTATTTTTTTATATTTTTATTGAAAATAATTTTTCATACACTATATTCTGACGACTGTTTTCCTTCCCCCTACTGCTTCCAGATCCTCTAAGCCACTCAACTCTCTCTCTCTCTCTCTCTCTCTCTCTCTCACTCTCTCTCTCTCTCTCTCTCTCCCTCTCTCCCTCCCTCCCTCCCTCCCTCCCTCTGCCCCCTCTCTCTTTCTCTCTCTCTCCCTCTGCCCCCCCCCTCAAAAAAAAACAGCCAAACAGCCAAACAGCCAAACTAAATAAGCATATGCTGTATGAACTAGACATGCAGGACCCACAGAGAAATGACTGATGAACTTGCCTAAAGGTGAGATGGTCCTTTGGAGTTCTTGCTACATAAAAGAGTCTGCCAGACATTCTGCACAACACAGAAAAAAGTGACTGACAAACTGCCAATATAGGTGGAACTGTTTTGAAATTTCCTGCTTCATGGAAAAGTCTGCTGGATACTATGGGCCAGTAGGCTGAATATGGATGCCCCAATGGTAAAAAACTTTGGATGACTGTCCAGGCAGTGAGATATCTCTATCAATTCTAGAGTTTTGGAAATTGCTTATAATGTACTTCCTGTTTACTTAGGTAATATTATATCTTTCCAGAGTCTTTGATGGAATTGAAGAATTTATAGTTATAGTTTTTCTTAGTTATAATAAGAGATAAAGTAGATATAAATATTGTAACTGTAATTTTTGCTTGATATCTGTTTTGTTATATATAATTTTACTATGTTAAAGTTAAACCTTCCTTTTTATTTAAACAGAAAAGGGGAGGTGATATGGGAGTCTCCTCTGTGTGCTGTGATTACCATTAATGAATAAAGAAACTGTTTTGGACCTATAGCAAGGCAGAACTTAGGTAGGCAAGGAAAGCTAGGCTGAATGCTGGGAGAAAGAAGGGAGGAGTCAGAGATAAACCAAGTAGTTTGCCAGACACAGGTACCCAGAACTTTACCTGGTAAGCCACTGCCACATGGTGATACCCAGACTAATAGAAATGGATTAAATTAATATGTAAGAGTTAGTCAATAAGAAGCCAGAAGTAATGAGCCAAGCAGTGATTTAATGAATATGGTTTCTGTGTGATTATTTCGGGGCTAAGCAGCTGGGAACTAACTAGTGGCCTCTTTCCTACAAGTCTGTTTATTTGCTGGATTATAATTATAAATTTATATATGTTGACCCATCCCTGGATTTCTGGGATAAAGCCAATTCAATCATGGTGGATGATTTTTTTCATATGTTATTGAATTTGGTCTGCAAGAATTTTATTGAGTAATTTTACAATCTATGTTCATAGGGATATTGATTTATATTTTAATTTTTGGTTGAGTCCTTGTGTGGCTTTAGTATCAGGGTAGCACTGACTTTATAAAAAGAATTAAGAAACATTTCTTCAATTTTTGTTTTGCAGAATTTTTTGAGAAGTATTGTATTAGTTCTTCTTGGAAGTTCTGTTAGAACTCTGTGCTGAATTCATCTGACCCTGGAATTTTTTTGTTGTTGGGAGATTTTAGTTACTACTTCTATTTGCCAGGGATTCCATAATCTGTTTAAATGTTTATTTTGTCTTGATTAAACTAAATGGATCATATATATCAAGAAATTCATACATTTCTTTTAGATTTTTCTAGTTGGTAGATTATAATATTTTTTAAGACAGGGTTTCTCTGTAGCTTTGTAGCCTGTTCTGGAACTACCTCCTGTAGCTCAGGCTGGCCTCAAACTCACAGAGCTCTGCCTGTCTCTGTCTCCTGAGTGCTGAGATTAAAGTTGTGCTCCACCACTGTCTGGCCAGATTTTTAATGTATGTTATGATTCTCTTGATTTCCTTTGTCTGTTACAGTTTTTTTCCTTTTAATCTTTTATTTTATTAATTTGGATCTTGTGGTTAATTGGGTTAAAGGTTGCCAAACTTGTGGTACATTTTAATGCTTGTAAATTATTTTTTTAAAGTTAATCTGCAACTTTTATTATTCTATGTACTTTTTTCATTAAAACAACTCAGAACCCCATGAATTGCAATGATTATTAAATTACCATCTAAAAATACGTTCTTGGGGCTGAAATGATGGCTCAGCAGCTAAGAGTACTACCTGCTCTAAGAGGGTATGAATGCTGGTTTAGTTCCGGGCATTCACATGGCAGCTCACAACTGCCAGTAAGTTCAGTTCTAGTGAATTCAACGACCCTTTTAGTTTTGGGGGTAATACATATATGTAAGCCAAACACTTTATACATGTAAAAATAAACAAACACCATCTTTTGAAAAATGCTCGTATTTACTGTGCTAACAATCCTAATTTAAAAAAAATTGCTATTCAGTGTTGGAGAGATGGCTTGGAGGTTAAGACTTTGATATGCAATCGTAAGGGCTTACGTTTGGAACACAGCACACATATAGCAAGCCTGCAAACCTTTAACTGCCTGTAATGACAGCTCAGAGGGATCTGACATGCTTTTCTGGCCTCTGGGTCCAAGTGTGAGCACCTGCACTCATATATATTTGCACACTCACCCAGGCACACATAAATATTCTTACAAAGAAGCTATTATTCATATTTTACTGAATTGCTGTCATGTTATTACATTAATGTCTTTAGGATCTGCCAGGCATGAATGTACAGTCTTGAACCATGGTCTGTAGGAAGCTTCTCAACAATACCTCCTCACTGGTTTCTTCTCCATTTTCTTATATATGTAGCTAAGGTGCCTTAATGAGAAGAGCACATGGATGGATTGTCCCATTTTGTGTTCTTAGCTTAGGTATTACTTAATCTATTAAAGAGAGACTCTTACAGCTAGGCACTCAGATTGCACCAACAAAATACGATAAGCAAGAGAAAGGCAGAAAAAGCACACCAGAGGCCATGGTACACTCTGCTGTACAGCATTTGTTTAACACGAGGCCCTTGATTCTATCCCTGCCACCTCATACCAGAAAAATCCCAAATGAGCTCATTCACAATGAAAACCTTTCAGTCAACAACACAGAAGGAAAAAACTGCTCTCTGAGTGTGGCTGGAGATTACAAGCCGTGCCAGCAACTTGGCTGCAGCTTGTTAGCGAAGCCCTCGACCCCCTGGCATCCAATGAGAAAGCCATTATTTTTCTTCATTAGTTGTAATTCTTTGGTGGCTGCTGTGCTTGTAATAGCCCTCCTGCAACTCCGCTGGTTTGGATTGACTCGGGGACGCTGGGAGGGATAGCCCCCACTGACCTGATACACTTCATAGATCCTCATTATAGCAAAAATCCAAAATGCTTCCCCAAAGAAAACACTCTGGAGCAAGCTCATGCGCCTATGAGCAGTAGATGGATGAGAGGTCACTTAACCATTTTTAGAGGTCATTGGCCTAAACCCACAACTCTTCTTGAGAAGCCCAGTACACAGTTATTCTCCAACAGGCCATGCCTTGCTGTCTTGTCCCTCCTTGGATTTGGATAATGCCTATGTCAGCATGAAAAACCACCAAGTCTTGTGCTGATCTGTACTGACATACACGTGGATTCTTCACAGCTCTGATAGCAAAATTGAATTCCTACATTCAATAGTTGTTTCACGCAATAAAAATATAATCTTTCAAATTTTCTACTATATGTTTCCCATCATTAAATGAGGAGAATTATGGGATTGTGATGCTGTGGGACTCGAGAGGCAGCTTTTTATTAATATTCATAAAAACCACACCCCTGTTTCCTAGAAGAACAAAGCAAATGGTGACACTTGTATTAACTCCCAGTTAGTTCATAGTCTGCCCCTGAGCATCCATCCATGGTTTGCACTATTCTGGTTTGTGTGCTCCTCAGGAAATAAAGGAGAATTTCTAGACCCAGGAGATGTAAATTTTAATTAGCATTCAATGAGAAGCGTAAGAATACAGTGTGTGTATTTACCCTTGCACAAGCGCTTCTGCTCTGTTGCCTATCTTTGGCAGATAAAGAACTTACCTAGAGAGGTGGGTGTGTTTGGGGTAATGGGAAAATAGGTGAGCTGGAAAGGAGAAAGAACTTTCTGCCCATCAGAGAAACTAGATATTGAGAGAGGGAGAGAGAGAGAGGGGGGGGATTAGGTTTTCAACAGTAAAATTTGAACAATGGCAGAAGAAAAAGGCATGTGTGAAAACCAAGATGGGGTTGGAGAGATGGCTCAGAAGTTAAGAGCACTGGTTGTTCTTCAGATGACCCAGGTTCAATTCCCAGCACCCACATGGTACTCCAGTTCCAGTTATACTCTCACAGATACGCATGCAAGAAAAAACACTAAAATAAAAAATAACTTTAAAACATAGCTTAAAATAACAAGAAGACAAAAAAGGAGTATTCTTTTGGAATAACAATGTTTTATGAGGTTGAAACAGAGACTGGGGTACATGGGGCAGGCCTAGGTGATGGGAGTGGAAGGGTATGTGTATACTTTTGTGACTCCCAGGTACTTAAGCTTGTGGGAAGTATCATTTTGGAATGTAAGTTTGTCATTTCCTTCACAGAGTAGAGACTGACTTGAAAACACCTCTGGGGCTGGGTAGGCATGGCAGTGCTCTGACTAGGCTGGCAAACCTTAGGGTTGGCTACTGGTGGTCAAATGCAGCCTGAAGTTGTCTGCAGAAGTCAGAAAGGCCTGGAACATTCTGTGAACTGCAGCTGATTCTCAGTTACTTAGATCTCTCTAACTTTCTAGCCCGAAGTCAAGTACCTATCCACCTTCCCCTTCCCCAGCACCTCCTTACCAAAGATTTCTGAGTAGCTGAAGCTTCTAGGTCCAAGAATCCTCAGGTAGTGGTAGGAACTACCTTTGGGTCCTGCGGCTAAAACTGGTGGATCTTCAAAGTGCTCAGATCTCTGGCAGCTTTCTAAGACTGATTAGCTCTGGGACAAGAACTTCCGTGGGAGCTGACGGTGGGGTCTAATGAACGAGTGGCCAATTTGTTCTCGGAGAAATCTAAGCACCAGCAACAACGACCCTCTAAATACACTGACTTCCCTTGTAAATGCAGTTCTCTTTCTTATACATGCGGGCGCATGGTGAGAATTAAAGTCCTGGCATATATCTGTGCGCCCAAGGAGACCCCAGTTCATGCCAGACCTCAGCTCTGCCATCAGCGGGTCAGTGTGCCTCAGAATTGAATGGCCATCGAATCGCCCCGAGGACCTAGTTAAAACAGAGATTGTTTTAGTAGGTCTTTGGTAGGGCCTTTGATTGTGCGTTTCTAATGTTTCCAGGTGGACCCTGGAGTAGTGAGACCCTGCTGTGTTCCCGCTTTCTGCATTGTCATAGTTTGAATTGTCACATTTAGGTTCTGGCCTTGTGGAACTGAAAGTGGGAAGTTCCTCTTGATGTCTTCAATGCCAGACCCAAGGTGGCAGGTATCACATTTGCTCATGCAGCCCTGTAAACACCTCCGAGTCCCTATGAAACTGCACAGACATCTGGGAAATGTAATCTCCCTGGGCAGCGGTGTGTACAGCCGCAATCTGTTACTATCAAGAGCGTGGAGCAGATGTTGGCAGACACAGCGCAGCCCCCTGTGCTTTAATCTTTCTGTACCTCCTCACGTGCCTCTGGGAGACCTCGAGTGTCTCCCAATCAGGAGCGGGGCACTCAGAAGTGTCCAGGAGGATTTCCAGACCTGGACTTCACAGCATTCTCTCTTTCAGAGAACACTTGAAAAACCTCTCCAAGAATTCCCGAGTGCAGAGGCGGCCTATTTAGGAGACGAGACTCAGACGCTCTTTCCATTCTTCTGACTTTGGAAGTTGATGAGATGACTAGATTATGTTGCTTCAAAATCTGCTTGTTTAATGCTTTCTGTCTGGGTGAGGATAAATTAATGCTTCTAACTCAGTTTCGTGTCCTGCGGGCTGGATCAACTGTCCTGCAGATTCTCCAGTCTGATAAGAGAGTAGTATAATAAGGCAGCGCCGATAGCGCTCAGCCAGTCTGGGAGGTGAATAATGATCACAGTACATCCGCGCGCGATAAAGCCCCAGTTTATTAAGCAGACAAATAGCAGCATTAGGTGGTCAAATAGCTCAAGAATAATAGTGAGTGAAACCTTACTGTTCTTGACTGATGATATTTGCCTTTCCATTTTTATTTACCTGATTGAAAATCTGTGGCTTATTCACTGAAGGAAAATTCCCTCTCCCCAAATTCTTCTCAATAGTCAAGCAAATAAGAGAGAATTAACTTAAGCTAGATGATAGTGTCTGCTTCAGGCGGAAGCAGAGAAGGCTGAGGAGTCATCGAGAAAACAGTCCGCTGCAGTCTGTGCGTCATAAATACTCGTGAAGGGCGGGATCCGAGGAGGCTCTCTAGAAAATTCAGTGTGCTTATTCCTCCTCAAAGTGCAGGCTTAGGGACTAGTGATTCCAGGCTTAGGGACGAATGATCCCAGGTTTAGGGACAAATGATTCCAGGCTTAGGGACTAATGATTCCAGGCTTAGGGACTAATGACCTTCCAGTTGGACTCTGCTCAGCAGGGCTTTTACGCTTTCTTTGAAATGAAGAATTTCAATGTAAGGCAAAACTGAAAGAGAACTGGAAATTAAGCCTCCCGCATCCTTCCATTAGCCCAACAGTCGCTTCCACTCGGCCCAGCCTGATGTTATCATTTGTGCTTTTTAGAGGAACATCTGTATTTAAGGAAGAAGTGTAGGGACCGAATCACTTCATGCAGATGCTTCGGAAGGAGGCAGCAGCCTTGTGAAACATAGGATAAGTTCCCTCTGGATTCTAAATCAAAGGATATCAATTGTGTTCCTGCTACTTAACTTTCCAGTAAATACGGTGATGAGAAAAGGCGATTGTTGAGAGAGGCCACCCAGACTCTTGAAATAATCACACAGAGACTATATTATTTAAATCACTGCTTGGCCTATTAGCTTTTGCATATTTCTGGCTAACTCTTATATTGTAAACTAACCCATCTCCGTTTATCTGTGTATTTCCATATGGCTGGGGCTTACAGGGTAAAGTTATATCCCCAGCGTCTGTCTCTGGTGGGGCTACATGGCATCTCCTTTACTCTGCCTCCTTTCTCCCAGCATTCAGCTTAGTTTTCCCCACCTAGCTCTGTTCCACCCTGCTATAGTCTCAAAGCAGTTTCTTTATTCATTAATCAGTAAAAGTAACACATATAAAGAAGGACTTCCCACATCAGGTGATGACAGTGACAATGGCCCAGCATCTATGGAGGGCATTCTGAGAACCTGACACCATTCAAGGAATCTTCCACATGTCCCACACTATCCTGTGGAAGTCTTTGGACCAGGCACCAAGGTTAGTGTTCTCTCTTTCTTCTTCCTGCAAGTGCTATGGACTGAACCCAGGACCTCACACGTTAGACAAGCACTCCACCACTGAACTACATCCACAGTCCCAAAAGCTTCATTTTACAGGAAACAATGAGATGGAACAATGCCAAAAATCTCTCTGAAGGAAATCCAGCTAACTTATCAGACTGTTCATACAGGATACATTTCCTCTTCCTGAACATTCACCAAGAGGCATTTCTCAGCCCTTCTTATCATAAGATGTAGCCCGTACATCAAGGAACAGTGCTGGAATATGAGATAAAATGTTTAAAAAGGGCTCGCCACAGGTCCACCTTCTGCCAGCGGCATATTGACTACAAGTGGCCCTGGGGATGGTGGGGCCACAGGTGGAAGGAGCCAGAAACATCTTCCTTGGCATACCACAATTATTGCATTCAGGGGTTATGTAGGCCCTATCTGGAGGTGGGACAATGGCTTGAAGGAGGTGTCTAGTTGACAGTCCTCCTTGAGTAAGTTTTTTGGAAGGGCAGATGTGGCTCAGTGAGAGAGTGCATGTTTGGCATGGAGTGTAGAATGGCTTTGGTTTAACTTACAAAATCTAAAAGGAAAGAAAAGAACATTGGGAATGAGCACTAGGAACAGTCAATCTGGATGCCTAAGCTGATGCCTCCGGAAGTCCCTGGAAGGCTGAATTCTATGTAGTTCCTAAGGCAATCTGAGAAGAGTGTCTAGGTAAGTGTTCTCTCTTGGTGTTGGTAAATATTCCACCCAGGATCAGAGCTTGCTGCACTAGTGCTGGGATTTCCTCCTCTCTTCCATGAACCCTACCTCCCTTCATATCTCTCTCCTTTCCGCTTGCCCTGCACTCCTCCCCATCTCGCCTTGACTTGGCCACCTTCTGGAGATTTCCAACCTTCCAGATGATCTTTGTGCTGTTTATGTCTGGATGAGATGCCACCTGAGCCAAGCCAAGCTCAGCATCACTCACCCTGTCTCTTCCTGGTGTTACCCCCTCCTCCTAGCATCAGCCTTGCCTGCCTTGAGGGGTTTCTATACAAGTGAATTTGGGTCTATAAAACGGGTTTTCAAATGTATAGTATAAAACAGATATTGTTGGATTGGAGATGTGGTTCAGTTGGTACAGCGCCAGTCTCACAAGCATGAGGACGTGAGTTTGGATCCCTATACCAACTTCCTTAGCTCCCTCCCTTAGTCCTCTTTAGTCCCTGGGAAGTTTGATTTCTACTCTCATGTCACATATGCATATATAATTTTATATGTTTGTATAAAATCTAAAAACTTCAAATGAGAAAAACTACACAATCTGCCTTTTTGAGATTGTCACATTCACTTAATATGATTATCTCTAGTTCCATCCATTTTCCTACAAATGACCTAACTTCAGTCTTTACATTCTGTAAAATATTCCACAGTATATCTATATCACACTCCCTTTTTCCATTCCTCTGCTGTTGGACACCTAGGTTGGTTGCATACTTCAGCTGCTGTGAATGATGCTACAGTAAACATTGGCATGCATGTGTCTCTGTGATGTTATCTTGGAGTCTTTTTGGTAAATACTCAGGTGTGGTGTAGTGGGTCAAATGGAAGTTCTAGGCTGTTTTTTTTTTCTTTCTGGAAAACTTCACACTGATTTCCATAGTGGCTGCACCAGTGTGCATGTCCTTAAGTTGGAGAAGTTGTGTTGTAGATGTATCCACCTGGCTGGGGACCCTGCAGTCACTTGTTTTCTGCATCTTGATTAGTTATGGCTTTTTTGCAATGGTCTCCTGCTGCAAAAAGAAGCTTGATTGACAGCGGGGAGCTCTACACTTATCTGCGGGTAGAAAGAGAAGTATTTAAAGTACAGTAAGAAATTGTTCTGGTTTAGTAAAGTGGTGACAGTAATTTCTCTAAGATCCATGACCTCACTAGTCATATATGTTCAGCCAGGTTTACAGTACCAGGCATTGTTTTCCTCCCATTAAGTCAGTCTTGAGTCCAATTAGGCAGTTGTTGATTATCACTAGGACTTAACTAACACTATTGCATTGTTAGGGCTATCTTGCCATCCTGGTCATTATTGCAGTTCATAAGTATCATAGTTGGGTAGGAATATTGATTGTTTTCTTCTCCTAGTTTTACCCTCACTTTATGTGAAGATATATATACACTTGCATGTATTGTATGTAATTTTAGATAAATATAAAATTATTCCCTATGTTGAAAATTTTCAAGTATTCTTAGTTTTATTTACCCCCACCCCCTCTTTCCTTCTGTATTGTACTCCCTGTTGACTCCAGAATTAAAGTCCTAGTCAGAGTCCTATTGCTGTGAAGGGGTACCATGACCAAGGCAACTCTTAAAAGAGAAAACATTTAATTGGGGCTTGCTTGCAGCTTCAGAGGGTTAGTCCATTGTCATCATGGTGGGAAACATGGCAGCATGCTGACAGACATGGTACTGGAAAAATAACTGAGATTCAGATTCACAGGCAGCAAGAAGAGAAAGATTCTAAACTTGGCTTGGACTTTTGAAACCTCAAATCCCACCTCCAGTGACACATTTCCTCTACAAGGCCTTACCTCTTCCACAAGGCCACTCCCCTTAATCCATCTCAAGTGGTATCACCCTCTGATGAGTAAACCTTCAAATTTATGAGCCTATGGGGACCATTCTTCTCCAAGCTATCACAGTTCCCCTCCCTGTTTTCCTGTATTCTGATATTTTCCTTTCTAGATCACCACCATGGCCCCCTTTTACTTTCCTTGTTCCTACAGTTATTCCATACTATATGTTTACATATGAAGATTTGAAATAGGGGAGCACAGATGAGAGTTGATGGAGGAGGGTTATCTGTCTATGTGTTACTTTCATTGGTTAATAAAGAAACTGCCTTGGCCCTTTAATAGGACAGAAAATTAGGTAGGCAGAGTAGACAGAACAGAATTGTGGGAGAAAGAAAGCAGAGTCAAGCAGATGCCATAACTCTCCTCTCTGAGATGGAAGCAGGCTAAGATCCTTCCTGGTAAGACATCACCTTGTGGTGCTACACAGATTATTAGAAATGGGTTAAGCAAGATGTGAGAGTTAGCAGTAAGAGGCTAGAGCTAATGGGCCAGGCAGTGTTTAAATGAATACAATTTGTGTGTTGTTATTTTGGGTGTAAACCTAGCCGTGTGGGATCCAGGTGGGATGAAAAGCAGGCCTGCCCGCCGCTCATTCTAGAGAGTATATATGACATTTGTATTTTCTAGGTCCAACCATTTACTGTAAATTTCATTGCTTCATTTTCCTTTACAGCTGAATAGCATTTCATAGTACTTGTGTACTACATTGTGATTATTTATTTGTCAGTTGAAGGATATTTAGGTTGTTTTTATTTCCTAGTTATTGTAAATAGAGTGTTGAAGAATATGGCTGAGCAAATACATGTATAGAAGGGCACTGGGCTCTTTGGATGTAGGCCAAAGAGCAGTATATCTAGATCATATGATAGACTTATTGTCAACTCTTTGATAGTTCTCCATATTGATTTCCAGAGTGGCTATACCAGTTTACAATCCACTAACAGTGATTGAGGGCTCCCACTTTCACTAGCATTTGCTTTTTTTTTTCTTTTTTGGCATTACCATTATGTAGGCCCATATTTCTGTATGGTGTGACAGCCAGGTGCCAAAGCCATAGGCCCCATCCAAGGGGGTCACGTAGCTCTGCAGACAAACTGTCTTAGCCTCAACAATAGCCAGGATGTGCTGCTCCTTCTCTTTTGTTATAAATGTAGATCACCTGGGGAGAGGTGTTGGCTGAAGCTGATGACTTAAGGGTCAGGATGTTTGGTGCTCCTTTTTTTTTGTAATTTGGAGGATATCTCATAGAGTGCTAATTCAGGCCTACGTGACAGCTAGCATACTCGACAAACAGGTAGATGCGGACATGACAAAAGGCTATTCACCTGGTTACCTAGGAGACAGCCTAATGTATTTTCCCACTCAGTTTATGTGTTGGTATAAATGTTGGTTGGAGAAAAAACATGGGGAGATTGTCAGGAGAAAAGACCCTGAGATGCCCTTCCATGATGACCATGTAAGTTGTGTCTGATTATTTCTTGTGGCTCTGTACCAGTCCAGTTAAGGAAGATAATTTTCTGTGTTGGAGCCACACAGGCTCCAACACCATTATGACTAGGGTAAGATAAAGTCTCCAAGTTGTATTAATTTGCATTTCTCTAATTATTAAGGTTGATGAGCACTTTTTGAGATATTTCTTAGCCACTTTTACTTCTTCTTCTTTGAATCTTATGTTCAGATGTATTGCCTATTCTGAATTGGGTCATTCATTTTTCTTGACTCTGTTTTTTTGCATTTTTATATATTCTGGATAATAATTTTTGTTAGATGTGTAACAACCAAGATTCTTTCCCACTCTGTGGGCTTCCTCTTTACTTAGTCTCAATTGAGTATTTCCTTAGCTGTGCAGAAGCCTTTTAGTTTCCTGAAGCTTCATTTGTCAAATGTTGGACTTAATTCTTGGACAAATGGAGTTCTATTTAGAAAGTACTTTCCTATATACCTCTATCTTACATGGTACTGTGTATGGGGTGAAAAGAACCAAGCAAAAAACACCCTGCCTTGACTAGACCCAAATCCAGGGCTTGAAATCCTACCAATCCCTGAGCTTGTCCCAGAGTCAGGCTACTGAATCCTACCAATCCCTGAGCACAGAATTCCACCAATCCCCAAGTTTGAGCACAAAATACCACCAATCCCTGAGCTTGATCCAGCATCAGGCCACAAAAAGCCACAAATCTCAAGCTACCCTGGAGATCTCCCTCCCCCCAAGAAACCCTATATAAGCTTTGTATCCTGTTCAGTTTGCTGTTGCTTCTCATCCTAGAGGCAGCCACCATCCTGGAATCTTCTTTCCCAATAAACCTCTTGCGTGAGGTTTGTTGTGCGGTGTGACATTTTCACAGAAGCCAAACAGGAGTGGACATAGTGGAAAACCCTGTCTGGTTGCTGATTTCAATGGGATGACTTGGAGATTTTCTCTGTTTAGAATAATGTTAGCTGTGGTTTTACCATACACAGCCTTTATTTATTGATGTGTGTCCCCTCCAGTCCTACTCTAGTCCTAGAACTTTCATTATGAAAGCAAGTTAGGTTTTGTCAAAGCCTTTTCAGCACCTGTTGAGATGATCATGTGAATTTGACTTTAAATTCATTTATATGATTTGTTATATATTTATGTATCTATGTTGAACCACCTTGCATTTACAGAATAAAGCCAATTTGATCTTGGTGGATAATTTTTTTTCTATGTGTCAGTATTGAGGTCACTGCAGCAATGTTGTATTAAAGAATGAAAACACAGACTTTCTCTTGGATTTGGTTGACCAAGAGCAAGTCCAAATTTGAATTTTCCAGTCTTCTCCCTATGTCATTTTTCTGTGTGCACTCTGTGGTTACTGATCTGCCTGTTGTTTTTTTTTTTATTCTGTGTGTCTGACCTGTCTGTTCCTGGCTCTATCTGATATAGTGATTTGTGTTGGTTGTGCTCTGTATCTGTGTGCATGTGAGTCTGCATCCCTGCCTGTGTGTCTTTGGGTCGGTGCCTATCCCTAACAAAGGGCTTTGCTCTCTTTATAACAAAACTAGAAACATGGCATGGGTGAGATATTAGGGATAATTTTTTGCAACTATCTTTAACAAAGTTCTTTAAGGGAAGTAGTTACTTTACTAACTCAACTGACCCAGAACAGCACTCAAAAATGCAAGCAGATGCTGTCAACCTACATACACATGTAATTTCCAACATTTGTGTGACATTTGTTTAAGATTGCTTTCAACCTTTTGGCTGCTTTCAGCAAATGATTACCACAACACACACAATGTATTATTCTGGGTCAGGGGCATGGAACAGTGCATAAATTAAATCCATGCCATTTTTAGTTTATAAAGCTGATTGCATGGAAAATTTAAGAAATAGTAAGGTTGCTTACATTGTTCTCTTCAAAGCAGGAAAACCTCAAACAGGCTGAGTAAGCAGTAGGACAGAAGGTTAAGTCCATAACCATAATGATTCTGTTGTATGGCCAGACATATTTTCAGAAAAATGTATCATCACAGTTTGTAAATATTGAATAGATATGGAGAGAGTGAACAGCCATGACTTGTTCCTGATTTTCGTGGAATCACTTTGAGTTTCTCTCCATTTAATTTGATATTGGCTGTGAGCTTGCTGTATATTGCTTTTATTATGTTTAGATACATTCCTTGTATCCCTGATCTCTCAAAGACTTTTATTATGAAGGGGTGTTGTATTTGTTGAATGCTTTTTCAGTTCCTAATGAGATGATTGTATGTTTTTTCTTTCAGTTTCTTTATATGGTGGATTACACTGACAGATTTTAGTATGTTGAATCATCCCTTTGTCTCTGGGATGAAGCCAACTTGATCATGGTGGATGATTTTTTTTTTTTTTTTGGTTTTTCGAGACAGGGTTTCTCTGTAGCTTTGGAGCCTGTCCTGGAACTAGCTCTTGTAGACCAGGCTGGTCTCGAACTCACAGAGATCAGCCTCCTTCTGCCTCCCAAGTGCTGGGATTAAAGGCGTGCGCCACCGCCGCCAGGCTATGGTGGATGATTTTTTTATGTGTTCTTGGATTTACTTTGCCAGTGTTTTATTGAGTATTTTTTGCATCAATGTTCATGAGGGAGATTGGTCTGTAATTCTCTTTCTTGGTTGAGTCCTTGTAGTTTGAATGTCAGAGTAATTTTGGCCTTATCAAAAGAGTTTATCAATGTTCTTTCTGTTTCTATTGTGTGGAACAATTTGAGGAGTATAGGTATTAGCTCTTCTTTGAAATTCTGATAGAATTCTGCACTGAAACCATCCGGCCTTGGACTTTTTTTCTGGGAGACTTTTGATAACTGCTTCTATTTTCTTAGGGGTTATAGGTCTATTTAAATTGTTTATCTGGTCTTTATTTAATTTTGGTATGTTGTACCTATCTAGAAAATTGTCCATTTCTTTAACATTTTTCCAATTTTATGGAGTACAGGTTTAGAAGTATGACCTAATGATTCTCTGGATTTCCTCAGTATCTATTGTTTTATCCCCCTTTTCATTTCTGATTTTGCTAATTTGGATCTTATCTCTTTGCCTTTTGATTAGTTTAGATAAGGGTTTGAAGGTGTAAGTCATAAAAAATCCCACACCGGTTTGGAATTATGATTAATAGAATAGTTATTTATTTAAAGGGGAAAACTTACAGATCACCATCCCAGACAACAGCCCTCTGCACAATCAGGAAAGAAGCCTAGTCACCAGAAGCAGAGCTGGAAGCAAGAGAGCAAGCAGAGGGCAGTTGCTGCTTTTTTAAAGAGAGAGACCACGCCCCAATGGGCTGGTATCTCAGTGGCTATTGGCTGAAGGAGCAGAAGGAGCTCCAGCAACACCTCTCTCTTTTGTTTAAATAAGAGAGTTCTAAACCTTAAGGATATTTGTACTTATTGTATATAATTTCTAAATAATAAACAAAAGGGTTTATTTTGTTGATTTTCTCAAAGAACCAGCTCTTCATTTTATTGCTTCTTTGTATTGTTTTCTTTGTTTCTATTTTATTGATTTCAGCCTTCAATTTGATTATTTCCTGTCATCTACTCCTCCTGAGTGAGTCTGCTTCTTTATGTTCTAGAGCTTTCAGGTTTGCTGTTAACTTTCTAGTGTGAGATTTCTCCACTCTCTTTATGTGGGCACTTAGTGTTATGAACTGTCCTCTTAGCATTGCTTTTGTAGTGTCCTATAGTTTTGGGTATGTTCTGCCTTTACTTTTGTTAAATTCTAGGAAGTCTTTAACTTCATCCTTTATTGCTTCCTTGACCCAGGGGTAATTTAACTGAGCACTGTTCAATTTCCATGAGTTTGTAGACTTTCTGCAATTAGTATTGTTGAATTCTAACTTTAAACCATGGCGATCTGATAAGATGCAGTAGGTTATTCAATTTTTTTGTATCTGTTGAGGTTTGCTTTGTTATTGAGAATGTGATCAATTTTAGAGTAGGTTCCAGAGTTGTCAAGAAGAAGGTCTATTCTTTTGTGTTTGGGTGAGATGTTCTATAGATGTCTGTTAAGTCGATTTGAGTTTTGGTATTTATTAGTTCTCTTATTTCTCTGTTAAGTTTCTGTCTGATTGACCTGTCCATTGGGGAGAGTAGGGTGAAGTCTCCTCCTATTAGTGTGTGGGTTTGATGTGGGATTAAAACTTTAGTAATGTTTCTTTTACATATGTGGGTGCTCTTGTATTTGGGGCACAGATGTTCAGGACTGAGACTTCATCTTGATGGATTTTTCCTGTGATGAGTATGAAGTGTCCTTCTCCATCTCTTCTGATTGATTTTAGTTTGAAGTCTATTTTGTTAGATATTAGGATAGCTACACCCACTTGTTTCTTGGGTCAATTTGATTGGAAAAATTTTTTCCATCCCTTTATTTTGAGGTAATGTCTGTCTTTGAGGTTGAGGTGTGTTTTTTTATATACAGCAAAAGGATGAATTCTACTTTCATACCCATTCTGTTAGCCTGTGTCTTTTTATAAGTGAATTGAGTCCATGGATATTAAGATATATTAATGACCAGCGATTGTTAATTCCCGTTATTTTTTGGTAGTAGTATTTGTGTGTTTTCATTCTTTGGGTTTTACTGGTATGCGGTTATCTCTTGCCTGTGTTTCTGTGCTTTCAATTAGCTTCCTTGGGTTGGAGTTTTCCATTGAGTACTTTCTTTGGGGTTGGATTTGTAGGTACGTATTGTTTAAATTTGGTTTTGTCATGGAATTTCTTGTTTTCTCTATCAATGGTGATAAAAAAGATTTGCTGGATATAGTCTGGGCTTGCATCCATGGTCTCTTAGTGTCTGCAGCACATCTGCAGATCTTCTGGCTTTCATAGTTTCCATTGAGAAGTCAGGTGTTGTTGTAAGAGGCCACTTGTTCATTTCTCAGCCACCCAGACTCCTGAAATAATCACACCAAAACAATATTATTTAAATCACTGCTTGGCCAATCACTTAAGAGCATTACTAGCTAGATCTTACATCTAATATTAACCCATTTCCAGTATTTTATATTTTACCATGAGTCTCGTGGCCCACTGTCAAGGTTCTAGCATGTTTGTCTCTGGCGGCGGCTCCATGGCTTCTCTCTGACTCCACCTCCTTTCTTCCAGCATTCAGTTTAGCTTTCCCCACCTAGCTCTACTCTACCCTATCACAGACCTAAGATTGTTTCTTTAGTAACGAATGGTATTCACAGAATACAGAGGGGAACCCCACATCAGGGTGTAATTTTGATAGGTCTGCTTTTATATGTTACTTGGCCTTTTTCCTTTGCAGCTCTTAATATTCTTTCTTCTGTATGTTTTGTGTTTTAATTATTATATTTCAAGGGAACTTTTCTTTTTGGTCCAATCTATTTGGTGTTCTGTAAACTTCTTTTACCTTCATAGGCATCTCCTATAGTTTGGAAAAGTTTTATTCTGTGATTTTGTTGAATATATTTTCTGTGTCTTTGAGTTGGAGTTCTTCTTCTTCGATCCCTATTATTCTTAGGTTTTGTCTTTACATGGTATCCCAGATTTCCTGAATGTTTTTTGTTAAGAATTTGTTGTATAAACAGATGGAAACAGAGGCAAAGACCCACATTGGAGCACTGAACTGAGCTCCCAAGATCCAGTTGAAGAGTGGAAGGAGTGAGAGTATGAGCAAGAAAGTCAAGACCATGAGGAGGTCATCCACTGAGACAGTTTGCCTGAGCTAATGGTAGTACACCAATTCCAACTGGACTGGGAATGAACAAACATGGGAACAAATTAGTCCTTCTAAATGTGATTGACAGTTGGGGCAGACTGAGGGGCCACAATAGTGACATTGGAATTTGTCTCTACTGCATGTACTGGCTTCTTGGGATCCTATTCTCTTTGGATATATACCTTGCCCAACCTACATGTAGTAGGGAGGGTTTTGGACTTTCCACAGGGTGGGGTGCATTGCCCTCTCTTAGGATTGTAGGTGGATGGGGTGGGAGAGTGGTGGAGGGAGTAGGAGGGGATTCGGAGGAGGGGAGGGAGTGGGAATTTAGATTGGTATTTTTTTATTTAAAAAGTATTAAATAAAATTTTTTTAAAAAATTTGTTGTATTTATCATTTTCTTTCACTGATGAATCTATTTCCTCTATAGTATCCTTAACATTCATGATTCTTTCTTTCATCTCTTGCATTCTGTTGGTTATGCTTGCATTAGTGGTTCCTGTTCGTTTATCTGGATTTTACATTTCCAGAATTCCCTCAGTTTGAGTTTTCTTTATTGCCTCTATTTCAGTTTCATGTCTTGAACTGTTTCCTTCACCTGTTTGATTACATTTTCTTGGTTTTCTTAAGTTTCTTTAAGAGATTTGTTGATTTCTTCCATTTTTTGTTTGTCTTTTCCTCCATTTTTTAAGGGATTTTTCATTTCATTTTAAAGGGTCTCTCTCATCTTCATGAAATTATATATAAGAATGTTTTCTTCTGCTTCTTCTGGGTTAGGATGATCAGGTCTTCCTGTTGTATGACCACTGGGTTCTTCATTACCATGTTGCTCTTTAGGTTGTTGAATGAATTTTTTTATTGATGCCTATCCATTTCTTCCTCCAATTGATGCTGGGAATGTCTTTGCCTCTTGGTCCAATTCTTGCAGTTGTTGTCTGTGTCTCAGGGAGCTGCTGAGGTCTCTCTTGGCCTGCTCTCTTGGTTAGCTCTGTGTAGTTGAAGCCAGTGCCTCAGCATTCCTCTGAGGTCACAGGGGATGGGTAGGTTTGGGGGTAGAGTGGGCCCTGTAGCTTACAGGGTACAATCGATGGGGGGTGGTATTTGAGCAGTCTACCTGCAGGAAGCTTTCTTGTTGCCTGGCTGGTGAAGCTGAGGCAGGTGGGAGAGGGGGCCAGGGTTTTGCCCCTGTTATGAAGGCCTAGAGAGTGGGGTGCCCAGATGGCTGGCTGATCACTCACCTCTTGGTCCACTGTGTGCAGTTACAGCCTGTGCCTCAGCATTCCTCTGAGGTTGCGGGGGATGGGTGGGTTTGGGGGCAGAGTGGACCTTGTAGTTTACAGGGTCCAATTGTAAGTTTTTTAAAGGCTACTGTGAATGGAATTGTTTCCTTCATTTTATTTTCAGCAAGTTTGGCATGAGTATATAGGTAGGTTAGTGAATGTTTTTAAAATCTTGACATTCTGGTGAAGTATGTTCACCAGGTCTTAAGAGTTTCCTGGTGGAGTCTTTAGGGTCTCTAATTAAAGAATCACAACATTTGCAAATAAGAATACTTTGTTGCAGTGAATTATGAGATTGGCCTGGTCCAGATGCCTTGAGGGGTACTTGTCATAGGTTTTTCAGGTTGGAGTCCACGGCTCCTACGGCACTGTGTACCTTCTAGTTCCAGAAAAACCAAGGCCCTCTGTCAGGCAGTGGTGCATTCAGGTGCCTAAGTGTCTTTGTGTTTCCTTAGAAGTCAATGAAACATCTAGAATCTCGGCAGACAATTAGTATTAGACATTAATCTGTGACAGTAGCTTGCAGCTTGCAACTGTCATTATATCCTAGTAACCACCATTATATTTTGGTTTTGATAACTGTATAAAAAGTCTGGTTGCTTGAAGTAAACCTGTTCCAGCCTCAGTCTTGTTGAGACTCCTCCAACCCAGCCTGATCTTAATTCCCACCGACCCTATCAGGAGACCCTGGTTCAGTAAAGGAGTGCTGATACTTACAGGTGGTGCCAAATAGGCCCTGAAATATGGGAAATTAAGAATAAGAAAAATAAAAAGTTGAAGTTAAGAACTCTTGGTTGTGATGCACACATAAGTATGATAAAATAGAAGATTAATTCATTGCAGATAAAAATGGGACAGGCAGTGTCTATGGAGCCACATTTGTCTGCTGGCAGAAGCTGAAGCGAGACACCATCAGATGATGAAATTCCTGGAGTCCATTAGCAAACTTCAGTCTTTTTTCCCTGAAGAGGGATCTCTGGGTCCCAGACCTTGGTCCTAGCTCAGAAGAGTAAATCCAGGGAGAATTAGATGCAAGAGGACCAGAAAAAGTTCCTAGTGATGATTTTCAGTTTTGGAAAGAAAGAAAACAGTAATTGATAAATATGACACAGGTTGAAATTAAAAGTGAAAGGGATCAGGAAAAAAGCAGAAATAGCAGTGGTGATAGAAGAAAAATTAGAACCCAAAGACATGGTCTAGTTTCTCTCTTTGTGATGAAGTTGGCTGTCATCCTCCTGGTGATGTTTTTACCCTTCCACCTCCTGCTCCAATTCCCTGTGCTCCTAACCTCCAGCCATCCAGTGCATTTCCTGCCAACATGGAGACTTTTCACTGCTCAGCTTCTTCTCCTGCTGAGGCTATTAAGGAAGTTCCTCGACCCCTGGTGAAAGAGTTATTCCATTTTAAACGTGATATAAGTATCTGATGCAGGAGGCTCTGTACTGAGCCCAGGAGATTGGAGGGGGCATGGAAGGACCTCTCTTTTTGCAGAGAATGAAACACCCAATCCTAGTAACTCAGGGTAGCTAGTTAAAAATTATATACTCATTTCACTTAAGGCTCTGAAGGATGTCAAGCAGGCTTGTGCTCAACATGGACCAACTGCTCCTTTATTTTGTCTCTCCTTGATTCTCTTTCTGGAGAAGCATTTCTTCCTTCTGCATGGGAGATTTTAGCAAATGGTTGTCTTACTAGGTGTTTAGAGCTGACTATTTAGGAAAATTTCAGGACCAAGCTATTAGAAATCAACAAAACAACATGCCTCTAACTTTTGAAATGTTAGCAGGAGAAGGCATGTATGGCGATGTTCAATGACAGATTACATATCCTCCCAAGGCTTATTGACAAATAAATATTTTTGGCATGGTGTAACTTGCCAGATTCTGGAAGAAAGACAGAGGAACTTTTAAAATTAGTCAGAGGCCTGATGAGTCATATCAAGATTTTGTTTCTCGCCTTTTGCAGGTGGTTAGTCACCCGACGGTTGATGGAGAGGGAGGCAGAGATCTTATGAAATGAAAAGTTTTAATGCTGCATGCCAGACTGACATCCATCCCTCTTGAAAGAATGGCGATATTAATGATTACATCTGCTTCTGTGCTCTTGTATGCTAAAGGGTTATCTCTGGCTGCAGCCCTCCAAGGGCAGATGGTACCTCAACTATGTCAGAGATTTATTCCTATTGCTTTAAAGAGAGCTTTGAAAGGTGTTTCCTCTTGCCCTTATGGGGGACTTTAGATACATTGAAGCCGAAAATTCCTTCACACATTTCCACATGCTGTAATGCTACACATACAGGTTCAGTCCCCCATTCTCTAGGAGACAAAAAATCAGGATTATGTTATATGGATGACACTCTGCTTTATGCTGAAAATAGTGGAATTCTGGAAGATGTGTTTGCTGACATAAAAATTGGATTAACACATATGGATTAATTACAGCTCCTGAGAAAATTCAGCACTCTACTCCAATTTTATATCTAGGAAAGTTGACAAAGTCTTCAACAATCACTACTCAAAGGGGGGAAGTCAGGAAGGATATCTTCAAACCTCTAAATGATTTCCAAACACTGTTAGGGGACATGAATTGGGTTAGACCTAGGTTAAAAATTCCCACACAACTCTAGTCTTTATTTGACGTTCTTAAGGGAAATCCTGATTCCTCTTCTCCTAGCGATTGGACTGACTGAGCTTGTATGGATGGCATTACAGTGTGTGGGAATGTCCATAGGAATGCTCAGTTTCAGCCCAGCTCAGGTCCCTATGCATTCCTTTGTTGCTAGTTATCCCTTCTCTCAACATCTGCTCAGTGATGCTCTGAGATGAGGGGCCAAAAGACATCTGGGATGACAGAAACATCTCTTTATCATCCCTAAAACAGGTTACTACTCCACACTAGGTACTGGTTGATGAACTATAATTATGGGAAGATCTCACACAAAGTGACTATTTGGACAAGAGTCACCAAAATTTGTATTCCTTATGATAAAAGCACTGAAACTTTTGAGGCATACTTCAGGTGACTCAATACTGACTTCCTCTTTATATCCTTTTCAAATTGATAGTCACTTTCCTTCCAGCAAGCATATTGATTTTGCATCAAAACATGCCCTTTTATTTCCTAAAAGTACCAGCCTTCAGCTGATACCCTCTGCAATGTGGTATTTGTAGATGCCACAGAAGACGGCAGGGTACCCTGGTTTCTAGAGATGCATTGTTGGTCTTTACTCACTCAGGTGTTTTTGGACATCAGATGGAATTGCGCATGGTTTACACCACTTTGCACCATTGCCTTTGATCTATGAACTTATATTCTGATTCACAATATGCATTCCTGGCAGTGAGCATCAAGAAACAGTATGGACCCTTTAATCAGGTACCCTTATTCATGGTTTATTACAATTAATTCAACAGGAACTGTAGACATGGAAAAATCCAGGTTATTTGGGCTATATTAGGTCCCAGTCTAACCTAGGACCTTTGCATTACCTGAAAGAGATGCAAAGGCAGGCTCCCTTTCACTGCTCTCTTTCCCTAGGTACTAACAACCTGAAGGGAGCATGAGAGCCTCATACACACTTTCATCCACATGACTCAGCACTGATCCAGACGTCCTTCTCTAACTAAAGAATATCCTCTCTGGATACTTAAGAAATGCCCTTCATGTGTGAGAGTCAGTATCATGCCTCTACCATCTTATGCCATGACTCCCTAAGGATTATTGTCAAGTCATACGTGGCATGTGGACGTTACTCATGTCCCCAGCTTGGGAAGTTAAAATATGTTCATGTCATTGTGGACACTTACTCATCACTCATTTTCTGTTCCCTATCAGGAGAAGCAGTTAAAGATGTTGTTACCTTTGACTCAGAGCTTTAGCTATTTTAGGTCCCCGTAAAATATTGGAAACTGATAATGGTCCTGCATACACTGCCAAGCATTTTCAGAAAATGTGACATTATGTTGTAACCCACATCACAGATATTCCATATAATCCTCAGGGTCAATCTTTTGTGGGAAGAATTGATTGCCAACTTCAGTATTGTTTAAAAATAAAGAAGAGGAAAAGGGTAGTATATCTTCTATTTTATATACTTGATTTTTTTTTTAAAATTTGGGCCAGGATGGTCTTCCTGCTGCAGAACATTTTGGGGATCCCTCTGAAACAATTCAGGGTCATGATCCTTTGGAGAGATGTCATATCAGGCCAGTAGAACATCTGGATCCAGTAATTCATGGGAGTCAAGACTATGTTTGTGGGTTTTTTCCCCCTCAGGGTGCTGAGAAACTGGTGTGAATGCCTGCAAGACTGACTCTATCTGTGGAAGATGTGCAAAGAGGTTCAAGAGCATCTGGAGAGACCTGAAGAAAAGAGAGCAAATGGGGTGACTGAGTCGTCAAACTAAGAGCTCTGGAGGACCCAGAGGACCCAGAGGACCCAGAGGACCTGGATTTGATTCACTGCACCAGTGGTGGCTGGTGGCTCACAACTGCCTATAACTCCAATTCCAGAGAATCTGATGCCCTCTTCTGGCTCTGTGCACACTGCACACACTGTGCACACAGAGTGTACAGACATAAGAGCAGACAAGGCAATGATACACTTAATAAAATAAAAGAATTGATGGAGGAGGGTCATCTGTCTATGTGTTACTTTCATTGGTTAATAAAGAAACTACCTTGGCCCTTTGATAGGACAGAAAATTAGGTAGGCAGAGTAAACAGAACAGGATGCTGGGTAGAAGGCAGTGAGGTAGATGCCTCAGTCAGACACCATAGAGCCAGCCACCAGGTCAGACATGCTGAATCTTTCCTGGTAAGCCACCACCTGGTGGTGCTACACAGATTATTAGAAATGGGTTAAACAAGATGTGAAAGTTAGCCTGTAAGAGGCTAGAGCTAATGGGCCAAGCAGTGTTTAAAAGAATACAGCTTCCATGTAATTATTTCTGGTAAAGCTAGCCTGTGGCTGGGAGCCAGGCAGGACAAAAAGCAGGCCTGCCCGCAGCTCCTTCTACAAAGAATTACGGAGGTTATTTCCAATACTTCTGCCATAGCCTCTTTTATAACATGTTTCTTAATCCATGTCATGATTAACCATTACATGGTTTGTCTTGGTAACAATGAGGCATTGGATAGTCTTTGAAAGCTTTCAACCCAATATCTAGACTTTTAGACGGTACCCAAATTCTCCCAGTTATTACAACACCTGCTCGGATCTGTCCCACTTAAACATGAAAACAGTTTTCTGTGCTGCTGGTCAGTCTCATCTTCCAGAAGTAATGCACTAGCATTGAGGAGCCAGACGCAGCCCTCTGTGCACATCTGGAGTTCACTACCAGTATAAAACCCACAGCTATACTACCATCACAAACCCAGATGTCTGCCTCCACTCAGAGTCATCAAATCATCTTGCTGGAGAATGGTGTCAGTTTAAAAGTTGGATAAAAGAGTAAATATAAGTAGGCAAATTCATCAACCATCAGGAAGACAGCGTCTACATGAAAAGTAGTATAACTGTGCCTATATGTTCAAGAGAACCAAATCTTACTAATTCCTTTGGCTTGGAAGAGAGACTGGCTAGATTGAATAAAATATATAACAGGTAGTTTTTATAGATAGAAGCTCATCGTCTATCACATCTCAAAGTACAGAGCAGAAAACAAAAGCCTTTGCTGTGTGTGGGACCCTGGGGACTCTTGCAGACCTCTTAAAAAGAGCATATTCTCAGAGAAAGAGAGAGAGAGAGAGAGAGAGAGAGAGAGAGAAATGCAATCTAATATAGGATATTCCTAGGTCAAGAGTCTAACCCCACAACCCAGGAAAGCCTGAATTCTTTATAAGAGAACAATGAAAAAGGTAGGAGTAAGGAGAAAATAAATATACAGATCACAAAAAGAACATCACTAAACTGGCTGCTGCCTTATCTGATAGCTGGATTTCATCCCAAGTCTCGGCAGCCTGTCTCACCCTGAGAGTGCCTTTGTCATGTGTGGTCCTTTTCTTGTCCAGGTCTTCTTCAGGGAGATCAGTTTATAGATGACAGTCTAGTTCATGGTCAGTGCCTCACAGGTGGAATCCCAGGTCCAGTCCATACCTTCTGGTGGAAATCTCTTCTCTCTGCAATAACTGATTGTTGGAAATTATCTGTGGATGAATATGCTGAAGACACCCTGTGAGATAATGTGTAAAAGTCACTGGGAGTGCATTGGTTTATCAGCGACAGGGACATGCTGTGGGAGGAAACTTGTTCAGCTATGTCCCTTAGACTTGAATCATTTACTATCTTTGTTGAAACATAGTTTGTTTATACTGTGATATTTTTCTCATGTTGTAGAAGAGTCAAAGAATAAAGGATTAAATCCTATTCATGCTTATTTACACACACACACACACACACACGCATTCATTGGGCATTAGATATTTGGTCTTGGACTCTCATTTCCACAGCTTCTGGAAACAATTGAGAGTTACTGGGAAGTAGGAACTAAATTCAGAGGGATAAGGAGCAAACTTATTGAAGTGTAAAGGAAGGGACCGAGGTAACATTTTCCTGGAGTTGCCTGAAGTTTGTACTGGATGTGTAGGTTGGACTAGGATGTCTATGTGTAAGCTGTGGACAGCTGGACGGTTGTAAGGGCTCAAAAATGTGAGCCTATTTCCACCTAGTCCAAAGGTCAGAGAGTTAAAACTTACCTCTATTCCTTCAAGGTTATTGTACATTTCTACCTCAAACAAAGGTTCCACTTAGATTTAGATCAGAGAGTTCTTTTTTCTCAAGGTTATTGTCAACAAGTGTTGATAATAATATCCAGACCTTGTATTTCAGGAATAGGGAAGTAGATATGTTTCTACTCCAAACAAAAGTCTAAGGATCCAACTAAGTTCCCACACCCTTAAGAAGATAATTATGGATTCAACCCAGGGAGTGGTTTGCCTACAGAATATTTTGGTCTAGGGTATGAGCATTACTTGCCTTGTTCTAGCAATGAAATGTTTACCTAAGAATGTAGCCCATAGCCTTCACTTAGTATGTTCATTTCCTTGTATCATGTTAATGCAGTTTTTTTTTTTAAAAAAAATCTTACTCCTACCTCTTGGGGTTAGGGTATTTTAAGCAATCAGAAATTAAATGTGGGCAATTTTCAGTATTCATTGGAACTACCTCTTCGTACTATCCTATGTTTTCTGTTTTATTATTTTATTTGCATCTTTGTACTCTTTACTTATTTTTTGTGATTCCCCATGCTCCTACCCTGGCAAGTGATACTTTTGTCGAGGCTGACCCCCACCAGATGGTACTTTTGCTGAATGCCTGACCTATAGGACAGTGAGTAATAGTGAACTGCAGCAGCCATGCTCTGCAAGCATCTTGTTGGATGCCTCCATAATCTTAAGGAAAGGAATGAACCTTGAAAATGGCAACATTATGCATCAACCTGGGTTAATTTGATTTGAATGAAAAAAATAAGGAAGTCACAGTGTCTGAAGTGGGCAAGTGGCCTTCAAGATTTGCAGGGTCAGATATAGCTATACTCATGCCTGTGAGTCATTATAGGAAGTACAGTCATAAAAGGACTTGTACGAGACCAAGTGCACAGAGGACAGGTGCATGCATGCAAGGATCTTCCCTCAGCAGAACCACACAGATGCACGTATTTTTCCTCTGCCATGAGTTACAACACACGAGTACTATGGCAAACATGACAGAGTCAGAGTCTAGGAGTTCTTTTGTGTTGGTCATATAAGCACCCCCATCTCACAGATACCCATGTCCCTGACTCCTATAAGGAAGGTGTGTTTGTTACACTATGCAAATTAGCTCCTGCAAAGACCATTTCTTACCAGATAATGGTGGCAGTCCTTCCAAACTTGAAGCTCTGTGACACCATCAAGGGCCAAGCTAGTAAACATGTATTCTGAGCCATGTATTAATTAATTAATTAGACCTAATACATTATCTTTTTGCATTGTATGACTTAAATTATAAGAAGATAAGATAAGTCATAACTGTGTGTTAGACTGTCTGGACAGCAGTGTGGTTTTGACTGGTCCTTTCTCTCAACTATATAACCACAGGAACTGTAACTTATACAGGTAACTGACTGATAACCTAGAGGCTAATACAACTAAAAGAACTGATACATTATTTTTCCCAACTGAAGAGGGACATGCCATATCACAGAACCACATGGATGAGCATCAGTGTGGAAAGGAGACAGAAACAAGGAGATTATAGTTGGTGGCTATGGTGTTTTCCATGAGAGATCTGAAGTGGTCTGTGAGATACAGGTTAGAATTAGCTAAATGAATAACATTTGCAGGAGTTGGATGGTGCAGGAGAATTGTCTGTATTCTGTCAATCATTTTTTAAATAAATGCTGATTGGCCAGGCAGGAAGTATAGGTGGGAAACCAAACAGGAAGTAGAAACGATGCAAGGAGAACAGGAGAATTCTGGGAAGGAGGAAGTTGATTCCTCCCACTCCTGCCCAGATCACCAAAGCAGCAGGATGTGATCTGCCCCACTGAAAAAGGTACTGAGCCACATGGCTAAAACAGATCAGAAAAATGGGTTAATCAAGATGTGAGAGTTAGCCAGTAAGAGGCTAGAGCTAATGGGCCAATCAGCTTTGTAACTTATAGAGATCTCTGTGTTATTTCTTTGGGGCTTGCCGGCTGTGGGGTACCAGGCAGGACAGAAACCCCAACAAACGGCCCCTTCATGTTACAGTTGGACTTTTATCAGTGGTCTCTGGTTACTTTATATCTGCATGTTGGTTGATTTTGAACAAGGAAACTATTGGCTTCATACATGCATCTTATAAAGAAGATGATTGGAATGTGGACTTGCAATTCATTGGTTTGTATGTGAAAGGCATATTTGCATATGACTTGTTTATTCAGTTTAGGAATTAACTAGCTGTGTTAGGAATGGTCTTTCCAGCCTGCAAGAACCCCAAAGGTCAAAACATAATAAAATCAAAAGTCTTATTTCAAGTTCTTACTGTACAACAGCCACATGTTCATTTACAGTTAATTAAATCCAGCTTTACTGACCAGATTTGAACAAGGAAGCATTCCTCTCAAAATGACTAAAAACACTATCGGGATGGTTAACCACAAGTGGTAACAGTGTCGCTTGGGCTTGTCTGTAGCTCACTGTAGAACAAGCTAGCTTTAAACTCCAGAGATCTTCTTGCCTCTGTTTCTCAAGTGTTAACTAAAACTTATGCCACCATACCCAGTGTCATAGGCTTTTAAGAAAAATTATTGATGATCATTTAAAGAAAAGTTTCAGAAACTTTTGAGAATATGCTTAGAAAAAGAAAAGAAAATTTGTATGTAGGTGTGTATACACCTATGTGAATATTCCTATGTGGATGTAAAGTGTGTTCAGGTGTGCATGCAAGTATGTGTGCACACAGAAGTCAGAGGTCAATCTCTGATGTCTTTCCTTAAGAGCTATCCACCTTGTCTTTTGAAGTCAGGCTCTCTCACTGGCCAAGAGGTCACTGGTTAGAGTAGGCTGAATAACCAGCTAGCCCTAGGGACCAGATTCACTTGTCTTTGCCTCCCTAGCACTGGGTTTACAAGTATGTGCCACTATGCCCAGATTTTTGCCTGTGTCCTGAGATCAGACCCAGGTCCTTAAGTTTGTATGGCAAGCACTTTATTGACTGAGCTATTTCCCTAACTCCAAGAGAAAGGATTTTTTTAAAGTAGGTAGAAGTGCATGCTTTATGAGGATAAATGTAAGTCATTTGTCAATATTGGTTAACAATTTGGCTTAGTTGGGCTACAGACTAAAATAAATTCAAATGAGTTAGGATAAGGAAGAAGGGGGCTTAATTATTGATTGTTCTTAGGTGAATGGATTGAAAAGAAATGGAGAGCTTTCTTTTGAATTGGAAGATGGGGTATTCAAAGTCATGCAAGAGAAAGATATCTTTTCATTAGTACAGGAAAAAATCCCCCCAAAGCTGACAAATTGCATTACATAAAGCTAAGAATCTTTGCACAGCAAATGAAATAATCACCATAATTATGGATATCCTAAAGAGGAGAGAAAATATTTGCCAACTGTGCATCAGACAGAGAGTAAATATCCAGAATATATAAAGGACTACTAAAGCCAAACATGAAAATAAATTCAACATAAGTAAAATAAACAAGATAATACCTGAATATTTATTTTTATATTCATTTAAAATTCTAAGATGCTATTTCACCCCAGCCAGAATGGCTGTTTTCAAGAAAACAAGTGAGAACAAATGAGAGTGAGAATGTGGGAGAAGAGGAATTCTTGTTCACTGCTGGTGTGAATGTAACTTGTGTATCAATCACTACAGACATCAGTGCAGAGGTCCTCAGAGAACTGAAAATAAAACTACTGTGTGACCCAGCGTCTTAGTGACTGTCTTATTGCTGGGAAGAGATGCCACAACCAAGGCAACTCATAAGAGAAACCATTTAATTAAGGCTTGCTTCCAGTTTCAGAGGGTTAGCTCATGACCATCAAGGCAGGAAGCATGACATTGGAGTAGTAGTTGAAAGCTTTACCTCCTGATCAGCAGGCAGCAAGCAGAGAATGAGAAACAGACTCGGCCTGTCTTGGGCTTTTGAAACCTCAAAGCCCACCCCCCCCCAGTGACATACTTCCTTCAACAGGCCACACCTACCACAACAAGGGCTCACCCTTAATCTGTCTAATCTTTCTCAAAGAGTTCTACTCCCTGGTGACTAAGAATTCAAATAAATGAGCCTATAAGGACTACTCTTACACAAGCCACCACACCCAGCTATACTAGATTTAGATATAAACCCAAAGGATTCTAGGTCAACACACCACAGAGATACTTGCATATCTATGTTTGCAGTTGCACTGTTGACAATAGTCAGGAATGAAACCAACCTATAAGTTGGTAATAAAGTTTACAAATAAACACTTATGCACAGTGGAATTTTATGCAGCTCTAAAAGAAAATAAAACACAGTATTTGTAGAAAAAGGAGGCTTAATTGGAAATCATTGTGTTAAGTGAAGTAAGCTAGACTTGGAGATGCAAATCATATACATTTTCTTTCATATGTGGAAACCTAATTTAAACTCTTGTACATGTACACACACACACACCGCAAAACTAGAAAAGAAGAGGTCTTGCTGTATGTCAGGAATAGAGATGGTAACAGACTATGTGTATGTAGTAGCAAAGCATACGTGGGAGTGTGTGGCAAAAGAGAGGGAATCAGGTGGAAGGAAAAGAGGGATGAGATGGGAGATTACTGGGGAGGGAAGCAAATGAAAATGATGTGCTTTTTCTCCATCCATCTTCTCTACCTCCCTTCTCCCTTCATCCTTCCTGCTTTCCTCCCTTCCCTCTTCTCCTCCACAAACACATACACGTACACCCAAAAATACTAGCGTGAAACCTGTTGCCTTGTATCCTGACCTAATGTTTTCAAGTGAAGAAAGAGAGTGGGCTCTTCATCTGCTTATAATGGAATGAAGATGATTAGAACACTTTGTCAGCAAGAAAGGGAATGGAGATGCTCGTAGGGAAATAGTGCACGAACAAGGAGAGAGACTGGATATTGAGAGGAAAGGGAAACAAATCCTTCCGACCGTGTGAAGAGCAGATGGCTAAAGGGGGCAACAGCACAAATATCTACCATCAGTTCACAGATTAATCAAAATGTGGGATGCTCACACATTTGAATATTATTCAGTCATAAAAAGAAATGAAATCCTAATAGACACCACCTTGAAGACATTATGTTCAATGAAGTAAGCCAGGCATGCCACGATAAATGATGTAGCTTAATGTGGTCCTTAGAAAATTCAAATGGATAAGGGCAGAAAATAGGAGGGTAATTAGGAGAGGCTGGTGGAGAGGAGGGGACAGGAGTCCCTCTTCATGGCCATCGAGTTTCATGTGGAATGATTGAAAGGTCCCATGGATAGGTAACCCTGGTGGCTGCATAACATTGCTAACATGTGCAGGCCCCTGAACTGAAAATGGCCATCTGGAGGTTGTGTATATTTTGTAAGAAAAAAAATGGATGATAGCTGATCAATGACTTGAGATAATAATGGGAACAAGCCATGTCATGGTAATATGGTGATTGGTGAAGTTGATACCCAGTGATAGGTGGTGTAGAACTTTCTCCAGAGCCTGTGGTCCCATTACTTCTGGTCAAGGGCTGTATGAATCGAGGAAGGTAAGAGGGGAACTTACACAGCATGATAACTTGCTCACCTGTCCTGAAAAATAAAGGTGAGTACCTATGATGACAGAGCACGAAATTGTTCTCTGGTGGGTGTGTGTTTGTGTGTGACATATGGTCTACTTCAGTGTAAAATCACAGTGAGGGCAACAAATGGCTCAGCAAGGAAACATGCTTGTTGAAAAACCTGATGACTCCAGTTCAATCTCTAGAAGCCTCGTGACAATAGATGGAGCGAATCAATTCCACAAAGTTGTACTGTGACCTTCATCTGTGACCTTCCCTATTATGCACACAGATATGCGGAGACACACAATAATAAGTAAAACCAAATAAGACCATGGTAACATAACTAAGGGCATAGAACAAAAGTCACACATTTTATAAGAAAACTATTGGATTAGGCACCCACAGCTGTGTAAGCATCACTTGATTGTTAGAGCCTGGGCAAGTCATTTCCTTGCTAAGTCTGCTTCCTTGATTGACCTACAGAAATAATGGAGTTATTTCTTTTACTGCCATTCTTGAATTTATTTTAAAAGTTTGCACATGTTATCATTGTCTCTAATCAGCCTACAAGTCACAGGTCAATCTTCATTATACTTTTATTTCCATTTTTTCTAAGGCGTTGAAATAACAAATGTTCATTTTGCCAACCAGCTACACAAAGAAGACAAGCACATGAAAATTTCATTCACGGGAGATTCTTGCTGCATGGGAAGAATGTCTTCCCTGGACAAAACATGAGAGGAGTGAAGTTTGTTGTGAAAGTGAGCATTGTGTACCTACTTCACCAACATGGGTGCACGCAGTGATTCTCATTTCTGGAGTATCGTCGAGTGCTTCTGGATAAGACTGGCTTTTGAATCAGTGACTTCGGTAAAGTACATGGACCTTCCAGTGTGGACAGACATTGCTGAATCTTTTGAACAGATAGGCCTCTGACTAACTGTTGAAACAGAACATCAGCCCCCATTTCATGGGGCACTCCTGTTCTTGGGCTTTTGAGATCTTGCCTAGATTCTGCACCAGTTACCCTGATGGAACTTGCATTGAATTTCTCTACCAACTTTTTTTGGGAGGCTCCAGCTGTTGGTGATAGATTATGGGACTTTTCAGCCTCTACAATAGCACAAACAAATTCATATACATATGTTTCCATGGCTAACTTGTTTTTTCACTTCTGAAGAATGCTGGGTAGAACATTTGTATATGCTATTCTTGCTGGGTGAGATCCATTTTGTCTGCAGCAACCACTTTGCAGTTACGACAGGACATGTCGGAATGGCAAGCCAACACTAACTATTTAAATAAAAATTTAGAAACACCTGGATTTTTATGTTTCCAGATGAACTGGACAGCTGCCTACCTGGGAATTTCTTTTGATAATTTCTATTACTAGAGCTATTTTCCTTAGATGTTTTCTAGCCCAAAGTAATCCAGATTATATAATTCAATATCTTAAAATAAATAAGCTCATTAGAAACAATGGGGAAAAATTATTTCGGCATACCCTCATCCCATTATTAATGTGCTTCTATGTGCCTGCACCTGCTCTCCTCCTGTATCAGTGATGAATGATCCCTGTTCTGATGTTCTCTGCACATGCTCCACCTCTTCTGCCTACTCAAGGATGGTACTCTATTCCGTATTGTCATTTTTCCTGACTTCTGGGTTGTCCCCACCCCATACAAATGGAGAGTGATAATTCTCACTCAAAATGCAGCAGAAAACAAGACAACCCACCCCTTGACTCCATCTGCCAGAATGGTCACTAACCCCTTTGCTTGATAGTCATCATGCCCAAATTCTTTCCTGTCCTTCCCCTTCTCTACCTACCTGCCACAGAATTCCCTCTTGACCCAACACATTCACAACTCTAGTCCCCACTACACCTCACAGACCGACGTTCAGTGAAGGCACCAATGACCTCCATGTTACTAGCCCAGTGGCCGGCGGTCATTCCACACAACCCCAGGAGCTTTCGACACAACCTCTGCTCCTATGTAGAGACACTGTATGCACTGTATTCTTATTATATTTTCTCTTGTGGGTCTTCCTCCCTGCTGTCCTTCCCCATCATCGTCCTTTGTGGGGTCTCGACAACTTCCTGACCACCAAGTGTCAGAGTAACTCAGAGCTAAGTGTTTATCACACTTCCATGCTCCATTCCCCAGGCAGTTTGATTTAACTGAACTCCATATATTTGAACCCAAAAGGTCTACACAGGAACAACAGCATTCCCCATTGTCTAACATACATTTAAACTTAATTTTTGAATGAACATCTCAAGTTTAACATTCTCTGAAATTAGTGTTTATTTTTTTCTCTCACTCCATGTCTCCCTGGCTTTTTTATTCTCAGTGAATGGCATGCCCATTATTTCACATGTTTTGTCCAAAAGTCTCAGAATCACCCTTGATGCATTTTGTCAGCCAGAGTTTAATGGTTTTACTTCTGCTGCTTTCTGGGCCTCTGTCAACGCTCATCCATTTAATCAAAATGGACTCTAAATCAGTTGTGTGAATTTGGCTATGAGGATATTGGTCACAAAGGTATCATTTCTTGGGCTTGAGTTATTTAATACCACAAATAAGTCATGGAATCAACTAGATGAAAAGTCTTTCCCCTAGCACAACCAGAATAAGGATTATTGATGACTTCTTTCCTAATACCTTTGTGAACAGTGGTAATAACAGCGAGGTCTGCTTCTCAAGTTTTCTACGAGCTTGCTCCTGACTCTTGCTTAAGCCCTACCAGCGCAGGCGTGTGGCTTCCAATCTTAATATCCACGTACATAATGCCGCATGGAGTGCTGCTGAAGACTCGGTTTAACCTTGATGCCTCCCAGGAACAGCAGGCAGCCATAACCTGACCCTTGCTTGGCCCCTCACCGAGCAGAATGCTGTGGCATGCATTAAATATTTAGCAGCCTACCCCAGTTTAAAACAAACGGAGGTGATCTTTTCAAATTGTCAGCAGCTCCACACAGCAACTGAAGAATGACTTTCCTGCCTCATTAAACATTTAGGCTACTTCTTGGCTCATGCAGGTGCCTGTCATCACAACGGCAGACAGAGTACAGCCGAGCAGGCTTCCTTCTTAGTCCAGGGAAATGATCGTGTTCTTAAAGACTCTCTCTGGCAAGGAGACGGGAGCTTCAGAAAAAGGATTACGCTAATCACATAAAATTGGCACATATTTTCAAGAAATACATATAGGAGCATATAAAAAATGTCTGATGATTAACAATGGCATTATGACCATTTATTTCAGTTTTGGATTATATTTTCCTCTTTATCATTTGCTTTATCATTGATGAGAACACAAGCAATTTCTAAGGGCTTAGCTGAAATCATTTATAAACCTGAACAAGCAGTCACAGTTATCATTCAAAAGGCACCAAAATCACAACCTCTTCTCCTATCTTGTTCCATTACATTAGTAGCTATTTGGTCCCCCTAAACTTACAGTATCATTATTTATTTATTTAGCCAAAATCATTGTCTCAATGGCATATATGACACTGGTAATCAACTTCTAGATTTTTGTTGCTTGTTTTGTTTTGGGGTGTGTGTGTGTGTGTGTGTTTTGTTGCTGTGTTTATTTTTTAGATGGGGTCTCACCTAGCTAGCTTGAAACTCAATATGCCAACCATGAGCTGGCCTCATGGCTCCTCCCAAGTGCCAGGAATGAACACATGAACTATGACTGGCTTCAGCCTCAGTGTTTAACCTATATTCAAATAATTTCAGGAAAGAGTTGACTGTACTGGGGATTCAATGAGCAAGGACTCAGCCGATAATAGTCAGATAATAATGAAAACATGAACTGCTGGATGTTTGTGAAGCACTTTGAAATTGTGCTCACAAGCTGGTTCCTTGCTTGTTCTGAGACAAAGTCTCAGTGTGTAGCCCAGGCTGGCCTGAAAACATGATCTCTCTTCTTTAGCCCTTGAATGCTGGGGTTATGATGCATTCACAGGTTTAAACTCTTCACAAATGAAACTATTTTTAAATAAATAAATATTTGTTTGTTTGTTTATTTATTTATTTATTTATTTTACATCCCAGCCACAGAACTGCAGCTTCCCACTATCCTTCCAGTCTCTCCCCGACCCCTCTTTATTCCTACCCCCCAATCCACTCCTCCAACTCTGCTTAGGAAGGAGTAGGCCTCCAATGAGCATCAACAAAGAATGGCCTCTCAAGCTGGAGCATCGAGGCTAGGTAAGGCGACGAGGAGTTGACAAAAGTCTGCAAAAGAGTCAGAAACAGCCCCTCTTCCCACCATCAGGAGCCTCACAAGAGGATCAAGCCACATGACTTAATTACCATCAAAATTATGAATTTTAGGAGCCAGAGGGATGGCTAAGTGGTTAAGAGCAGTTGCAGAAGAGCCAGGTTCAATTCCCAGCACCTACATGGTGACACACAATCATCTGTAATTCCAATCCCAGAGGGTCCAGTACCTAGTCTGGCCTCAGCAGGCACTGCAAGTATGTGGGATGCAGACATACATTCAGACCAAAATCCATATACATATAAATAAGTAGATAGATAGATAGATAGATAGATAGATGCACATTTTAGGCCTAGGGAGATAGTTTCATCAGTAAAGTGGTTGCTACATGTGTGGGTTCCAAACTTTGATGCCCAGAACCCACATAAAAAGAGGGGCATGGTGCCACATGTTTCTAATCTCAACTGGGATGTAGAGGCAGGCAGATGACTGGCATTCCTTGGCCAGTCAGTTGGTGAGCTCCAGGCCAGTTAAAGACCGTTTCATAAAATAAGGTGGGGAGATTGGTGAGATAGCCAACATAGTGATGGTCCTTGCTCCAAATCTGACAACCTGAATTACTTCCTTGGAACCCCCATGATGAGAGGAAATAACTAATTTTATCTGTTACCTTCTGAGCTTAAGGTGGTGTGCATGCCCATCCGCGTAACTACACAAGTCAATATGATTTAAAATTTTAACAATTAAACACAGTGGACTGAGCCTGGGGAAACACACACACACACACACACGCACACACACACACACATCACATGTGTGCCACATGCACACATGTACGAGCATCCATCAGCTTGTTCATGTGTGGCAGTGCCAGCAGCTTCTCCAGAGTGTCTGTCTTTAGACCAAATGTTTCATAGTTCAGAATAAGTACTATATCATCTTATTTTCTGTCAGAGACACCATGAAGAGGATAAACAGGTTGCTGAGGCTTCCCCAAGGCTGGGCAGTAGTCAATTTATTAATCACTTCTGCAGGTTGTCACTGAGTCATGATCTGGCAGACATGTTGATGGCTGACTGAGTATAAGGGGGCTTCCATATCTGGGTGTTCCATTTTAAAGCAAAGCTAACAAAGAATAGATTAAATAAGTGGCCACTAATAGTTTGAGCCTAAACATTCTCTACGGTTATTCTCTGCTGCTTTTTTGACCATAGGATGCTTTGTCAAGGGTAAGTTGCATGCCATGGAAGTCATGCAGGTTTGTCCTAAACATCTGCAGTAACGACACTGAGTTTTCTAAATGCAGGTCAGCATTCTGCAGACCATAAGGTTCACTTCAGACAGCAGTTCCTGGTGTTTGGGTTCCTTGAGTCTTCATTACTGTCACTGTCCCAATACTGTCATTTGTCCATTGCATCCTTACAGGTGCCTTCACATCAGACCAAGGCTCAGTAAGACAATTGCTCTGGTCCCCTGCCATGAGGCTGCTCTGAGAGTTAGTAGGCGGCCCTTCCACATTTACTTTTAAATCGATTCTTGTGTGTATATGGTGGGTGTGTGCACGCCATGGCGCACATGTAGGAATCAGAGGACAGCCTCAAGCATCAAGTGTCAATTCTCAAATTCCACCTTGTTTGAGACAGGGTCTCTTGCTTTCTGCTGATATGCCAGGCTCACTGACCCATGAGCTTCTGTATAGTCTCCTGTCTCTGCCTCCATGCTCTGGCAGGGAATGCTGGGTTAGACGTTTTGTGTCTGTGAGTCTGTGTGAGTTCTGAGGGTCTGAAATAAGGTTATCAGGCTTATGTAGAGGTGCTTGGCTCACTGAGCCATTTCCCCAGCCACTCAACTTTATTTTTAACTGACTTGTCAAACATAACATTATACATATTAACGGGGTCCTATGTGATGCTTCAATGCATGTATACCACATACAGTACTTATATCAAGTTAAGCATAGCTCCTCAATATTTATTAATTCATTATAGCAAAGACACCCACGCTCCTTTCTTCCAGGCTTTAGTTATATACAACTCACAATCACTACAACAGCTGTGTCACTGTGCAGTGGCACACAAGAATGTCTCGCTTCTTTCTCGGCGACTCAGCAGCAGCCTCTGACCAGGCTGTGTCCTCCCTCCTATCTCCTTCCCTCTCCCAGCTTCTGTAACTCCATTCTCCTCTCAGCTTCTGTGAGGTCACTCCACATATGGTTGAGAGCATTTGGTACCTGTCCACGTCTGACTGGTTTCACTTAACAAATGTCTCCAATGTCATCCGCGTTGTTACAAATCACAGGATTTCATTTCTTAATGACCGAACCACGTTTCCTTCGCTCATCGGTTGCTGGATACTTCAGCTGTTTCCATGTCTGCCTGTTTGAATAGCGCTGCAATGAGCAGGTGTGCAGAGGGCACACGAGGACAGATGTCTCTGGACATACTGCTTCATTTCTTTACATATACTCCCAGGCGCATTTTTCCTGAATTATACGGCTGTTTATTTTTAGTCTTATGAAGAGAACCTACACTGTTTTCCATAATGGTTTTACTGACTTCTATTCCTGCGAATGCTAGCACTTGCTACATTGTTTCCTATGTATTTACTAGCACTTGCTATTTTTACTCTTTTTGATAATTCTTCCTGGAGGGAGGTGTTTTATCATTGTGACTTTTTCATTTACTTAATGATCCTAGGCATTGAGTACTTTTTCATGTCCCTTTTAGCTATTTTTGTGTTACCTTTGGATACATGTCTCAATTTGGGTTTGGGGTGTGTTATGTGTGTGTACATTGTGTGTTGTGTGTTGTGTGTGTGTATGATATGTTTTTATGTATGTGCATATGATGTGTGTGAGTGTACATGTGCTGTGTGAGCGAGGGCCCACATGTGGTACACTGTATGTGTGGACGTCAGAAGACACCCTTGAGTGTGGCTCCCTGACTTCCACTTTGCTTGAGAAATCTCTTATGTTGCTGTTGTTCAGGATGGCTTCAGTCCTCATTCCTTGCTTCATATTTCTGGTTTGTCTCTTAGTCTTTTTCTTGTGCTTTGAAATGATAGTGACAAAGTGAATTGAAAAGTAAGGAATATCCCTGCCTCCCTGCCCCACTCTACCTATGAAATCTATCTTATCCCCTAGGGAGATTCAGAAGGTGCTCTGGTCCCTTCCTGTTGTAGAATATTATTTTAAAGTGTGTTACATTTTCTTATGCTTTGGAACATTTGTTTAATGATGCAAAGATGTATTGCATTTTTTATGCTGCATTTGTTTAACTCTGTGAAGCTGTGTTACTTTGCCTGTCTAAAACATCTGATTGGTCTAATAAAGAGCTGAATGGTCAGTAGTAAGGCAGAAGAAATAATAAGCAGGATTGGCAGGCAGAGATAATAAATAGGAGAAGAAATATGGGAAGGGAAGATTAAGGAATGAGAAAAGGACGAGAAGAGGACATCAGGGGCCAGTCACCCAGCTACACAGCAAGCCATGGAGTAAGAAATGAAGAAAGGTATACAGAAAAGAGAAAAATAAAAGCCCAGAAGCAAAAGATAGACAGGATAATTTATATTAAGAAAAACTGACAAAAGACTGGGAGGTGGGATGTAGGGGAGGTGAAGGAGGGAGGAAGGGTAGAAGTGAGAACTATGGTTGGAATGTAAAATAAAGAAAAAAATAAATATAAAAAATACTAAAAATTGAAAAAATGAAAGAAAAGAGAATAAAAGCTGGCAAGAAGCAAGTCAAGCTAAAGTCAGGCATTCATAAGTAAGAATAAGCCTTTATGTGATTTATTTGGGAGCTGGGTGGTGGGTCCCCAAAGAGCAAAGAGTAAAGAGTCCAAAACAACCAACAATACCTTCCTCTATATCTAACCTCTCTGAGTCAACAGATTACACCTTGGTCATCATTTATTTAATGGCTAATATCCACATATAAGCAAAAATATGCTGTATTTATCTTTCTAGGTCTGGGTTACCTAAGAATGATTTTTTTCTAGTTCCATTCATTTTTCTGAAAATTTTATGATGTCATTTTTTAACAACTTAGTAATACTCCAAAATTATAATCTCAAAAGTGGTATAGCTGGGTCTTGAGGGAGATCAATTCTCATTCTCATCTTTCTGAGGAACTGCCATACAGATTTTCATAGTGGCTGTACAAGTTTGCATTCCCACCAGCAACATCGGAACGTACCCTTACTCCACACCCTCACCAGCATGGGCTGTCACTTGTGTTATTGATCTTAGCCATTCTGACTGGTATGAGAAGAAATCTTAAAGTAGTTTTTATTTGTATTTACCTGATGGCTAAGGATGCTGAATATTTTTTTAACTGTTTCAGGAGAGATGGGGTTGAGGCAGGGAATTCAGGAGAGATAGCTAGAATTGAGGAGCATTTGAGGGATGCTATGGAAATCTAATGCAGTGGAAATTTTCTAAAATATGTGAAAGCAATCCTAATTAAGTCTCCAAATAATGAGAAAGATAGAGTCCCAACTGACCATCTCTTGTCACCAAGCAAAGCAGTACTGTGAGTGGGTTATATCCAATTGAGTTGTTAGCCAAAGGAGCCAATGGGAATCCCCAAACAACCCAGGCTGTTGCCAAGACAACAGTTTGTTCTTCACAAACTGACAGCAAGTCCCCATTGCTAAAGACAGCACCCACACAACTCATTGGACATAGAGAGGTCTATCTGGTGCCTATATAGACCCTTCATCCCCACATTCTAATGTCTTTAGTATGGAAAGGTACTCTGACAGTTACCAAGAGAAAGGTGGCATCAACCCAACCACTATACATTGATCGACAATCTGCAAAATATACTAGGGCAATGGTGGCACTAAGCTTGTAGTTACAGTGACCAACTAGTGTCTGATTTGACTTTAGACCCACTCCTTGGAGATGTAACCCATATCCCTCATTGTTTGAGTGACCAAGGACCAGAGAATAGATGGCCCACAGACCTAGGGTAAAATCAAATACTACTGGTCTAAAAAAAGTTACAATAAAATGACCCCCAATGATACTGTACTATACTCATTCAGCCTTATTCAGTCATTACCAGAGAGGCTTCCTCCTACAATAGAGTGGAGCAAATACAGAGACCCACAGTCAGATATTATGGAGGGTAGGAGGGGGGGGAGGGAGGGATGGAGGAAGGGAGGGAGGGGGAGAGAGAGAGAGAGAAAGAGAGAGAGAGAGAGAGAGAGACCTTGTAATATAGAGCTCTAAAGGGAATGTCTCCATCAAATCCTTCCCCTGAGAGCTCAGTGTGGGATCTAGAGGGATAAAGACACCAGGAGAACAAGGCCCTTTAAATCACCTGAGCAAAGCTCATATAGACTGGTCACAAGCACAGGGCCTATAGGGGCCTGTACCAGGTCCTCTGTGTATATATTGTATCTTTCAGTTTAGTATGTATATGAGACTCCCAAATAAATGAACAAGTGCGTCTCTGATTCTTGTGCCTTCTCTCAGGGCTGTTTTCCTTCTGTTGGTTTGCATTGTGCAACTTTGATAGATGGTTTTGTTTTTCTTAATATATTTTATTTTTATGTTGAAAAATAATAAATTGCACCATCAAGTTATTTATTATACAAGACTTAAACTAGTTAGGATAGGATAACTATTGAATATATTTGTTCTTATTGTATTTAATTTTGTATTAAGCTTAGAACTCTCTTATTTAAACAAAAGGGGGAGGTACTATAGGAAGTCTTACAGCCAGTTGGTTACCTGCCTACTGGGGCATGGCCTCTTATACTATATGGGCTGATGCAGAGCCTGAGTCCATCTTCTTTTCCGGCCTCTTTGTTTCAGTTGCAGATTTAATTTTCTGATCTCTGTTCCAGCAGAGGATTCTGATTTGTGAGTTTACCCCTAAATAAATAACCACCTATTTCTCAATTCTGAGTTAGTGTGGGATTTCTTTTAAGCATCCTTCTTCATACTGGCAAGGTTCCAGAGTGTCTGTCTCTGGTTGTGGCTCCATGGCTTCTATCTGACTCTGCCTAGCTAGCTCAGTTGGTAAAGCATTAGACTCTTAATCTCAGGGTCATGGTTCTAGTTTCAAGACTACTGGTTGAGATGACTAAGCCTCCCAGAATTTTCCAGTCAGGACTTGATCATAATCTTAAATTTTCTTTAGGTCCCCATAAGATTATCATCCCCAATCAGCAGGAACTAGCCTGGAAAACTATGCCCACATTCCCCCAAAAATATATTTTGAATGTTTGTCTTTGTTTAGAATGTTGGTTGCAACTTGTTATGGATAATGGTCAGGAGAAAAGCTAAACAAAGGAGACTTGATTCAGAGTTCTTGTTTAAAAAAATCAGAAGGGGAAGTGCTGTGGGACAATGGCCTGTACCCTGTCATTTGTATTTTAAATAAATGCTGATTGGCCAGTAGCCAGGCAAGAAGTATAGGTTGGGCGACCAGGCAGGAAGTAGAGGCGGGGTGATGAGAATTCTGGAGAGGAAAGATTCAGTCTACAGTTGTCACCCAGACACAGAGCAAGCAAGATGTGACTGCCTCATTGAAAAAGGATAAGGTGGGACAGAAACCTCTGTCAACACTGGTCTCCGTATTAATTCTCATCTACTGGAAAAAGAAGCTTCTCTGATGTGGGCTGAGTGAGGTACTGATCTAAGGGTATAGTGGTATGTTATACAGAGTCATTTTATTGAGTTGGGGAGTTGGGCCTCCCTACTTGAAATGGATGTATACGTGGGCACAGGAAGGCAGGCGTGCCTATTTCCTTCTACATCCATCTGTGTGCTGGTCTTTGTAGAAGTTCTTCATCTTATTTTCTTTCAGCCTGCAGTCATTGCTTTTATGTCAACACTAGATGGAGACCCACATCTAGTTTTGCAGTGAATTGAAGCTTGGTGTGCTGTTATTCTTTTAGCAGTAGAGGGGGATCCAAGCCCAGGTCTGTTGTGATAAGTTGTACAGCATAAACCAGGGATGTACTAAAAAGGGAAATTTATCCTCCAAGCCTGTCCCTGGACTCGAATAGACTTTCAGGTTCCTTCCCAGTTACCAGCCTATAATAGGAACTGTGATTTTTCTGTCTAGCTCAGCTCCAGATACAATCACTATGGAACAACCAGTCATATCTTTTTATATCTACCCTCTTGTCTACCAGTCTTATAAGACATGTCACACTGAGGCCACAGCAGCCCCATTAGATGAACACAGTACTAGGAAGGGTCAAGGTCCACACAGCTATTAATAAGATGAAATTTTTGCTCAAGTCCAATATAAGCAACCACAGATGATGTTGACCAGATTAAAAGTCTAACAGGCTCAAAACATGTGGTTGTAGGTTGTACCTGGGGACTCATTTGTGGACTGGCTTGGACACAAATACTGTTAGGATCTATCTGGGGTTAGTTTTGTTACCATAGTACTGAGATAAAAGGCAAATTCTTGCTCTAAACCCTGTTCTATTCTCATTAATTAGAGTCTAGTTCTATGCGATGGTGCCTAAGGTTGAGTTAGCTTTGATGAAAGCAGTCCCTTTGTTATCTAGATTGACTGGGTAGCATCCTAGCTTCAAAGGTGTAAGAACCTGCACAGTGGGCACCCTAAGCCCAACCCAATATTGGCAATGATGGAGATCAAATTTCAAGTTCATCTTTCTGGCATGTGCCTGCCTGATATCAAGTCAGGTTCCACCGTGAGCTCTGGTGCACTGGTGTTGAATTCTGCATTGTACCACAATCTCAACACAGAACAGCACGTGTTCTGGGCTAGCATTTGTTCCCTGCTCCCCACTGATGGGAGTCTTGCCTTCATTCTGCCATCTGAGATTGGAGTCCTCCACCTAGCTAGCCCAAACTCTACCAGCCAAGCCCACTGGATGTAGGTCTTTCTGTTCTGTTGTAGGTTCCCTATGGTGGGCCTGATATGGGTTTGAAGTTTAAGATCTGGAATGAATGCCTTCTCCTTTTCCCAAGTAGGAAGAACTTTTTACCACACTGCTTGATTGGAGAAGGAGCAACATTGGCAACTCTTTCCTTCAATGTCTCTTTCATTTTTATACTAAAGGCATGCACTGTCATCTCTCAATGGGTTTCCTTAGCTCTTATTAAGGTGTGTAATGAAATTGAAAAATACCAATTCATTTTAAAATAATACCTTTCAACTTGACTGTTTGCATCTCTCTTCCTGCTGTCCACAAGTGTTCCCTTGAATCATGTCTTCCTCCTAAGGATCTGCTCGACCCAACTTCTTAAACATTGGGTGTTAAAAAAAATTATCAACAGTGAAATAATTCTGAATGTACAATGACCAAAAATTAATACGAAATCCAACATGGAATAGATCTGAGATGTTTCTGGTAAGTATTTGCTGTGTTGTATGTCATGACTTTACTTCAGCCTTGGTTTTGATCACATGAGCACTTAACACAGTATATGCTGTCATTTCATATAATACCAAATGATGTGGCCTGAGACTCCTCGCTCAGATTTGAGAGTTTTGTATGTTTGGAATGCAGTGGTGTTTGTGTGTGTTTGTGTGTGTCTCTCTGTGTGTGTGTATGTGTGTGTAGTTTTTTGTACATATAAAATTTCCACTCTTACAGAAACACAATGGTCTAATATGGAAAATGAAGATAGTTAATATTTTCCCAGCATCATTCCTTAGCATGTAATTATCAAAAATGTCCTTGCACTACATTGTGATAAAATGTTTGACTTTTGAGATATTGCTGTTTGAGTTATTGGCTTGAACTTCAGAAACCATTCAGTTACCTTTGACTTGAAATTAGGAAAAAATTTTCAACAATTATGAAATTTATATACTTCTGCCATTTTTGTACTATGTATATGAAGCAACATTCTCATTGTTGATTATAAATCAAAAATATCTGTGAAATCTGAAAAATATTGAAAGCACTCTACATCCTGCAATATCAAATGTCCAGGCAAGATCTAAATATACAAAAATTAACATATCCATTTCATTAGTATGCAAATTTGCTTTTGAATTCAATAAATGATAAAAATTCTATGTATACCAGAGAATTATTTTAAACTAAATTTCTTTGTGATTTCTTGCCAGTAGATGTTTGATTTGCATGTCTGTTTTTATATGTCGGGATCACTTGATTTCTTGGGTGAAAAGGGAAAAGAAAAATGTGCAAATGGAAAGAGCTTAAGCTCCACTCTAGAACCAACTCACATGTTACTCTCTGTTCCAATTCTGTGTCAGGGCAGTGGCTTTTTAACTGAACAGTGTAGTTTATCATATATTAATAAAATGCCTCAATAGGTAACTTTGATTTCACCTAGTTTTTCTGGTTTATGTTATTCTACATCAGTAACTGAATGTTTTAAACTTAGTCTGCTCTAAGGGATTATCTAATCTAGGTCCTTAGTTTTTAGCTGTGTGACTGAGGGTCTAGGCAGGTGGAAGATACTATTTGAGAGCTGTATGTTGTCTTCTTCAGTGTCTCCATCAATTCTTTCCCATGGGATAAGACTTTCCTGTTTATCTCAGATCCTTGACCTCGATGATATCTGCAATGCTTCACTTAGCGTGCTCTTTCTGGGTTATCCCTGTCTTCCCCCCCCCCCCATCTCTGCAGTGCCACCTTTTGGTCTTGGGTGTGCTTTGATCTTTGACATTCAGATCTTGCTATTTTCTACTCTAAAGAATGCATTTTTGAACTTGATGTAGAGGTGAATGTTTTCAGAACCTTACGTCATCAGGTTTCTGTCCATCACTGCCAGCACGCTGCTCTGTGAGGCATGTACAATGAAAACACAGAAACAGACAGCAAGCAACTGCTTGGTATGTGTGAGCCTGAAAACACAGAAACAGACAGCAAGCAACTGCTCGGTGTGTGTGAGCCTGAAAACACAGAAACAGACAGCAAGCAACTGCTCCGTGTGTGTGAGCCTGAAAACACAGAAACAGACAGCAAGCAACTGCTCCGTGTGTGTGAGCCTGAAAACTAGTTTTGCTTTTCATTCTTCCTTCCATTAAAGTCCAAATTCACTTTCTTATTTGAAGGACAGAAGTGTCTTACTATGTAGCCCCAGTTGACCAAACTCACTACCCTCTTGCCTCAACTTCCTGAATGTTAGTGTCACAGACACGTGCCACTATTCCCAGCTTACATTTGTATTTCGTCTTTCCGACTTTTGTTGTGTTACAATGTTTTCATTCTAATCAAAGAGTATGCCAATATTTATCATTGACCCAGTTACTATACATTCATGTTCAATGAAATCTCTTTTCTTTACCTTTTGTGGTTTTGCCCTTTGTTTTGTTGACACTTAATTCAAATTCCCTAAGTTAACGGGTCCTTAGAACACCAAATTCTACACTTGCATAGGAACACACGATAACCAAAATTAGCATCCCTTTTCCTGTACGCCTGGCCAGGACTTTCATTTCTGTCTCTGACTTTTTTTCTAGCTCTTAGGCTGAACAATATTTTCTTAAGAGCATAACTCCTGCTGTCAGATATGGTAGGATGAAGTAAGTAGCCTGGAATTCTTTGGCTGTAGCCCAGGGCTAGAGCTGTGCCCTTTCTCCGATAGAGCCTTGCCAGGTCCCAGCACATGATGTGAAATAAGAGGCCTGCAAGTGTCTACGTAAAGGCATCTATTTTAATTTTCAACCTCTAGCAACATTTTTCCGATGAAGATTTGGCTTGCTTCCCTCAAGTGCTTGATGTCTCCTGATAAGTTTGTTAGCATCCTCCTACAGGGTCTTTCTCTTTTCTTAAGTCCCTTGTCTCCTTTGCCCCAGCCCAGCTTTATCAAATGCATATATTTCTGGCATCAATGTTTAGTACTAGGGACATCCTGTTTCTAATACTGCTTTGATGTGCTTGTACTGCTAACTCTTGCCTATCCTTCTTGTCTCATTTCGCAGTCCCTCTTTCAGTTGAACAGTTCTCTGCCAGATGAAAATTCTGGTGCTAGAAAGCGTGGTCTGAAGTTTCATGTACAGCAGAGACCTGATCTCATGCTTACTTGGTCCCCAGAGCATTTGCCCATCACAATCAGTGGTTTAGACCACCACGTAAGTACAGCAGACTTCTACACCGGCTCCCACCTCCATCTCTTTCTAGCAAAGACTGGCGTAGAGCATGCACTTCAGTTCCCTTGATTTGATCAGGAACTAATGAATTTGACTGTGATGCTTTGATTCAAGGTAGCTCTAGGAGAACTCAGTTTCATGGCATCTCATTCTACACTGGCTTTAAAAGGAGACAGGGCATTCCCCAGAACATGACTTAGTGACATTGGTATGACATCGCATGTGAGAAGAGCCACTTTTAAGTTCACCAATAACACTTACATCACATTTTGTACAGGCCCAGCTTCTGATTACTTACAGCTAATTATGTGGTTGCTTATCTCCTTGTGTGTGCCTCACGGGACTGTGTGTTCCTGGGGTGGGAAGTGGAGAAATTGAACAAGAAATCTGAATTATTTCACAAAACAATCTAAAAGTGGTTGGAAATGAGAACATCTTAGGAATGGCAAATAACTGTTAAGCCAGCAAAAGAGCTTTCTGTAGTTCTGAAGGGCTTGAAAAGCTCTTCTGGGAGTTCTTATCCCAAGGGTTGCACTGTATTTTTAAATAGTACTGTAAAAAATGAAGAATTGATGTTGAAAAAATTAACCACATTAACAAACCTTTAGACAGATTAACCAAAAGGAAGACGGGATCCAACCCCCATTATCTGGGTACCTGCCTACCCTATCCTCTTCTCCCCTTCTCCTGCTGGTAGCCATGTCACAGCCCCCAACTCATACAGAGACACCCTGATCAACCAGAGGCCATGCAGGCCACTAGAATTCCAGGAAGACTTCCCACCAAGGGACCCCACCTTAGTACCCCCAACCTATTCCCAATCTCCCCATCCCTCCTTATGTCTGTGTCCCAAACCCCAACCCCCAGCCCAGGTAGAGAGCTCCTGCTCAACCAGGGCTCTTTCCAGCCATCAGAAATCCAGCCCCCAACTCGAATAGATATCCTCTGTTCAAACAAACACAGGTCATACTGGCCAGAAGACCAGATAGGGACAGAAACCAAGGAACAAAATGCCCACTTCTTTCTTCAACCCCAGTTCTCTCAACTCAGGCAATTCATTCATGTGCTCAACTTTTTTCTGCTCTTTTGAGGTTTAAAGTTGTTCTTTCTGATTTCTACTTTTCTGTGTCTTTTTATTTCAAAGGGTCCTTATAATTCTTCCAAGTTCTACACTCCAAATAAAATGCAGTGTGATTTGGCCTGTGGTGTAACAATCTAATCAGTCACCTTTTAATAGACTGCCACAATAATCCCAAAAGAAAAATCCCACATAACATAAAAGGGCCACACGGGGAAATCCCTGATTAGCTCTCCCAGATCATTTAACGACTCGTTCATCTGGAGTTTATTGGATTTACAACCGAGACTCTAAACTCAGAGTATTGCATTTTCAAATTCATTATGCTTTGTTCATTTTTAAAGTTTTTTCATTTGCATTTGATCAGCATCTACCATGAAGATCTTTTCTTCATCAGTTTTTTTTAACCAGTTAACAAAAAAATTACCCATGGGGATCTTTATGTCTCATTTATGATCTTTTTCATTATTTAATTCCGTAGTTTTTCTTCAAAGTTAAATTTTATTGATTTGTGGACTTCCTAGTTCTTATTCTACATATGAGTAGCCTGGACATACTCATCTTGTTCTAAACAACATTTTGAACTAAAATCTGAAAAAACCAAGTCATCTTCTTAAGTCTGTACGCAACTGGTAGATATTGGGCTTATTGTCACCTCCAAGGCTTTAGGCAATCATGATTGACCAGGGCAAATGCACACACAGGTAGGAGCCTCCAAAGACTGGCCTAGGTGTGAACAAATCACCCTGGAACTAAAGGGCACTGGAGGGTCACTGACACCCTTAAGAGTTAGAACATAGGGATAATACAGTCATTAGGGAACTCCTAGTACTATGAGACTAATCACTAAGGGGACTGGCTAAGTTCTCAAAGAAAGCACCAGGAAAAAACCCATCTCTGTTTTTGATAGGAAAGTATTCTTTATTAATTGACTGGATTTAGAGTCACTGCAAAGACTTATCTCTGGGTATGTGTATAAAGAGTGTTTCCAGGAAGATTTAGCTGAAGATGGAAGACTCACTCTGAGCATAAGCAACAACATAATGTAGTCTAGAATCTCCAACTATGGTGTAGTTTAAATGTAATTGACCCCCATAATCTGATAGGGAGTGGCACTATTTGGAGATGTGGCTTTATTGGAGTGGATATAGCCTTGCTGGAGGAAGTATGTCACTGTGGGGATGACATACTTTGAGGTTTCCTATGCTTAGGATACCACTCAGTGAGTCAGTCGACTTCCTGTTGTCTCTGAGTCATGATGTAAGGACTCCCATCTCCAGAACCACCTCTGCGTGTCTCCAGTCATGCTCCCCACCATGATGATAATGGACTGAAGTTCTAGAACTGTAACTGAGCCACCCCAATTAAATGCTTTATTTCTTAAGAGTTGCTGTGGTCCTGGTGTCTCTTCACAGCAATAAAAACCCTAACTAAGGCAGAAGTTGGTACCTGGTACTTGGGTATTCCTGTGATAGACCTGACCGTGCATTTGTTTGGAGGAATACGGACTTTGGTACTTGGAGTTTGGAAAGCATTGAAATGCTTTAAGCACTGATTAATGGGTCATACGAGTAGAGGCATGGAAGACAGGGGTGCTTAAGAGTTATTTGAGCTATGGGGGGGCTGGCTCAAGATGTTTCAGAGGGGAAGAATTTAAGTATGTTGCCTAGAGATCATTCTTATAATATTTTGGTGAAGAAAGTGAGTGTTTTTTGCTCTTGTTCAAAGAGACTGCCTGAAGATAATGTGAAGAGTTTTGGATTAAATGTGTTGGCAGGAGAAATCACAAAATAGCCTAGTATAGACTGTATCATATGGATATTAGTGGTAACACTTATGATGATATATAATGAAAAGGAGCAAGCTGAGCAGGGTAAATTACAAAAAGGAAATTGTGAGGAGGTAAAAGACCACCAAGAAGAAGAATGGAGCTAAATCCTGTGTTCAAGGACATAAACAGATTAAGAAATGTAACAAAGGGAATGATGACCTCAGGGCAAGAGCCCACCCAACTAAGTTTCCTACTCTTGGAATGAAACTAAAGAAAAGCTTAGAGCTGGGTATGGTAGAACACACCTTTAATTCCAGTGCTGGGAAGGCAGAGGATGGTGGATCTCTGAGTTTGAGGCAAGTCTGGTCTAGAGAGCGAGTTTCAGAACAGCCAGTCATAGGCAGTGAAGGACAGAAAGTCCGTGAAGATATAATTTAACAAGGGTGGTGATGTTCTAGCCCAGCAAGCAGCAGAACTTTAGTTTCAGCCATATGGTTCTGGCTTTGGAGTTAAGGATAGAAAAAAGGAGTTATGGAATACAGCTGCAGAGGCTAGGCATGTGTCAGGAGTGTCCCTGAACGGAGGCCTCGTGGGGAGAACATTGTGGGAAGCTGTGAAGTTGAAGCCCAAATTGCCCTGAAGAACCCAAAATGTTAGAGTTGCCGGAGTTGTGGGATACCTGCCAAGATCTGCTAACAGAGAGTGGAACCATCTCAAGAGAGAAAAGTGTGTTGCAATCAACAAAGCTGAACAGCATTGGAGCTATAGAGTGTGTTTCGACATCAGAAATGAAGATGCAGAGTTTTGAGTTTGCCCAGCTGGTTTTCAGTCTTGCTTTGGTCCAGTATTTCCTCACTGTGCTCCCTTCCTTACGTTTTGGAATGGTAATGCCATTATATGTTGGAAGTATGTGATTTGCCTTTTGATTTTGACTTTACATAGGGATTACAGTTAAGAGATTGCCATGAGTCTCAAAAGAGACTTTGAACTTTGAAACAAGTTTGAGACTATAATAAACCATGGGAGCTTTTTAAGTTAGACTAAATTCATTTTGCATTATGACATTGTTACAAGCTTATGGAAGGCCAAGGAATGGGATGTAGTAGTTTGGATATAAACTGGCCCCATTAATCATAGGAGATAGCACTATTAGGAGGTGTGTCTTTGTTGGAGTGGGTATACCTTTGCTGGAGAAAGTGTGTCACTGTGGGGGTGGGCTTTGAGGTTTCCTGTGTTCAGGATACCACCCAGTGAGTCAGTCGATTTCCTGTTGTCTGTGAGTCAAGATGTAAGGACTCTCAGCTCCAGCACCATGTCTGCCTGTATGTAGCCCTGTGCTCCCCACCATGATGATTATGGACTGAACCTCTGAAATTGTAAGCGAATCACCTCATTTAAATGCTTTACTTCTTAAGAGTTGCTGTGGCCGTGGTGTCTCTTCATAACAATAAAAACTCTAGCTAAGACACCAACTGAATGAATAGGGGACAAAGAGAGAAATTCAGGTGCACACCAGCATCTGTTAAGCTTTACCTCCTGACTGAAGACAGAGCGAGCAGCTGCTCACTCTCCTGCTGCCTTGCCTCCTGGCCAGAATGTTTCCTTTCAGACTCTGGTTTTTAAGCTACTCTTTGTCTGGTATTTATTGTGGCAGTGAGAAAAGTAACTAATCCCAAGGGGGAAAATCCTCTTATGCCAGAAAACTTGTCCTTAACAAACCTCCTCTGTGGGATAGAGTAGTCAGTCAGAACCTAACTGGCCAGGGGAAACAGACACTCAGTTTCAGTCACCCCTCTGCTTTCTGTGCCTGCACCACCTAAGTGGGGAAAGAGAGCTGGGAGGCACCTGTGGAGTCCAGCATCTGTGGAGCTCAGCACAAAGGTCTCTAGATGCAGTAAACACTGGGCCTCCTCAGAGGGTTGCAGAACACCCCCCACACTCCACACCTTCCCCACCTCATTTGTAAAAGCCAATTCATGGTGTTTCCTTTTACCCACCAAATATCTATGGAGATCAAAAATTGCAAAACACACTAAAGCATAAAGTATAATTGGAAGAGTGAGAGCAAGCATCAGAGACAGGCATAACAAGGATGTTGCAATTACCAGTCTTGAAACAACTATGATGGGTATCTGAATATTAATTATCTAAATGCTTCAGTTAAAAGACATGGTTAGAATAGATAAAAGTCCAAGGCCCTGGGGCCTGGAGGGATGGCTCTCTGGTTAGGCACAGTTTGCTCTTGTAAAAGACCAGAGCTTGGTTACCAGCACCAATGTCAGGTGGCTTACTGCCACCTGTAACTCCAGCCCCAGGAGATCTGACCCCCTCTTATGGCAGGAACAAATCTGAAGCAGCTATGCTAATTTCAGACAGAGCGATTTTTAAACAAGGGAAGCTATCATGAATAAATAAGATCATCACATAAGCATAAAGGGGCCAGTTTGCTGAAGCACAGAAACTCGTAATTCCAAACAGGGTGGTGTCGAACCATGTGTGGTAAAAGGTAGTAGAAGTGCAAGGAGAGGCTGACAGGTCCCCAATGCCCTCAATGCCCCTGCCGAGACACATCAGGCTGACAGGTTCCCAATGCCCTCAATGCCCCTGCCGAGACACATCAGGCTGACAGGTCCCCAATGCCCTCAATGCCCCTGCCAAGACACACCACATTTTGGCCCATAACATACATTTTAACGAAGTTTAAACAAACAATCATATGATACTAGCTTTGTCAGTAACTGATAAAAGAGACATTCCTAAAAGTGGTGACTAAATAACACCTGGGTCAAAGATTGCTCATGAAAAAAATTAAATTATTTGGAGGTAAATTAAAATGAAAATACAGCATGTGGTGCTGGTATACAAGATAGTTCTGCTTTGGAGGGAAATTTAGAGCATAAACTGCATGTACTAAAAAGGAAGAGATATCGAAAACCAGGCTTCTAAGTTTTCATCTTAGGAAATAAAAATGCAACAAAAAATAAATAAGAATTGAAAAAGTTTCAATGTCAAGAGATATTGAAAGCAGAATATAAATAGAGAAAGTAAACCAAAGCTGAGTCTACAGAAATCAGTAAAACTGGTAAGTCTCTAACCAGAGTAAGTACGAATCAGGAAAAGAGGGCACGGCTGCTAATATAGGAAGTGAAAGAGAAGTAACTGCTCCAGACCCCATGGGCACTGGAATGGTAATAAAGGAAAACCGAACAGCTCTGTGATTACACACTATAGCCCAGAGGAAATGGAACAGCTCAGTGAGAGATATAAACTGCCTAAACTCACATAAGAAGAAATCTATAGATCCAGTGCAACCCCAGTCAGTCCGTATTTTCTAAGCCAACTGAATAAATAATAATAACCTCCCAGAGCAGAAAGCAGTAGGCCCACATGGTTCACTGTAGAAGTCTATTAAACACTTAAGGAAGTAAGTGGATCAATTTCCATAATTGCTGGGACAACAGAAATAATACTTTCTAAGTTATTACCTGAGACTAATATAAAAACAGAGAAGGGGGCTGCAACACTAACTGTTGTTCTTCTAGGGAACCTGAGTTCAGTTCCCAGCACCCACTTGGATAGCACAACCCACCTTTATCCAGCTCCAGGGACTCCAACACTCTTTTTTGGTCTCCATGGATAACTGCATGCATGTGCACACAACTGCCCAGCCATAATTAAATAAAATGAATCTTTGTGAATATTGTAAAAAGCAAAAACTGAAAGTGAATATCACTCATAAAAATAGATTAAAACACAACAAAATGTTAGCAAGTAGAATCCAATAATGTAGAAATGAATTGTCTAGAGCTGATTCAACATTAAAACTCAATGGACCAGGCCTGCGCAGTGGTGGCAAACCCTTTAATACCAGCACTTGGGAGGCAGAGGCAGGCAGATCTTTGTGAGTTCGAGGCTAGCCTGGTCTACATGAGCTAGTTCCAGGACAGGCTCCAAAGCTACAGAGAAACCCTGTCTCAAAAAACCAAAAAAAAAAAAAAAAATCAATGGACCAAAGAAGAAACATAATATGCTTACATAAATGTCTTTAGAAAAGCATTTTGAGTATATACTTATTCATAACAAAATAGCTGAGAAAGTTATAATATCACCAAAGATATACAGATGGCAACTAAACACACAGGAAATTCTCCACATTCCACGGCATCAGGAACATGCAAATGAAAACATCAGTGAGGGACCACAGCACATTCATCAGAATGGCCAAATCTGCAACAGGCCTCACCAAATGCTCTTGGGGATGAATGCCAGGAACTCTCACTCGGTGCTGGTAGAGGTTCAAAAATGATCCAGACATGTGGTAAGAGTCCTTCTCTGGTTAAATCCTGAGATACACTATTGGAACATCTTTGTGGATTGCATGATGATACATAAACACAAGAATAGAGTAGAATAGAGAGTGTAATCAAGCCAAGGCAATAGGCAGTTCTGTCTCATCAAACATTAATTCTGTGTTGGGGATTTGACACCCTCCTGGACACTTGGAGATGTCTTAGACTGTTTAAACCAACTGTCACCCCACAGTGCTGCACGGCACCATCTCTCCCCTCATCCTCTGTTCCCAGTGACTGCTGTGCTATACCATCTTTCTGTGATGCTGATTTCATCATTCACAGATGCGTGAGAATGTGCAGTACACACTGTCTTGCTGTGCCCAGCTTGTTTTACTTAACATGATGATCTGCCGTTCCATCTTTGCTGCTGCAAATGACAGGACTTCTTTCTGTGAATAGCTGAATAGTATCCCACTGTGTACACAACCACTGCCTTTCTCCATTCACCCACTGACAGGCATCTGGGCTGGTTTCATAGTTAAGCAGCTGTGGAAAGTGTGGGTGTGAAAATATCTCTTTTATTTTTGCAAATATATTTTTAACATAATGATTTTATTTTTTTGGTGCATATGCTTAGTAGTAGAATTTCTGGACTGTGTGGTAGTTCTGTTTTTGTTTTGCAGATTTGCCATTCTGTTTCCCATAATGGTTGTAGGAAGTGACATTCCTACTGCCCAGTGTAGGTTAGCCTTTTGCCTTCTGATGACAACCATTCTAACTGGGTTGCGTTGATGTTGCCTGTGGTTGTCATTTGCATTTCTTTGATCATTAGCAAGATTAAAAATTTAAAATATACTTGTTGGCCATTTGTATATCTGATTTTAAGAAATTTCTGTTCAGATTTAAAAATTGGTTTATATTTTGAGTTTTTATGTTCAGTCTTTTGAGTACTTAATATATTGTAGATCTCCTGTTGGATGGTGGTTTGATGCCCCTGCCCCACCATTTTTTTTCTCTGTAACTGCTCTGACTGTTGTGAAACTCACTTTGGAGGTAAGGCTGACCTTAAACTTGCAGAGATCTGCTTCCCAAGTGCTGAGATTGAAGGTGTGTGCCACCACTGCCCAGCTTTTAAATTGCCTTGTAACACAGTTATTTCTTTCCCTATATAGAAAATAATTAATTTCCCTGGTTTTTCTGTTTTTTTTTTCCTGTTTTCTGTGCTTTTAGGGTCATTTCTGAACAAATATTATTCCCTATGTTAGCCTCTTACAGTCCTTGTTCATTTCATGTTAGGGCCTTTGGTCCATTTGTAACTGATCTGAATGTGCACTAAGAGGGATCTAAGTCAATGCTCCTATGTATATAGAGCCAATTTTATCTACTATGGAACCTTCATAAAAATCAGTAGGCTATGTGGACACAGATCGCGCCTGTGTGCTTGAGCGTGTGTGTGTGTGTGTGTGTGTGTGTGTGTGTGTGTGTAGGTCAGAGACCAACTTGCAGTAATTAGTTCTCTTCTTTTACCACATGTATTCTTGAGAAAAACTCAGGTCAGTAGGCTTTGTGGCAAGTGCTTTTATCTGTTGAGCCATATGCAGCCTATAACTAGTACTATGCTAAATGAGAGTAGTGGAGGTTAATATCTTTCTCTTGTTTCAGATCAGAGAGAAAACACTTTATGTAATACTGACTGTAAACGGAGACTGCACTTTGTTTCCTGGCCACTCAGACCTGAATAATCACACAGAAACTATATTAATTACAATACTGTTTGGCTGATGACTTAGTTGGTTTTCCAGCCACTTCTTATAGCTTAAATTAACCCATTCCTATTAATCTATGTATCACTATGAGACTGTGGCCTACTGGTAAGGTTCCTGTGGCATCTGTCTCCTTAGGCAGCTACATGGGAGTCTCTCTGACTCTGCCTACTCTCTTTATATTTCTGTTCAGATTTCCCACCTAGCTTTATTCTGTTAAGACATTGGCTTAAACAGTTTTATAGATCAACCAATAAAAGCAACACATATACAGAAGGCCATCCCACATCAACTGACCATGTAGTTGTAAGGGTAGATACATGTATGTATATATGCCCATGTGTGCATGTGCACAGGTTTATATAGCATTTAGAGCTTTAAGGTATGTCCTTTCTGTGGTTAACTTGTACAGAATTTTTACTCACAGAGAGGTGTTGAATCTTGCTCAACACATTTTCTGTATCCGTTGTTACAAGCCCATGCTTTCTGTTCTTCATTCTGCTGAAGGGTTAGATCATACGTGTTGGTTTGTCTGTGCTGAATCATGATTGTATCACCATATAATCTTTTTGATGTTCTGTTGAGTTTAGTGTGCTATGTTGAGAACTTTGGGCTCTGTCACAGGTATGAGTCTATAGTTTTCTTTTTTCATTTATTTGTTTTTTTGTTTGGCCTGCAGTCAGGGTAATTTTGATCCCTGTTAAAAGAGTTGTACAGATTTTCTTCCATTTGATATTTTTAAAATAATTTAAGAACTCCAACTAGTTATTTATATATATTGATAGATTTTATTGGTGAAGCCATTAGGTCCTGGATATTTGTTTTTTGTTTTGTTTTTTAGGAGACTTAATTACTGCTTATATCCCATCACTCTGCTTAGATTTTCTATTTCTTCTTGGTTCAATTTTGTTATTTTTTATTTGATTAGGAATTTTCCATTTCTTCTATATTTTTCAGGATTTGCATAAAACGTTGGGTGCCATTCTGCAACATGAGGTCCTTGCTTGTTGGGGTGTCTGTCCTGCCCAGTTCCTACAGCCAGTAAGCCCCAAAGAAAATCACTGGCCCACGGCTTGCCTAGTATATGCCAAGCTGGATGGTAGTGAGTACCAAGATCTTCTTGTCTCCACCTCTTCAGTGCTGGGATTACAAGAGTAAGTGCTGGGGATTGAACGTGAGGCTTCCTACATGCTGAACAAGGTGTGGGGTTCAACCCCATCCACAAGCTGCCTTGGAAATGAAGTTAAAGGAGCCTGGAACAGTGGAGCATGCCTGCAATCCCAGCACCTGGGAGCTTGGGGGACCAAGACAGGGCATTGCAAGTGCAAGGACACACCGCACTACTCAATGGAAATCTACATAGTGAAACAGCCTGGGCTGGGAGCAGGGTTGATGGGTGGAGATTAAGGAATTAACGTCAACCATGTACAATTACGCGGAGGTTTTTATAAGTCTAACACAGAAAACATTACTCCAGTAAGAAAACGAATGATGAACTTGATACAAACAACTACTAGCTTCGACTTTATACACTGCCTTTTCATTTCTATTTGAAAATGGATTTTTAAAAAAAGTAACATATCAGTAGATGGCCTGTACTTGTCTTCGAGTCTTAGGAATCATGATGATGTTCACAGCCCCAGCCCAACCTACTGTCCCTGTCCAAAGCCTAGGAAACAACTTTGCAGTAGTTAGGATCTTTAAAATAACACACCAGGACCTGCATCATGATCCCCAAAAGGATTATACTTGCAGCACTGGAGAATTAAATTTACCAAGTCTTAGGTACTGAGTATTTGGGGATCGGTGGCATATTTGTGAGGTGATGTGACCCTCTTCCGTTCTAGGTCACAGTGGACCAGGTAGCCCTTTTAGCATATTTTTCTTTCTATGCTCTAGAAAAACCCAAAAGGTGGAAGGCTGAGGCAGAGGGTGAGGAGAATGCAGACCCTTGCTAGTGCACACGTACAGGAAAGTATCCTGGTTCTTTAGTTCTTAATAGATCTAGAATAATGTATCTGCAGCCTGGAGGACACTTCAGCACTTGGGGCAGCCTGACTAGTAGGAGAAATAGCTACCAGGATACTTTTCCTGATTATTTATTTTCTCATGCCTTTTGAGAATATTCATGCTCCATGAATGATCTAATGACCATCTGTCAGTAAAGACACTGTGTTAGTTTTTAATGTTTTATACTAAAGGCAAGGGCCAGAGTTTTACAACAGATCGGCAAGCTATGTAACAAAAAACAGGACTTGGGCTATCTATAGGATTCCCTTCAACCTGTCCATTACTGACATCTATTTTCTACTAACAGATAAGCTTTAAGGAAGGGACAATCTTCAAAAGGCTTGCCATTAATAAGAAAAGAAAGACAAAGGCACACGGTCCCAGATTGGAGGCTAAGGAGTCATGGCAGGCTCTTGGAACAGAAGATTCAAGTTTAAAAAGGGGATAATTTAAGGGCATTATATAGTCTGTTAGCTGTGGATACGTCCACATGAGGAGAGGGAGAGAGAGGGCCAATGCATTCGTACATAGAAAGCAACTTTCCTAGTCTCAAAAAAAATACAAGCAACGTTCACTGTATGGGAATGTTGTAAATGTGTAACTTCTGAGGCATAGCCTAAGTGCTGGAAAACTGCATGTGGGTGCTGTGACGCTGTGCACGTGACTGTAGAGACAGTGTCCACGTGACTGGTGTGACACTGCGCATGTGGGCGATGTGACACTGTCCACGTGACTGGTGTGACACTGCGCATGTGGGCAATGTGACACTGTCCACGTGACTGGTGGAACACTGTACATATGGGTGCTGTGACACTGTCCACGTGACTGGTGTGACACTGCACATCTGGGCGATGTGACACTGTGCACGTGAGTGCTGTGACACTGTACATGTGACTGCTGCAACACTGTCCATGTGACTGCTGCGACACTGTCCACGTGACTGGTGTGACACTGCGCATGTGGGTGATGTGACACTGTCCACGTGAGTGCTGTGATGCTGTGCCCATGACTGCTGTGACACCACCCATGTGACTGCTGTGACTCTGTGTGCATGAGTGCTGTGATGTTGTGTGTGACTGCTGTGATGTTGTGTGTGTGACTGCTGTGATGTTGTGTGACGGCTGTGATGTTGTGTGTGACTGTTGTGATGTTGTGTGACGGCTGTGATGTTGTGTGTGACTGTTGTGATGTTGTGTGTGACTGCTGTGATGCTGTGTGTGACTGCTGTGATGTTGTGTGATTGCTGTGATGTTGTGTGTGACTGCTGTGATGTTGTGTGTGACTGTTGTGATGTGTGTGTGAGTGCTGTGATGTTGTGTGTGACTGCTGTGATGTTGTGTGTGTGACTGCTGTGATGTTGTGTGTGAGTACTGTGATGTTGTGTGTGACTGCTGTGATGTTGTGTGTGTGACTGCTGTGATGTTGTGTGTGACTGCTGTGATGTGTGTGACTGCTGTGATGTTGTGTGTGACTGTTGTGATGTTGTGTGTGTGAATGCTGTGATGTTGTGTGTGACTGCTGTGATGTTGTGTGTGTGAGTGCTGTGATGTTGTGTGTGTGACTGCTGTGATGTTGTGTGTGAGTACTGTGATGTTGTGAGTACTGTGATGTTGTGTGTGACTGCTGTGATGTTGTGTGTGTGACTGCTGTGTTGTGTGTGACTGCTGTGATGTTGTGTGTGTGAGTGCTGTAATGTTGTGTGTGTGACTGCTGTGATGTTGTGTGTGTGACTGCTGTGATGTACTTGTGACTGCGGTGACACTGCATAGGTGAGTACTGTGACGCTGTGCACGTGGTGTGGCCAGGACTGGGAATTACTCTGATTCTACTTCAGCACCAGTCATGACTGGTTCAGGCTGCATCCCGGGGCTCTTGACTCATGCTGAAGCTAAGGATGGAAGAAAGCACTCCTAGCCATAGACACCAACATCAGCAGTACAGCGCTGGAGAGATGGCTCAGCAGTTAAGGCACTGCTGCTCTTCCAAAGGTCCTGAGTTCAATTCTCAGCAACCACATGGTGGCTCACAACCATCTGTAATGTGATTTGGTTCCCTCTCCTGGCATGCAGGAATATATACACACATTTATTATTTTTTAATAAATCTTTAATAAAAAGACAAAAAATTCTGGAAAGGCCAGTTTACTTGTGTCCATTTTAACAGCTGTTCTGGAATCCACACCTTATCAGGACTTCTCTCCCTACACTGCTAGTCACCAAGTTAACCTTACGTAAGCTTTACCCAAGTGGTGCCATTCCTCACCAACCTGCGATTCCCAAGAAAGAAATAGTTAAAGGCAACTTGAAGGTACAGTGGGTACCAGATTCTGAAGTCTTCACCCACTCTCTCAAAAGCCATTAGACTTTAGCATGTCTTGATGGATCACTGATGTAGGTGGGTCTTCTATCTGTTGCTTTCATTGGTTAATTAATAAAGAAAACTGCTTGGCCTGATAGGTCAGAATATAGGTAGGTGGGGAAGACAGAACAGAATTGTGGGAGAAAGAAAGCAGAGTCAGGCAGATGCCATGAAGCTCTGGCCCAAGTTGGATGTAGGTTAGAATCTTCCCAGTAAGCCACCACCTCGTGGTGCTACACAGATTATTAGAAATGGGTTAATCAAGATGTGAGAATTAGCCAATAAGAGGCTAGAACTAATGGGCCAGGCAGTGTTTAAATGAATACAATTTGTGTGTTGTTATTTTGGGTGTAAAGCTAGCCATGCGGGAACTGAGCGGGACGAAAAGCAGGCCTGCTCGCCTCATCACTACAGATCACTGGGAAATTTCCCAGTGCAGAGGGGAAGAGCAGCGGCAGAGCTGGCTTTGGGTAACCATATGCTCTGTATCCTGCATTTGAGGAGGCAGTTTGCCAGGATCTGTGGAAAAGGCCACTTCTGAAGCTGGTTCCTATTTCCATGTCCTGCTGCTGAGCTGCCTTTAGCCTTTCCCCTGGAATTTCCTCGGGTGTTTATGCTTGATGCTGGTTTCAACTTCAGCTTAACTAACCTTAGTTCACCTTGTTAGTTATAGGGAGTAGGGAGTTCCTTTTGATATTTACTAAAGCCTTCAGCACTTAGGAGCTAAAGCACAGTTTTGTTTCCATTGCCAACGCTTGTGAACAATTCCCTAAGCCACTTGCTGCCATTAAGGTATTTGTTTACAATTCCAAGGGTTATTTGATACTGATAATGTCTATAAATGGCATTCTCCCCCCATGTCACAGATAAAATTGAAGCCTGGATGTTTGCTAAGACTTAATGGAGTCAGTCAGGAGTGGGTATGGCCTGCCCTGGGGCTTCCTGGATGCCTCTGCTGCGTGCAGACTTGTGGGAGCCAGTAAGAAGATCAGCAGGCTGACTTGGGGCCAGGAACCATTTCAGTAGAGGAAGCTGAAGAGCTTTGTCCTGAGATGTGAACTCTGATGTAAAGACCCCTGCTTAGAATGAATGCCTCTGCCATGTCAGTGACATGAGTAATACACCAGCTTTTTATCTCAACTGCCCGTCACCTGCTTTTCTTCCTTGACATTGCAGTATACCCAGGCTATTCTTGGATGACACCCGTCCAGGAAGACTTACTGCTGCTTTTCTCTTTCCCCACCAGTTTGACGTCTTTATTGAAGAACAATTTCCACAGCATGAAATGCACTCTCATGAAGCACATGGTTCAAAGATGTCCTAAGTTTGATGGGCTGAGCAACCTTGACCCTAATATCGCTAAGCAGCAAACCTCTATTTCTACCCCAACTCCATGGACCCTATGAACTGCAATTTCACCTAAATAGAACATATGTCCCATGGTTGTTTGAGCCTAGCTTCTTTGCTTAGCACGTCTTTGAGGCTCTCCTATGATGTAGCATCCCAGTTATTTGTGGGTTCCTGCTGCTCTTAGCCCCAAGCCCCCTTCAAGGAGTTAGGACCATCTGATCCACGTGGTCAAGGAGTTAGGACCATCTGATTCACGTGGTCAAGGAGTTAGGACCATCTGATCCACGTGGTCAAGGAGTTAGGACCATCTGATCCACGTGGTCAAGGAGTTAGGACCATCTGATCCACGTGGTCAAGGAGTTAGGACCATCTGATCCACGTGGCCTTCTTGTTTCATTCAGGCTCCTCTGGGGTCACTTCTCAGTTTCACCCAAGTGGCTTCTCCTGGGTTCATTCTACTCTTTCTGGCCTAACGCCCAACTCTGCCTTGCTCCCTGCTCTCCTTTGGGAGCTTGGTTGTTTCCTACCTCCAGCTCTGCCCTGGCTCCAGCCCTCACACCATTGCTCAGTCGGTCCCCTCATTCTGCCCAGGAATTTTTTGAAATCCAGCCTCTTTACATTGAATGAAACAGCATTTCTTGTCATGCACTGCACATCTGTCCTATTCAAAGCTCTTAGGTCCTGAAATTGAATTTCTTGTATATTGGGTTTTTTCTTTTTAACAAAAACACTTCCTAAATAAAACTACTTCCTAAATATAACACCAGTAGCAGAGACTAGTAGGAGAGCAGCAATAAATAAATGGGACCTCCTGAAACTAAGAAGCTTCTGTACAGCAAAGTATACAGTCAATAAGCCAAAAGGGCAACATACTGAATGGGAAAAGATATTCACCAACCCCACATCAGACAGAGGACCGATCTCCAAGATATATAAAGAACTAAAAAAATTAGACATCAAAATTCCAAATAACCCAATTAAAAAATGGGGTACAGATCTAAACAGAGAATTCTCAACAGAAGAATCTCAACTGGCCAAAGGACACTTAAGAAAATTTCAACATCCTTAGTCATCAGGGAAATGCAAATCAAAATAACTCTGAGATACCATCTTACACCAGTCAGAATGGCTAAGATCAAAACCACCAATGATAGCTTATGCTGGAGAGAATGTGGAGTAAGAGGAACACTCCTCCATTGCTGGTGGGAATACAAACTTGTACAACCACTCTGAAAAACAGTTCGGCAGTTTCTCAGAAAATTGGGAATCAACTTACCTCAGGATCTAGCAATAGCACTCTTGGGAATATACCCAAAAGATGCTCAATCATACTACAAGGATATTTGTTCAACTTTGTTCATAGCAGCATTATTTGTAATAGCCAGAACCTGGAAACAACCTAGATGTCCCTCAACCGAGGAATGGATGGAGAAGGTGTGGCACATTTACACAATGGAATATTACTCAGTGATGGAGGAGTGTCTATGTGTTACTTTCATTATTAATAAAGATACTGCCTTGGCCCTTTAAGAGACAGAAAATTAGGTAGGCGGAGTAGACAGAACAGAATTGTGGGAACAAGGAAGCAGAGTTGGGGAGACGCTTCAGGCATTCGCCATAGTGAGTCTCCATGCTTCTCCTCTCCGAGATGGACGCAGGTTAAGATCTCTCCTGGTAAGCCACACCTCGTGGTGCTACACAGATTACTAAATATGGGTTAAAGGAAAATGTGAGAATTAGACAATAAGAGGCTGAAACTATGGGCCAGGCAGTATTTAAATGAATACAGTTTCTGTGTAATTATTTCGGATGTAAAGCTAGCCGGGCAGCCGGGTGGTGGGACGCAGCCCCGCCGCTTCCTTCTACAACTCAGTGGTAAAAAAAGAATGACATCTTGAAATTTGCATGCAAATGGTTGGAACTAGAGAAAATCATCCTGAGTGAGGTAACCCAGACCCAAAAAGATGAATATGGTATGTACTCACTCATAAGTGGATACTAGCTATAAAGCAAAGGATATAGAGCCTATAGTTGATTATCCTAGAGAAGGTGGGTAACAAGGTGAATCCTAAGAATACATATTAGACAAGATTGGGAGCATGGGGTTGGTGGGAGTGCAGGGAGGGCGGAAGGGGAAGATGAGAGAAGAGGAGCGGGGGAGAACTTGAGAGAACAGGATAGTTGAGATGGAGGAAGGACAGAGATGAGAGCAAGGAAAGAGATATTTTGATTGAGGGAGCCATTATGGAGTTAGCAAGAAACCTGACAATAGAGAAATTTCCAGGAATCCACAAGGATAACCCCAGCTAAGACCCTAAGCAATAGTGGAGAGGGTGCTCAAACTGGCCTTGCCCTGTCATCAGACTGATGACTATCTTAAATGTCACCATAGAACCTTCATCCAGCAACTGATGGAAACAGAGGCAGAGACCTGCATTGGAGCACTAGACTGAGCTCCCAAAGTCCAGATGAAGTGTGGGAGGAGTGAGAATATGAGCAAAGAGGTCAAGACCATGATGGGTACACCCACAGAAACAATTTACCTGAGCTAATGGGAGCTTACCAACTCCAGCTAAACAGGGAAACAGTATAGGTCTAAACTAGTCCATCTGAATGTGGTTGACAGTTATACGGTTGGGGCAGACTGAGGGGCCATTGGCAGTAGACCAGGATTTTTTCCCTACCTCTTGTACTGGCTTTTTTTGGAAACTGTTCTCTTTGAATGGATGCCTTGTTCAGCCTAGATATAGTAGGGAGGGCCTTGTACCTTCCCCAAAGCAACGTGCCTTACCCCCTGAGGAGTGGATGGGAGAAGGGGAGTGAGTGGGAACTGGGATTGGTATGTAAAGTGAAAAAAGGTAGTTTTTCTTTAAAAAAACAAAACTAAAAACTTTATTTTTATGTGCACTGATGTTTTGCCTGCACATCTATGTGAGGGTGCCAGATTCTCTGGAATTGGGAGTTACAGACAGTTGTGAGCTGCCATGTGGGTGCTGGGAATTGAACCTGGGTCCTCTGGAAGAGTAGTCAGTGATCTTACGTTGCGGGAGCTCCTTCCGCTCCTTCAGCCAATAGCTGCTGAGATACCAGCCCATTGGGGCATGGTCTCTCTTTCTTTAAAAAAGCAGCAACTGCCCTCTGCTCTCTCTCTGGCTTCTGGCTCTGCATCCGATGACTAGGCTCCCTTCTTGATTGCACAGAGGGCTGCTGTCTGGGATGGTGAACTTTAAGTTTTTCCCCTTTAAATAAATAACCATTCTATTAATCATATTTCCAAACTGGTGTGGGATTGTTTGTGACTTACACCTTCATCTGGCTATGATATAGATATGAATAATTTGCATTGGTATAGATTTTGCTTTATTGATATAGAATTAAGGTCAATTTTATCATATGTATATGTATTTCTGCTCTTGATTAAAGTATTGTGATTGTGTAGTTCATTCAAGAATGTAATGTATAATTAGGAAAAATAGGTTAATAGATAATCATCTATAATAGTCAAGTTTGTAGTCATGTTAGATTTTCTAGATATACATAGATATATTTCAGATAGGCATTCTTCATATCTTTGAAAGACTACAGAATATGGCATTTAATGTTTTTAATAACTTAGGGCTTTATATGACAATGAGACACATTTGCTCCTGGAAGAACCAGCTACTTCAAGAGGAAGATGGGCATTGAAGAGGCTCCTTATGGAGTTTGATAGCCATTTGAGTAAGAAACTGCTCTTGCCTGGACTGTTGCATAAACTGGACATAGAGAACCCTCAGAGAGAGGACTGCTGAACTTGCCTAAAGGTGAGATGGTCTTTCGGGGTTCCTGACTCATGAAAGAGTCTATGAGACATTCTGCAGGACACAGTAGAAAGTGACTGAACTGTCTTTGGAATTTTCTGCTTCATGGAAATGTCTGCTGGATACTACGGGCCTGTAGGCCGTAGATGGATGCCCCAATGGTACAAAAGAACTTTGGCTGACTATCCAGGCAGCGAGATGTCTCTGTCATTTCTAGAGTTTAGAAGTTGCTTATTTCTTGTTTACTAATTAGTATTATATCCTTCTAGAGTCTTTGATGGAGTTGAAAAATAGTTATAGTTGTTTTCCTTAGTTATGATCAAAGATAAAATAGATATAAATATTGTAACTGTAATTCTTGCTTGATAACTGTTTTGCTATATGTAATTTTACTATGTTAAAATGAAAGCCTTCTTTTTTGTTTAAACAGAAAAAGGGGAAATTATGGAGGAGGGTCATCTGTCTATGTGTTATTTTCATTGGTTAATTAATAAAGAAAACCGCTTGGCCTGATAGGTCAGAATATAGGTGGGTGGAGTAGACAGAACAGAATGCTGGGAAGAGGGCAATGAGGCAGTCGTCATGATTCTCCGATCCAAGACGGACGTAGGCTAGAATCTTTCCTGATAAGCCACTACCTCGTGGTGCTACACAGATTATTAGAAATGGGTTAAGCAAGATATGAGAGTTAGCCAAGAACAAGCTAGAACTAATGGGCCAAGCAGTGTTTAAATGAATACAATGTGTGTTGTTATTTCGGGTGTAAAGCTAGCCGTGCGTGAGCCGGGTGGGATGAAAAGCCGGCCTGCTCGCCTCATCACTGCAGTCTTAACTTCGAGCCATCTCTCCAGCTCCAGTGTACTGACTTCTCAACTGACAGAAGGCAAGTATCTTCATCTGTTTTAGGATGTTGTAACAAAACATCACACACACGGTGGCTCACACACAGAAATGACAGCTCTGTAGGTTCAAAAGTCCAAGATCAAGGGGATGATGAGCAGTCTGTTGATAGGGCCACCCTCCTGGTCCACAAACGGCTCTTTTGCTGCTGTGCCCAGACAAGGTGGAGGAGACTCTGACTTTCAGAAAAGCATCAGTTCCCAACCACCCAGAGGCCTTTCCCAATTCTACCAATTTGAGAGCTGAGGTTTCAATATTTAAGTTTTATGGGGAAGCATCCCAATAACAGTCCCTAAGGCCCTACTGCTATGGCTATGGTTCTGTGTACTTCCTGGTTGGGAAACCTTGGGTCTTTCCTAAATAAATGATGTAAGGGTGTAGCACAGGCTTCATAGGGCTGCATGGGGACACTCAAAACACATGGTGGTTAGTGCAGAGCAGGACAGGGAGAACTCCTGAAACACTGTCATCTAGAATCTCCCTGGGAGGATCCACTTGATGCAGGAAGGATTTTCTCTCTGTACCTATGGACTCTGGAAACGGCCCTGTTCCACCAGCCTTGGTCCTCACTTGACTGAACCCCCAGACAATGTTTTCATGGCCTTTTTCTAGCCCCCTCCCCTCACCCCCGCTTTCTAGCCCATCATTAACCCACCCTTGGATGTTTGTACCCTGTTCTGAGAATCCCTGTGTGGTCTTCCCTGGAAAGCTCCCCATGGTTCCTAAAACTGTCACTAGACAGTAGAGACTGTCGTCAGCTTCCTTTTCCAACTAGTACCATTTGGATGTCGCTGCCTACTGATTTAACTGCAGGGATTCACAACAGTCCCTGTATGAACACATTAAACATCATCAATCTTACTAAGGGTAAGATGCTAAGCAGGCTCAGCAAGGCTACACACACACACACACACACACACACACACACAGGCAATGGGCAGAGCACGGACAGAGAACGATGGCAATGAGTAAGGAAGACTGTCTGGCAGTTCTGGAAAGACCTGCCCTCCAGTCTTAATCCCGGCTCCTAATTAAAACTGTTTGGATATGTCCTATGTGCATGTATAAGCCAGAGGACAAGCTGCAGGCGTCAGCTCTCTCCTTCCATCACTGGATCCCAGGGGTTGACCTCTAGCTGCCAGGCTTGGTGACACGTGCGTTTACCCACTGAGCCCACCTCACCACTCTTATCTCCTATGCTTAAAGCTTAAAACAATAAAAAAAAAAAAAGGTAATCTTGCCAGGCAGTGGTGGCGCACGCCTTTAATCCCAGCACTAGGGAGGTAGAGGCAGGCAGGTCTCTGTGAGTTCGAGGCCAGCCTGGTCTACAAGAGCTAGTTCAGGGACAGGCACCAAAGCTACAGAGAAATCTTGTCTTGAAAAGAAAAAAAAGAAAAGAAGTAAAGGTAACCGTCAGTGTGCGGGAGCAGCACCCATCTAAAACAGATATGAAAATTAGGCTGGAAAGAAGAGGTGACATATGCTAGGCACTTGGAGACGTATTGCTTTGTTTATCCCCTATCACTGCCAGCAACCAGCGAGAGCTGGGCTTTGAACACAGACCCCTGACACTGCAACAGGTGCCGGGCACCACACTTCCACTCCCAGCTGTCCAGGAGACCTCAGTGGGGAGGTCCTGCTGGATGCTGCGGGAGCTGGAAGGTGCCTTGTGTGGGGACAGCTCAGCTACTTCCCTCACACAACTCAGTAGCCGGCAGAGGCGGCCTTTGACTTCCCTGGGCAGAAGTACTCCTTCTCTCTGCTGTGCTGGCCAGAGGTCACATTGTTGACTAGCCAGCATCTCTCTAGATTAACGCTGCTGCTTCTGGTCTCAGTGTGGCCTGCAGGTGGTGGCATGGGTTTCCTCCAGAAGGGTCAGAGTCTGGTGTTCAATGCCTGCTGCACTCAATGCGCACGGTACTCATGTAAGGATTAGTAGACAACATGGTTCTAGAACAGAGAAAAACCTTGTCCCACTTTTGAGTTGTTTGGTGTGTATTAGCAGGCATGAAGAAAAATGCTTATCTAATGACTTCGAGGAGCAACACTGCTTAAAGGGCATATATAATGTGCTTTGTGATTGGACACAGTCACTGGGACAAGTAGCGTTATGAGTAACTTTGTGTAAAGTTAAGATCTCTCTTTTAATCACATCTGATAAAGTCACACAAAGACCCTCTTTCTTATACACCAGATTGGCATTCCCCAACTGAGGGACAAGGAACAGTATTTTGTGAGATGTTAAAATACACCCAGAATATTCTTCACAAAGCCTAAGTTTGAGGAATCTGCATTGTTCCCTCAGAAATTACCTGAGTGGGGCAGGGCAGAGGAAGGGAGCAGAGGCTGGGAAATGCTGCAGGCCCCAGTGTAGGGGAACCTGGGTAGATGACTCTATCTGGACATTCACTTGTGTAGCTTGATTTCCACAAATACTCTGTAACCAAGTCAACACACAGACAAATAGGTGAAGGATCTTAATTTCTCCAGTTTACAGTTTTCTTTTTTCGGGTATGTTTATGTGGTCTTTGTGTGTGGTGCAAGCATGTGAGTGTGCAGGTGTGCACTCAGAGGCCGGAGAATGACTCTGCCTTTCTGTCCTTCTCTGGCACCGCACCATCTCTCAGTGAACCAGAATCTCACCATTTTGGCTAACTAGGATGGCCACTGGATGTTAAAGATCTGCCTATTGCTGCCCCCACTGCTGGGGTCACAGGCACACAGAGCCTTGCCCAGCATTTTACATAGGTGCTGTTACTCAAACTCAGCAGGTCCTTGGGCTTTCACAATGAGCACCTTGCCCACAGAGCCATGTACCGAAACCCAGTCCAGAGAGATCTTTAAAAATAGAAACATCCAAAATGAAAAAATCTCAATCAGATCTTTACCTGAGTAGTAAGAGTGGAGATGGCATATCTCCCTTAGCTGCATCCCTCAAAGTGAGATGAGGCGGATGATCAGCCTCTTTTGGGTGGTACTAATATTCTAACTGTTTGGAAACTAACCTGTGGCATAAAGGTTAGTCTTCATTGTGATAGTCATCCGCATTTTGAGGGCTGCCTCTCGTTGCAAAGGAACCAAAACTAAAGCCTCCACTCTTAAATAGCATTTATTAGTATTGCAGTGGAGTCTCCCTCGAGGTCTCCCATTTATTTAAGGATATATGCTATGGTTAGAGAAGCAACTTCATTATTATATATGAGTATGCCCAACTACGACCCCTACTCAATCCAGGGGTCTAATATTCACATCATGTGCATCGCCATTTAGTTTCTTATCCAAACATGCCCCCTTCTCCCCCCTTTTAAAATATGTGCCTTGATAAAGTGGGAAAAAAACTAAAGAAATGAAACATCAAGGGCTTGCTATAAAGGAGAAGCCTAGAAAAGATAAAATCCACGGCAGTTCTGCTCAGTTGCTGTCTGTGAGCGGAGGCACAGTGCTCACACGGGCAGCACTCTGCCCAGTGGTTTCTTGGTCAGGATGGTGAGAAAGCCCTTGAGGTTTCCTGTGGCTGTTGGGAGGAGCCGGAAATCCCATTTACTGAATCCACTCGATGTTCAGGCACCGCGCTATGAACGCGAACATATCGGAAACTTCTTCTATCACTTTGGCAGTGGGTTTCCCGGCCCCGTGGCCAGCCTTGGTGTCCACGTGGATCAGCAAGGGGTTGCTCTGCTTCCGGCTGCGGCCCACAATGTATTGAAGCGTGGCAATGAACTTCAGGGAGTGCAGCGGGACTACCCGGTCGTCATGGTCAGCCGTGAGGAGAAGCATGGAAGGGTACTGGATGTCGTCCGCCTCCGGAAGCTTCACGTTATGCAGCGGTGAGTATCTGCAAGGCAGAGGTACTTCCGTGAGGACGGACACCCAGAGCAGAGCTACCACAGACAAGAGGCCAGCGCTGCACCAGGATTCTTGTGCTTCACCAGCCTGACGACTGCCGAGGAGGGTGGAGCTAACAGCACATGAGGGCCACCATTTAGGCCAGGACTGTCAAGGGCTACTGGAAACTAGGGAGCTGGGTCACTTTACTTAGCTCTAACCTTGAAGGATGAATAAGAAAGGAAGTCACTGGGCTGCTGAAATAACAGAACTGTTAAGAGTTTACCATTTCTGTATTATTAATATAGCTGTTTATCTCTTGGCAGAAGGACCTGGCACCTGCCATGTGTCTGTCCTTTAGTGGCTCTAACCCTTGTACCCCAGGGAAAGGCTGCTGCATTAGAGACTGGCTGCTAATCTGCACACTGAGAAGGTGTGGTTCTCAACCCAGCCCCACTGTACTGCAGTTGGCCAATGGAGAGAAAGTAGTAGGAGACACTTCTAAAGCAGAAGGTAAGGTGAACTGGTGAGGTCATTAAGAAGGGCTTTAAGAAAAAAAGTTATAGGATGATTGCTAACAGTCTAATGAAAGGAACATCTAGGTATCTTTCCTTTACATTTTGCCCATTATTAATGTCTCCGTTTTCACGGTTTTACACTAATGGATGTAATAATTTCTTTCAGTACAGACTGAAAGTGTGAGGTATGAAAACAGCATAAATTCTGCTTAGCTTCTCACATGAAGTCCAAGCAGCCTGAGGCTCAGTTTCCCGCTGTAAGGTGTTGGAAGGCAGTGGGTCCGTCTATCAACCCCTGCATATGCGTTAGCTCTCTGCACAGCGTGGAAACCATGCCTATTAAAATTCAAATAAGTCTTGTGGGAGAATAATTCCTGTTAAGCTACAGGGATGCAGTCAGGAGCCCCTGCATGGCCCTCTCTAGCTGATGTGCAGGGCTGAGCTGTGTGCTCATTTACTAGCTGCAGGGAAAAGGAAGGTTCAATCTTGAATGAACAACATCAGAACACTGAAAATATGAAGTAGGAGTGCCATAAATTCTTCTAGAACCTTCCTCCCTTTTAAAACTATTTAGGAAACATCAGATGCTGTGGAGTACTTTTTTTTTTTTTTTTTTTTTGACAGGGTTTCTCTGTAGCCTGTCCTAGAAGTAGCTCTTGTAGACCAGGCTGGCCTTGAGCTCACAGAGATGTCCCTGCCTCTGCCTCCTGAGTGCTGGGATTAAAGGCATGTGCCACCATACGGTGCTATGGAGTACTCTGACATCTTTGGTATACAATTCATAGTTTATCATTTTAAAGGTCTTGATCCTCCAGGTGCACATCCGCACTTCATCTGAATTATGACTTCTCTGGACACAGTTATACCAGTGAGCACCAGTGAGTAACCAGAGTATTCATTTAGCTTTCTCCCCTTTGAAAATAAAATGTAGTTGTTTCAAACCATTTAATTAGACACTTCAGATGAAGTTCTAAGGAGGGAATTTAGCTACAAAAAAACAAAACATGACAAATTAAAAAATTTTTTGAATCAGAATTTATGATTTTTCTGAGAATACTGCAATGAGAAAGGAGTTTCTTGTATAGCCTGAGGGAATTCCTAAACACAGCCGCTAAGAAATCTGCAAATGTTCCACGTGGGCTGCGAAGAGCCAGAGAGAAGAAAGATCTCTCACTTACTCACTGCTGTCCTCAAAGCTGCTGAGGGTCATGAATAAAAGAAGTGTATAAACTAATGCCTCTAATTCCAAATATTTGTGGGGACACTGAACATAAAAATGGTCTAACTGTGTTCTACGTTCTTAAGAAAGGCAATGTCTCTACTGATATACAGTTGACCATTCTATCTGAACTCCAGTAACAAAGGCTACTGGCATAGAACAGGAGACTCATGCCCCTCTTCTGCCATCAGCACCATAGATCTCGGCTCAGCTTTCTGCTCCAAGTGTCTCAGAGCAGGCGAGGTGTGAGCGGTCAGCGCTTCTCCTGGGAACACTGGGAAAGAATTGACAGCCTCCACTTCTGAGCAGAACTGTCTCACATAGCTACGGGGCTGAGGTCTCCATTTCTTCATGGCTATGAATCACAGTGAATCTCAGCTTCCAGAGGACCCTTTTGCCACCTGAAAAATCCCTTCTTCATAGCACGACCTACATTAGTGTTTGACAGGAATCTTAAACAGCCATCTTTATGGAAAACAGTAAATCTGGGGGTTTGGCTGTGACTCAGCAGTAGAACGCTTCTTTAGTGCGTGCAAGGTCCTGGACTCAATCCCCAACACCAACACAGATAGACAAACCCAGGAAGACAGGAGGGCGCCACCACCTCTGTGACGCTGCAGTAAATTACATGCAGTCAAAACAGCAAATGCTACTTCTGTTGACAATGGTCATGATTAAGATATCAGATTTTGAATAGCATATAGGCAAACATTAAGGAAGACATACTTGAGAAGCCATTCGAAGTGCTGCTCGCTGTCTGAGCACCCATAATCAGTGGTCCAGGCATGACCAATGGTAAACTTGTGGAACTTCAACATGTCCATCACTCCAACCTGGGCAATAACACAGCCGTAGAGGTCTGGACGTTGATTTGCACAAACAGCTAAAAACCAAGAGACAAAAAGAGGGAAGTTGTTTATAATTCAACATCTAGACGAACCCAGTGCTTCCTATCTTCAGGGCGCTGGTTGTTTCATCCCTGGAACACAGGCAGTTTTCGTAAATGATTCAGGCATGAATCTCCAAGCAGCCCAAGGGAGAAGGCGGGGTCTTCCCAGTAATGGAGCATTTACTCCCCAGTAAGAGTGGGGGATGACCTGCAACGTTACTTGTGGCCCTTCTCCTAGCCAACTTGCTTTCCCGGGTGATGGGGATGTGACTCAGGACCAGTTCAGCGCGGAAGAGGGGTTGAGATGCAGCTCTAGCCGACGCTGGCACAGTCTATCCTGTTTTCAGATGTTTTGTTGTTGCTTTGTAGCAGATAATCCACTGATTATTTGCCAAGTAACAGAATAGAACATTTCTAGGTAATAAAACCAAATGTACTGGGTAGAGACCTGAGTGAGCTGTTAACAAAGCACAGCAATCACTGTTGCTAAAGAAGGTCAGATACTTCTCATTGTTTCTGGAGATGATAGGAAGGAAGGGAGAAAGTGAAGTCAGGACAGGGAAAGCTGATGTTTTCTACATCATAAATCTTCAGAAGACATCCCCAAGTGAGGGTATAATGGCTCAGTCATTTTTATCTGTCATTAGGTTACCACTGCATGTATCCTCACACCCTGTGTTTCTGTGTGTTCCTATGCATGTGTGCCCGTGCTACCATATTCATGTGCATCTTTGTCACTATCTCTGCGCACTAGGGAAAAAGGCACTTCCTTTCCCATGACTCAGTTGCCTCAACTGACAAAGAATGTCAAACCCTAAATTTTCAAGAATAAAGACTATAATATTAAAAAAAAAAAAAAAAAAAAAAGAAGGTCGGATGTGCCATGAAGTGGAGCCGGTGCCCTAAACAACAGCCAGCGAGGCTTGTTGGAATCATCAAGGCCACATGATGAGGGGTCAGTCAAAAGATCTAGACTAGGGGCTGGAGAGATGGCTCAGTGGTTAAAGGCGCTGCCTGCTCTTCCAAAGGTCCTGAGTTCAATTCCCAGCAACCACACGGTGGCTCACAACCATCTGTAATGGGGTCTGGTGCCCTCTTCTGGCCTGCAAGCACACACACAGACAGAATATTGTATACGAAAGAAAGAAAGAAAGAAAGAAAGAAAGAAAGAAAGAAAGAAAGAAAGAAAGAAAGAAAGAAAGAAAGATCTAGACTATTCCTGCCTCTGGCAAAACCCACAGTTCACACCCTATTCTAATTAGATCACATGTAATAAATAGCACAGACGTCTGAGCCATTCCCTTAGAAGCCCAGATCCTCTTGAAGGGTTAGGAATGCGCATGCCCAGAACGAACATCCCATCATCTTGCTAAGGCTCTGTCTTTGTGGATTTCTCAAAGGACTTGGCTTAAGAGGGACAAAGCAAAGTTAGTGGTGAACCAGTAGAGTACGACACAGACCACACGGCCTTTACAATGTTCTTTCCCACTAAGCGTGGACCCACCCGTAGTTCTGATGGCCCTCTTATTTGTAGTTCAGAATCTATTCAGGCTCTGACTACCTATCTTCAGTGAGGCCTCTCACCTGCTCAGCTTCTTAGCCCTTACCTTCTCCCCATCGGTTCAAGACTCCCAAAGCTTCCTGCTTCTCAGAGCAGAGAGAGAGCTGCATTCCAAGTGTGTCCTTTCTGGTTTGGCTTTGGGACACCTACCTGAATCCACGAGGACATGAGCCTCCACTACCTCTCCCCTAAATAGTCTGTGTTAGCCTGCAGGCCTTGGTTTATGTCTGACTCATCTGAAGCTCCGGGAAGATAGCGACATCTGTCTTGCTCGCCCTTCTATGCCTGACACCTAAAGACATGCTTGGCATTTCTTGATGGCTAAGAAAATTTGTGAGCTGCCCCATGTTGAGTCCTAGGAATCCAACTTGGGCCTTCTAGAAGATCAGGAAGTGCTCTTAAGAGCCAAGCCACCTCTCTCAGCCTCACCCGTGCCAAATTGAAACAAATTATTCTGGACAACTATAGTTTGACGTTCATGAGCCAGCTGTGCACTTATTTAGCAGTGTCTGGGATTTCCGCAGGTCACGCATGTCAGGTATCACTGAACTATCACCAGCTATAAAACATTTGGCTAAAGACCGTGCTCTATTGGGGAAAGCGTAAGTACAAAAACTCATGTTTGGACATGCTCCACATGTTTCAAAGATAAATAAACATTCAACCCTCAACGCCAAAGAGCAGTGGGTGGAAAATGGTCATGTACTGTGCTGCTTGCACATGTAACAACATTAAACACCTTAAACCCCACTGGACTCAGCCTGCCGGGCGCATGATCATGAGTATGCCAAGTGCTACCGAGGGAACAAAGAATAAAATTTCACTAACCACTAACTTAGAAAAGTGCCAGGATTAACCCAGTGCGGTGACAGGAGGGGGGCTATCTAATCCTCAGTGTTCTTTAAGATGTGGATAATAGCACATCTATGTCACAAGGTGCTCAGCAGGTGGCAGTAATCATACCAACCACTCCCTCCACTTCTGCATTACTACTAACAGGTTCCTCGTGTGTACCCCTCTCTATGTCCATGGCATTTGGCTTCACACAGCATAGGTCTGAACAAATGTTCCACGAGGCTCACATCTTACCAGGCCTGAGTGGCACCATCAGGGGATGATCAGGTTCAGCTGGGGGAAGCCACACTGTGGCTTTAGCCCATAGAGAGTAGAGCAGTCAGGGCAGCCAAGGTTTAAATGCAACTGAGTTCTGCTGTTTCTGCACCACTCCCATCAGTGAGCCTCCAGGTAAAATGGAGCTGGGGGAAAGACCTATGGGGGGCAGCTCGTGACTGAAAGAATAAACGCAGCTCTCACCCACTAAGAGGCCGCCATTGGAGCCTCCGTTGATGGTAAGCCTCTTGGGGGACGTGTAGCCTTCTTTAACGAGATACTCGGCAGCACACTGAAAGTCATCAAAACAGTTTTGTTTGTTGGCCAGGATACCACCTGTAAAGTGAGAGACAATTAAAAACAGTACAAAAAGCAAGGCTGAGCTATTCGGAAGTTTCCACTGCTGACCAATGTCAACAATGGCTACATAAGCCACATTGATAGAAATGCCTCAATTTAAATTTTATGGACTATGGAAATCTCAGCATTTCCACAGTGCAGGCCCACATAGTGAATTTGTGTTTTATTAACAAACTATACAACTTATAAGGCAAGAGCCCCAAAGAGCAAAAGATGATCTGCTCGGTGAAAGAAGACATTGAAAAGAAGCTGGACGGGAAATGGACCAAGAACGCCCATGCCTACCAGCCCTCTGAGCTCCACCTAGCACACTCCACCGGAGCCGGTGGCAAGGGCCATACCTGCTTCCTGCCCTGGAGACGACCTTCCCCCTGCAGTGTTGTGCAAGGGAAAGCTGAGATTAGGGGGTGCAGCAGCAGAGCACACTGGGGACGCCTGACTGTCACATGTCTCCCCAGGGACGCATAGCGCACCATCACCTATCACCCTTCCTATGTATGGAACCAAAGAGAGCCCTCAGAGGGAAGGTACAGGTGAAGGCCCCAAAGATGTCTGAAGTAACTGCCTCGGAATGAACAAAGAGCAGACCCAGATCTAATTAGATAGTCAAGATTAACCACTTGTGCAGAAATTCAATTAAACATGAAGCAGTGCTACTGAAAGAATTTTTTTCACATCAAAACAAATGTTATTAAGATTTTAATAAGCAATTACCGGTGAATTAGAACAGCTAGGATTACTTAGTTTCCAGGAACAATACCATTTGGTGTATATGTCTATTTTTAAAAGTGCATTACATTTTAAGCTCAATGAGCAGAATGAGAATTAGACACATCAGTGTTCTGCATACCAGGCTATAACTGGAAAAGGTCCCCTTCTGGTCCTTTTATTAGCTTTTTGAAGCAGTCAGAAAGTAATTTGGCTGTAGTCAAGCTCCAACTTGTCGACTCCCAAGGCTTTGGACAATGGTTGGTCTAATTAATGGATGTGTGTAGAAGCAAACCAGGGCGAAGGCATCCTGTCTTTTAGACCACAGGGTCCATTCTCCCAGAGGGAAAATCTGGGAGTTGGAGCTGGCCTCAGGATCAGACTGTGGCCAGGATATGTGTGTGTATAAATAACAACACACAAAATTAGATGTGTGAAAGGGGCTACCCTTAGCCTATGACTTTGAGATGTAGGTCAAATTTATGCTATGTATACATTTTTTTCAACCATCTTTTCACATCATAGTATGTATTCAGTGTAACTGTGATCCACCTACTATCAAGTCAAAAATCACAGTCACTCCTGTGTTGTTTCAAATCCAGTGACAACTGGGTATGGTAGGAGTAACCAACTGTGCTGTAATAGTGTCAGGGAGCCTAGGAAGATGTGCTGACTCCAGAGTCAGGCCTTGGCCTCTGCAGGTTCTCACGACCTACTAGGCAGATAGAACAATCATTTTATAGGTTCACTCTTGTTGCTGAACTGATGTGGGGAGCCAGGCCTTGGAGGGTGGAGAAGAATGGTCTCAGATGTTCCTGCAGTGAAAGAGGATGCCTGTCGGTTGGTGCTGATGACAACTCCTAGCCCTAGTGACCTCTCAGCCGCATTGTAAATGCTGGCAGAGTTTGGGAAGAGTGAGGCTGGAGGGAGAGTTGTCTTTGTTCTCCACCATAAGGAAATAACAAGTGAAGAACAAGTCTGGTTGCACGGAGTCTGGACAAGGTGTGAGAGGCTCCAGAGGGAAGGAAGAGACAGGGATTTAAACAAATGACTATCGGTAACAATCCCAACCTGGCCCTCTAGGATGAAGCTGGACTAGTCCAAGAGTTCCATGGGACCAGCAAACAGACAGAAAAACCAGAGAAGAAAAGGGCTAAATTCTGGTGCCTAAAGGCTACTCGGCCTTCCCAGCACAATGCTGGGCACACATGAAAGCAGTCATGACACAGGGCTCTTTCTCCCTCCTAGCCGAAATTGGCCTGCTTTATGACCTCTTCTGAGATAACCAGATAATGCCAAACTGAAAAGCAAGGCCTTCAGGAGGTGAACTAGACACCAGAAGCCCCCACAATCTCCCATACTACCTCAGGTGTTGCTGAAAAACAAAAATTCCATTATGTTTTATGAGGACCATGTCTGAAAAATTGTGCTTCGTTATCCTAGGCTACCAAGGAAAACAACATATGAAGAGAGCTGTTTTTACTGGAAGAACGGCTTGTGCAATGAGTTTGAAAAGGGCTCTCGTTCTGCCAAAAAGCTCTCAGTTCTCTCTACCCCAGCTCTTTCCAACAGGAAGATCAGCACGACCTAGTCAGGTCAGACACGGTTCTGCAGAGACACACCCCACCTTTGTGCCACGTCTCTCCATATTCACCACCGCCTCTGATGTTAGCCACTGCGAGGACGCCGCCCATGTGTCTCACAAAAATGAGCCTGGATACGCTGGGGAACAGTGAAGAGAGTTTAATCTTCTAGCAACTGCCCAACAAGCACCAAGACTCTTCCCCCCACTGCAAAGTAAAATTGTATCCTAAGATCTCTCCATGCAATACAGCATCCATATAGAGGTCCAATATTTTTATATTACTTGATTAAAGCAGAAAATGTATAACTTCTGATTACTACTTGCCCGAAAAGTGCATACATGTTCATAAACAGAACTTTTCACTCTTCGGCCCTTGCAAATAATCCTCTGTGAGATTCACAGTGCAGACATTACACAGAAACAATCAGAAACCCCATTTCACACTATGTAATGACTACCATGGCAAACAGAAGCATCGGGCCAGGCGACTCCCAGCCCCTCCCGACAGTAGACCCGTCAATAGGTAACACCGTGTCTAAACTGCTCGACTTGGATGAAACAAGCTCTGGAGGACTTTAACTGCACCTCTCTGTGTCTTAGGAAATTTAGACAGCAATTAGACAATACAGGATGTGCAAGAATGGAGATCACACAGAACGGGATAAGAACAAGCCTCGAGGCTGAATGTGCTAGAAATAAGACACTATAGCATGGAGTGTCCAGAAAAAAAATATCTCTTTTGAAACCCTGGGTTTGTTTCTTTTTTTTTTTTTTTCACTCTGACCCTAAAGGTATACAGTGATATCTTTCTGTTATAATTATTTTGCTTTGAACACTATTTCTGATGCTCTCCTCCTTCATTTGTGAGGGGTGAGGGTGGGGCCACAGAGGAGATGAAAGGGAGTCGGAGTGAGGTACATACAATTAGACTAATCATGACCAGTTCGCCAAAATGACTTAATGATTTGGTCCTTTACATTTTCAGGCATCCCTGACAGTGTCTGTCTTGAAACGACGACATCCACTACAGGGATGAAATGGTCTGGGGAGCCTCTCTTGATTCCTAGCCTAGAGGTCTAAAAAGAACTCACTGTACAAATGGAGAGACTGCTAGCTTTAGACACGGTAGACCCACTCAGGGACCACCGGGGTGAAGGGGATGTGGAACAGTGTGCGTGTGCCCTGTTATCCCTGGATGAATCATGTGTCACCATTCCTGACGTAAACGGCATTCTCAATGGAAATGCTATATAAAGAGTGGCAGCAAACAATGCCATAGTCTAACAGATACCAACTAGCTTGAGTTTCCAGATAACTGCCTCAGAATCAACGTGGCCTGCGTTTGGACCACTGAGATACGGCTGAGATTGGAGATGGCAGCCCAGAGAAGGGTTCCAAGCAGACAGACTGCAACTTTCAGCCTAAATCCAGGCTGTGCCACCACCACGACACTCTACTGGAACCCGCAGCATGAATACTGCTCTGTATGATGATTTTATACAAGAGGTCCCTTGTCCTGCCAACCAAGGCAAACAACCACCTCCTCAGTGTAGTTCAGTCTCATGTAAAAGATTCTGAGGGCAGGGGCCACCTTTTAGCTTCATTAACTCTAACATAATGAGCAGTTTCAGCTACTGGATGTCCACAACAAGGCACGAGCTTTTGTGCAGTTAGGTTTAGGGCAGCTGGCTGTGGGTGTGAATGAGTGTGTCCCGGCCATCATTAGTCCACAAGTCTCCTCACAAATGGAAAGGATCCTGGGCCAATCTGGAACCAGACTTCAAATGAGGCACTATTCACACTGCTGCTCCAAGTACGAACTCCTTTTATTAAAAATACTCAAGGCAAATTCTACTACATACTAGGAATGGGATCCTGAAGTTGCAAAACAACTGACAAACTAATTAAACAAATAATAGCAACGGACACATTTAGATGTAAGCATCCATTATCTGAGAAATAATCACAGAATAGTTTAAAATGGATGAGCCGTAGACTACTTATAAAACGTGTTTACGGCTAAGAATTAACAATCTATTTTAGGCCTCTGCTGAGAAAATACAGTCATTAGCTATGAAGGCATTCCTCTGAAGAGGTGAGAGGGTAGTGACAAGCTAGCCCACGACACGCCCTGAGGACAGGAGTGTCCTCTTAAGACCTCAAATGATGGTAATCATTTGCAGTTAGGCATCTGTAGACTTCAGAGCTACTTCTGGAACAATGCATCCTCCTGAGGGCATCAAGTAACAACAACAACAACAACAATTCAAGAAGTTAAATAAAAGTCCTGCCCCTCTGTGAAATACCAAGCAAGCAAGAACCATGTGATTTAGCAGACCCCACTAAGTGCAGAAGATCACGTCCAGGTCGTCAAGTGTCCCGTGCTTACCTGTAGTTGGGTGTGATGGAGATGTTGAAGCCTCCATAGCCATATAAGAAAGCAGGATGCGAGCCATCCAACTTTATGCCTTTTTTATGCACTATAAACATCGGGATCTTGGTGCCGTCCTTGCTGGGGTAGAAAACCTACAATAAAGAAAAGCAGAAGTCTTAGCTACCGCATGATGTGGAAAACATGCACAGGACCTTAAAGGTGAAAAAAAAAACCAGTTGTTCAATTCTCGTTCAACGTGTGCAGCAGCAGGAAGAAATTTGGTACTACCTACCAAAGGGCGCATGGGACAGCGAGACACATTTTCATTTCTCAGAGACGGGTGAGCACGGAGAGCATGGATCGGATACTGGGAGAGGAGTCCAGCCTCGCCCCCCATCGCAAGCTGGGCTTCCTTAGGCTAAGCTTCCCTTAGACCCCGTGTGTCCATCACACCATCTCAGGGCCTTCATGGAGCCACAAAAGAGAATGAGCGTTCAGTCCTCCGCTGCTCACCCCCTCAGCACTAGAAAGCCAGACTCTGCCAATCTATTTAATCTAAGGAGACTTCTTGTCTTGAAGACAAATTTCATGTTCAACTTCCTCTCCAAAGGTCAAGACACTCAATATGTCTTCATTTTTCTATGTTCAACTATTAAACAAATGTTAGTAAGAACAAAAAAGATTAGCTGAGCGAGCTGACAAGGACATCATGAAATCCTATTATTCTTGGCTAAACAAAGCCATTTTCTCAGGGTTGGTAATTAAGCCTCATAAACCTTTTCTAAATCTGGGCTATCTAGGGTAAGTTCAGCCAACATTTCCATATTCATTATTTTTGGGATAAAGAATTAAAAGAAAAGGATAAGCACGAGAACATTAAATGCTGCTCCTGTGATAAGCTACAGACTGAGTGATAAGCTACAGGCAGCGATAAACAGAATCCCGTAAATAGCTTTTTCTTTGAGCAGACATGGTATTTTTACCCCAACTGACAATGGGAAGAGGCCTGGCTCAGTTAGGCTGGAAAAATCCTGCTGACCTTGGTCACGCTGGAGGGCATTGAGCTTCCAGTGGTTCTCAACCTGTGGGTCTCAATCCCTTTGGGGGTCGCATATCAGATATTTATGTCACAATTCATAACAGTAGCAAAATTAGTTATGAAGTAGCACAGCAAGACTTTTATGGTTGGAGAAGCTGTATTAAGGCAGCATTAGGAAGCTGAGAACTGATAACATATGCTCTTTTATTTTAGAGTTACCGCATCAGAGGCTTTTTGGGGTACAGCTCTGTACCAGAAAGCTATCCCAAAGTCCTTGAAAACAGAGGGAGCAGGAGAGAGGAATGGGCAGGACAGGTGTTACAGGGTAGTAGCATCCTGGTTATATTTTTTGTTGTTGTTTTTGCTCAACTTGACAGAAGTTAGGGTCATCTGGAAAGAGGAACCTCAGTTGAAAGAACAAACAAAATAAATAAAAAACTGCCTCCATCAGACTGTCCACATGCAAGTCTTCAGGGTATTTTCTTGATTGCTGATTGTGTGGGAAGGCCCAGATCACTGTGGGTGAGGCCACCGCTAGGAAGCTAGTCCTGGATGGTAGAGAAAGGCTGAGCCAGCCCTAGTTTCTGTCCTGAGCTCCCATGCTGGCTTCCTCGGTGATAAACAATGTGGATGCCAAATAAACCCTTCCACTCCCGAGCCGCTTTTGGTCATAGTGTCTTCAGCACAGCAATAAAAAGCAACTAGGGCAGTGTCAAGTACTCATCTGGTTTTGAACCATTTTTTTTTAAACTTGTCAATAAAAATAAAAAAAAAAAACCACAACAACTTTGTTTTTGATTGCTGAAAGAAACACTGCTGAACACGGACTAAATCCAGCAGTGTAGGATCATGGGAGATGCCCTGCAGATTCTGAATTAATCAGAGGGGACAGTTTGTGTAGAGTTACGCTGGATGCTACTAGTGAAACATAGCTGTGTGGCAGGGACATTGCTTCTCAGGATCAGAGAGTAGGAGCCACCTGAGAAGCAATGGCGTCTATGGCACAAAGGAGGCACTGTGCCCCATCACAACAGAAACATCTGTGCAAAACCTGGTGTTCCCTCCAGCTATGCCCAACTGCATGAACTGTCCCCAGTCCCTGCTCAGCTTCCCCTCCCTGAAGCTCCTGACTGTCACTCAGGCAGGTGGACAGATGTTCCTCTCTCTTCAGACCCTCACCTGCTCCCCTCAGTGCGACACTTCAGCTCCCCCATAGCTGCTCCATCCTGTAAGACTGCCACTGCCTAGAGCTGGCCTATCACCCCCAATCTCACCTGGCTCTAGGACCAAAGCCCCACATGTTTTCAGTGAAGACCCTTAACCGTGGTTTAAGATGGTATGGTTCTGATGTTACAGTATTTTAAACTGTCAAAGTCAAAAGACAAGAAAACACCCTGTAAAAAGGCAATTTCTTTCTTAAAATACATGCGCCACTCCTCTTTTACTAATAATTGAGCCTAAACTAAAGCCCATGCAAGCATTTTGGAAACTGTCATTAAAAGTAGTCAAGGATGGAGAGATGGCTCAGCAATTAAAAGCACTGGCTGCTCTTTCAGAGAACCTGGGTGGATTCCCAGCACCTACCTGGTAGCTCACAACTGTCTGTAACTCCAGTTCCAGGGGACCTGACAACCTCTTCTAGTCTCTGAAGGCACCATGCACGCTCAAGGTACAGAGGCATACATGCAAGTAAAGTACATACAATAAAAACTAAAACACAAGGAAGGAAGGGGGGGAGGGAAGTTGATGGAGGAGAGTTATCTGTCTATGTTACTTTCATTGGTTAATTAATAAAGAAAACTGCCTTGGCCCTTTAAGAGACAGAAAATTAGGTAGGTGGAGTAGACAGAACAGAATTCTGGGAAAGAGAGGGGAGACGCTTCAGGCAGTCACCATGATTCTCCTCTCTGAGATGGACGCAGGTTAAGATCTCTCCTGGTAAGCCACACCTCGTGGTGCTACACGGATTACTAAATATGGGTTAAAGGAAGATGTGAGAATTAACCAATAAGAGGCTACAGATAATGGGCCAGGCAGTGTTTAAAAGAATACAGTTTCCGTGTAATTATTTCGGGTGTAAAGCTGGGTGGCGGGACGCAGCCCCACCGCTTCCTTCTACAGGAAGTTAAGTAAGTAAGTACTCCAGGCATTTCCCACCACACACTGGCTTCCTGTTGTGGTCACTTTGCTAGATGAGGAGAAGCCAAGAGATTCCTCCCTTCACAAACAGCACCACACACTCTGTATCAAGTGGATCCCAGGGGTTTTATCATCCTCTTTGGCTGGGGCTAAGCATCTATGAAGAATCATTTTATGTTCCAAGAGGCACGGAGCCCCAGACCTTCAGAACTGGTACATTTTCTGGAACTTGCCTAGGCAATCTATCACTTTTAAGGCTCTTAGGACAGTCAGTCGCTTGTGCCTTCTTTACTGTCAGCTTTCCTTGTTCTTTCTTGCCCAGTTTAGGATTCCTGGCCAGCCCTGTGACTGTCATTAATTCCTGAAACCCTTTCATTCTCATCTCAGCCCACTGGCTTCTTTTCTCCAGCAGCGGGCCAGACACCAGGGAATGGCAGTCACTTCATCACAATTTAGCAACGTGTGAGCTTAACTGGCCCTGAAAGTGTGCGATGGGGTTCCTGCTCTGTGGGAATCCGTGCACTTCTGTTCATGTGTCTTCCCTAAATGTCTCCTTGCCCCACCCTTCCCGACCACTATCCAAGTCGATCTAGGGTAACTGCTCCCTAGGCTTTCACGTTCGTTCATTCGTTCATTCTCACCACTCCACACTGGCTCCCTCTTCCCCTTCTACCTGACCCACCTGTCCCTGTCCCTGTCCCTCACCTCCTCCTCCACCACTGCCTTCTTCCAATCACTACTTACACTTTGAACTTTCTCCCTTTCTGGGGCAAGTAAACAGACAAGTGTCTCCAACAACGCCTTCTGTATGACCCAATCTGCTCTTCAAGCTGAATTTTACCTTCACCCAGACCCACAGGACTGACCTTACCTGGTGTCACCGAGACCCACGGGACCGACCTTACCTAGTGTCACCCAGACTCACGGGACCGACCTTACCTAGTGTCACCCAGACTCACAGGGCCGACCTTACCTGGTGTCACCCAGACTCACGGGACCGACCTTACCTGGTGTCACCCAGACTCACGGGACCGACCTTACCTGGTGTCACCCAGACTCACGGGACCGACCTTACCTGGTGTCACCCAGACTCACGGGACCGACCTTCCCTGGTGTCACCCAGACTCACGGGACCGACCTTACCTGGTGTCACCCAGACTCACAGGGCCGACCTTACCTGGTGTCACCCAGACTCACAGGGCCAACCTTACCTGGTGTCACCCAGACTCACAGCTTACCCGTCTCGTGCCTCCTGGATGTCTCTGACTCTCCCTGCTCTTTCAAGAGTCATCAGTGAGGACTCTGGTCTTCCCCTCACCCGTCCACACAACCTCTATTCATGGATATATCTTTCCCCACATTTCCATAAGCCTGAAAGCAAGCCTGTATACACAAATGAGGGTCATCTCAAAACATCTCTCTTTTCTCTGCACCTGTTCTTTCAGGGTGTCTACCGTGGGCCCTACAATGAGACGACGATGTTTTTTTTGGAAACTTTTAATGGACAGAACAACAGCTTATGTGGAGCTAGCAAGTGCCCATTGGAGGGGCAGGAAAAGCCTGTAACCCTAGACTAACGGCTTATCACATGCCTGAGGACACTGCCTCCACCTTCCTGCCAGGGGCACAGCAAACGGCCATCCAACAAATCCACTTTTCAATGAGCCTGTGATGGGCACATCTTTTATTTGAGTAGATTTTAAGTCCCAACCAAGAGTCTATGTGGACAGATGTCATTTGGAAGAACAGTTAGATCCCGAGAAAGCTATTTTACACACGAGCTTTCATCAAAGATAATGCAAACAGAAAACAATGGCAAGGCAATCCAGAGTTAAACCATGAATAAGAAAGCTTTTTCCCTTTAATTTGTTTTTCTCCCCTTTCAAAATTTAATTATTTTGGAATCCTGGGGAGCTTGAGGAGAGAGCTCTGCCCTTTGCTGCTGTAAAGAAACAGACAAAAGGCAGGCCTTCTCTTCAGGTCCAGGACCCCGACACTGTGCAGGATAGCCAGCCTGCGCAAAGCTCACCTGCCGTAAGTGCCCATCCTCAGTGAGCAGCTGAGTGTATCTCTTGTGACCAACCAGCCCACCCAGACCCAGAACTGGGTCCCAGGACTGAGCACCCAGCCCACCCAGCCCCAAGACTGAGCACCCAGCCCACCTAGCCCCAGGACTGAGCACCGGGCCCACACAGACCCAGGACTGAGCACCGAGCTCACCCAGACCCAGGCTGGGCACCCGGCTCACACAGACCCAGGACTGGGCGCCCGACCCACACAGACCCAGGACTGGGCGCCCGACCCACACAGACCCAGGACTGGGCGCCCGACCCACACAAACCCAGGACTCGACGCCCGGCCCACCCAGACCCAGGACTGAGCACCCGGCTCACCCAGACCCAGGACTGAGCACCCGGCCCACACGGACCCAGGACTGAGCACCCGGCTCACCCAGACCCAGGACCGACCCAGGACCAGGTACCCAGCCCACACAGACCCAGGACCGAGCATCTGGATCACACAGACCCAGGACCGGGCACCCGGCTCACACAGACCCAGGACCAAGCACCTGGCTCACACAGACCCAGGACTGAGTACCTAGCTTATCCAGATGTTGGGGAGCAGTTAAGCTGCTCGGGTGCCTAGGCTGGCTCATAAGACACAGATAAGGATAAGACAGAGAAAGAGCAGACATTGATGGATAAGGTTGAAAAGACAATCTGTTTGCAGAGATGATGCCCTTAGTAAGAGCCACCTGTCCTTTGAGAGTGGCTAATGCTGAGGCGAGGAGCCTGCAGTATGAGCCCCACCCTGTGGTAAGATGGGGCTTCCTCATGCATTCTCAGTGGAGGACCAGGCTCCGGTCATCTAGGCCAGAGAGGACCTGTGTGAAGGTCACCTCCACATTAGCTAACCCAGAAATCAAATGAGCTCAGCTGGTGGAAGCAGCCACGCCCAATCCCTATAACAAACATGGTAAGATCAGCCATCCCTGGAGGAGGCAGCATACTGGCTCCGGACTGGGCCCAAAGCCTCAAAGGGCAAAGGGCAAGGAGTCTGACTCTAGACTCCATATACACTACTGAGTTTTCCGCAATTACACATTCTTGCATATTTTTGGAAAAACTTAAATTGCTCATCTTGGACACTCATGGTAGTGTAACAGCGATACAGCAGGAGTCCGGGAGAGAATGAGAAAGATGGACACACTCACAATGTGGGGCCTCTGGTAAGCAAAGGCCCCATCAGCTCGGTGATGATTCCGGCACTCCAGGTCTAAGAGATCAGCACAGTCCTTCACCCTCTCATCTGAGCAGCACCAAGGGAAAGCTGACAGCTGTCAAGCATCACTATGGTCTGCCAGCCTGTCACCTTCCTGCCCACACCCTGACCTATCCATGCTCGTAAATGTCTTCACCGGAGATAACTATGCAAATGTTGCCAGTGTTCCTATGGGAACTGGACAACACCATTTCTGTCCTTTCAACATATGGGAGCCTCTAGGGCACCCATAGGACAAGCGTCCCATGTTCGAGATGCTCTTGCTTGCTGTGTTGACATCACACCCTTACAATGGAGACGCACTTTAAAAGCCATATTTGTCAGAGATGGTGATCACGATTTGACAAGTCTCCTTAGGAAGACCACCCTGCTCCAGACACCTAGGGCCACCATGCTGAAAAACAAATTCTTAAATAAGGAAAATCCCACTGGATATTGCTACACCCTTCTAGTAAAAGTCTGAACAGAATTTTTAAGATAGAACAGACAGAATTCACTTCACAGATGGAACAAGAATGAACAGAGAGAAACTTATTCCAACTTTCTAAGTAACTGTCATGCATTCCCAACTCACGTTGATTGGCTAAAAAAAACCTCACAGATTCATTTCTTTTTATTTATGTCTATGCAGGCACATGTGTGTAGGTGCTGCAGTGGCAGAGGAGGGTACTGGATCCCATGCAACTGGAGTTATGGGTGGTTGTGAATGCCCAACATGGGCTGGGAACCTGACTCTGGTCCTGGGCAAGAGCAGCAAGTGCTCTTAACTACTGATTCATTCCCTCCAGGCTGCTAAGGTTAAAAGCCAATTCCCCAAATTCCTATGTTGATGGCATATGAAGGTGATGGCTAGGGGGAGGGGAAGGCTGGGATTAGAAAAGGTCATCAGAGGTGGCCTACTGGCTTTGAAGAGGTCTGAGCAGACACCTGTCTGCTGTGTCTTGTCTGTCCATCCTCTGCCACAGTATGACACAGCAAGGAAGCCCTCGCCAGAGTCAGGCCTTGGGCTTCACCGCTTCATGAAGCAGGGACTGAATAAACTATTCTTTACTAGTAAGCCAGATTTAGGTATTTTGCTTCAGCTACAGAAACCAGACTAAGCAAATAATGAATTAAATTTAAAATAATTTCAAATTCTGCATATTTAAAACCATATTCTAACAGGTAGCTTCATGTTTAAAGCCATACTCTAACGAGGAGTACATGTGTTTGTGAGTGCTAAGGTTGAAAATACTAGCCTGCCCTAAAAGGTTATCCGTCTGTCCTTCCCATATTCAACTTTGGGAGGGCGGGATAGAACTTAAGAGCCACCTGTGGACAGAAGGTTCACAGGTAGAGTCTATGCTAGACCGCTGTTGGGGGTCAAGGATGGATGGGCATTCTCACAGCACGGGAGGTTTTGATTTCCTTCCGGGAATCTCCACAGTGGCCTATATACCAGCCTGTTTTCATTGGGAAGTGCCAACAATGTATATGTGCTACGCTCATTGTCTCGGTGGCAGTTCCCCAGTTAAGCCTGGTTATAGGTTTCTAGAAAAAAATGAGCTTCCTCCTGTTTCACGCTGTGGTGTGAACCCTGAAATAGAAAAGACAAACTCAGCACAGGAGAGCAGGGCGTGCTGGAGGCACACCTGAACCTAGGGAGACACCTTTGGTGGGTCACCTGCATCAGAGTCAGGAGCATAAAAAGCCTGGCAAAACTACGGTGACTACGTGACACAATTATAAAAGAGAAAAAAAACAATCAAACAAACATTCCAGACCCAGTGCTATGAACTCCTGTGACCAGTGAGAACACACCAGGGGACATTCTCATTATGTGCAAGGATGTCCCCATGTGCAAGAAACCAAAGGAAGCACCTTCTGTAGAAGGAGAGAACGCCATGGCTTCCTGCTCACGGCGTGCATGTGTGCCCTCTGCTCCTGCATGTGACCAGAGGTTGCACACAGAGGGTTAGGACCACTTGCCATCAATCGGTATCTGCTAAGTGAATAACAGAAGGAGAATTGTATCTGAGAAATGTTCTGATCCAAAATGCCTAGGTCAGCTCGTTCCTGGGGCTCAAACCATTCCTGCCCCTTGGCATGGCAGACGGGCCTTCCAACAGACTCCTACTACGTTCAAACTGTGGGTACCTGTTCCAGGATTTAACCTCTCAGGCTTCTCTTTTCAAATACGTATTTTATTTTAAGGTATGTTTATGTGTGGGGCATAGAGGCCAGAAGAGGGAACTGGATTCCTGCCCACCAAGTTGGAGTTAAGGCAGTTGTGAGCTACCTGATGAGGGGTGCTGGGAATCAAACTCAGGTCCTCTGGAAGAGCAGAAGGTGCCCTTAACCACCAAGCCGTCTCTCCAGCCCCCAAAGCCTCTCTTTTAATGTGGGTGACTCCCCATTACAGACCTGTTTCCATCCCCTCCAGAGCCAACACTGCCTTTGCCCTTGATGAATCCTTCCTAGCTTCACCACCCTCCTGTCTAGAGAAGCAGCTGTTCCACAAAGCCTCAGTTCCAATGCCACATTCCTTAATTACAACTGAACACTCCAATACCCCTGGCAGCTCATTATACCAATCCCTCCCCCACTTCCAGCTGGAGACACTTCAGAGCTCCAGGTCAGGCAGGTGTGCTCTTCCCTTGAGAATTCCTATTGCATAAAAAGAAAACTCAGCTAGTGCACGACCATTCACTTCACTTCAGAGCTTGTTAGAAAGTTCCTCCTTACCTGACAGTGTTAAAACATCACCTGGACCACAGGACAACAAACAAACCAGCACTGGAAGTTAGGAACCCTCGGAGACCAAACCAGTACACCATACACAACCTAATTAAATACATCACCTTATGTTCAAAAGCAAATACTAGGGGCTGGCCAGATGGCATTGCAAGCCTGATATCCTGAGTTCAATCCCTGGGACCCATGTTGTGCTGACAAGCTAAAGTCATCTGAGAGGAAGGAATCTAAGTTAAGAAAATGCCTCAGTAAGATCAGGCTATAGGCAAGCCTGTAAGGCAGTTTTTGATTTGTGATGGGGGGGGGGGAGGGTTAGCACATTGTGGCTGGTGCCATCCCTGGGCTGGTGGTACTGGGTTCTACAAGAAAGCAGCCCGAGGAAGCCATGTGGAGCAAGTCAGTCTGTGACCTCTGCCTTCAGGTTCCTGCCTTCAGGTTCCTGCCCTGTTTGTGTTCCTGTCCTGACTTCCTTCAATGATGAACAATGATATGGAAGTATAAGCTGAATCAACCCTTTCCTCCCCAACTTCCTTTCTGGTCATGGTGTTTCATCGCAGCAACAGAACCTTAACTAAGACACACGTCAAGGAGGGAGTGAACCAACGCCAGACAGTTGTCCTCTGTCACCCCCCATCCCCCATACACACCACAAAACAAGCAGCTGGTCTCTGTAGTTTTCACAATAGGATTTGCTTCATTTGTAACTTTATGAAGATGCACACTGGCAAACTTGGACTTGTGTAAGAACACCCTTGTAGTGCTTACAGGGTACCACACTAGTGTAAGGATTGGACTCTCTCCTTTGTAGCTGGGGCCATTCTGACACAAGGAGGTAACTGGCCCCCTAAGTGTGGTCAAGAACTCCTGCAATCCCAGCTCAGCGAGCAAAACCATCATTTTCAGACCAGTCTGAGCTACACAGGGAGGTTCTGTCTCAAAAAAGAAGAGATGAGAAAAGCAAAAGAAAACAGGTGAGAAAAATTAACCAGCCCAAGTCACACGTCCTGTAAATGATGGGGCTGAGGTCTAAGTAGGATTTCTGGCCTCAGACTCCATGTTCTTAGCCACTGTCGACAAGGAATTAGCTAATCCCTGGCCACTCCTTCAGGGGTGCTCCTGAGACCTCTGCGGGCTCCTTCTGGGCCTTTCCCAAGGCTATGCATCTCTCTGCCTCTGCATTTAGCATGGTACTTAGAAGAGTCTGTGCTTTGAAACCACAGGCTGGATAAATGCAGATTCATATCCCAGCTGGGTCCTACAATAAAAATAAGTATTTTAAATGGCCTTTCATTAAAAATCCACACGCACACAGTAGCCTACAGTCTGGCCACAAAATGCTTTGCTGGAAAATAATAAAATTAGGTTTGGCTGAGGGCTGTAAAAGATTATATAAACTTTTTAAGGTCGCAAGTTCCCAGCTTACTACTAATAAAAATATTTAACATCTGACATTTTCCTTACATTTCGCTGTTGACCGATTAATTTAGCAATCCAGGGCAGAGAGCTTTATGGATCTTAAACTGTTTAGCTCTGGTAATTTATTGCAAGAGATTGCACCTGCATCATAAAGCCAACAAAGATACAGAAATTCATTTTAAATCCTCATTAACTCAAAACTATAGCAGCACACTTATTTATTGTATTAGAAAAATAAAATAAGTAACAAAAAAATGCTCTGACTAGAACATTCAATTACAGAGCAGAAGGGAACCTGTGTGGCTTAAATTTTTGTGGCCGGTAGTTATTCATTTCTTAAGAGGACAAATTGTTAAAGACAGCAAGATGTTAGTGAGGACAAAGGGGAGTGGGGTCTGTGCGGTCCAGTATGGGAGGAATAAAAAGGATACATAAACAGTAGCCCTGAATGGATGGTGCTGCCAAATGTCCTAGAAATATAATCCCAGCATAGCATCTATAACCATTATTTTATTTGCACATTCAACATAAAACTCATTTAGTGTGAGATACTGTGGAGCAAGAATACACAACATAGTTTTCTTAAAACAAAACAAACAAACAAACAAAAAAACAAAAACAAAAATCCCAAATAGTCATAATCTGAAGGTGTGAGTGAATCTGGTACTGAAAAAACCTAAGGCTCCTATGATCCTCTGGACTGAATCTTTTGGATGACACACACTTCCAAAATAGATCCCCCAGATGAGTCAGAAGAAAGGGGTCCATGTTGGATGGTTTCAAGCTACTTAAGGAACAATCTAGGAGCCCAGGGGCACCATGGCTCTGCAGCCCCCAACTGAGAAACGTGAGCAGTCCTTGAGGCTGGACTTGGATGCATGCTGGCAGTGGCAGGCTGCAGGGCAGCTGTCAATTAGCAGGAACTGTCCAGGGGTGCAGAAGCAGCATTACACCGCAGCTTCTAGGAGGTGGCTCACCAGGGGGAAGGAAAAAGAGGGCTGCTGAGGAGGACAGCAAATCACAAAGTTCAAAATTCCTGCTGGGAGGGTCCGAGATCAATTCCTTTCTGATTTATATTCTAAATTGGGCTGTGCAAAGTGTCCCTTTGTATTTGTGGATGCAGATCTCAGGAGAGAAACTGTATCCTTACCCTGAGAGCTAGCATGATAAAAAGGTTTTGTCTATTGCTTTGAAATGTTCCAAAACACAGAAAAATATACTTTTAACCACACACAGCCTTTTTATCATCAGTGGTAATCAAGGAAACGAAAAGGCAGGGATGAATAATGGAATCGTATTCATGGGTGTCTTGAATAGAACATCGGATGCCATACTGATGATAGATAAAGAACCACGGTGTGCAGGAAAGCTGCCTATAAAGCCAGCACACACTGAACAAAATCCCCACTGAGTGAGCTCCACAGAACACTCCTGACAGCTGACACACAAAGCTGGGCTCCACTTGCAGCAAGTGGGCTCCCCAACCCTATCTAGGGTGCTGTTTCCATCCCCTGCTCCAGGCAGAGGAGGAGAGAACTGGTTGGTGCTCCCATCACTGCCCTGCTACATCAGATCCCCTCCCCCAACACTTCTCCCTGGCTTCCAGGGTGCACACTGTCCAGGTTCCTCTTCCTACCAGGTACCTTTCAGATTGGTGTCCTTGCAGATCTTACACTCTACTGGAGTTTCAGCCTGCATGTATGTCCCTGCAGCTCTCTGAGTACCTGGCAGGTAGATGACTCAGGGCGTATCCCACACAGGCTCTTTCCTTACTGCCTTGCCAGAGACAGACCCAGGCCATGGAGTCTAGATGTGGGCTGCTTTCCTGTCACTGGTTCTAGCTGTGCAGAACCACTGTTCATTGCTTCCCTGCTGTGCAGGCTGCTCTCCTTGGGAACACTTCCTAGGTACTAATTCCCAGAGTGGTCCTAGACACTCCTCCTCTGGGCTTCCTTAGGACCTAACAACTGTGCCCAACTACCCCACCTCCCCATCACCTCACCTCCCCATCACCCCACCTCCCCACCACCCCACCTCCCCACCACCCCACCTCCCCACACACATTAAACTGCCAGACACATTTTATTACTTTCCCATTTTCCCTAGTAGACTCCATCTTTCCTTGTAGCCTTGGCATGACCAACACTGCCAGATAAAACGCACAGTGCTTAAAAAGGATCTAAGAATCATGTTTCACCCTTCCCACTCAGGTGAAGCAGGGGTGCTGGTGGTTCTCACTTTACAATTCCACACTATTTACAGCAGGGTGTGTCAGTAGAGCGACCATCATCATTAGCATCCTTGTATTGGGTGACTTTGGGACCTCATTGAGAGTAAAGCCAGGAAGAAGGACATTTTGCAAGAAACACAAATGCTGCCAGGAATCATAAAGAAAGTCTCGTTTTTGTTTCTCTTAAAGCAAGGTGGTGCTCTTCCTGCCCTATAAAGCAGGACGAAAATCATTTCTAAAGACTAGCTCTTACAAAAACAATGCCACAGAAAAACTGGAGCGAATGTCTGTTTTGTTTCCAGTCTGTTCTGACTGGACAAGACCAGGAGAACAGGGAGGTGGTCTAACAGAAACGTTGCAGGAAGGAAGGGCCCCGTGATGCCAGGTTCCTAGCAATAAGCGTATTTCGCAATCCATCACCTGTCATGGCTGTTCTCATTCAGCCAAACATTTATGTGCATCTGTTCTGTGCTCTGAGCAGACAGCAGTGGGCAAAACTGCATTCCACTGGGAAGAAAGAAACATGAAGTCAGCTCACGGTGGGAGCAAAGAAGAAACACAAGCTGGACACAGGGAGGAAGGGCTAGGAAGGGTTCTGTGGTTCATGCCAGTGTCTCCAATACACTGACAAAGTGAATATGTGGCCAGGCCAGGGTGACGTTGGGGTGGCATGTGTTTATAAGCCAAACAAGGAGGCCAGTATGGCTGTCTTCAAACAGGCAGGAGGGAGAACAGTGGACATGAAGGGGAGAGAGGACCAGAGCCAGAAAGGGGGGGGGGGGCTGTGAGCACTACTCAAGGCCAGGCTTAAGAAGTCACAGTATCCTCTGAAATCATAACAAAGTCCTGTTCTCTTCACCAGTGAGCTAAGAATGGGTTGCTTTGTCCGTGGGCACCAAGCCTGGCAGGGAAGATAGCTGCTACAGGATCAAAGACAACATTAACTACTCACCTGTGCAGCCCAACAAGAACTCTCCATCCTACGAGGTAATACATTTACAAGAGGCTACAGTCCACCCCAAGGATAGGGGCGACTAGATGGGCCTTGCAGCTGGGAAAATCCAGTGGCTGTGAGGACACAGTAGTCCCAGGAAGCCACTGCTCTTCAGACAGAGCTCGGCCCCAGAGCAGGAGAGACAGGGAGCAGGAAGAAGGATGAAGGATGAAGGGCCAGGGGACCAGAGGGACAGTACTAACGGCAGATGGAGACCAAGACCCCTCTGGCTGAGGGGCTACCAGTCATCACGTCTCCTGTCTGTCCTCTACTCCTCAGCTAGCCCCTCTTCTCACAGACCCAACACTGGGCCTAACCACGGCTTCCAGGATCTAGAAGGTGCAGAGACAGATGCTGGCAGGCTGAGCTACAGGAAGCATGCCTGCAGGAAGCCCCACAAGGCAGGAAACATTCCTCTGCAAGAACACTGTGCTCAGGGTATACACACTCACGATTTGGAATGTGGCAGAGAAAGTAAATAATAAAGTCCACGGACGAAAAGAAAAAGAAGAAATTTTTTTTAAAAAAAATGCTTGTATTTTTAAAGAAAGCTCTTGGAAAATGAAAACACACAATAACAAAATAATTTTTTTTTTCTTGACAAGATCTTAGGTAAAAGAATGAGAGAGTACTGAGGTGACCCACACAGCCCACGGAGGTTGTCTTGATTCCTGGGCTCCACCCCACACTGTCTACTCTCAAGGTCTGCCCTTGTGAGGTGGTGGTGTCTGATGTGACCTGTGGGAGATGCCACTTCTAGACAAAAGGACTGAAGGTCACTGTGGAGGTCAAATTCTATGCCTCAGTGGCACTGGGAGAAGCAAAGTTTGCAAGGGAAAGCTCTGCAAGCAGGGCCTGGTGGAAGTCCCGCGGAAAGAGCCTGAGATGATGTCTGATAACAGGCCGTGCACACGTGGACAAATGTGGTCCTCAGGCAAGAGTACTGACTTAACATACACAAAAGGTCAAAACCCAGGGCTCCCAAAATAAATGAACAAATGAATGAATGAACAAATGAACGGATGAGTGAGTGACTATCTGACCTCTGGCTGTAAGGCCCTGACACTCTGGAGTGGTTTATTAACAGCAATGAACAAGCTGCGCTGGCTGGAATCCGAGTATAATATTTCTCACACTTTTCCTTAACTCCGAGCTCAGACCACCAGCTACTGAAAGCCTCGCCTATAAAATAAGCTTTATGAGAAGGAAAAAAAAAAACTTATCTTATTGAAAAATACATTTTTGTTTTCTTGGCACAGCTATGCACATTATTCTTCGGGAACAAATGATAAATTTGAAGGTAAGCCAGAGACGTAAGAGAGTACGACAACCAGGAAGCTGCTGTAGGCCACAGCTGCTCAATGTGTGATGCGTTCAAAAAAACCCACAAGGGAGTTTCCTTCTTGCAGGATCAGTGCGGGACTGCGCGCCCATCAAGAGCCAATGCTACAAGACCTCCTGTCTTTCTCCAGCATAGTGCTGACACTCTCGAGAGCTGTTCTCGTTACAATCACCAGTGATGGTCAAATCTAGAAACGCCTCTTTCCTCCTTACTCCAGCAGCCGACAGCAGGGAAGGCAGTCAGCCATCTTTCCTCCTTGCTCCACCAGGTGGCAGCACAGAGCGCAGTCTGTCACTCTTTCTTCTGCCTCTGCATCTACCACATCTGCATTTGCCTTCCCTTCCTTACCAGTTTCTCTTCCTTTGCTGGCTTTTCCTTGTCCAACCAATCCCTAGAAGATGGTGTCTTAGTTATTTTTTTTTATTGCCCTGACAAACCGCCATGAAAAAGGCAACATAAAAAAATGCTTAATTTGGGGCTCATGGTTCCAGTGGGTTAAAGTTCACGACCGTCATAGTGGGGAGCATGGCGGCAGGCAGGCAGGCATGGTGCTGGTGCAGTAGCTGAAACACCAATCTCGAGGCGTAGGGGGCACACCTTCTCCAACAATGCCACACCCCCTAATCCTCCCCAAACAGGTCCACCAACTGTGGGGACCAAGCTTTTTAAATATATGGGCCTAGGGGACCCATTCTTGTTCAAACTGCCGCCAGTATCCATCCTCCGTAGAGCCCAGTCCTGAGCCTTCTCCATGCCTTACAGTCTTCTCTACCATGTGATCGTGTCTTGTCGCTGTTTTTAAATAACACAATGAAGAGCCCCACATTTTTAACTCTAATTCAGATCCTTCCTGTGAGTGTAAGACTCAAAGCACTCACTATATATATATATATATATATATATATATATATATATATATATATAATACATAACCACTTTATGACAGTTGATAATGTTCCAAAACGACATACTGAAAATCATGTTCCTTCAGAACCCATCCTAGCCAACCTACTGCCAACACATTGATAAATGGTAGCAGCTACTTAGCTGTGGAGTCAAAGATTCATCTCTGCTATGTCCCTTTCCCTCACCACTGCAATGCCCAATGTCTCTACGCTCATTCAGGCTGTCCTCTCTATTACCAAGCCTACTGCTATAGATGTCTCTACCCGTTCCTACATCAGCACCACTAATTTGCTCTCTGCAAGATGGAAAAGGACTTTCATTAGAACCATGCCACTCTCCACTCCAAGACTTCCAAGTGACTCCTACTACCCTTGGAATCAATGTAAACTTTGAACAGGACTACAGTGCCTTGCCTCCCTCCATCATCTTGTTCCCCCTTCCTTTGTAAGCATGTACTGTATTTCCAGAGCCTTTGCTTTAACATTCTAAGCTGTCTGTCTCCCCAAGCACAGGATTAAATCCTTGTTAGCCCCAAGTTTCCCACATAAGTGGCCTCCAGAGGGGAGTGGCCCCTCCACCATCCTTGGTTGCAGGTCTTCTTTAGCGTATTAAGGGCCTTCCTGATACATGCATTGTGGATGTTTACTTTCTATTTCAGACCTCATAAGGGCGAAGGCACATTACGCTCATTGCTATCATCCAGTGTTTAGACCTCTGCTTGACATGTGGCAAATTATGAGCGGAAAACAACAGGCAGGATGGATGGATGGCTCTCCTCCATCCTATACCCACCAGCCAAAGCCGGCAGATTCTCTGATGGAGTGCAGAGTGAGGTGTGCAGCCAGAAGGAAGAGCAGAGGCAGCTCCAGCAACACCCGGAACACCCCGCCATTGCTTCTACCAGAAGGAAAAGCAGAAGCAGCTCCGGCAATGCTTGGAACATCCAGCCATAGCTCCTACCTTTGAGGCTTCTTAGCAGGTGTCAGATCCAACATAACCAAACCAAACCACAGATTCTCAAAGGCCACTCCACCACGGTTCAGATTACATGTGCTCTATCCAGCCTTTCCCAAACATTTCAATCATTTATGTACACAGTAAAACTCTGGAATGGATAGATACAGCTTACACAAAAAGGGTCTGTATTCAGATAGAACACACATACATATATTGGCTTTTCCATTTGTATCTGATATGACTTTCCTTTAAAAGTACAACTTCAGAATCATCTACTATTTGAACTGGGATTAAAGATCACATCCTGTTTAAAAATACGCTTTCAAGTACACCCACACATACTCCAGCATACACACTTGCAGATGTCCACAGCCGAGGTTTGATTTAGCAGATCCTCATAGAGAGATGATCTTTAACATTTCAGAATTAACAAGGGGATGTTTAGCCTGAGTAGGTGACTTATAAGCATTTCTTTTCAAACATTAATCAAGAGAATGAAGCAACTGTCTCTCGGGTCTTAGGAAAGCCCCAGTGTGTTACATCAACTTCGACATGAGGATCTGGAAGAACCAGCCAAGGCATCAAGCCTTGACTGCGAGAGCCTGACACGGGGAGCCAGCACAGCTTCTCACAACAACTCAAGTGTTCCTCTCAAGAAACGAGGCCCATGGGCACAGGCCTGGCACACAGTGCGACCATCTACACTGTGCTGCTAAATGACAGCTGGTGCTCTTAGTCTGTCTTTTGCTCCAGACTGACCTCCCAAGGGCAAGAACAATAAGAGAACCTTGCAGAGTCTTGGAAAACGGAACAAGGATGAGAACAGCAGTCACAGGGCTCAGCTGAAAGTGAGCCTGGAGACGGCAGGCTCAGCAGGGAGACGGCACCTGGGCAGTGCCAAGCGAAGGCAGGCACCGAGTACACAGCGCACACTCCGTTGTTTAGGGATATCAAAAGCCAAGTCTCTAAGAACAAAATGTAAACCCATGTAAGATGACCAGGACCTGGAGTGTCCAGCATGGACTCCCACATGGCCTTCCATGTGTATCATCAGGATAGCACATCCATGTTGTACCGTACATTTGCTCAACACCAGGCATGAGCTGGGACGAGCGAGCCTGCCTCTCGAGGCACAGGCCAGAGAACTCATAACACAATCAAGGGGCTACCCTTGTGGAAACGGACAACTTTCCATTCCTCTGCTCAGGCCAATGTCAGTTACGCTCGCCATGGCTTTCCCCTAGGGATGTAATGGAATATCCCCAGCACTGGAGATATTTATACACACACTGTCATCCACCCATCCCTGTCCATGTGATCATGGCAGAGCGGAGCGGAGGGGAAGAGGGAGCAGGTTAGGAGTCCACACAGGCTCTACCATCTCTTCTCTCACTTTACCCTGAAACACAGAGTAGAGCAGGACTCTGAGAACAGCTGTCCAGATGGCCACCCATGTCCTCCTGGAATGACTGACAGAACAGCCTGCAAGTGTCAGGGACCAGACTGAGAGAACACATAGGTTCTGTCAGTCAGGTCCTGTTTCTAGCCCTGTAATTCTTGGTCTAGTAATTACTAGAAGGTAGAGCGATATGGACAGACACTGGAGTGGATGCACACCTGCAAGGCGGAGCGGAAGAGAAAGCCACCTGCCTGGCTGCAGAAGCTGCTACCCACACACGCTGCACAGGAGCCAAGATCTTAGGTTAGCTTCCATAATCGGAGCCTGAGGGAAATAACAAGAATAAAAGCATACACAGCTTCCATTCCTTTTTGAATATATTTAAATGGACTCAAGCTTCCATGTGCAGTGATCAAGATTTAAAAATGCAAGTAAGGCTCCGTAAATAAGTGTGAGTGTGCTGTGTGGCATAAGCCACAAATATGTGGATGGCAAGCCAGTGAAGTCCCTAGTAACATGAAAGAGTGAACATGAAAATACTACAAGATCTCTGTCTCTTAAAAAGTTTTATGCCATAAATAATGTACTTACAACATGTAAACTTTACACAGAGAGTATTTCTATTATTTAATAAGTTCCACAAGAATTTACTTTAGCAGACACTGAACATAGAAATGGTTTCAGAGGCAAGAACAACAATTTAGGAAATCTACAGCCCATTAGTCTTTTTCCCATCCAAATTATTACAGAGGCAAAATAAAACAAACACCAAAGGCACACCTTGAACTCTTTTAGAGAACAACTAACTTAGACAACAGCCATTCTAGAGACTGAGACCTCTCTATGTGTGAACTCTTCAGGGACATCGTCAACCACATTTAAATCTAAGACACCACAGCTCTGTCTTAGGGGCCAGACCCCACGAGGGGACATGCACACTATGCAGGAAAAAGGAAAGGGGTAGCCATGAAACTAGCTGCCCAGCCAGGATACAGGCTCACCTGCGCCATGCCTCCATCCCTCACAGTAGGCCCCCCCAAGGAGGGACCATGTCCACAGGCTAGACAGGAGGAGTTGGTTATCTTAAGTAGGAATCTGATTCTGGCACCAAGTGAAATGCCCAAAGAGTCGTGTGGGCATTGGCTTCCCTTGTGGCCTCACTGAGCCAGACAACCCTTCAGAACTCATCTTGAACCTCAAATATGTCTATATCCTCAAGACACAGATTTATCCCTTTGAAGGAGAAGCATGTCCTTGTCAAGAGCTTGTGTTTGGACAGGGGAGACTACTGGTTGGTAAAGGGCCTGCTAGGCATGCAGGAGAAGCTCAGTTCCTACTCCCAACATCCTCCTCAAAGTCAGACACGCACATATATGCAACTATCACCCATATGTGCACATCCACACAAATATGAACATATACATACATCACACATACACACAAAGTGCTTCTGTCTTTATACTGTGGGATCACTAATCAATCATCTTGCCCTAAACTAGAGACCTCCTGAAGGTGAAAGGACGGAAAAAAGTATTCCACACAAAGGGAACCAGGAAGCAAGCAAATGCTGCTGTCATAACAAAATAGATTTTAAACCAAAACTAATCAGAAAAGATAAAGGACAATTCATCCTGATCAATGGAACAGTTAACCAAGAAGACACTACAATCCTAAACACCTGCACTGAACCCTGGGACTCCTACTTACATCCAAAAAAACACACTACCGGGCCTAAAGACACAGACCAACTCCAGTTCAGCACGCCACCAGAACTAAAGACAGCCTGACTACAGCATGCAGACACAGACCAACTCCAGTTCAGCACGCCACCAGAACTAAAGACACAGATGACCAACTCCAGTTCAATAGCAGTAGATGATTTCAATACCCCACTTTTTCCAATAGACCGATCATCCGGACAAAAATAGAGAAACATCGGAACTGAATTATTATAATACATCAAGGGACCTAATAGTACATCCAAACACCAAATACATGCTCCATTCAGCAGCAGGCTGAAGCCTTTCTAAAGCAGGTCTTGTGCCAGAACACAAAACAAACCTTAAATTCAGGAAAAAGTTAAGTAACTCTGTGCATCCTCTCTGACCACAGTGCAGTAAACTCTAAAACAACAGCAAACAAAGTTCTAGTAAGTACATAAGCTCAGTACTAAATAACAACCAATTATCAAATGATGAATGGGTCAAAGAAGAAGTCAACAAAATTTCAATAGTCTATGAGTTTTTATTTTTTTTTCAACTCTAAGAGTGATATTTAGGTACCTGGCCATCAGGGGGCGTGGAGTCCTCTGGTTTCAGGGCATATTCCAAATACCTAGTTGGCTCCTATTCTGTCCTAGGTTGGGAGCTGCTAGTTGTCATCTTCCCCTACACTCTCCTGTTTCCTTGACAATAAGCTCTAAGTATTAGCTGGGCTCGTATCTCCCCTTAGGATTTACGCTACATTTCACACCTCCTTCAACTAGGTCTTACTCTTTTCCAATAATTTGCCAGCAGCTGAGACCTATGTTTCTAGCACACAGCCATAGCTGGTGTGGGCGGAAAAATGGGTATAATGGGGTCAAACCCCCAGCAGCTATGAGACCATGAGTCATGCTGGGAATAGAGGCTATGCAAAGCTGAGCAACAGAAGAGGTGAGGAATCCTTGACTAGCTAGGACCCCTGTGCTCTCTCTTATGACCTTCAAGCCATGAACATTTTGATTTACTTTGCCTGGAGTTCAGAGATGCATCTACACTGAAAAACAGTTTGGTTTGTTTGTTTTGTTTTGGCTGTTTGAGAAAGGATGAAGGCTGCCTTGAACTTAAGATCCTCTTGTCTGAGAGCTGAAATTACATCCAGACTGATCTCATTTTTAAAAACAATTGTTAAAATGGCTAGTGGCAGGCACATTATGCCACTGATGTTTTCGAGTATGCTACAGAATAGAGACATGATGCCACTGTTTTCCATGACAACGGGGTATAGGGGCAGAGTACCTGCCTCAGTATCAGCAGAGCTCACAGCAGTCTTTACACCTGCCAAAGTCACAACTCCTAGGGAAATATTGCACCTGCGTAAGCGACTTTATCACATAGAACAGAAAATTCAGTAATATATGCGATGCTGAAATACAAAAAATTTTAAATACATTTTAAGCATAGATTTCTTCACCCTCACTTAGAGAAGAGAGTCGCTGATGTATATTCAGCTATTGCTCCATTTTCAGGTCTATGATCTGTTTCTTTCATTTCAGTCCGAGAGGAAAAAAACCAATCTCTCAGCTGGCTGAAGCACAATGAGACTGTGAGAAGCCAGAAGTGTATTCTGGCTACGCTCCATTTCTTTGCTATGCCCTGCTCAACCACAGCACACAATTCCATCTACGGATGACATGGGCCAAAGGCACTGCTATCACACAGAATAGTGAGGACTAGAGGCTTAGCTTCTTGAATTGACTGGGAAATTAGGGAATCTCACAGCAATGAAGAAGCAGATGCATGCTCCGAGTGACAGGAGGTGGTAAACGGTCGGTGATTATAAAACTGCTCACATCTTACGCACCCCTCCCAGTCCCCAGCCAGAAGCATCTCCACATACAATAGCATCTTTCTCTGGACCACGGCAGTAGCATCCTCAGGTGTCTTCAGATCTTTATGCTCAACTCTCAGGCCTGACTGCATTTTTCTATGGAATGGCTGCATTCACATAGTCCCTGGCAGTAGTATAAATACAGTATTTATTAACAGACTAAATAAGTAAACTCATTTTGCTAACAGGGAGACTCATTACTGGCAATACATACAGAAAGGTTTTTCAGGCAACTTCACAAAACTGTTTCCTAAGATGGCATTACTAACATCTTCACTTCCTTTGAAAAGACTTGGGCAGACAGGTCCTAATCAACCAGATATGATTGTTCCACAGTAAAAGGCAGAGGAAATGATGATCAACTAGGGATTTAATAAACCCACCTAAAACTATAATTCTTACATCAACCCCCAGATGAGAAGAGAGAGTAGCAAGTCTTTTAGAGACTTGTTTCTCAAGTTGCTGTGAACAGTACCTTAGACAATTAGCAGAAAAAGTGTCTCTGATGCACTCGGTTTTCCCAGAGCTGCCACCAGGATGGAGACATTGACTTTGTTCTGTCTGCCGACAAAACGCAGCGCCACATCCTTCACCTTCCTGGGCAAAATGAACAGGTCTTGGGAAATACAGACTGTTTAACAAACACCCTTTCCCCAGGGGGAGGCTCTAGCCATGGGTTTCCTTGCTTGTTCCCCACCCTCTCCTTGGTTTGGTCCTCCGGCCTGCTGCACCTCCAGGAAGAGGGTACCTCTAGGATGCAGGAGGCCATGGGCACGACTAGTGACCACCAGCCCTGCAGGCTACTCCTTGCTTCTGCAGTCACACACCTCACAGATGGCAGAAGGAAAGCAGCCCAGGGAGATCCATTCAAATTACACACGGAACAAACAGAAACTCAAGCTATGTGGAATTGAAAGGGTCAACACCCAGAGTAACTGAAAATAAAAAGAGTTCTTGCAAAACTGCTGCCTTTCCTTACCATCTGACTACACACTGACAGGATGCTCTTAATTCACACATGAAGCCCTCCCTGGACCAGCAGCACGCTCCCCTCCGCAAGTCAGTGAGCTTACCCAGGCTCCTTAAACATGTACACAGGCTAAGTACGGCTCAGGATTGTGAGTACTTATCCAGCATTTGCACAGCCCAAAGCGGAAAGAGAATGTCTTGTACTTCCCCTAAATAAAAAGCTCTAACTACCCAGGAAGGCCAGGCTTCGAGCCATGGAGCATCAGGGACCGAGGGATTCTCGGAGTTGTGCAATGACACAGGCACCGTCCCCAGGGAATCTCAGCTGCTCTGCGCACAGCTAAGGGGTTTGTACTCCACACAAGCACTTGCTCAGCTCCAAAGCTTTACCCTCCCATTTGGAACTGGAAAGAATGCATAAACCATCCTCATCAGGGATCCCCAGGCAGGAAGAAGGCTTGCGGAAGTCAAATGCAACAGCTGACAGTGTACATTTTCTACAGAGCCATGTTACACGAGTGTGGGGCAGCAACCCCATACAGAAACCCTCCCAGATGACCAAACGGCAAATGGAGCTGGTGTCCAACATGTCCAACTGATGTAGAAAAATTACATGAACACTAGCTATTTCTATTGTACTTAATCTATATATTACTTCGTAATATGCATTACCTTCTAACACCCCCAAAGGGATACTGAAAACTGTTTCCAATGAAAACAGAGTGGCAGAAAGGCCATGTGACTTACCCAGTGCCACTCAGTATTTCAGGCCTTTCTGAAAGGGCTTCTCATTTTAAATACTATTCAGACAGACCACAATCCACCAGCCAAGTTTCTTCAGTGTTTTACCATACTAAATAAATTAGGGCATGTATTGGGTCATGCAGTCTGTGGTACAGCCACTCAGGCAAAACACTCAGCAGTCAGTGTATAAACACATGGGTACAGCTGCTCTCCAATCTAACGAAAGGCTAGCTTGCTAAGAGCTAAAACAGGACATAGAGGGTAAACCACAATCCTGTACCAAACCAGCTTCTGCCTGTTTTGGTAAATAGAGTTTTATTTACAGTCTGTATCTAGTCCACCAACTGACTAGTTCTAGACAGTTAAGGACAATTCACCCTATCTTAATGCTGTTCTAGTGTCATGGGAACACCTTTGGGAGCATTCAAGATTCTTGAATCCAAGATCTACTGCAGTCTTTTCGATGTGCTGGTTCCTGATCTATAGCCTGCGTGATTCAGCCTTCCTGGTGGGAGTACCTTTTATTTTAAGCTTCTTTGAAATGTTTATTATTTAAAAGAAATTTATTGAAAAGTTCTAATTGAATTTTTTTCACACGATGTAATTTCGACTGTGTTTTCTCTTCCTGCACCAGTTCTTCCCTATCGTCCTACCTGTTGGCGGAGGCTGCTCATTCATTCCCAGCCGCCCAGACCCAAAATAATCACACAGAAACTGTATTATTTGTAATACTGTTTGGCCAATAGCTTAAGCATATTTTTTCGCTAGCTCTTACATCTTAAATTAACCCATTTCTATTATTTTATATTTTATATGAGGCTTGGGGTTTACAGGCAAGGTTCCAGTGTGTTTGTCTCCTGTGGTGGCTACATGGCCTCTCCCTTTGACTCCACCTACTCTCCCTCTATATCCTTTACAGCCTGGCTAATATTCTGTTAAGACATTGGTCAAAAGCAGCTTTTTTATTAAGCAATCAAACATATTAACAACAAACAAAGGGGAATCCCACACCACCTCTTCTTGCCTTGGTATGGATCTTGGCCTAATGATACAAATTTAAGATTAATTTTGTTATATGTATTTCTGCACTTGATTAAGGTATTGTGTTTGTGCACTCATTTAAAAATGTACTGTAAAATTAAAAAATACATATTAATAGATGATATCTATAATAGTCAAGCTTGTAGTCATGTTAGGTGTTCTAGATGTATAAAGATATATTACAGATGAATAGATATTCTTCAAATCTTTCCAAGACTAATAGAATACGGCATTTAAAATGTTTTAATAACTTAGGACTTTTCATGACAATGAGATTCATCTGCTCCTGGTAGCACCAATTACTTCAAGAGAAAGATGGGCATCAAAGAGGCTTCTTATAGAGTTTGTTAGCCATTTGGGCAAAAAACAGCTCTAACCTGTACTGTTTGATGTCATGCTGTATAAACTGAACACACAGGACCCACAGAGAAAGAGTTCTAAACTTGCCTAAAGGTGAGACAGTCCTTTGGGGTTCCTATTTCATGAAAGACTCTGCCAGACATTCTACAGGACACAGAAGAAAGTGACTGACAAATTGCCAATATAGGTGAAACTGTCTTTAAAATTTCCCATTTCACGGGAAAGTCTGCTTTGGGTCTGTAGGCTGAAATGGATGACCCAATGGTACAGAAGAACTTTGGGTGACTATCTAGGTATCGAGATGTCTCTGTCAATTCTAGAGTTTTAAAAGTTGCTTACAATGCATTTCCTATTTACTTAGGTAATATTATATTCTTCTGGAGTCTTTGATGGAGTTTTAAAGAGATAGTTATAATTATAAAAGATAAATTAGATATAAAACTTTAGACTCACAAATATGGATAGATAATAGATTATTTTCCTTAATTTGCCAAATGTCAATGACTAAATATTGTAACTATAATTCTTGCTTGATAAATGCTTTGTTGTTCTTATGTTCTTATGTTAAAGTTAAAAACCTTCCTTTTTATTTGAACAGAGAAGGGGAAATGATGTGGGAAGTCCTTCTGTATATGTGCTGCTCTTATTGGTTAATGAATAAAGAAGTGATAGGGCAGAATAGAGATAGGTGGAAAAACCAAACTAAATGCTAGAAGAAAGTAGGCGGAGTCAGGGAGATGCCATGTAGCTGCCCGAGGAGACAGATGCCTAGTAAACCATGAGCCATATGGTAAAAGTATAAAATATAAAAGTGGGTTAATTTAAGATATAAGAGCTATCTAGCAATATGCCTAAGTAATTGGCCAAGTAGTGTTTTAATTCATACAGTCTATGCAATTATTTTAGGTCTGGGCGTCTGGGAATGAACACACAGCCTCAGCCACCACCTACCCACCCAATTTTAAGTTTTTCTTTTTCTTTAAAAGAAAAGCAAAATAAAAACCCCACTGAAAAACAAACAAAACCCCACAAGAACAAATCAAAATATACAATCAAAAGACCAATAAGACATACAGGCAAACAAAATTCCCAAACGAAACAAAACGAGGCAAAATGCCTACACAAAACCCATTGAGCTTGTTTGCAGCTGGCCAACTACTCTTGCACATGGGAACTACCTGAAGTGTGGCTAATATCCCCAGTGAGATTCCACTGGTGAAAACTGGTTTTTCCTTTGCCAGCATGTACTGATTATAGACCTCTTTCTTCATTAGCGGGCGGGACCTGTGTGGGTCTTGTATATACTGCCATAGTCTCTGCGAGGTTATATGTGCATCAGTCCTATTGTGTCTGGAATGGGGAGCCTTTCAAAACACCCTGCACTCTGTGGGTAATCTCTCACTGCCAGGAACAGACACTCTTCATCATGTCAACCAAACAATTCATTTTCCGGAAGATTCAATACCCTTGGGGAGCTAAACAAAAGCCAAAAAGAGAGTTATGCTGGAAAGACAGCAACCAGGGACTGAAGTACAGTGTCTGAACAATTTTTTTTAAATATTTATTTATGGACACAATATTCTGTTTGCGTATATGCCTGCAGGCTAGAAGAGGACACCAGAACTCATTACAGATGGTTGTGAGCCACCATGTGGTTGCTGGGAATCAAACTCGGGTCCTTTGGAAGAGCATGCAATGCTCTTAACAGCTGAGCCATTTCTCCAGCCCCCAAACAATGTTTTTTTTTTAGCTTGTCCATTCATTCAGATGTGCTGCGAGTGCCTGCTCTACTGAGCACAGACATACAAACTTCAGACTGAAGATGGAGACACTTTACATGGAGCAAATCTCTTGAAGACCTTAGCTTGTAGTCATACAGACACAGACAAATGGTGTTGGTTTTCTGTCAAGAACAACAGCCCTGGGAGCAGAACCCAAAAGGCAGTGACTACAGGGCCTATTTACTGCTGAGCCTTAAGCACCTGGCTCAATGCCTAGAAACAGTGGGAGCTGTAAAAGTATTTGTCCTCTGTATTACCATGGGTTAGCTCTGTGGGTTTTGACAAGGGAGAATGTGAACAGCAGTCTGTGAGTCATATTCCCCAACTTTCCTGCTAAAGACATCAATTTCTCCATACCTGGATTGTCTGGTAATCAGAAGCATCGATTCCCTTCACTGTCACCTCGCGGAAAACCATGGGTTCCAGTTCCTCTTTGGTAAGATCACAGTGGTAAATGACACCTAGAAGGGGCAGAAGTCTCAGGTTAGCATCCAAAACTCATGAAACACAAGGGCCCCAGGGATGCTAGGTGGTACTCGAGGCTAGCACCAGGCAGGATCCTATCCCATCAGCACCCTGGTAGGTGTGGCAGGCAGATGAGAAGAGTCTGCTATGAGCAGTACCCTGGCGGAGTGGAGGTCTCCTCATGAGCACCACCTACTGTCTCCCCTCCTCCAACACCGTGATGGTACTGTTTACTGTTAAGCTGACTGTGTTTGGGTCACCCAGTGGCCACACCATAGGTGTTGCAAAGAGTATTTCCAGGAATTTAACTGAGGAAGGAAGACTCACCCCAACTGTGGATAGGGCTATCCCATGGATTGGGGTCCTGGACTGAATATAAAGGGAACAAAGGAAGAAGGCAGGTGATCACCATCATTCGACTCTCTGCTACCTGATCTGCCCTCGTGTTGAGCAAGAAGCCAACTCTTAGGCCTTCCCCGCTGTCTTAACTACTTTTAGATTGCTGTGATAAAACACCATGACCAAGGTAATTCACAAAAAAAGGTTTAATCTGGCTTAAAGTTTCACAGGGTTAGAGTCCATGATGGCAGAGTGATAGAACAGCCCAGAGCTCACAACCTGATCTGCAACCATCAGGCAGACAGAGACTGGGAATCCCACCAGACTACTGAAGCCTCAGAGCCCACCCCCAGGGACTCACTTCCTTCCACAAGGCCACACCTCCCAATCCTTCCCAAACAGTTCCACCAACTTAGGACTAAGAATTCAAATAAATGAGCCTATGGAGGCCATTGTCACTCACACCACCATATCCACCATAGTGGAATCCACACCTTCAACTGTGAGCCTTATATCCAGTATTTTGTCACAGCAACCAGAAAACTAACTAAAACCAACACCACCCTAAGTACTCACTGCAGAAAACTCATACATCCCTGGGGATTTGAGAAAAGGTAGGATACCTGACTGACCTCAACAGCTTTTCTCCAACCCAGTTTACAAAGGAATGCCCCCTAATCCCATGGTAAACTCATCTGGAGTCATTTACCTGAAAGGGCTCTGATGGGAAAGTCCCATGATCTACTCAAGGTCTATAGCCAGTGGGGGGCTCTTGACCAGTCCCTTTGGGCTTGCGCTACCTGACACACACCCAGCCAAGGACACAAAGGAACAAAGGTGATCCATCACACGTCATTTCAGAATCAAATTTTCAGCTGTCCCAGTAATTGTGGAAATACCAAGTAACTAATATATACCAAGAATTTTAGCTTATTAAAACCACTAATGAAAATTCTACTTCCTGAATTTAATGCTGCCCTCTTAATTACATCAAAGAAACAATTAGAGAGTGAGTCAGAGAAGCTGGTGTGGAAACCTTAGCTCGTACTTTAAATATACACTGTCAAGGGAAAGACAAATTGGTCCCAGGACCCCAGTGCTTGCTGGAATCCCACAGGGCACAGTGAAATGGACTGATCATGGATTAAAATGACAGCTCTCTTTCCTCTGAACCCCTCTATGGTAGGTATTTCTCCAGCAGCTGAGAAACAATATTCTGTACATATGTAACTATGACAGTTAATGAGGGTTTTTGGTTTTTTAAATCAGTACAAGGTATATACACACACAAACACACACACACACACACACACACACATACACACACACCTCTGAATTGGGGAGAAAAATATGTTCCAAACATTGCAACAAAAATAAGATGGAATAAAGAGCAAGCATGTGCCACTCAATCACCCAATTTGTCTTGATGTCACCACAAATAATGAAGGATTTAGGAGCTAGACTTAAGAGCCACCAGAAACTGGAATTAAAATCCCTAATGAAAGATGAAGAAGAGGAGACAGACTCTCCATTCCTGTTTACTCAGATGACACAATTCTCAAGGCAGAATGAATACACAACTGAGGCTGGCTGTTATTTAAAGAGAGTGGCCCACACTTCCTCCATTCTGGACAAACACACACAAATGGTTCTGTGAAGGAGACAGGGATAAGCTTGATGGATTCCATGATAAACGTATTTTATCAATATTCCCTGTGCATAGTCATCTGGGTTAGCCCAGGTTAGTTTACTGAGAACATTCTTAATATAATAATGTAAACCACTGTAACCATGTCTGTCTCTCCTGATCATGTAGAGAAAGTGAGCTTGAAGAAAACGTTCTGGATCACAATCAGCAGAAGGCTGCCTAGGAAATGATTTCAAGATTGAAAGAAGGACTCGATTATAGAAGTTCCTTAAGGTAGAGGAAGTATCTGGCCTTAGGATGATCCCTGATAAAAAGCAGTGCCATTCCAACAGTAGGAGGGGGGGGGGGGCGGGAGGGCGGCTGGTGTGGGCTGAGAACGGAGGCAGGGAGAGCAGCTGGTGTGAGCTGAGGACTGAGGTAGGGAGAGCAGCTAGTGTGGGCTGAGGATGGAGGCAGGGGGAGGGTAGCTGGTGTGGGCTGAGGACGGAGGCAGGGGGAGGGTAGCTGGTGTGGGCTGAGGACGGAGGAGGCAGGGAGGGTAGCTGGTGTGGGCTGAGGACGGAGGAGGCGGGGAGGGCGGCTGGTGTGGGCTGAGGAGGGAGGAGGCAGGGGGAGGGTAGCTGGTGTGGGCTGAGGATGGAGGAGGCAGGGAGGGCGGCTGGTGTGGGCTGAGGACAGAGGCAGGGAGGGCGGCTGGTGTGGGCTGAGGACAGAGGCAGGGAGAGCAGATGGTGTGGGCTGAGGACAGAGGCAGGGAGGGCAGCTGGTGTGGGCTGAGGATGGAGGCAGGGAGAGTGGGTGGTGTGGGCTGAGGATGGGGGAGAGGAGGGGGTGGGTAGCTGGTGTGGGCTGAGAAGGGAGAAGGGGGAGTTAGGGAGGACAGCACTCTAGGAAGAGGTGGGAAAAAAGTGTCAGCAGGATCTCTGATGCCGACATGAAGAGAAACAGCGTCCTGTGATTCAGGTAGGTATCTTACCTGCTATATTACAAGGCAGGATTTAATGGTACAAAAAGGGGTAAAACCAAAATACAAAAGCCAAGGCTCTTTAAAAGGTTTTGTCTTTTCCAAACCATGTGTTTATTTATTATTGGATGGCTGCTTTGCACTTGGCTTTAGAAGGCCTGAGTCTGGAAACTCCACTCTCTGGTTTTAGGTGTCTATTACATCAAGAGAGAAGGGAAGGATGGGGGAAGTGAGCGAGAGGAGATGGGAGATGGGGAGACAAACAGCACCACAGTAACAAATGAAGGCTTTCTCAGAAGCAGCCAGCAGCATGCAACTAGGAACACACGCTTCCCTCCAACCTCCACAGCCATGGCCACAGGCAGCAGTTCCTTGCTTGGCACAGAAACATCATTTCCCACTAAGACAACAAGCCCTTTTCTTCAGATAATGATGAAATAAATGGCCACATGGGGTCACTGGAGGAGGTTGCAGGCCTTGGGGACCCTGGATTTCTATTAAGAGCGGATGAGTCACCCTTATTTATCTTCTCTCTCCTTCATTCATTTAAGTGACTGAAGACAAGAGTTTAAAGCATAATGTTTAGACCCAGCGGAAAGCTGGAGAATAAAGTGTGGGCCCTGTGACAGCAGGGATGGGGGTGTCCCCCTCTGCTCAACGGTTACTGCTGAGCACCAGGTTCTGGGCAGGGGGGTAAGGGTAAGGGCTCCTGACTTCCAGCTTTGGGTCTGCTTCTACGTTCGTGGGCTCTTGTGCTCCCCTCAATCCCCTGAGAGGTACTTGGGGAGTAAGGCCTGATGCATCCCAACCCGCTGATAGAGCATCACTTTCTCGGCTGTAACAGTCCTGTCAGCAGGCTGTCAGGCTAAGATTTCTTATGAACTCAGAGGCGCAAACAGAACTGCACCCAGATGAGGCACCACTGCAATCTGGTCAAATCCTGAAGGAAGGACGGCCACTTCACCACTCTCTCCAGTGACAGCTCTGTCTACCAGCAAATAACGGCGACCAAATCGGAGGAGCCTGGCAAATGAACAAGTGTGGGAGTGGGTCGGCCTGGTCAGCTACAAACTGCCAACTGAGCAGACTCCTGGGGCAAACACAGTCGTGTGAGACCACAACTCTCTACAGAGGAGGAGAGAGAAGTCCACACAAGCAAGATGAATGTGGCCAGCTCCGCAGAAAGTATAAAACAGAACTGTTCTACTTTCAAAAAAGTTAACTCATATCACAAAGTGAAAATCTCATCTTCGAAGTATCTTCCTTCCTAACAGACCTGAGACAACACACTTTTTTTCCCCAATGACAATGAGACTGCACTTTTAGAATTAGTTTATTCTGGGAGGCATTCTGTATGCTGGGTGTGGCTGTTCAAGGGGTTTGTTGCTGTTACCCCCTGCTGCACATCTCTGTGCAGATCAAGGCCTGGACTAAGACTTACATTTGTTGGCACTGAGAATAACAGCTGTTCCCACAGAAGGTAACGAGAATACGGTTTTTAGTTTCCTTTGTTCTGAATTCCCTCTAGATAGTTCTGTCTATAGCCCAGCCTTGAATTCCCGATTTTCTCTAGGTGGCTCTGTCCATAGTCCAGCCTTGAATTCCCAGTTCCCTCTAGGTGGCTCTGTCCATAGTCCAGCCTTGAATTCCTGATTCCCTCTAGGTGGTACTGTCCATAGCCCAGCCCTGAATTCCCGATTTTCTCTAGGTGGCTCTGTCCATAGTCCAGCCTTGAATTACCGATTCCCTCTAGGTGGTTCTGTCTACAGTCCAGCCTTGAATTCCCGGTTCCCTAGGCGGTTCTGTCTACAGTCCAGCCTTAAATTCCTGGTTCCCTCTAGGTGGCTCTGTCCATAGTCCAGCCTTGAATTCCGGGTTCCCTAGGCGGTTCTGTCTACAGTCCAGCCTTAAATTCCTGGTTCCCTCTAGGTGGTTCTGTCCATAGTCCAGCCTGTGTTAGGCACAAACATCTTTGCCCTTTCCACTTCCCAGAAGACTCCACCTCACCACCAGCGAAGGACCTCTCACCTGGAGACAGAAAGGATGTGAATTGGTAGAAGATCTCCGAGTCCTTTTTGCGCCCACTGTACCCCACTACGCTGCCCACGTCCAGCGGGAAGGTCTTGAGGAGAGCACCTGTGGTCAGGTCGTGAAGCTGCAGAATGTTCTTCACGTCATGGAGGTAGCACAAAACCAGGAAGTTGGACCTGACACAAGCCACCCACTCTGAAATGACAGGGAGAGAAAACCCAATGCTGCTTTGAAAATCAGAGAGCACGTCGCTCAGTGAACTAAACAGCAGTGCTAAAGCCCTGCTGTGTGTACCGTGGTGACACCTGCAAAGTCATTCAGGATCTGCTTTAACCCTGCACCCAGTCTTCGGCACAGTGGCGGCTGTTGTGTTCACCTACGGCACTCAAGGTAACACAAAAACACAACACACAACAACAGAGTTCAGTCTTGAGAACTGCATAGTGTTTAGGTCGCACTCACGGCCACCCATGGCTGTGTGAGTCCTGCAGACTGGACATGAGACACGTGGCTGCAAATATCCCTGCCATGGAGCAGGTGCCGAGCATGGCAGCTCGGCAGTGCTCCTGGCTGTACCACCTCATGCGGATAGCTCTACCTCAGTATAGACAGGTCACCTGGCTCTCCACATGACAGTGGAAAGGTTCTGGCCCATCTTGCCGAAGGGAATAAAACGGTCCAGCACCTGCTCTGCAACTCGTGACCAAAATGGTCTAGCCTGCTCTGTAACTCGTGACCAACTCAACATCCAAATATAGAAGGTCAGAGTAGATGGTTTTGAGGAACACAGGAAGGTGCTCTTGGCATGCTAAGAGCATCTCTACCCATGCCGAGAAGTCTGGGAGAGACTACGGCCTGGCACGTCTACACTGTGGCAGGATGGAGAATGTAGGACCAATTGCTACCTTAGTGGAAAACCTGGGCTCAAGTTGCAGGTGTGAATTCTGCAGGGAAGAGTGGGTGGGGCTGCCTTGGGGCTTGTCTGACTGGCTTGGAGGTTCAAGGCAGGGATCTTAATACTTAATACCAGATGGTGGAGGGGTGCAGCCCAATGCCCAAGGCTGGGGAGAAGCCAAACAAATTCGACTTCCTCAAGAACCACGGACGTTGCAGAAAGACACCATGGGAGCCTGTGACCCTGAGATCAGCTCTCTGCTGTCCACACCAGCAATATCAGACATTTGTGCAAAGCACGGTGGACAGGGAGAAGGACTTTCTCACAGGTCCAGATGTGAACCTGGATCTGCATGGCTGCACACACGTCTAACTCCCTGGAGACCACACCGCAGGAGTGCTTTAGCTGAGAAGGGCTATTCTGCAACCTGGGCATGGCTCTCCCTACACAGAGTATACTTCTGAATGGCCTCAGTTCCTCACTCAACTTACCATAGATGCCCACGTCCCACAAGCAAACTCTTCATTGGTCTGAAGAACTGAACTCTTGTGTGATAATCTCTCTAGACCAGTGAATCATCTAGTTAAATTCTGTTCATGCACACATTATAAGTCAGCACATAATTTTTGATAAAATGCTTAAGTGCCTGTGGCAGCTTTCAATTAAACTTAGGGGCAACCTCGTGTCTTTTCTAGCAAGATGGCTGGAAATCCACCCTCACGTCTACAAGAGGCGGAAACAGCCAACGTCGACACAAAAAGAGTTCTCATTCTTTTTATTAGAAAGTGCGCACTGTTTAAGAACGACATTCCTAATAATTACAAGCCAAAGGTTCGGTACTGAGGAACTAGTCACCAGACCGTGAAGTGGACCAACCTGATGATGCTCCCACAAGCACAATTTCCCAGCAGCCACTGCTCTTACCTAAGACATCTTTCTCGTGCTCGGGAACAAGCACTTTCCACTTAGACTCGTCAGGGTCCATGAAGTCGATGTTGATCAGACGGTAATTAGGAGAATTGCGGTTCGTCTTGAACGTGAACACCGTCCCCTCATTGGTTACGTAGTCATATTCTCCTTCAAAATTGTCTATCAGCTTTACCCACTTCAGGATTCCTGCGAAGACACAATGCACTCCTGTCACCTCTGATACTGTAAAGAATGATGCAGGCTTCTGCGGAGGGAGGTGAGGGGCTCTTCTCTTTCCATAAAGCACAAGACACAGATGGTACCGGGAGCTCCAACACATGAGTATGAGCAAGGGCTAGCTGTGAGTGGGGGCCAAAGAGTGCTTGAACACTCTGGCGCTAAGGGGGCCTGAAGGACCTCGTCTCCCACCCTACCATTGCCCACACCTGCTAAACCGTCTTCTGAGCAAGTCTGAAATCAAAGCCTGCCTTTCCACCTCTCCTGCCACCATACAATGTCATCAGTCACCACCTGCTCCACGACAGTGGCCCTCAACCAGGGTAACAGACACACCTCTTCTAAGCAGCATTTGCAAGGACTATATTTTGGTTTCGGTGGCTGTGACTTAGGAGGTGAGGACTGCTACTGCCATCTAGTGGTAGAGATGAGATATGCTGCTAAAAAAATGCTACCACCCACAAGTCAGTCCATACATAACAAAAGTCAACAGTGCCAAGTCTGAGAAGCTTTGGCCTATAGTGTTATCTTTCTGACTGGTTTCCCACAGCCACTCTTGATTTACTCTATCCCAGTCAGCAGGATGACTTAGTATTCTAACCTGGTCCACAATGGTGCCTTCCCATTACACTCTAAAGTCCCCACACAACACAAGTCCCACCTAAGTCAATGTTGGCACATGCCAACTCTGAGCTCTAGGGGTACTCAGGCATGCCACTGGCTCTGTCCTCTGACTGGGCCACTCTCAAATGGCTGGTCACTTCTAACAAGCACACGCTTGGTGACACTGCTCTCCCAAGATATAGCTTTGTGGATTCCTTGCTACTTCACACTCAGCTTGCAGGCATTTCGCAGTACATAAGAGCTGTATTGAATGACGCGAGGGACACTTGGAAATCCTTTATTCCTAAGAACTGGTACAGAGTGGTCATCACTAAACATCTTTCCCACATCTGCTATCATCCTGGAATGGCTCTGTGTACTTTAATGATAAGGCTCAGGGACAGTCTTAGAGAATTTATCCATGAAAGAACTCCACGACTTTAGATACTCTCTAAACATCTGACTTCAACTGCACAGCAAACTTCCATTTTAATCTGGACCATTCGTTTCTACCCCAGTCTTTGGTAAGTACTTTGTACTTGTGTCTTATCTGCAACCACAGAACAGCTTTACACATAGTGTCGTTGACTTAAACATATCAGGGAAGTGTAATTCAAACACAGGAGACCAGTCCCGTGGTCAGACAATTGGATCAAAATCCCAGCCCACCCTCTGGTAAGTCACGTGATTTTGAATGATTTCTTTCCCTATCTAGCTTTATTTCCTCAACCATCAACTAAGAATCACAGGAAACATGAAAAATTATTTTTAAAGTGGTTGCTAGTATATCTACTGCACAATAAAAATTCAGTGAAGCTATTTTTAAAAGTAGTTTGAATTAAGACCAATAAAACCAGCAGTAAAAATCTAAAACCTTCCTAAATGTTGGCAGTAACCAGTTAAAAACAGAGGAGGGCCTTCATTTATAGTAGAGGCAGTCATAGGACACCTAGGAATGGACCTAGCACGAAATGTGGGGTCCACAAAAAAACAAAAAAAGCAAAGCAAAACCACCGAGCTTCTTCTAAGGAAGCATTACAATAAAAACACAGCACAGCCCCAAGAGACAACGACCCCATTGGAGACAGAGAAATGTGAATGTAACGTCATTCTGAGACTCAGCTGGGAAAGCAACGCACAAGGACAGCAAGGCAGGAGCTTGTCTGTGTGGCCGACCAGCCCAACTCTGGCCCTCCCGCGCACGTTCACAACACTAGTTCTGCCTCCTTCTACAACTCTCCCTTTACTGTCACCACACAGCGTCCCTGTTTATCACGCATCCTTCACGAGATGTTATCTTGGTGACGTTTGTTCAGCCTTTGGTTATTGTATCGGCTTTTGTCTGAACCTTACTATGCTCAGAGAATACATCAGACCTTATTTTAATCCTTTTCAACTAACAGTCTTCTGACTTCAACCTATGTTCTGTACACAAGTAAAGAACACTCTAAACTCGCTGGGAGTGATGTGACACATAATCCTGGGTTATTCCCTGTTCACACTGCTCAGTACTATGCATCCGAGGGGATCATGACATTCATTCTATCGGCCACAGAAAACCGGAATAATCAGGTGTAACAGTTGTGGAGCCAAACTTGTATGTGTCCACGTGATCCCTAGACTTAGAGGTCAGACCGTGAGTTACTATCCCCAGAATTAGCAGACGTAAACGAAACTCACTGGAGCTGCCCATGGTCATGAAGCTTCATGTCTAGTAATACATTTTGCTTTAGACTATACTCCGCTATTTATTGAGATGGTCATATCATTCTCATGGCATTCTCTCAGACCAGTCATTCTTCACCTCATTAGCGCCCGTAAGCGCCCTCTGCAGAATGGCTGTTCCCAACCAGTAGTTTATCATTTGTAGGGAAGTTAGTCTTCATGTCCAATAACTCAGATTTTCCCCCTTTTGGCGGGCTGCACTTTAGTAATTTCTTTATATTTATATTCTCTTTCACTAAATCTCTCCTTTGCCATGTTTAATCTCTTCTTTAATAGTTGTATTCATAATGATATTGGCCATGTGTTCCACTATAAGTATTAGTCGTTTTCTAATATGATGGTCATTTACAGCCTTTATTTCTTATTTAAGCTTCCAAGGGTTTTTTTTGGTTTGTTCTGTGTTTTAATAGCTGCATTATGCTGGCTATTTTTTTTAAAAGTGTGTTTAACACACTTTACATTGGTAATGTGATAACACCACTCTGTATGCTGTTTTTTTGGTAGGTTTTGTTTTGTTTGTTTGCTTTTTTGGTTGGTTGGTTGTTTTTTCCAGAGAGAGTTTCTATGTGTAGCTTTGGAGCTTGTCCTGGCACTCACTCTGTTGACCAGGCTGAGAGATCTCCCTGCCTCTGCCTCCCGAGTGCTGAGATTAAAGGCGTGCACAACCACCACCCAGAATGTATGTTTTTTGACTATGCGATGCTGATATCATTTGGAACATTGTTTTGGGGACCCCTAGGGGCCCGGATTGAAGGGGCAATCTTCAAGGGAAGGGCTATATTTCCTTTTGCTTGCCTCTTCAGATACAACCAACATGGGAACTCTTTAAATTCTTGGCATGTAGAGTTCTAGACCTAAGAGGCATCACTGTTGACTTCATGAGAAGGCCAGTGTCTCTCATGCATCTGGGGAAAATACTCACCTTGTCTACAGCTCCATCACTAATGCCAAATTCGAATTTCCTTAGGCCTTCCACGACTGCATGTTTCACCTATCAATCACTCCTGCACAGACTCAACCACGGAGAAGCACACAGGTTTGACTGTCCACCTCCTTCCCCAGCAGAAACATCTGAGACAAGTCAGTCTCAGTCTCTGTCCCTGGGTTCCCGTGCACATTCCATTTCTGTTCTCTATGATTTCTGATCCCTTTCCGCCAACAACAATGTGTCTGGAAGGCCCTGTGTAAGTGTTTACAGTACTCAGATTGTTTCAGCTCAAAGACTTCTCAGAATACATACTCAGACACTCCCAGAGCAGACCTTACAATTATGCTTCATATGAGGTCAAAATGCACATGAAGCACAGCTAGACTTCTTAACTTTTTAAGTAGCAAATTGCTCCCCTCAAACGAGTACTCGGTAGGGGATCCACTTTATGGCAACAGCAACTTGCTCTCTCTCTCTCTCTCTCTCTCTCTCTCTCTCTCTCTCTCTCTCTCTCTCTCTCACACACACACACACACACACACACACCCTCATGTCTTAGAACAGCAACAATTTAAGTCACTAGCTACCAATCAAACATTTGAAGATAATCAAAAAGCTTCATTTGTTTATAGTAAAAATGATAAATCACTATTTCTTGAACCACGACATTTGTGGATGCCAAATCTTGATCCAGTGAAATGTCAGATTCCCCTGCCAACAGAGCATTCGTGACGTAAATGTTTATTCCACAGCATAACCGTCTATGGTTTCTGCTCGAAAAAGTCGTGGACTCAGTGGCATGTACCACAATCCCAACCCATGTGAAGCCACTTGAGTACACACCAGCCCCAAACACTGCAGTAACTTCCTTTGTAGTGCACATAGGGGAGCCTAAAGAGAAGCAACGTTCCTCAAACAATCAGGTTCTGCTGCGCACCAACACCTCAGACAAGCCTATGGGCATGTCACTCCCTCTGAAGAGCTGACTAGCTGCGAACGTACACTATGGGTCTGTGGGGTACATCAGAGCAAGAAGCTGTGACTGGATTTGTGCAAAAACAGGTGTAAAATGTAAAAATGTTTTCATTGAAATTAACTTTATTATAAGAAAATAACCTGGGGATTAAAAGCATCACACACAGAAAGCAGCCAGACCCGGTCTATATACGCACCTCAATGGACTTCTATGAACAGACGTGCGGCAGCTGTGGAGTGCCACGCTGGATTTTACACTCTCACAAGTGTGTTTAAACACTTAACTACCACCAAAGCTGAAACATCCATGACAGAGTTAGAACTAGAAAAATAACTGGCTTTCTATCTTCTTTCTATCTTGTGTCCATCACAGCATCTCCTAGTACTTAGCCTTCCTTCTCTCTTCTACGTGTTATACTCCACCCATGTATATATCTGTTTAAATATATATAAACATATTATATATAATAAGTATACATTAAAATATATATTTAAACAAAGATACATACATACACACATTATAGAGGGAAACTGCACATTTTTTTTACTTCAGAGATTATGTGAACTCACTGAATATTATGCATTCTAGATCCATCCATTTTTCTGCACATTTGTGGTCGCATTTTTCTTTAGAGCTGAATACTATTCCATTGATACAAACACCAAATTTTCATGATCCGTTCATTTGTTGTTAGACATCTAGGTTGCCTCCAGTTCTTTGCTACAGTGAAAGCAACAACAACACCAGCAATACATATGGGCTGCAAATATCACTATGGCAGTGTTGAAAAACGGTTCAGGGCCAGGCCCTCACTGGGCAGAACATGTCAAAAGGAAGCCTGTGAAGCCCTATGTGCCCCAGAATCCTGCTCTAGTCTTTGACGGAAAAATAAGAAGCAATTCATTTAAAAAAGAAGGGCAGTGTTGGTGCACACCTTTAATTCCAACACTTGGGAGGCAGTGGCAGGTGGATCTCTGAGTTCGAGGCCAACCTGGTCTACAAGAGCTAGTTCCAGGACGGGTTCCAAAGCTACAGAGAAACCCGGTCTGGGACTGGGGTTGGGGGGAGGAAGAATAAACAAAAGGTATTTTGGGTACACCATGGGAGCTTTTTCATTTTTGCTATTTACAAGTGAGAACCCTGTTGAATTAAATGCATAACATGAAAATTAGTTTTACAAAAGAGACATGGCTTTAATTCCTTAACCCTTTCAGGGTTTGCTCACTTTGTCTGTAAGTGCCATTATTCACTCTGAGGCCAACAGAATTCAATTCCCAAACCTCTCCACCATAAAGTTAAAGTGGCTTTTTTGTTAAGCCTGCTTCTCGCTGGGGACTGATTTGTCTACTGGATGGAGATTAACTTAAAATAAATCCTCTTATGGTTTTCTTAGAGCAAAGACATACTTCCATTTCTTTCTTTAAATATGATTAATGATATTAACTACATCTCATGGGGAAATTGTGGCCGTCTCTAATAATAGAATTAAGATGCTTTTATATTTTACAAAAACTATACAGGATTGGCACGTCCCATAGATAATAGACTCAAGGTGATATCAGATGCTGAGGCTGAGTGGGGAGAAGTCTCTGGAACCCCCCGGTGTGAAGAACTTCTTTATGCTGGTCTGAAGCTGCATCTTTATTTGCTTAACTTTGTCTGTTGCATTACATCCCCTCCTCGCGCCAACTCTTCCAGTGCCTGCCATTCGTGGACTCTGTTTCTTTAATTACTATTGTTATGCATACGTATCAATATGACCTGCTCAGTGTCTTTAGTGTCCTTGCATGGATATCTTCTCAAGGCTTACATTTGGTACTGTGTAACCACACAGGGGCTCATCCAATAGAAGACTGGCCTCCTCTCTCACCAATCATCTGGGGGTCCTAAGATTTCTTCCATCTATACTGACATGTCAACTGCTATTGTGTTTAGGTATTTTTCAAGAGACCACTGTGCTGAGGGTGCGCCTTCTCTATCATACACAGACACAATCTTGGCGAGCATCCTGTCCTCTGGCTCGTCCAGCTTTTCCACCCTCTCCACTGTGATGATATTCCCCAAGCCTCAGATGTAGGGGCTGTGACGCTCAATTAGAGCTAGGCACCTAACAGTGAGAAGTTCTCTGCATTTTGATCAGTTGTAGTTTTCTGTACTGGTCTGTCTGTTGCAAAAATAAGTTTCTTTAATAAGATGTGAGAGCTACACTAATCTCTGAATACAGGGTAAGTATTTAAAATGTAGCTAGAAATTACACTGGTTTGACAAAGTGAATAAGAATTCAGCAGCCATGTGTAACTGGCTAAGTTAACAGTAAAAGGCAGGAATTCCCTCCTACTGAATGGCCCAGTCACTCTTGTGACTCAAGGGTGTCACAGCTGGGCAGGACTATTTACTGTCCTCTCCCTCGGCAGCCTGCAGAGCACCTTCCTAGCCATGAGAGCTAGGCCTCAGGCTCAGTTCCAGCTCTGTTCCTTCAAGTCCTACACCCACAGGTACTTACCTTCAAGTTCTGGGAGGCCGCCAAGGGCAAGAGCAGCTATATTTTGGGGGAAAACTCTTTGGCTTCCCCAACCAGCCACTCCAAAAGAGGTTTTTCATGGCTGTTACTAGGATTTTCACTAGATGGTCTATGGCTCTTGGGGTGTGGTATTATCACCCTGCGGTGTAATTTCATTTAATCTACACACACAAAGTAACTTTGAATAACATAAAATTACACGGCTTCTACAGCTTTTAAAAATATGCTTAGTGCTATTTATCTTTCTTCCATCCCTCTTCCTTCATATACACCTGTGTTTCTAAAGGCTGCTGTGAAGCAAATCTGGCTTGCAAGCCCCTTGGGGAGAGAAAGTGCCACTCAGGGGAGAGGGGCTGAGAAGACTAAAGCAAGGATCTGCATGTGTAGCTCTGAACCTGCTCCCCGGAAACATTACAAATGCAGCATTTAGCACCCCAATTACCCCAGCATTCTCCAAGTGATGAAAATGGAACATGATGCCTCTGAACAGAATGGCTTTAAGTCATCTCTTAAAATCTAATTTTCCTCTACTGAGGCATACAGCCATTTTCCTAAGAAAAGTCTATATTTATAATCAATAATTTAAAAATGATTGAGTTCCCTAAGCCATTGGGTTATATGAATTAATGCACAATTTTCATGACATATCTAATATAAAGGGTTCAAAAGTTTAAGAAAAAAACATAGCATAAATATGGATTTTATTATTAGTACAGAAGGAGGAAGGCTTATCAGGCAGGGTACCTGGACATGGGTCTCTAAAGGGACCTTAACTGGTTATCTGCCACAAGCTGGTGCAGCTATCAGGAGACCATCAAGCGCTGTTCATACACACGCACACGCGCACGCTTGCACACACACACATAATCAGAGAGTAAAAGACAACAAGGTCTAGGCTCATGCTCACTGAAGTGAACTTTTCACTTCTTAAGTTAGGCAACTTTGTAGTGTCTTAATATTTAATTTATTTTTCTGTCCTTGAGGTTCAGACTTATCAAAAGGAATACTCAGGTTTTACTCAGGTAATACAGAGATTTTTTTTTTTAATTCCATGTAATTTTTAGTTATCATATTTTCCTGACTAATTCAGCCACATTTGAGGTAAACGGTAGGTACATTTAAATTCAATGGCTCTCCTTCCTTTTAAATAGCATGACTAAACTAGATAAGGAGCAAGATAAGAAGCAAGAGTGAGAGAGTGAGATATTCATTCTTACCAATCAGACACAAACCCTGAGACCCTTCCCACCAGTTGTCCACAGATGCACACACAGAGAACTCTTCTGATTATGAATCAGTGGGACAGTAAACAAAATACCAAAACTTGTATTTAGAGTAAGTTGATTACTAGGAGTTCAAAACAACAACAGAAAGCCCTCTGATATGCCCTTAACTTACTATGCTGTTGTCTACAATGAAAGTACTGTAATTCCAAAAACCCACTTCTGTCAAGGAAAAGCAAGAGGGAAGAATGGAGCCAAACCCTGGTCATCCTTTTCTCTGCATTTTCACTATTGCTTATAATTAATTCCCTGTAAAACAGGTATTTTTTTTTCCATTTGCAGACATGGATATCTTGAAAGGGAAAAACAATCAAGATACTCAGCTGTAATTACAGTGAACCATGTAAGCACCTTCACAATCACCATTCCCATCTGCCGTCTCCTTTGTAGAGGCTACGTTGATTTAATCCCTTCAGTAGCCAAGCACACACAGTACGGCACTTAACTGCTGTGGGATTCACAGTCCTTGATCCAACCAGCCAAACTGAACAGACACACCAAAGAAAAACTGCATCTCTACTGAACATTAGACCAGGCCACTACCCCTAGACGATCCAGAACAGCGACTTTATATCGCATTCATACTGCCTTAGCTCTTATCAGTAATCTAGAGATGATGCGAAACACAGACAGATGTGGGAGGTGGATTCTGGTGTCTACCAGGAGTTGAGTGCTGGAATCCAAGTCACAGGCACATCAAGGAACAATTGACTACACGGCTTCTTTAAATAACTGTAGCCATGTGACTGATCCACGTTGAACCAGTGATTACTATGAAATAACAAACAACAAGCTGCCACCCCTGCCCCTTGCAATTTACTCTTGAGCCTATGTATGAAACTGAGCGGCTCAGTAGGTCAACCCAACCACTGTGGGGTTTCTGCTATCCAAGCAGCGACTATGAAAGCTGAGGCTGGAGGTGGCTCAGCAGTAAAGAGCATGGGTTTTTTTTTTTACCAAAGAACTCCAGGTGGACTCCCAGCAACCACACGGTGGTTCACAACTGTCCATAACTCAACATCCTCTACTGCAGACAAACATGCAGGCAAGACACCCCTACACACACACACACACACACACACACACACACACACACACGTACATAAATCTTTAGAAAAATTTACTAAATAAAATAAAAGAGATGGCAGGCCCTGTTACTACTCAGGAACCTGCCTAGGGCAGTCACTGCAGAAAGCTCATTCTTAAGCAGCTCACAGCTTGGCTCCACCCACCCTGCCAGTCACTTAGAAGTCAGCGAGCTTCTGAGGAGGAGGGAACAATGACCTGCTTTCAGTGACCTCTGAACTGTCCATCTCAGCAACCTTATGGAAACTGAACTCAGGTCAGTGCCACAGAGCCATCTCTCCACTACTCTGGCCAGCCTAACGCCTCTAGCTAACCCAACGCACTACCTTAGGTGTTCCTGCCAGGGTGTTTGCTGAGGTAAAAGAAAGCACAGGATATTGCTCTTGACAAGGCATGAGCCTCGCTCAACAACTCAAAAGTCAAAGGTTGACCATGAGGCTTCCCTAGAGAAGAAAGTCCACGTGGGGGCAGCGGCATCAGCCTGTCAGACCGTCCTGACGGCTGGCCCTACAGTGCTCACACGTGCCTGAATGGTTCCTACGACGCCAACCCCCTGCAGCAGTCCCCTTCCTATTCGTTCTCTCCCCACCCCGTCTCTGCTTCTCTCCTACACACCTGCACGGGCCACCTACCTCACAAACACAACACTGCTATCTGGTATTAACATGGGCCTAGCGATTGCAGCTCCGTGTACAAACAAGTAGACGGAGCTTCCTTACCTATCAGAAGTTGAGCAATCGGTGCTTTTTAATTTGTTAGCCTGTATCCTTAACAGCACAAGCCTACCTAATAATGTAAAGGCAAGATGAAGTTATAAACAGAAGATGCAAAACACCTGTCTCTTGAGAAGGAACCCTCTTCCTGGGACTTCTAAGAAACCAGGGGAAGCCCAAATCCTTTCTACCACCTGAGAAACACAGGGTATGGGCAAGGACAGGCACAGAGTTTCATTTGGGTGCAGTCTCCAGAGGTTGGCTCAGCTCTACAGAGACCCAGTGAAGAATGTGGGTAGCGGCTTGCTCCTTACAGAGAATGGGAACACCGATGTGCTGGCTGTAGTTGAGACTAAAATAGGATCTCTACCTTTTAAAATAAAATAAATAGCTTTACTATGTATGCATTTATTACTGGTGTCATAAATTCTGACCCTCCTGCTGCATGACTAACCTTTGCTCAGCAGTTTAAATGATGTAATACCCAAGCAAAAGGAATTATCTTTGTATCAGAATGTTGAACACTATCAGTGAGACACATAAATTATTGAGAATTGTATTTAGAATGGTTTATTTTGGAATACCATGTGAAGCCTCTCTGAAATAATCCGTGTTTTACACTAACTTCTTAGGTACCTGGATCTAGTAGTCAGCTTATGTGAGAACTTTTCAGGGCTGGTCAAACATCGTAAATTATGGAGCCGATGGCTTAAATGCCTGATCTTACTATAGCAGATCACCTTTCAAATCAGCATCAGTCCACGCTGACCACAGACGAACACAGATTCATCTGCCTCTGCCTCCCGGGTGCTGGGCTTAAAGGCCGGTGCCATCTGCCTGGTGACTGCCCTCAAATTTTAATAGGCTGGCTCTGTGCACACTACAGTGACATGAGGCTTCAGAAAGCAAAAGTGGGCTGTCACTGTGTACACAGCTAGGGAGGGGCCACCATGTGATTACCTGTTAATGTGGTAAATACCCACCTTTGTATTTATTAGCCACATGCCTGGGACAGTCTGCATCCTAAGAACTCTATGACTATAAACCGCTACAGGTCAAGGCGCCAGTGTCTCCTCGCCACACAGGACTTCATCACCAGCAGGTGCAGAAGACACGCTTAATCCCCATCTACATGGGAAATTCAGATAGCCAGCTTCACCTCACTTGTCCTTATGACATGCAATAGCACAAACATTTGCATGACCTGAGATGACGCGGTAGAAGGGAAGATGGCTGACTGAGAGTCAACTGCGAGACTGACATACCACCCTTCTAACGGGGCATCCTAGGGGAAGTACATCAATCTTAAACAACTTACCAGTGATACCGTTGGATTCCTGCTGGAGGTCACAGTACCACAGTCGGTTTACCGGATCACATCCCTCCCAGATGGATAACAAGACGTAGCGACCATCATCCGAGAGCTACAGAGAGAAAACAGTGCGGGGCTGAGTAACGTGGACTTGTTTAGCGGCCTGTGCAGTGGGTGTTATTGTTCCCATCACTATGACCAAACAGCTGACAAGAAGCTCCTCGGGGTAGAAAGAACAAATCTGAGTTTATGGCTTAAGGGGTTACAGTCTGCCATGACGGGGATGGCATGCAGCGGAAGCTCGTTCACATCCGATAGGTCAAGAAACACACACAGACGGGAAGCCAGGATGGACTACAAACCTTGAGGCCCACCCCACAATGGCATACTTCCTCCAGCTAGGCCACACCCCTTGGAGGGCCTACAACCTCTCCAAACAGCCCCAGCAGCTGGGGACCCAACATTCAAGAGGCCGTGGAGGATAGATACTTCACACGTAATTCTAACAAATGCTTAGGAAAAAAGTGAACGTATCTTCACTCCAAACTCAGGATCTGAGAATGAAGTTGCTTTAAAAAAAGAAAGAAGATGGGTATTTAAGTAGAAAGTCCCATTAGGAGGACAGAATGTGGCGATTTTTATCCAAATTTCTTGTCTACTACTTAAGAACACGTAATTTGCTATTTTGAACACTGACACGTCTGTTCTTGGGCTACCCATTTTAAGGGTTACAGCTCTAAATGAGTGAGGACTGGCAGAGTCGATGCTCGCATGGCGGTCCAAGGGCTACATCTGCATAGCTCTCCTGACTGGCTCCTCGTGGATTTCCCCAGTCAATTCTACCACAAGATCAGAGGTAAAGAGCCTTGGCTTCTGGAAATTTCAAGTATGAAAAAGCATACCTATGGGGAGTGAAAAGAATCATGGCGAAAACCTATGATATAAACTTAAAAAGAAATTCAACAAGTAATAGATTATTGTTCTGAGTTGTCAGATCTGATGCGAGCAATATCAAAGTAGGTTTATTCTCCCATAACTCATGTTTCACATAATATCTTTTTGACAACACTGGTCTATATAAATCTGTTTTGTACATTTTTACCTCCTTGATGCTCTGCAATCAGTCTAGGGATGCCACCCAACTAATCCTTCTCCCTATTACTAAATATTTACGTTGTTTCCACTTCCTTCATACTATAAACAATTTTTTAGGGAAAAAAAATCTTAAGCATACACGTGACCTAAACTGCTTCCCAGGTTCTAAAACAGAAGTAATATGTGGCTGGGTGTGCATATCCTGAACTCGATTAGATGGTTGTACCAATTTATGCCATTACCTGGCTGCACTGGCTGCAAACCCGGTACCTCTACAATCTTGTTATGGTTGTTAACTTTATGTCAACTTGGCTGAGCCACAGTGCCCAAATATTTGGTTGAACAGTGTTCCAGATGCTTCTGTGACAGCAGCTCTTAAGTGGAGTTGTGTTTAAAGGAGTAGGCATGGAGCAAAGCATACCTCCCTCCACAATGCGCTGCCCCTTGTTCAACCAGCCAAGGGTGGTAATGGAACAAGCAGCAGACTGCTCAGGGCTCAAGGACCACTCTTCCCAGAATTCCCAATCTGCTAGCTCGCTCGGCAATTTCAAGAACAGGCAGGCCTCCACAGTAACAAGGCTATTTGTTAAAATACTTTGTCTTTATAAGAACACACATGCATACACTGCTGGTTCTTGCTCCCCAGAGAACCCTGTTATACTTTCCAACTATTATTCTTTTATTTGGTCATTCCACAGACATAGTCTAAGGGTCTCTGTATACAAGCTCATGTCTAAGTTTTGTTTCTATATAATAAGGATGTATCAGTGAACAACTCAGGAAATGTCACAACTAACAAAGGAGACAAACACATAAATATGGGATCGTGCCACCCATTACTCAAGGACAAATGGCATGAGCAACAGGGAGGAATCATAGCAAAGGAGGCAGGACACGTGCATGACAAAGGTCTGTAGTCTTAAGAAGAGCACCAGGGCAGGCCCCACAGGGAGATATCTTGGCATGGGCAGTCACGGCAGTCACTGCTTTAGTTCAGAACTGTCATTCTGTGTCACTTTTTTTTGTTGTTGTTTTGTTTTTCCTGACAGGGTTTCTCTCTGAAACCGTCCTAGCTGTCCTGGAACTAGTTCTTGTAGACCAGGCTGACCTCGAACTCACAGAGATCCACCTGCCTCTGCCTCCCTAGTGCTGGGATTAAAGGCGTGCGCCACCACTGCCTGGCTGTTGCTTTTTATTAATCTACATGTAATGAGTGTTTTATTATCTGGAGGCTTTTACTACTTTCTTGTTACATCCATGCATTTGCAAGTCAATTACAACAGTTTTGGCTGTAACGGTGTACTTGGATTCACTGCACTTCTTGGATCTGCGGGTTTGTATATTTTATCAAATGTAACAGGTGTTTTTTTTTTCTTTTTTCGCCTCCTTTACATTTTAAGAACACTTGTCTCTATCCTAGCACTTCAAATACACATTGTGTTTCACTTGGTCCTGTCTAACATTTTCTAAGAGCCTCTGTAAACTAATCCCATAGTTTTTTAAAAATCTTTGCTAACTCATTTGCCATTTCTGAATCTGTTCCTAGGATTAAGGCTTTTTCTGGCTTGAGGTCACATTATTCTGCTTCATTAAATGTGTATTGACTTCTGAATTAGATTCTGGGCATGTGGAACACTGGAGTTTTTTCTTCTTTCTAATCTGACTATAAAATGTTTTCAGTCAATTAATTTCCCGGCAAACCAGCTGGCTCCATCCAGGCTTGCTCTCCAGCCTCACTGGCTACGGTCGCTTACCAACTGCGAAAGCGGCTGCTCTAGGGCGCACCACACCCCTGGGTGCTCAGGCTTTGTTAACTGTGTCAGAACATGGTCACCAGCCTGTCAAGCCTTCAGCAGTGGACAGTTTACAGTTCCTGGGTGTTGTGCTGAGCCTGAATCAGGGAGCACCATTCAGTGCACACAGCTCCTGATAAACAGCTGAATCCACAGGGGACCCTCAAGTGACCCTGTGACCCTTCATGGGACGTCCCCACCTTCAGCACCTGACTCAATAGACTCTAGTAGCTACAGTCTCTTTGAAACTTTTTCTTCACCCCTGTGCTGCGGTCCCTAAAACACTGTGGGGCAGAAGGCTGGGGCGACAATAAGAATGACCCAAACGTATCAGTCCCAACTTTCTGCCAACCAAGTCCTGTGAACTGCTGTTTGATCTCTCCCGCTGTGCTCTCCAGCCATGCAGGGCAGGAGTTGAGGCTAGAACCATACACACCGGTGCGACCAGTGACGAACACCCCAATGTCCAGTGCGCCTACTTAAAATGAATAAGGCATAATTTGGTTTTTCAATATCCAATCTGAGACTCTGAAGTTTTACAAACCATAGTTATCAATTCTTTCAAGTGTTCTATTCATCCTGCTTCTTCTTTTTTCTTTGTTCCTGTTTTGGGGATTGGCCCTGGCGGCTTCATCCACACTAAGCATAGGTGCCACTAGTTAGCTACAACCCCAACCTTCTAGTAAAAATATATATTTTTTGATACAGTACCTCATGTAGCTCAGGCTGGCCTTGAACTCACTATGCATCCACGGTGACCTTCAATTCCTTCCTGATCCTCCTGTCTCCACTTACAAAGTGCTACAACCACACACGTACATTATGACAACTCCTGTCTCCAGTCACCGAGTGCTAGGACCACACACATGTACACTGTGACGCCTGTCTCCACTTACCGAGTGCTAGGACCACACAAATGTACATTATGACAACTCCTGTCTCCAGTCACTGAGTGCTAGGACCACACACATGTACACTATGATGCCTGTCTCCACTTACCGAGTGCTAGGACCACACAAATGTACACTATGACGCCTGTCTCCATTTACCGAGTGCTAGGACCACACACATGTACACTATGATGCCTGTCTCCACTTACGGAGTGCTAGGACCACACACACGTACACTATGACGCCTGTCTCCACTCACTGAGTGCTAGGACCACAAACATGTACACTGTGACGTCTGTCTCCATTTACTGAGTGCTAGAAATACACACATATACACTATGACGCCTGTCTCCACTTACCGAGTGTTAGGACCACACACATGTACACTATGACGTCTGTCTCCATTTACTGAGTGCTAGAAACACACACATGTACACTATGACGCCTGTCTCCATTTACTGAGTGCTAGGACCACACACAGGTACACTATGATGCCTGTCTCCACTTACGGAGTGCTAGGACCACACACATGTACACTATGACGCCTGTCTCCACTTACCGAGTGCTAGGACCACACACACGTACACTATGACGCCTGTCTCCACTTACCGAGTGCTAGGACCACACACATGTACACTATGACGCCTCTCTCCACTTACCGAGCGCTAGGACCACACACACGTACACTGTGACAACTCACAATCAACTTCTTTGTGATCTTTTCTTTTTCATTCAGAATGATTTGAAAGTCACACATTTTACTTCCCCTCAGCTTTTAAATAAGAAAGCTAACGAGCTAATGTTCAGATTTTTAGTCCCACCGTTTTAGACTGTCCTATTTTAAGAGCATCAGAAATCCACAATTATAATTTTATTAACTATCACCCAAAGCAGCCTCCTCAACACTGGCTCACATCTTTGTTCTCTTGTCCTAGGAACGCAGACAGAACCTGTACAGCCTGCTCCTTAAGTCACGGCGCCTCAATCACAAACCATGTCCACTTCAGCTGGAGGGCATCAGTCAACTGAGACAACAGCGGCATTCCTGCAAGAGGCCAGACCTGGACAGCAGCTGCTGCGAGCCCACCCCAAGCACTCCCCTCAGCACTGACAGACTACTACTCACAGCACTTCCTATTTAATCTGAGCCAGGAGTCCCAGGGCACCTTCCTCCTGGATCATCACAATTCTGAGATCTTCAGAGCCACAAAAATTTGCTTAACTGGAAACACCTTTGCATTTTCAATATTCAAGCCGGCAACCTTAAAAACACCTATTTTCTGTTTTCCTCAGAATGTACAGATTAGAAACAATACCTTTCTCTACAAAAAATTAACCAGTAACAACAGATGTTTAGCCTCTTAGATTATTTTAAGACAATTTTAGAGATGATTTATTTTTAGACATCGCTGGGAAGACAAACACTCTAACATGAAGGTCTTTCTGACTCTAATGCATAAGCTAACTTTATTAAAAAGCCAGAGAAAAGGAAAACAAGGCGCAAGAGAACCAGCCCATGACTCCTTGAGATGACCAAGGGCCTCTGCTACAAAGTATTCCAGTTTTCAGCAGTAAGATTGTGGCTATAGTAACCCTGCTTTCTGCAGGCAGCCTGACTAAAAACAGTGAGCAAAAGACAGATGGTAACATTAATCCCACAATTATGAAATACAGAATTCCCAACTTTTTGGTTTTCACACCTTTTATTTTTCAACATTTTAAGCAAAATTCCCTTAAAGTCATCGTCACTTTTTTGGTAAAACATTAACACATGCAAACCCCCAAGAATATCACTATAAATGAGACAGAGTTGTGTGCTGATACTAGATCTACTTTCTATTCTGACACTATCGGTAGGGATCAAAGCTGGAAGTCACCACTCTTACTACTATAAAGTTTAATATGCTGGCATGCTGACAGCCTGGTTCTGTGACGTCATCTAGCTTACATTTAGAGTGCTGACTTAGTACAACTAGAAAATAACTAAGGCATAATAATAATAATAATAATAATAATAATAATAACAACAACAACATGCTGGTATCTGTATATGAAAATACCTAGTCAGAGGGAAATGTCTAGCTGTACATAAAACATGGAGTTCTACAGATGAGCTAAACAACATCTAGTGATTTATGGGTAAAAGGTTTTCATTATCATCAACCAGGATATTTGAGAAACAAACGAAGAGCCTAAATAGTCACCTGCCTTGCTCCTTCAAGCTTAGGAAACCCATTTCCTGGCACCTTTCTCTTGTCCAGGCTTTCTCAGTTGTGCACTGCCCTGCAAGGGATTAGCACTGCAGTCCCCAACAAGGAGAAAGACTCGGCTTGCTTTGGTTATAGTTACCTGGATAAACCACCAACAAAATGGAGATCCTGGTGTGACCACAGTGAGATTTACAAGCAAAACCTTTTTGATAATAAAGTCTATTCCTTTGCCCAGAGTGGATGAGGGTAGACCGGGCTCCGGTGTGACCAATGGTGGCTGATTTTAGTAGGATCATCCAGGTTTCAATTTTCTCTCCCAAAGACAAACCACTAAACATGAACAGCTACTCAGAGGAGCTGGGGCTGAGGATGTGTCTATTCAACCAATATTACTGAGGGGCTATCCAGTGGCTACCATGGAACTCAATTCTAGAATACACAGAAAATAAGGACAAGGTTTTTGAGAGCTCATGATAAGATGCTTGAGACAGACAGACATACAGACAGACAAAGGATGAGCCATGCCGTTAAACATGAGTAACCTGAAGTATCAAGTATGACAGCCAGAGAGGAGCAACTAATGGAAGAAACTGAAAAACAGATCCCAGAATGCTTTGGGGAAAGATGTCCACGATTCCTAGGGAGGAATCAGTTGGTTAAAACTTTCCATCCTTACAACTGCTTGTCCTAAGCGTCAGGGACCATCACCAGAGAGCTATCTAGTGCACACTCAGGCTGTATGCAATGCACTCGTTCTCAGTGTCCACCTCGGCAGGCAGAATAGGGCACTGGTGTGTTTTTAAAAATAAATCCATATGACTTTCACTCCTAGCACCAAGAAAAATCTAAAGATGAAGCATTTAGCTATTATCAGTCTAAACACGATCACGGTCAGGGTAGCTGACCCAAAAGACCTAAATGAGCAAGCCTTTCTACCTGCGTCTCAGAGTAAAGGAGAAATCAACAGAAAAACGATTATTATTTTAAACTCCTGATCATTCATCTACAAAAATATCTACATCAACATCACACAACAGGAAAAACACCCCACTTTTGCATACACAACAATTCATCATATGTTAATTAGAAAAGAATTCAAGCTACTGGAGTTTCTGGACTCAAGTCACCCTGCCCATGTTAGCACCCTAACAGGACATAAAAATCTCAATTTTATCTACTTAGAAAAGAGGATGAGTAAGTTTATTTTCACTCGTGTCTATGGGCATTTCTTCAAGAAAAGGACAGTACTTTGTTCTGTGTGTCATAGAACTGTGTGTGTAGAAGCTGCAGGGAAAGCACTGACACCTGACACAGGAAAACACAGGCGGAAGGAAATGGATTTCAACAGCTTTCAGAGTTAATTATGTTCCTCTCAGAGCAGCAATCTCTACCAAGTTTATTGGATTCCTTTTATATCAGCTTTGAATCATAACAACATCACTTTGATATTGAGCATGTTTCCAATCCCTAATTAAGGAAAACGTTTAAATGCCAAACTACACGCAAATGATCGGCTCTCAGATAGGATTCATGGATGGCATAAGAGGCGGTGTTGGGCGGATAAGCAGCCACGCATGCAAGTGTGCACGGCCAACCTACGCATTCCTACGCATTTCTGACAGGCAGCCATATGGCAGGCTAGCCAGTGTTCCCCAGATAGTACAATACTACAGTTCGGGAGAGCCTGAGTCTATCCAAACACCATTTGAAATGCTGCCTGGTAAGTTAGAATAGTGGCACGGGGGCGGACAAACAAAACCTACTTAAAATAAAATAATGCAGCTCTTGACAAGGTATAGCCACTTACGCTCTAATCCATCTGTTTTCTTTTCTTTCCTGTTAGACAAGCTTGGTTATTCAAGAATCTACCGTTTGCTTTCCTTCCTCCCTAACATGTATCAGAGAAAAAGTCGGCCAGCTATCCAGGCCGATCATTTCTAGTTTAAAAGTCCACAATCTGAGATGTCAAGAAGGCTCAGTAGATGAAGACTGAAGCTGAGCAAGCCTGACAACCGAAGTTTGGTTCCCAGAACCTATAACGCAGTGGTTCTCAACATGTGGGTCATAACTCCTTTGGGGTCATGTGCCAGATATTCTGCAAATCAAGATATTTACATTATGATTCATAACAGTAGCAAAATTACATTTATGAAGTAGCAACAAAATAATTGTATGGTGGTGGGGGGGGGGTCACCACAACATGAGGAGCTGTATTAAAGGGTCACGGCATTAGGAGGGTTGAGTACTACCACCATAATGGACAACAGGAGCTCCTGATAGCTGTTCTCTGACTTCCACACATGCACTGAGACAAATGTGTGTTGGGATGCTGATGCTATGACACCACAAATAGAAAAATCCACTCCGAGCTCAAGCGACAGTTCGCAGTCAACGTACAGGCACATTAAAAACTAACTTTCAGCGATGCACATGTTACAAAACATTAATATGGACTTGGGTCCTGTAATGCCACATCCTGGCGATCAACCTGACACATCCAGGAAATTAGACTGGCTGTGGGCAAACGGTGGGGCATTTTCTTCATTGTTAACTGTCTATGAGAGTCCCGCCTACTGTGGATGGTACCATTCCAGGGCAGGTGAGCCCAAGCTCTTCAGAAAAGGAACTGAACATGAGTCTGAGAGCAGCCGGCGAGCAGCTTCTCCAAGGTCTGTGCCCAAGGTTCCTACGTGAGTTTCTGCCCTTTTGATAAAGGTCAATAACCAGGGAGGGGAAATAAGCCCTTCCCTTCCCTGGGTTCTAGTGTTTATCACAGCAGCAGAAAGGTAAACTAGACAAGGTCCCATCGCCAAAGTGTCACATTAAGTGTACAAACATTACATCTCAAGGACATGGGTCCCAAGCACTTCAGAAAGGGGACACGTAACCTCCACTATGGGATGCTATTCCCACCAGTAGCTGCTTTCTAAGGGAGAGCATGGCCTTCTCGCTTGCCCACATATAGGCTGTCTACCTTGGTGTCTATCCGTTCTGCCTCCCTGGTGGCCCTACCGAGATTCCCCCTTGTAATAATCAGCATGGTGACTGGGGTGTGTATGCAATGAAGGGATCTGCTGGGTGATGAAGCCATCAGTCTTACCCAGCTGTTCAACTCTGGGCTGCCTAACAACCAGCCTGGCGAGGTGTGCCCACGGCTGCAGTAGCAGCAAGAATGCTATGGGTAACCAACTGACTGAATTTAAGATTCATTCCTCAGGAGGAAATGCATGCCCGACACTCTAAAGAACCAATGGTTGGGGCAGTCATAGGACCCACAGCAGAAACTACAACTGTGAATGGACAGACTCAAACTGCCCTCTGAATCTCTAAACCCACAGATTAATGCAGCTCTCAGACCTCACTGGAGAGGGGCTGGGTTGTTTTCTGTGCGGTGGGTGATGGTTAATTCAAAAAGTCAATGATCAAAGTTCAGTGGAGTGCCCTGACACAAATGGAATCACGCCATCCCTAAGGCTCAGGGACCACTGCAGAAGAGGGGCGGGAAGACGACAGGAGCCAGACAGTGCCTTCTGGTCAGGGCAGGACTGAGGAAGTCGCCATCCCTACCTGAAGAGCTACTGACAACTGATAGCTTCCAACAGAGGGAAAGTCACTTTTTGTGCAGGGTGTATCCCCTAGTAGGCTGACCACACTCTGGTGGACTGTGGGTGCCACACCCATGAATGTATGGGCAGCACAAATCCAAATTGGTGAGTTATTAAAAAGAAAAAAAAAATCGAAACATGTGGGAAAAAGATGTGGGTGTAAGTAGTGTGTAGACATGATCAAAACATATTACATGCATGCATAAAATTCTCAGAATTATTAAAAAATGATTCTATTTATTCAAACTCTTTTCATTCAGTGTATTTTGATCGTATTCTTTCCCCTCCCACCTCCTCCCACGTCCTTCCCCCACATCTACCTACCCATCAACAGACTGTAGGAGCCTGGGGTGGTGGACAACACAGCAGGCTGGTGCACGGATGAGTTTATACAGACCGGGACAGCACACAGGACCGCACAAACTCAACCAGAGGCAATCAAGCACGAAGAAGGGGAAGTGGGCTAAAGTCCCACCAGGAAGCTATTTGCCTTTGATACCTGCTGGGAAAGATTAAACCAGCTCTCTCTATTGGAGTGTCACTAGGATGTCTTGGATAATTTTCTGTTGCTGTGAAGAGACGCCACGGCCAAGGCAAGTTATAAAACAAAGCACTTAATTAGAGGCTTGCTTACAGTTTCAAGGATTCCCACGAAATTCAAGTTTCCCATGCCCATCATGGGAGAGAGAATGACAGCAAGCAGGTAGGCAGGCATGGCGCTGGGATAGTAGCTGAGAGCATACATCAGATCCACATGACAGGGAGCGGCTGCGGTCACCCCCAGTGATACACCACCTCGAACAAGGCCATACCTCCTAATCCTTCCCAAACAGTTCCACCAAGTGGAGGCCAAGAACTAAAACACATAAGCCTTAGTTGTGGGGGGGGGCATCATTATTATTTATTTATTTTTTTTTTTGGTTTTTTTCGAGACAGGGTTTCTCTGCAGCTTTTTTTTTGAGCCTGTCCTGGAACTAGCTCTTGTAGACCAGGCTGGCCTCGAACTCACAGAGATCCGCCTGCCTCTGCCTCCCGAGTGCTGGGATTAAAGGCGTGCGCCACCACTGCCCAGCGGGGGGGGGGGGGGGGGGGGGGGTCATTATTATTCACATCACTACAATGAGAACGCCAACCACACTCCAGGGCAGGCTACATGCCCGTTGTGTGTGTGTGTGTATAATTTCCTTTGTGAATATATGCGTAACATGTATAATTGTGTATATAAGTGTGTATTTTTAATTATAAAGGATCACAAGTCAATGTATAAAAATAGCTTATGGCTATATGTGATAAATATTAAGATTCAGGATTGCCAAACAACAAAAAAAAATCTTTCAGGAATAAGGTGTGACAGTTAGGACCCCAGTGTGGGACTCAGCTGTCTGCATGCTTCTAGCTTTTACGCTTTTCCACAATCTTTGCTCTGCAGCACCCCCTGCTGGGGACACTGCCTCAGGACGTGGGGATTTTTGTTTGGGTTTTGGTTGTTGTCTCAACCTGAAATGTTCACCGGTGACTTCAAAATAATAAAGCTTTTGGCAGGGGAGGTGTGAGCTAACCTAAGACACACCAGTCTCTTTCCTCCACTGTGCCCGTCAACTTCACTTCATCATGTACACCAAAGAGCCGACATCTTCCCATCCAGTCAAACGACAACTGATGTTTTGTGTTATGACCTGGGGGCCCAGGAAGGCACTGCAGTGTGACTGCACAGGACGGACTGTGAACAGAGGTGGCCTGAGGTCCCTGGGAAGCAGGTGAAGAAGCAGTGGTGATCACAGACTGAGGGACCAGGTGATCCACAGATGTGGGACAGGGGGCACCGGGAAAGCTGTTGGTCTCAGTCGTCTTGACAGATCCCTGCTAAAAGGTGTGCTCCTTACAAAAATACCTCAGGAAGAACATGGCAGGAGGATGCAATGGCTACCCAGGGACAGCAGCAGAGGCTGCTACAGAAGAGTGCCACTGGGAAGCTGGCACCCGGACACATGCCACAGCTGAGCAGCCAACACAAACCAAGCCAGCAAATGGCTGTGGGCAAGGGACACCCCACCCCTTCCTCTGATTCGTTCCTTTATGGCTAAACTAAACTAAACTAAACTAAAATGAGAAGCACACCTTCCCTACCTCGCCTGACACCCAAGTGAGCCGGCACAGGAAGGCAGCAGAGAAATTAGATTTCAACTTGCACCACAATGAACTCTAGTGCCTACCACCTGTCCGCCTGCCCTACAGCCTGTCTCCAGCCTCACCCCAAGCATGAACGCCACGCCTCCTTCACTCACACGCAGAAGTCATCTTCTCAGTCAACAAGCTCCCCAGACTACGGGGACACTGGTGAACCCCACACCCACACACCCTTGGGGCCCTGGGACAGGAAAGGAAGGACTTTGACTTCCTGTTTACTTATTTCAACTTACTACATCTGTGTAGTAAACAAGCACCCTTCCTGTACCGCCATTCCTTAAATGGTCTTCGCTGTTATTTTGTGTGGCCTCTTCCTTTCTGATGAGAGGCAATCTGCACGGTGCTCATAAGGATCCATCCATCCATCCATCCATCCATCCATCCATCCGTAATTCTGGCCGTGGTCTGCGTGTTAGTATCTGTGCAGGAACTTGATGCTATCTATGCATGAAGCAATCACCTCCTCCTCAACGCTGTGGTCCAGACCATGTTAAGCATTAACACACTAGAGTTGACTAATAGACAATAGGATGCCCACAAGTACTTAAATTGCCTTTCTTTTTGTTTGCTTAGCTAAATGTATACACGAGATACTTCCTACTTGTAAATCTTAGGTGCTCATAGCAGCATCATGTTAATAATACAGGTAGACTCCCACCCCTTTATCTCTGGATGGATGAATAAAGAAAAATGTATGCACACATAGTGAAATCTTATTCAGCATCAAAACAAAAGGGAAGTCTTCAATATGCGTCAAACTTCAGGACCAGGTGAGTGACATGTGCTTATTACAAAATGACACAGAGGAATACAGAATAGTCACTTATACAGATACCGGAAGTGGAGGAGCAGCCACAGGGAACACAGAATAGTCCCACATACAGACAGGAAGTGGAGGAGCAGCCACAGGGAACACAGAATAGTCCCATATACAGACAGGAAGTGGAGGAGCAGCCACAGGGAACACGGAATAGTCACACATACAGACAGGAAATGGAGGAGCAGCCACAGGGAACACAAAGTGGTCACACACACAGGAAGTGGAGGAGCAGCCACAGGGAACACAGAATAGTCACACAACAGACAGGAAGTGGAGAAGCAGCCACAGGGAACACAGAATAATCACACACACAGACAGGAAGTGGAGGAGCAGTCACAGGGAACACAGAGTGGACACACACACACAGTGGAAGAATAGCAGTCAGGTGGTGGAAGAAATAATTTTCATTGGCAGTGAGTTTCAGGTTTGCAAGATAAAAAAGTTGTCCAGGTGGATGGAGGATATGGTTGCAAATGGATGCAACTGACTTTAATATGTTAAAATTTGTTTATGTAGATATATGTATATATGTGTATATATGTGTGTGTATGTGTGTGTGTGTGTGTGTGTGTATATATATATATATATATATATTATTATTCTATACTTTTTAGAGTTTAAAAACAAATCTGGCACAAATCCAGCGGCTTCTACCAGACGTAGGTAGAGATTTGTGCTAGTAGTTGTGTGTTACGCTCTCCTTTTCTTGCCTTCATGGATTAAGAATACTGGTGTTCAATTTCAACATTCGTGCAACCATATCAACCAAATAAAACTGATTAAGATAGATATGCTGGGAGTAGGACTGTAGCTCAGTGGGAACAGTGCTTTCCCAGCATGCACAAAGACCTGGGTTTGATTCAACACCACACAAGCCTGGCAGGAGGCATATACCCCTCCACCCAGCACTCTGGAGTGAGAAGCAGCAAGGTCATAAATCAAGTTCATCCTCAGCTATAAAGAGAGCTCAAGGCTAGCCTGGGATACATAACAAGACCATCTCAAATTAAAACAAAGCAAAAATGTTCTGCTGCCATGAAATTATTATTTCTAATGTTTACAAGTTCTCTGGGAGATTGAGTTTTCTATTTTATGAAGAAGTCAGAGGGAATAAAATTTGAATACTAAATATACTATTTTAAGTTCCCCTCATTAATACACCTGTCCAAAAAGGTAAAGAGGAATACATACTGCTTAACATTTTAAATTTTTGGTAACATAACCTCCCAAAGGTGAAAATGTGCACTATTTGTATAAATAAGCACCAGGAAATCACACAGCAAGAAATTAACCAGAAACAGTCTCCTGAGATGGGAGAGAAAAGCAAACATGTAAGAAAAAATGAAGGTAGTGACCTTGATGTGTGGGGGAGTGCTTCTGCCTATGTGTTGCTTTCACTGGTTAATGAATAAAGAAACTGGCTTGGCCTATAGCATGGGAGGAAGAAGGCGGAGCTAGAGGGACGCCATGGAGCCACTGCCAGAGTCAGACATGCCAAAACTCTGCCGGTAGCCACTGCCACATGGCGATACACAGATTAATAAAAATGGGTTAAATTAATATAAGAGTTACCCAGTAAAAAGCTAGAACTAATGGACTAAGCAGTAATTTAATTAATACAGTTTCTGTGTGATTATTTTGGGTCTAAGCTAACCGGGTGGCCAGGAAGAACAAGCTGCTCTCCCTCCAACAGTAACCACACAGGAAAGGCTGGTGCCCTGAGGAGCTAGGGAAAGAAAAGACACAGCAAAAAAGCATTTTGATGAAACAGAACAAAAATTCATTTTGAGCATATTCCTTTAAAATCGGGAGCGTTTTCCTGAGAATGGCCAGACAGGGAATATTTTCAGAGTTGGTCATGGGACTTCCGTGATCACTGGCTAACGCTGTTGAGCATGCCTGGGCTCCTGGGAAGCTTCTTCCACAAAAGCTGGCTGCACATGGCCCAGGGCTGGTGATGTGCTGACTCTTGATCCAGGTAAAGAACAACTGGAAACACTACCGTGAAGATAAACAAACAGACACACGGACAAGACACTGCCACTGCTCTTGTCCTTCAGCCAGGCTTGGGAATAACAGTTTTAAATTTAAAATGTTCCTTTCCAGCTGAAGTCCTACTTGCCTCTCGGCACAGGGAAGGTCCTCGGTGTGCTAACATGTCTCCGGTGGATTCTTACCCGCAGTGGGATGTTGCCTCTCGGCACAGGGAAGGTCCTCGGTGTGCTAACATGTCTCTGGTGGATTCTTACCCGCAGTGGGATGTTGCCTCTCGGAACAGGGAAGGTCCTCGGTGTGCTAACATGTCTCTGGTGGATTCTTACCCACAGTGGGATGTTGCCTCTCGGCACAGGGAAGGTCCTCGGTGTGCTAACGTGTCTCTGGTGGATTCTTACCCGCAGTGGGATGTTGCCTCTCGGCACAGGGAAGGTCCTCGGTGTGCTAACATGTCTCCGGTGGATTCTTACCTGCAGTGGGATGTTGCATCCCATTCTCAACAGGACACAGCGCTCCCCCCCCTTTAGCAGCAAATTCCCCTTAGTTCACAGACAGAAACTCTCCACCTTACTGGGAGAATTCCTAAGTTTCTTCACAGCTGACTCTCCGGACACAGAATAGATCTCTGGTCACCTATTTCAAGAGCATATCATTTCAGTAATTACTGCTAAGACCGCCCCAAGGAATGCACAAATATTCATAAAGTGGGAAAATGTCTAAAAGATGCCTTAGGAGAAAATCTGGATGAAGAAAGCACACGGAAGAGGCAGCAGGAAGCAACTGAGAAAACGCCGGTGCTCATCTCTGACTGTTCACTTTTCTTTACAACACCATCTACTTCTACACACGAGTGTAGGGCTCAGCAGGGCAAGTGTAATAGAGGCCTGAGTTTCAGGTTACTGAGACCACCCAGGAATGGACCGTCCAAAGGGAGAACACCTAACGTTCCAAAGGAAATCCCCAGTGTTCCAACCTGAGTCCCTTAGCCCAACACACCCATTTCACCAGGGCACCCCTAGACAAATGTCAGCCAATCACGGGTCCTGAACTTTAGAAACCCCTCACCGCAACCTCTGCTATTATAAAAACCCCACCCCAACTGAGCTAGGGGCTCTCTGATCATGCCAATGCATTGGATGCATGGAGAGAACGAGTTCAAACTTGAATAAAGGCTCTTACTTTTATGTATAGGACTCGGTCTCCTTGCTGGTTTTGGGGAAACCCTGCAATCTGGGTATAACAATAAGCATTGCTTGTTTTTATCAAGATTTTAATGTTGATCCTTAACCATCAGGGAAATGTAAATAAAAATGACTTTGAGATTCCATCTTACACCTGTCAGAAAGGCTAAGATCAAAACCACAAGTGACGGCTCATGCTGGGGAAGATGTGGAGCAAGGTAAACACTGTTGTCGGAAATACAAACTTATATAGCCACTTTGGAAATAAAAACGGTGGCTTCTCAAAAAATTGGCAATTAACCTACCTCAAGACCAAGCTATACCATATACCTGGGCATATACCCAAAGGACTCTTTATCATACCACAAGGTTCAACTATGTTCATAGCAACCTACTTGAAATAAGCAGAAACTAGAAACAACCTAGATGCCCCTCAACTGAAGAATGGATAAAAGAAAATGTGGTACATTTACACAATGGAGTATTACTCGGCTGTTAAAAAATCAATGACATCAGAAAATTTGCAAAGAACAGAACTAGAAAAGACCATCCTGAGTGAGGTAACCCAGACCCAGAAGGACAAACATGGTGTGTACTCAGTCATAAGTGGATATTAGCCATAAAGTAAAGGAGAACCAGGCTACAATTTATAGATCCAAAGAAGCTAAGTAACAAGGATGGTTCAAGGGGGAATGCAAGAATCTCCTTCAGAAGGGGAAATAGATTTTTGAGGGTGGACTGGGGGTGGGTACTGCCTGCGGGGACAGGAGAGAACAAGTGGGGGGTGGGGAATACTGAAATGACTAGAACTGGGGAGCATTTTGGGGGTGCAATGGAAATTCCACAGATTCTACAAGAGTAACCCTAGCAAAGACCCTTTGTAACGGAGGACATGGAGCCTGGGCCCCTCTGTACCAGGCAAGGCCTCAAGTAGAGGGACTGGGACACCAACCCAGCCACAAAACCTTCACCCTACAGTGTATCCTCCCTGCAGTGCTTTGGAACCAGAGCCAAGAAGAATCGTTATCAAAGAGGCCAGAAAGACTTTATCCAGCAACTGATGGGAGCAGATACAGAGACCCATAGCCAAACACTAGGCAGAGCTCAGGGAGTCCTGCAGAGGAGGGAGGAAGGATAGGACTAGAGGGGGTCAGGGACACCAGGAGAACACTGCCCACAGAATCAACTGGCTGGGATTCATGGGGGCTTGAAGAGATCGGAGAGCCTGCGGGGGTCTGGCCTAGGTCCTCTACATAAATGTTATGGCCGAGTAACTTGCTGTTCTTGTGATATCCCGAACAGTGGAAACGCAGGCTGTCTCCGACACTTTTGCCTGTTTGTGGGACCCTTTTCACCCTACTGAGTCACCCTGTCCAGCCTTGATATGAAGCTGGTGTCTGATATTATGGTAGCATAGTATGCCATATTTGGTTGATGTCCTGGGAGGCCTACTCTTTTCTGAGGGGGTGGGTGAGCAGAGAGGAGATGGGGGGGGGATACAAGAAGAAAAGATTTTAATGTTGAAATTAACAGTTAAAAGGTTTACCATCTTCGTTATTAATAATCAATTTGAATGGCACTATTTTAAAAACATTCCTGTACTTCTGCCATCTATGGGACATCTACTACCACATCACAGGAATATTTATATGTGAACCACGCAACAAGGTCTTTGAGGATGAAATTTCACAGTATACAATACCTCGGCTCCCCCCATCCATTTGGGCTCATCAGGGAACTCAGCACACAAAACATCTTCTGACTGATCTGTCCCCAAGACGTGGTAGCAGAGCTTCTGGTGGAGATTGGTGGATGTCTCTGTCCCTGAGGAATAAAACATGTTCGCTGAAATACAGTTGGCAGTTTCAAGAAAATCTGCACTACGTCCATCACACAATGCTAAGAACCCTTCAAAGGTTGAGTGTATGGCGGCAGGACACAAGGTTAACAGGCAAGTCAGTCAGGCTTCTACACACCAGCAACAAATGAGGAACTGTTACCATAGCAACCAGCAGAATGAAAGAACTCACCATAAATCTAACGAAGTATGTACAAGGTCTATATAAGGAAAATTATAAACCATTCCAAAAAACTAAAATAACTAACACATAGAGAAACTCCACGCTCATGGAGAGGAAGGCTCAGGACTACCAGCACATCAGTTTCTCTGGACTCAACTCGTAGAAACAACTCCAGATTCCAGTATGGTAAGCCGTGGATAGGGACAGTCCTGGTGGTTTGTTTTGACTCCCCTCAATGATGTTTTGTTTTGACTTCCCTCAATGATGGAGTGCTACCCTGCAATGTTAAGGTGAAATAAACCCTGTCCTCCCCCAAATTACTTTTGGTTATGGTCTTTTTCCCAGCAACAGAGCCCAAACTAGGACATGAACAAACTGATTCCAAAGTATACGTGGAAGAACATGAAGATTCAAAATAACTATGAAGAAAAAGGTTGGGGGACTAATGCTGTACAACCTCAAGACTTGCTGCCATCTGGGATAGCAATGTGAACTAACAAGAGGTACCTACTACAGAGCTACCCGACCCTGAGCTCACTCAGACACTGGTGGGCAGCCAGGAGCTCTCACAAATGCCACAGGCTTTGGAGGATGGTTCTGCGGTTTCTCACCCTAAGATCTGGCAGCTGTGCTACTTAGCACTCATCACAAACGTCCGCACGGAGATCTACCTATGATAGCAACTTGGCACATAACCGCTGAGACAAGAAAACAACCCAGAAAAAAAAGGAGACAGGCAGGTATGGTGGTGCATGCCTTTGGTTCCAGCATTCAAAAGGCAGGCGGATCTCTGAGTTCGAGTTCAGCCTGGTCTACAGAGTGAATTCCAGGACAGCTGCAGTGGCTTGAAAGAAAATGGCCTCCAAAGGGAATGGCTCTATTAGGAGGTGTGGCCTTGCTGGAGGAAGTGTGGGGGTGGACTTTGGGGTCTCTTGCATAAGGCTTCCCTCAGGGTGACACTCTCAGCTCCAGCATGTCCGCCTGCATGCTGCCGTGCTCCCCTTCATGATCAAAATGGACTGAACCTCTGAAACTGTAAACGAGCCCCCTCATCTAAATGTTTTCTTTATAAGAGTCACAGTGGTTGTGGTGTCTCCTCACAGTAATAAACCCTAAGACAAAAGCCAAGGCTACACAGAGAAATCTTGTTTGGAAAAACTAAAAAACTAAAATAAATAAATAAATAAATAAATAAATAAATAAATAATAAATGATGGAGGGCAAGAATCATGGCGTATGGAACAAAGAATTAAGGAGAGGAGCTGATGTTGAAAGCCCTGGATAAATTCAGGTTTCCCCACCCCCCACCCCCAGCAGGAAGAAAATAGCCAAAAATATAAGCAGGAAGAGAAGAATCAGAAATCTAGGATTAGCCGGTTCAGTGACTGTGTTTCAGGAACTAGCTGAAGATAAAGTTAGATTGTAATCTTGAGAATAATCTGGAGAAACAGGGAGTTTCCCCCTTGTGATTATCATTGGTATTTTGGAATACTGTGTTTCAGGAACTAGCTGATTATGACCCTGAGAGTAATCTTGAGAGGCGGGGAGTTGCCCCCCTTGTGGTCCTCAGTGGTATTTTCGGAATTTTCTACACCCTCCCTGTCCCTTTCGGATCACTGGGTTTTGGTTTCTTCCCTTAAAAACTCCTTCTCCCGGCCACTGGGGGTCGAACTCTTCCCCTGCGTGGGTTATGAGTCTCGGCCCCAGTGCACTGGTTCCCGTCTCATCTCATTGATTAAACCTCGTGTGATTGCAGCAAGGATGGTCTCTCGTGAGTTACTGGGGGGGGGGGGGGGTTGTGTTATTCGGAGACTTGAGTGAGAGTCTCCCCACACTGGGGATCTTTCAACGTGAAGAGGCTATATTCTGTATGGCGCCATGTATGGAACTAAAGCACACAGAAAAGGCCAGTGTGCCCAGCACAGTGGCACAAGCCTGTGTCTCCTGTACCTCTCGGCTAAGACAGAAAGATCTAAGTTCAAGGTCAATTTGGGCAACATAGTGAGACCCTGTTTGAAAAGGAAAAAAAAAAATAAAAATTAGGGGCCGCCAGGCAACAGGGAAGAGAGAAAGAACTAGGTAGAGTACAAAATACTTTCGAGGCAATGAAAATCATCCCCGCGACACTGCACTGGGGACATGCCGTAACATGCCATAACATGCACAGGATGTACAATGTCAAGAGTACACCTAACCCAGGAGTGGTGCGCGCCTTTAATCCCAGCACTCAGGAGGCAGAGGCAGGCGGATCTCTGTGAGTTCGCGGCCAGCGTGGTCCACAGAGTGAGTTCCAGGACAACCAGGGCTACATAGAGAAAGATTGCCTTGAAAATCCTACAACAACAACAAATTAAACCTAATATAAACTACAGACTCTGGGTAAAAATGATGATGTGTTACTGCAGGTTTGCTAATTATAAATTATCAATTATTCCTCACTCTAGTAAAGACACCAAAGATACATGTGTATACCTTTTAATTCTACTATGAATTAATTCATTTTTTTAAAAAAAAATGTTAGGCACTAGCTGCCTATCACCATAATGTAATTCATGTATATTTGTTGATTTTGAGTACTATTAAAAGACTAAACTTTATCTTCTCGTTGTAAAAATGTACTGGGCTATCAGGGCAATAAATAATATTATCAAAATGTAAAAAACACTTTATAATAATAAAAGAGTTTTATATAAACTCACTCTTTAAGAAACGCTGGTAGGAAGCACAATATGAACTGCTTATATCAATCATAAACCCCTCCATTATAGTCTGAGAGACTTTTACATACTGCACCAAAAAATAAAATAAAATAAAAAAGGAACAGCAAAGTAACAGCTGAGAGACATGGCCTTCTTAAACCAATCACAATGACTAACCTACCTGCGGCCTCCAGGCTGCTACTGCACCTGGGGCTGTATGCAATGAATGGAGCCAAATATAAAATAGTAAACAATGTGAGAGTATGTTTGGTAACCTGACTGCATGTATTTGTGGACAGCAACGCTGCTGCACTGTGAAAAGGTTAGACATGCAATGTCAATCAAATGAGCTTCCTTTTCAGTCATAAGAAGCCACGTGGTCTCGCATAACGTGCTTCCCTGAAGCGTTGTTCACATACCGTCACTCTTCCCATCCTGCTTTGGGTATGAGTTGTAGAACATCCCCTTGCCATCATGGGTCCAGGCCATACAGGTGAACTTGACTCTCTCCAGCACATCAGGAAGCTCTTTGGCACCATCGACTTTCATGAACTTGATCGTCACCCAGTCTGAGCCACTGGCACTCAGACCATAGGCAAAGTATTCACCGTCTTCACTGAAGGCATAACCTACGGGGCACAGAGATGTGGCATATAACTGTTCCATCTTGCCCGCTGTCGTCGTCCACACTACCAAAGTTGCCTGAAATAGCCTGGAGAATGAACGTGGCAATGGAAGAAATAGGAAGCTAGTAGTGAGCAAACCTGGGACCAGCTGAGGTCTGGAAGGAATTACCATTACGATGACATGGTCGCTTAACCTCCTCAGGTCATGCTTTCTTCCTTTATAAAATGACGCCTTGGATTATATGCCCATTAAGACACTTCCATTTTGAAATTTTTATAATTCAATGGGTAGCTCAGTTAAAAGCAGAGCTCATCTGGGACAAGCAGCATATTTTATTTATGCCCTAAAGGGAGTAAGCAGGGGGAAGTCTGCCTTTATAGTACTGACTGAATTATGATACATAGCATATAACAGAATTAAATTGTACCCATTAAGTAACTTTTGGGATGGACTCCAAAGCATTTGAGATGAGTCTTTACAGCCTCCTTTTGGAGCATTACTGGCAGCATGACATCACAGGCCTGGGTAAATATAGCTGGAGGGTTTGCAAGGAAGGATCCTGGTGTGCACATTCCGAAAGAAGCAGAAAGCACTGGTCGGTGGACTGCCAGGTCTAAGTCCTTGGGGACCCAACAAGGCTCCCATCCACCTGCGAAAGTTTCTTGATAAGTGGTCATGCTTTATGTTGGCTTTTACAGTTCATGTTACCAAGTTATCCCTGTAGAGTAAGATTCAGATACCAGTGATTTCCTGGGAAGCTTGCTAAACTTTACTGAGGATCTAAAATTTATAGGGGGCTCAATTATTACCATGGAGCTTTAATTAGCAGGAAATTACTTTAAAATCTGCTAACACACTTATTGAAAATTTTCAGGGAAAAAGGAAAAAATTATTTTGATTAAAATCATATATAAGGAATCATATACCAGGTCACCTTTGTGTCAATCATGTCCTTGGTTGCAGCGGACACCTAAAGAAAGCATTGCCCTGCATCACTGGGGTAAGAGGTACTGGACACAGCCCTCCCAGATGGGCTGCGAGGCAGACTTCAGTGAAAACTACACAGATTCTAATACAGGATACGTGACTACCTTGGAACCATAGCATTAAATTAATTCTAAACCACAGGCTCAGATTCATGGAAATACTAATATAATATACTCTTACCAAGATTGTTGGTGCCTCACTTCCAAAACAGTTACACACTAAGCCTATTTGGGAGGGACGAAGAGGGCCACCAAGTAACAGACACAGCTAGAAATAGCAGGAAATACCTGCATAAAGGTCTTCGTATGGATCCAGTGAAACGGGTCTGTCATTCCCTTCCTACTAAGCGGCAGACCCCACTATTCAAATTTCACAATTCTAGGGAGTCAACCTGCACTGTGCTTTGGCACAGACCACTGGACAATATAAGAGAGACACTTAGCCCACCTCATTAGGAACAGTTGGCATGTCAAGGAGTAATTTAACCATAAAATTACTAAACCATAGTACAAACCGAGGTTTATCTTCTCTACAGCCTGCAGGAGGCAACACTGGGAGCAGTTATTGCAGACATGGGGCACCGGCAGGCAAGATGCACTCAGACTCAGGTTGTATGGCAACATCTTCAGAGACAGGGTACCAAAAGGTTCAATTCTACAAAACTGGGGGTTTTTGCTTTTAATTCTAACTGTGAACTACCTAGGCTTTAATACTCTGATCACTCTCCCCCATTTATAGCTGAACATTTCTTGCACAGCTGGAAGCTTCTTGCACGAGGGTCTAAGTGTTTCTAGTCAGATGGGTCTCAGATGTTATAGGAAATGATAACGCTAATTCAACATCCCAGAAGTGAATTTGGGTCTTGTGTGACTGATTCTCCAGCTCTATTTCATGCCACTGGGGTGAGAAAGATGAATGTGACTATCCATGTGTTCTAAATACAGTATGCAAAGTTAGCTTTCCTGATACCGTGTGCATCTGCTCTACAATATGGCTCACACCCAGCTTGGAATCTCAAGACTTCAGAGCTCCAAGCTGCGCTGCAAGGACTCCTGAGGGCCAGCGTGCAGCACTTACCTCGGAGTGCTACTGTGCCGTCATCCGACAGAGTGTTGGGGTCGAGGAACACTCTGGCTTCCCCGTCTAAGGAATCCTGCACATACAGGACACGCTGGTTCTGCAAACCTGTATTGTAAAAATAAAAATACCTGGGGACAGAAATTCCCTGTATTTAGCTATGGTATTTTCCGCTTGTGGAGAAGAATCAAACACACGAAGAAGCAAATTTCACAAGACCACACACAGAAAGAAATAGGTGCAATCAAGCCAAGACAGGGACAGCAGATGAGATGGAAGTCCCTCCGGCTTCCTATGTGACAGTTTGTTACTTGAACGGCTTTCTTTCTGTATGCAAATAATTTACTGTAGTTTGGCATGTGAGCTGGAGACAAATGAAGACCAGTTTGCTAAAAATAACACTGGCAGCCAAATACAGCCGTGCCTACTTCTTCTAAATGGAGAAGAAAGTGGATTTCCCACTGTAGCACTCTGGCCCAGTTCCACAGCCTGGCTGGCCGCCAGGTATGAAGGTCATCGCACTTCTTCAGAGAGAAGGGCCTGTGCATTCAGACTCCGTGGGCCACAAAGTCACCACACTCACCAAACAACCAAACAAACGGGCAGGACTGTGTTCCAGTTAGACTTAATTATAAAAGCAGGTGGTCGCAGAGCTTGGCACACTGGCGACTTTGCTGTTATCTGCGTGAGATGGGGAGGCCCTAAGAAATTCCAGAGTAAACGCGTGAAGGTGCATCCAAAGAACAATACGTCATGTACAAGTGGCTGCGAGAAAGAGATAAACAGGAGAGCTAAAATCACGGGCTCCACTTTGTGGCCCATTCTTGGATTAAAAAAAAAAAGTACATATAATAAAATGTTCTTGAGAACTACAAGCCAAAGATAATATTAGGTGGAACCAAATCTCCCCCATTGTTGACGAATCACAGGCTCACCAACTAACCACAAAAATGAGGGTTCTCCATAACCTACTTGGCTATATCCCTGCCAAGAGTCCTAACGGCTATTTTATAAATATGAATGCACAGCACTTCACAGTACAAAAACTATGCTCAGGTTCAAACACAACAATCACTTCCTTTTATAAACTGGTAAGTCAGTGCAAAGGTGCACTTCATTTGTTTGACACAGGTAGCCACGGCTGGTCTGGAACTCATAGGAACTCTGCCTCCCAAGTGCTCAGGTTAAAGGCTTGCGCCACCACACCTAACCTGTACTTGGCCATTCATGGGAGCTGCAGAGATGTAGAGACGGCTGAGTGTGTAAAATGCATGAAGCCCTGAGCTGGAATCTTCAACACTGACATCAAAGCTAGGCACTATGGATCATGTCGTAATCCAGCACTGGTAAACTCTAGGGTCTGAAAGGGACCCTGTCCCTCACTAGGGTAGAAGAAGGGAGTTGTGGTGAATGACTTTATTCCCAGCCCCCAGGACGCAGAGACAGGTGGATCTCTGTGAGTTTGTGGCCAGAGTCTAAGGCCTACAGAGTGAATCCCAGAACAGTCAGAGCTATGTAGAGACCCGATTCAAGGAAAACTAAAGGAAGGGTGAAAAGCAATAAAGGAAAAAACCTAACGTCAGCCTCTGGTGTGTGCAGATTCCCTCTCTCCCACACACCAGTGCATATACATATCACACACACACACACACACACACCACACGTGTGTGCAGATTCCCTCACTCTCCCACACACCAATGCATATACATATCACACACACACACACACACACACACCACGTGTGTGCAGATTCCCTCACTCTCCCACACACCAGTGCATATACATATCACACACACACACACCACACACGTGTGTGCAGATTCCCTCACTCTCCCACACACCAATGCATATACATATCACACACACACCACACATACTCACACCACACACACGTGTGTGCAGATTCCCTCACTCTCCCACACACCAATGCATATACATATCACACACACGCACACACACACACACCACACACACACACACACACGTGTGTGTGCAGATTCCCTCACTCTCCCACACACCAATGCATATACATATCACACACACACACCACACACGTGTGTGCAGATTCCCTCTCTCCCACACACCAATGCATATACATATCACACACACACACCACACACGTGTGTGCAGATTCCCTCTCTCCCACACACCAATGCATATACATATCACACACACATACACACACGTGTGTGCAGATTCCCTCACTCCCACACACCAGTGCATATACATATCACACACACACACACCACACACATGTGTGCAGATTCCCTCACTCTCCCACACACCAATGCATATACATATCACACACACACACACACACACCACACACGTGTGTGCAGATTCCCTCACTCTCCCACACACCAGTGCATATACATATCACACACACACACACACCACACACACGTGTGTGCAGATTCCCTCTCTCCCACACACCAATGCATATACATATCACACACACACACACACAACACACACGTGTGTGCAGATTCCCTCACTCTCCCACACACCAATGCATATACATATCACACACACACACCCACCACACACGTGTGTGTGCAGATTCCCTCACTCTCCCACACACCAATGCATATACATATCACACACACACCACACGTGTGTGCAGATTCCCTCACTCTCCCACACACCAATGCATATACATATCACACACACACACACACACGTGTGTGCAGATTCCCTCACTCCCACACACCAATGCATATACATATCACACACACACACACACCACACGTGTGTGCAGATTCCCTCACTCTCCCACACACCAATGCATATACATATCACACACACACACACACACCACACACACCACACACGTGTGTGCAGATTCCCTCACTCTCCCACACACCAATGCATATACATATCACACACACACACACACACCACACACGTGTGTGCAGATTCCCTCACTCTCCCACACACCAATGCATATACATATCACACACACACACACACCACACACGTGTGTGCAGATTCCCTCTCTCCCACACACCAATGCATATACATATCACACACACACACCACACACACGTGTGTGCAGATTCCCTCACTCTCCCACACACCAATGCATATACATATCACACACACACACACACGTGTGTGCAGATTCCCTCACTCTCCTACACACCAATGCATATACATATCACACACACACACACACACCACACACACACGTGTGTGCAGATTCCCTCACTCTCCCACACACCAATACATATAGATATCACACACACACACACACACACACACAAAACACAAAACTTTAAAAAAAGAAAGAAAGAAAGAAAGAAAGAAAACAGCAAGCTGGAAAGGGAAGAGGAAGGCATGCAAGCACCCTCACATACCGCTTTCCCTTCTTGAAGTGGCAGCTGTACTTGGGGTAGTCATACAGTTCAGTCATTCTCTCCTTGTATAATCCTCGGATTGGACACTGCTCAAGAAACGGCACCGTGATCTTGTTCTGTGCCTCCACGAAAGCCTACAGAGAATTACAAAGGACAAAAGGCAAATCCAATATAAAATGTCCCATGTGACACATTATCCTTTAGCGCATATCAGCAAAAGTGTTACTTCTGAAGGTGGATGGATCATGAGGTTGCCTGTCATTCCGTCAGGAGGACCAGTGACTTCAGAGAGAGACAGAGACAGAGAGAATGTGTGTGTGTTCTATGCTATCTAGGTATTTCCAGACTGGCATGGGCTACAGAAGGATATCCTAATACAATAACCAAGCAAAATATAACTTTCCCCTTGATACAACTGACTCTTACATGGCACCACCTCAATTAATGCTTACAGGGCAAGTATCAACTCATTAAAGTCTCACCTTTAGAGAAGATTCTTTTATCCTTCCTCCGTCCCGAGCCTGTGTGTGTGTGTGTGTGTGTGTGTGTGTTTGTGTGTGTGTTTGTGCACGCTGTGGGATAATGCTCTTATACACTGTAAAGATCTGTCACTAGTATTAGTTTAATAAAACACTGAATGTCCAGTAGCCAGGCAGGAAGTATAGGTGGGACAACCAGACTAAGAGAATACTTGGAAGAGGAAAGGCAGAGACGCAGTCACCAGCCAGAAGCAGAGGAAACAAGATGAGAATGCCTTACTGAGAAAAGTTCCAAGCCACATGGCTAAACATAGATAAGAATTTTGGGTTAATATAAATTAGTTATTAATAAGCCTGAGCTAAGAAGACAAATAGTTTATAATTAATATAAGCCTCTGTGTGTTTCCTTGGAACAGCTGCAAGACCGGGTAGGACATAAACTTTTATTTATGAGAAAGAGAGAGAGAGAGAGAGAGAGAGAGAGAGATCGATCATTCCACAGCACCTACGAGGAGGTCATCCTTCCATCATGTGGGTCCAGGACTGGAACTCAAGCCATCAGGCTTGGTGGAGACAAGTGCCTTTGCCCACTGAGCCAAGTCTCCAGCCGGAGCAGAGTCTTTCATGAGGCCGACTTCCACAGAAGAAAGCTAGATCTTGAAGTGGCTGGAAAACTATCCAACATTATACAGCTAGGGAGTGAAGCTGGCTTCTGATCTATGCTCTTAATAAACACACTGTACCATACAGCTTAGTCATATCCTTAGACTTTATTTATAAAGTCCCAAAGGTTCAGCTTAAAGCCCCCAGGTCAAATTTAGGAAAAAATACCTAGGTAGCATTTCAATGACTTTGCTTTATCATATTATCTAAAACCTACCACTAAGTCAACTCTCATCAGAGAACTTCACTAAAATGTGCAATTGAAAGTTATTTAGATATTTAGAAGAATGGAAGTGGTGCTGGGTAAGAATGTCAACAATCATGGTTTATAAGAAAAGGAAAGGGGCTGCAGGAAGTCGGGAGACCTTGGGGATGAAGGCCTCATCCTTGCAGTCAGTCGTATCCTGTAATGCAGTCACAGTTCAGCTAGCACTTACTGATTGTACAGAATACTGGGTTTCACCGTGGCTTCTTCATACATGCATATGATGTACTTTGAACTAGTCACCGAACCCCATTACCCTCTCCTGTCTTCATTTACCTAAGTGCCCCTGTAAACCACGTCTGTGTGTCATTAGAAAGGAAGCAGGTGTAACTGTACTGGAACTATGTTCAGCGGGCTTCATCAGCAGGCAGATGAGAGGCCAGGAAATAACAGAGCACGTGATGTGCTAGATGGCTAAACACAGCATCCCCTTCAGTCCACTTCTGTATACAGCTTAAGCTACAGGGGCCCATCCAGGCTCCTCGTGCTATTTTAAGAGGACAGATAAGTCTGGGTTCTCTTACTGTGATCTCATGCCGAGAAAAGAGGTGCCAAAACCCATTAGTGTTTATGACTTCAAAAGAGAAGAATGCTGCATATGAATATAGTGATTAACAAGGGTTTTGTAATTCAAGAAACAGAATTCAAACAAACTAAAAGTGAGTCCCTCACAATATGACTCTCAGTTGTTTATTGCTATGGATGGGCAAACTCTGCTCATCTCTGGGCTACAGAATCAGGCCTTGCTTACAATCGGACTGGTTTGGTCCTGCTCTGCTTTTGGAAGGTCCTTCAGCTAAGAAAGGTGTGTGTGTGTGTGTGTGTGTGTGTGTGTGTGTGTGTGTGTGTGTGTGTGTGTGTGTGTGTATGTGTGCGTGTGTGCATAGGTTTGTGTATTAATATTGTGCATGTATGTGTGTGGACATGTACTACATGTCTGTGTATTGTGTAACAGTTTCCTCCTAGATTAAAACATTGCATCCTTCAGGGAAGCTCTATAAACAGGAAGATAAACTCAAAAACTCTTCAGGAAGTCCCTGAAGCTGACCAGATTCACTAAGCCCCGTTGCTTCAAGCACAAGCAGAGCCAAGCTACAGAGAAGAATCTCAGAGGAGTCCAGCTGCCAAGACTCACAACAAGCTGAACTGCAAAGATTCCTAGACCAGACCAGCTGCCAGAAAGAAGGAGAAATTAGCCAAGCTGCTTGGAATAGGTTGAGATCAACTGAAGCACCTGGAAAAGATACCCTAAGCTGTTGAGCTTCCTGTAGGCTGTGCAGTGTGTTCCAGGTACCCAGCTCTGTGAGCTGTCAGTCATGCTGGAGTGGGCTTTGGTGGAGCAGCTGTCTTTGAGTCACTTCTGCTCCTGTAAGTTACCCCAATGAACCTCATGGTTCACCCAGCTGGACTTTGGTGGTGTCCACACTCTGGTCTATTGTGACCAGACATGAATGCTGCATCTCCCCTGGAAGTTTTGTCACACAATAACGTGTAGAGATCAGAGGTCAACCTCAATTGCTCTCCATCTCATTTCTTGAAAACAGGGTCTCCCACTGAACTTGGAGCTTGTCAATCGGCTAGACCACCTGGCTGACAAGCTGGAAGCATCCTCCTGCCTCACCAGTGCTGGGATTCTTGGTGTGTGCTGCTATGCCTGGCTCTTTATACAGGTGCTGATAACCTGAAGTCATGGTTGTGTGGCAAGACTTACCCAATGGGCAGCTACCCAGTTCCTTTATGTTCTTAAAGGGTTTGGACAGAGGGCTGGCTAAGCGGGTGTTGTTCATTGCCTAGCATTCGAGACCCTGGGTTTGATCTCCAGTACTTGAGGGAAAGAAAAAAAGAGAAAGAAGGGGAGGAGAAGGAAAAGAGAAGAAAGAGGAGAAAACAAACGAAGGAAGGAAAGAGAGAGTGAACTGAAGATGGGGAAAGGCCACGGGACTGTGGTGACAAAAGCAGTTACCATGTGGCACTGCAGTTTGCTGTCTCACCAAGGATGCCGGAGGAAACTGCTGATTTTATATAATCCACACAGGAGCAACAATTTGGAGATCGGTGTCCAAGAGTGTGGACTAATTTTATTGAGGAAGTGAACACTATGCTGCTTCAAAGACAGAGACAGAAGTGAGGTGTTAAAGCTACCTGGTAAAGTCGCACATCAAGTTGACTCAGCAGTTTATTATTCTTGACTGTATTATAATAAATTTATATATATGTGATACATATTATAATACTGACTATATTAACAGTATAGTGGAGACTGGGATTGCTTTATAGTAACAACAGGAACAGTGACACATACTGGATATGGAGATGAGGGAGAAGGGATGGGTGGCCTGAGCCACCTGTGACATTTTCTGCCATCCTCAGGGCCTAGCATGTACTAATACAGATCCTGGCATTGTGAAGCCACAGGTGGAACTGAGGCAAAACCTCTGCCATCACGGGGCCCACAATCTACTGAGACAGACACAAAACAAGCTGTAGAGTTGTTCGGCGTTCAGCTCAGTGGAGCAAGGCTGCTGCTCAAACAATCACTTATAGACCAAGTTAGTCCCCCCCCCACCCCCCGACTGTTCTAGTCCCTCGACTGCTGGCTACTAACAGGCAAGACAAGGGCTGGAACTGAAAATGTTGAGATCTTTGTAACAGTTTGACACCCTGCGACATCTTTGTCATATTTTATAACAACCAACCCTACTTTGGAAATGTACAAACAAGGTAATTGTTGTAGAACTTGAAGACACCAATCAGGAGGCCAGGCAGGGAAACTCCTGGTGAAGGAGGGAATGTCCTCAACTGAGGTCTGAGAGCTTGGGAGAGTTGCCAGGCAAGGCAGGGCAGAGGCGTGGCAAAGGCAACAGCAGGTGAGTGGCCCTGGCAACAGAAGAGCTTGACAGGTGTGAGGAAGAGAAAGGCCAGCATGCTGGGAATGAGCAGGAGAGGAGGCACCAACTGAGGCTGGATGACCTTGTGTCCAGGACGCAAATATAAAAGTTTAGTCTTTCATCCAAAGACAAATGAGCCCCAAGTGGGCATGGGCACAGGAAATACGGTTATCTTCCTAAAGAGCACCCTACTTTCATAGAGAGTGCACTATGGGACTACAAAAGCGGAGAGAGACCCAGGCGGGAGACTGAGGCAAAGGTCCAGGCTAGACTCAAGTCGGTGGAGCAGCTGGACTCTGGAAGAAATAGGAGCATCCACGGCCTGAAGTGGAAATAAAGATGAGGCACAACGTACATCGGTCTGCAGTGCTAAGGGCAACACTTCTAGAGGGCCCTGCCACGATATTCTAAGGGAAACAGTCTGAACCGTAAGCGAGGCTCCCAGCAAGCTGAGGATCTGTCTGATACCCCCCTTCTTACTTGGGGCGTTCAGCTCTGTACATTCAGCCTGGCACCAGGCTGCACTCTGGCCTCAGAGGGTCTGGGGAGTCAGTGTTCAACAGACTGTGATCTTCACTGTTTCCTTTTTCTTCTCTGCCCTGCCCCACACCCCAGGACCACAACAGGTGCCCCCACTGTGAACTCACCCTAGCTGTCCCCACTCGGAAGGGACATGCAACTGCTACCCCGGGGCAGAATCATGCTGCAAGGGATTTTCAACTCAGTCCAGTTTTGTTATCTCCCACCCACAAATGTTAGACGACTACTTTAAACAGAGCAATATTTAAAGACTGACATCTTCCAAATCAAATGCTGAGATGCAAAACCCAGCAGTAAAGCTCATCATCATCCCTTCTTCATAACTTAGAGAGCCCTTCATGGGGTGGGGGTGGGTTTCCTTTAGAGCATTTTAACTTGGCTTTCCTGGGATTCCAATTCTTTTGCTCTTAATTACATACAGTATATACTGTACATACATATATCATAGTTCTGACTTCTTGATCTAAGAATAAGAACAAGTTTGGGAGAAGAGAGGTCAAGGGTGAGAGTAAGGAGAGGAACGCAGCCGGGTGGTTTGGGAAGATGTGATCGAGTGAAGGGAGTTCAAACCCTGCTTCTCCAGGGACTTTGACCACCACAGTAACAAGTAGAATGTACTAGTCAGTGAGACACAGCCCCTTAAGACAGGATATGTGGGGAGCCTCTGCATTCAGTGGGGTCATCACTGAGACACAGCCCCTTAACACAGCATATTCGGGGAGTCTCTGAAGCGGGTAAAAACAAGGCTTTTTTCTTAGTCTGCAGATGAATACATTTGTTTATTCAAAGCAACAAACTCTCCTCATCTTATATGCTTTGTTATTATGATATTTACAATGAAGCCCAGGCTGTGAGCAGTGGCCACACCTGTAATGCCAGTACCTAGGAAGCAGAGGCAGACAAGTCATGAATTCTAGGATGGCCTGGGATACAAAATGAGACCTCATGGAAGAGATGGGTGACAGAAGGAGAGAGGGGAATTTGAACTGCACAAGATGGTTGCCTTCTAGAGATCTGCAGCACGCACTGTGACTACATTTACTTAGCAGGCAGGTACACCCTCATCTTAGGTAGAGCTTGTGACGTGCACTCTTAACACAACTAGAAGATAAGAGCAAGGCTGTTTGGGAGCTGAAGACTCTACGACCCAACATTTCAGGTTGTCCCTGACACACTGTTCTTTCATAAACAAAATAACCAAGTCTGGCGGTAAGAGCCACGCAGAGACAAACTCATCCCTATCTCACATAGATATGGAATCGAAAGAAGTCACCTTCAGTGGGAGTAGTAAAATGGAGGCTATCGGGGGTCAGAGGTCAGGGTGGTGGGACAGTGGGTGTCACTTAGGAGGTGTTGGTCAAAGGACATGAAAGTTCAGTTAGGAGGAGAAGTCTCAACAAATCTAGTATATCACGGTGACCAGAGTTGACGACAGCACTGCACACCTGAAAACTGGCTAGGGAGACTGTTTCCACCAGAGAAATACGCTGCACAGCTTGGTTTAGACATTTGCAACCTCTTAATGCATGAGACTAGATTGAAAAGAGCAAACAACTGACTTTTAACCTGTCAATAAAAACACGTACACACATTAGAGGGGAGGGGTGCAGATCCACTACTGATTGGCTTATATAAATGTGTGCATTCTTACTTTGCCTTTCTAAGATGAGGAACAAACCAAAAATGCGGCTCACTAAAATAAGATATCCCTTCCACAATTCTTGCATAAATGAATAAACATGATGCCCACCGTGACCCAGTAACTAAACGTCTCCACATAGCATCGTCCACATAGCATGGTGTGCAGCTGAGAGATGAATCAGGGACAGGACACAAGCTACAGAAGAGCAAGGGAAGGAGAAGCCACCTCCAGGACAGGATGTGGCCTGCAGGCCATTGAGTGACCAGGGTTACTGGGGTCGGGGCTTCCACAATCCTGCCTTTTCAAACGCCACCATCACGTAAGGACAGTGCGTCTACATGCCAGAGACCGGAGTAATTCCTGCTGCACAAACATCGGCCCTCCACACCCTCCCTCGGATTCACGCATCAGGAATCAAAGAATCTGGAAAAACAACTGCATCTGTACTAGACACATACAGGCTTCCCTCACCCCGTCATTATCCCTTAACCAATACCTCAGATATTTACAAAGATCTGTACGAGGTCTTGCAGGTGATCCGGGGTTGGCTGCAGTGCACAGGTAAAGTGCAGTCACAAGCCATTTTACCCTGGGAGCCTGAGCATTCGAAGGGTCTGGTGTTCGTGGAAGGCCTTGGACTCAGCCCCCCTGCAGATGCCCAGTGATTATCATAATTAGCGAGTAAACCAGCTTCTGGAGGAAGTGGCTGGTGTCCAGCAAGGCCTGGCAGGAAACTACATCCAGCCAGAGTACAGAGCTGAGTGTCTGGAAAGCCAGTGGGACAGACATGTGGATCCCTTCTACTCGGCAGAGCTCACGAGCTCCTCTTCCTTCCAGGGCAGGGCACTGGCAGACAAAAGCAGCCCAAGGGACAGTAGAGCTTGCCCGCAAGGCCAAGAGACCTAGGAACTGAAGGGCTCATGGTCAGCAGGCCACATGGGCCTCTCAGAAGTGCAACCTGTCTCCCTCCAGGGTTCTGCTTAACCCTGACTCCGCTTGTTTTCTCACTGGGGCTAGTTGCTGTCAACCAAAGGGAGAGAAAGAAGAAACCCTCGTTTGACCAGAGAGTCAGGCACCATTCATCACCTAGTCAAAGCTAAAATTTCCATCTCATTTGGGTCTGAGGCTTTACTGACCAAAAGTCTGGTAAAAAGTTTAAAATTCAATCCTAAATACCCAATTATTAAAAAATTAAAACATCCCAGTACTCGGGAGACAAAGGCAAGTGGATCTCTGTGAGTTTGAGGCCAGCCTGGTCTACAAAAGCTAGTTCCAAGATAGGCTCCAAAGCTACAAAAAAAACCCGGTCTTGAAAAAACAAAAAATAAAAAACGTAAGAAAAATTAAAACAGAAGACACATCCTCTCCTGAATAAGCATATCCAACATACAGTAAGTATATTTGGAAAATAAAAACAAGACATGGAGTAGGAGGTATGGCTCAGTGAAGTGATTTGTGCAGGTTGGAGGACATAGGCTGGGACTCACTCAGCTTGGCTCCAGTCAGCCTGTCTGGGTGAACTGGGGAGCTGTAGACTGAGCAAGAGTTGTCTCAAAAATGAAGTGAACACATGTGACAACTTCATGCATACTAACTTACATGGAAACATTATCTGCTCGCTCGCTCTCGCTCTCTCTCTCTCTCTCTCTCTCTCTCTCTCTCTCTCTCTCTCTCACACACACACACACACACACACACACACACACACAGACAATTATAAATTAAAATTCATGAGAATTGGCCAGAAAATATGTGTGTGTGTGCGCGCGCGCATGTGTGAGATAGAGACAGAGAGACAGGGAGGGAGGGAGGGAGACGAACTGACTATTGAAGCTAAAGATCATAGTGCCCACCAAAGATCAAGTGATTCTTCTAGGTACTTTTAGGAAAGAAAGCCTGACCCCTGCTGGCCAAGCAGAGTATCTACTCAGATCCCAGGCCAGTGCAGAATCCTCAAGGGAGAAGCTGCAGCTGGGGAAGGTTTACCTGCATGACTCTCACAGGCACTGGCAGAGGCCACTTGCTCTAGTCCACAGGATTTCATTAGGGCTGCATAGGGCGAGGGCTTGGGACTGAGCGCACTGGATACGCTGAGCACTGAGAGCAGAGATCTAGCTCACGGTGCTAATGACGAGCACCTGATTCAGGGGTGTGCGCTGTACTCCCACAGATCGCCAGGATAAGTCTTAGACTCTAAAGTCAGCTCGTGCCTCACGAGGCCTGATCATGTGCACCTCAGGATCCAGGGTCCTAGTGCTGGCACCTCGGCTGGACTGGCATTACAATTACATGCAATCTCCAGTCTGTGCTATCTCTCTGCATTCTTCTGTAAGTAAATCCAGCTCATCTGAAGGGCAGTTTCCCAGCAATTCTGGTCTAAATAGATGCTTTCTTGAGATGGGAGGAAAACACTGGTAGACAGATCACTTCATCTTAGGAGGCAGCAGGCTGTAAGGACTGTAAACCCCAAGAGCAAGACCTTCTTTCCCCACCACCACATCAGCAGATAGGAAACAAGAAATGACCAAATAAACAAAGAGCCAGGTTCCAGAAAACACCACACGCACTCCCAGATCAGACCGAACCTGAAAACACACATACCCTGGGCTCCACGAAGCAAAACTCTGCTACAAGCTGCTTTCCTTGGGGTTCAGCCATGCTAATCCCAAGGCCTGACAGACAGTTCTAGGAGCCCACAGTTTGCTGAACAAGGTGAGAATGGTCACCCAGAACCAGGAGAGGCTGACAGGAGCTTGTTCCAGGGCCGACTGAGAAGTCTAAAAAATGTCTACAACAAAGAACTTATCATTGAGGGAAACTAAACTAAGCATACATTTTTATTAAGGGAACCTAAGACACAATTATTTGCTTATTTATTATGTATACAGTATTCTCCCTGCATGTACGCCTGCAGGCCAGAAGAGGGCACCAGATTTCATTAGAGATGGTTGTGAGCCACCATGTGGTTGCTGGGAATTGAACTCAGGGCCTCTGGAAGAACAGCCACTGCTTTTAACCTCTGAGCCATCTCTCCAGCCCCAAACATTCATATTTTAAAAAGAAAAAGTACCTAAGAAACTTATGAGTAAAAATTTTAAAAGCCATAATTTGTAAGTCAAAGAACTTTTCTGCTTAAAAGAAAAAGTACATTCAGCCTCAGCTCTAGTCAAATTAAATGGGAGTGAGGAGACAGAGTTCAAAAGGGACACAGAAACAAAAAAAGGGAGATCGTGGAGCATAACACCCAACCTCACACTAGCAAACTAAAACGCCTTTGTAAAATGGACAGTCCCTGAGAAATACCGATGATTAAAACTGATCCAACAGAAATTTCAAACAGAGTGGCAGAAAACTTCGGAAAGGCTCAAAAGTTAATCATAACATACGGAGTTGTCCCAGTCTTCAAATCCTCAAGAAGCTGATAACTCCCATGCTCTATAAACTGCCCACTGGGAGTGCAAGGACGAGCACTTGCTAAGTGCCTGCAACTCTGATAAGAGGCTCAAGACCATTTAATCATTTAATTTTCACAACTATGTGAGGTGGTTTTCTTCACATTACAAGGTAAGAAAAAGGAGTAAAAATATGACCACACGGCCACTCAAATTGTGGAGCTGGACGTCAGCCCTGTTTTTACCTCTAAAGCTGTGCACTGAATGACTACATACTACCACTCGAATACTCAGATCCCAAGGTCTATAAGGGTTCTCTGGAGTTGTTGGACGCCATAGGGTAGAAAGAAAAATATGGAAAGGAAGACCAAGTAAGGAGCTAATAAGCATCTAAATGCACAACCAGCCCACGGTGGGCATAGGTGAGAACAAGGAGAAAGGGGAGCGTATGCAGGCACAGCTGAGTGCCCGAGACTCGGAGACTCGCGGTAACTCAAGAGCCCAGGTCCAAACACTCAGGTCACACAGAAGTCCAAGTATTTTGATACCTGGGCTTCCCCAGTGAGAAAAACTAGGCCAACCCCTCCATCCTCCCCCCCCACACACACTCCTACACATGCTGGGATTTACAAAGATGCTATATATAAGAGAGGGAGTAGAGCTGCAGGGCCTGGCAAGTGGGCCCTACATAAACCTAAGGCGGCCATTACTTCCTCTAATCACAGTCTTAGCCTCCTCGAGTCAGTATTCCCAGGCTTCCTAGGTCTTAAAAACTAAGGATGGGAACTGAGATGTCCACCAAAGCAGGGCGCTCTAGAAGAAGAGCGCCAGTGCCTTCCACTGGTGCCTCCAGTGTCGTCCACTGCAAATGGACTAAGAGCAACTAAATGTGTGTGGGGGGGGGCGGGGGGAGAACAAGAGGTTGAGAGACAGTTCCCTTTGCATTAGACCTTTTAGTTCTTTGGGGCTACGAGTGACTGGGACCTGCACGTTACTCACACATAACCAGGGAGCAGCACATCTAGCTGCAGTTGTCACCGGATGCCAGCATCTCATAGAAGAAGCACAGACCACAGGGAAAACAGAAATGCTCTATGCCAGTGTCTTTACACATCTTACCAGCGCCTTGGGGTCGGCTTTGCTACCAAGGAGTTTGCTCAGATGGGAACCAAATGGGACTGAAGTGCTAGCTGCCACTCAACGTCCCCTCAGCACTGACCTCCGGTCCCTCCAGCCCACATTAGCCTGCGTACCTCACAACGGCACACTGCACACCACTGCATACGCGACCTAAGAGTTGGTACGGGGGCTGAGGACAGGGGAAGGGAAGGTGAGGAACAGGGGAAGAAAGATGATAGAATGAGACTTGGGGCAGCGGCCATGTACTTCCCTTCCTGGGTTCCCACCACACCTTTTCTACTCCCACAGGAGAGCCAAGAGCAAGCACTTGTGTGGAGGCTGAATGACATCCCCGGGGCACAGTTACTGGAACAAGGGGCAGAGGGCTCCATCACTGCAGACAGCCTTAGCGCTGGTGGTTGTACATTGAGTTCCTATATGGACGCCTGCCTGCTCCACGTGTAGCCCTCAGCCTGCCCCTGCAACCGCCCTCAAATCCTGGCTGGGAATTCCTCACTTGTCTAACTTGTCCAGAATCGGTTTCTACTGCTTACATCAAAAACTCTGGTACAAGGCCAGTGAGCTGGCACACACACAATCCTGAGGACCTGAGCTTGACACCCAAAACACACATACACACAAGCGTTAATAATAAAATTAAATAACTCAGAAACCCTGGGACAGAGGCAGGCAAGGAGAAAGCGAACCGGAAGGAGTCGCTGGGCACCAGCAACTTCCTCATACTTTTGACAGTTTTACCAGTGAGAGATCAAAAGGGATTTGTATCCCGAAATACGCAATCTCAAGTGTGGTTTTAGGTAAAGTATGTTTACCAACGGAACTTGGCTACACATTCATTCCCACAGGAGGTAATGAGCCATCTGCAACAGAAGTCCTGGAGGCTGCAGTAACATGTGGCCGTATGTTTACTCAGAGCATGTTCTGTCTCCGTTTGATAAAGTGGCACACAGTGTAATTCTCCATCCAGGTCCTGACATTAATGAGTGGGTAGGAGTGCTTTTCATAGGCCCACTTTGCCAGTGGGGCTCGCAATGTACCAATTAGAAGGGAGACACCAAACAGCTCTGAGGTGACCACTGGTCCAGTTTAATCATCACACTTAAGACACTGAAATCAAGTTTTCAAATAGGGTGGCAATCAAGACAAAGAATCTATCTTTTTTTTGTAAAAAAAAATCTAAACTCAAAGGGAAATCTGGCTAAGTTTGCAGACGAGATGAAAGGTCTTTACAGCTAAACTGAGGTGCTGACTAGAAAAGCAAGCTGGGGGGGGCCGGTATGCTGTACACTGTGGAGGGTCTTGGTTTACTCACCGCACGTATGTTAAATGAAGTTTCACATACATAGTGCATATTCTCACACAGGTGTCATAATGCCACAGCTACATGAATAAACAAAATTTTATTTTTTATGTGTGTGTGCACACACACACATGTATGTGTTCACACATGTGTGGCCACACCTGTGCATGCAGACACACGTGCGTATGCATACATAAAGGTTGCTGTCGGTGTACTCCTTGACTGGCCTCTACATACTGTAGCAGGATCTCCAGACCTCACTGATTCAACTAGTCTAGTTAACCAGAGTGCTCTAGGGCAGCAGTGTTCAACGTGGGAGTCAACGATGCCCTCACAGGGTCACCTAAGACCATCAGAAAACACATGCTTACGTCACGACTCACAGCAGTCACAAAATTACAGTTAAGAAGAAGCAATGAAAATAATTTTATGGTTGGGAGTCACCACAACATGAGGAATTGTATTAAAGGGTTGTGCATTAGGAAGCCCGAGAACCACTGTCCAGAACTTCCCGGCTTCTTCCTCCCGTGCACTGGAATGACAGGGAAGCCACCACATCCACTCCACTTTTACATGGGTTTGGGGGACCTGCATAGCAGCCCTCACGCTTGCACAACAATCGCTTTACCCCTGAACTGTCTCCCCAGCGCCCATTCATTTGTTCTTATAAAGGAAATGAACGCGACACTTAATAGCTTCCTTAGGTCCCAGAAGCACACATAAAACTCAGGGCCTGCTTGTGTGATTTCTAGGTCACTAACAAACATTCCATTCCACCACAGAAAAGCATCCTCTACGCTGGAGGAGCAGAGCAGACACCTCCATCTGTCATGAAGACTTCAAAGAGCACAGTAACCCAGACGAGTCTACAGCTGAGTTTCTGCGTGCCTCCCGCCAGCACTCACGGCTACTTCACAGCCCTGGAAGTCCTCTGGGCAAGCTTCCACTCCATGGCTTTCCTGAAACCTGCATGGGGGGATGATGCAGTCAGAGGGATGCCTGTTCACCTGGCTCTGGACCACACCAGGGAAAGCTCTTGCTCCAGGTAGACCTAGGCCAGACTAAGACACACAGCAGCTCCTGGTTTAACACCAGAGAGCAAAACTAAAACAAACCAAGCACATGGAAAACTGATCTCAGCCGCTGCAGGAACGGAGCCAGAGAAAATGGGCGCTTTTCTCCTGAAATCTGTCCTCTGCTGGTCGACCCATAGAGGTCATTATTCTCATAGGAACTATTGGATTATTTAAATGTCCTAGACAAGGATAGGAGAGACACTGGAGAAAAGAAAAAAAAGGAAGGTCCAACCTTCTTGTCCCCAAGATGGAAGGCGGGCTGTCCTACTTCTCAGCCCCTTGCCAGCAGGTGTAATGGGTACCATAAAGAGCCCAGTCAACAGGAGACAGGGAAGAGAAGGTACGAGATGCTCTAGGAAGGGGCACTGACACTACACATTCTCTAAAACAAATGGCAGTTCATCTTCTTTGTTTAGAAAGGAGAACTATACACACAATGCTTTGTATCGATTTTTCTGGGCGCTATTAAGAATTCTCTCAAGAAACAGAAGGGAAATAGAACTGCTAGTCTCTCTTTGCCAGAAATAGCTCTCAAGAGAAAAAAAGCCATCGGAGACATGCAGCTGGCTATCCATTTGGCTCTTCAAGTGCCCAATCCCCAGGTGTTTTGATGAAATCAGAGATTGACTGGGCAGGCAGAATTTAAGCAGTTATCTCTTGAAAGGTGTAAATGCATCTTTTCTCTATGCCCATCTCCTTCAGCCACACAGTACCAACTCCAGGTAATCAGTGAAAAGGGTGAAGATATCCTAAGAAGCACAGGACAAAGAGAACGTGATTACAGACGCCACTTCAATCTAGACCTGAGGGCTGCAAAGCCAAGCCTGGGAAGTAAGAAGAAATGATTGCAGTGGGGGGTTGGAGGGCACAGGGACAGACAATAAAACTTGTCCTGTGGACTGCTGCCAGCTCCTGGTAGAACAAACATAAGTTTACTACTCCTACAGTGACCCAAGAAGCCAAAAGCAGGAGAAGCCAACTCTAAAGACCCAAGGGTCAGGAAGAGGAAGAAGAGGGTCCCCTTACAGGATATACAGGAGACCAGAGCTCCTCCTGTATAAGGCATAGTGATTTTTGAAAGGTGCTGGCCTTGGCAGCCAGGCTACCACTGATCTTTAAGACAGTGGTTTACAGAAGCTCTTCACTTACCTGATAAACCCATGGGACATTTCAAACGAAGTCGGAACTGTATTTACTAGACCCAGCTTACCAAGGTACAGCACTAGCAACACGATACTCTGTGAGCCCTTGGTGGCTGACTCTCACTCCCGTGACTGGACGCTTTGGGGCCACAGCTGCCACTATGGCCAGCAAGCCCCACACTCTGTCACCAGCTGAGGAAGACACACTCGAAACCCCAACTACGGCTGCCGCTCACCGCACACTGCTTTCCCTACTGTAGCGCTGCAAAGCCAGGAAGTCTTCATCAATGCCTGTCTGGGGTCTGGGGCAGGTGACAGAGGGGAAAGGGAAGCACATCCAGGAACATGGAACTGCTTGTGGACTGGCCCAGAGTGACTAGGAAGCACAGGCTGACTTTATTTTTCACATCACAGGTAAGAACCAAAGGACTGCAAACCTCCCTGAGACTCAAGCATTTCATGCTGAAAACGCCCTTGTTACCTGATTCTCAAATAAACCGATGAGATTTTCCTGTGCACAGAAAGAACCCTTCCATTCTAACAGAGCTGAGCAGATTCTCTCCTGAGGCAAGGACACTCACAGACAAAAGCAGGCCAAGGGATGGTAGTGCTTCCTCCTGAGGCTAAGGGACTTGGGACCTGGGGGAGGGGTGTAGGGCAGTCACAGGAGCCAGCAAGCAGGACAACCCAAACATCAATATATAACTGCTTCCCAGGACACACCTAGAAATCGAAGCTAAAGGAACGGAACGCTGAGCTTTTTAAGACAATGGGAGAGCCTTTTTTTTTTTTAAAAGCATCTTTTATTTTTTTCAGTACTTGCTGAACAGTAACACGAGCAAGCATCAGACAACACAAACAAGCATCAGAAAACACGGAAACCTTCACCCTCAGAAGCAAAGCCTGTTCAGCTGTGGCAGTGATGACCGCAGTTCTCCACTCCGTAATGTGGTCTTTCCCTGTGGTCCTATGGCTCTCTCATCCCTGAGACATAGCTGATTCCTGCTGGGCCCCAAAGCTAGCATTACAACCTCAGGGTAGGCGCCTGTCTCCTCTCTGGGGCCACCTGCTCTCAGATCAGGAGGGCACATGATTGGCAGGTCATGTGGGGCCTCCTAGAAGCCCAGCCAAATCTCCCTCCCAGGCTGTCTCACTGTGCACTGCTATAAAATGGGTCCTCAGCAGTGACAACTTAAAAGGTGTCACCCTGTCCCTGTTGGGACAAGTTATATGTCCACTAAGTGCCCAGTCAGAGTTAGCCTACATTAAACACTAGATTAAATCACAGACCATTTCAGGACCCAGTACAAAAAAGCTGCAAGCGTTTCTCGCTTCTGACTCGTTTCACTGAAAATTTGACAAGTCGGCTTTTGCTGCTGTTTTGTGCAATCTGTGTAAAAACTCTCCTCTTGCCACCAAGTGTGGCTAACACTCCTCTGGGGAACCGCTGACGACCGTGAGTGGAAAATGCTCCTGCTGCTTTGCTAAGATGCGCTGAGGGGCTGAGAATGCAGCTCGGGGGCACAGCGTCTGCTCAGCAGGCAGGGGACCCGGGTTTGAGTGGCTGTGGTGACAGTTCAGTTGATAAAGTACTTGGCACACGAGTGTGAGGACCTGAGCTTAGATCTTCAGCTCCCACATAAAAGGCTGGGTGACGTGGCATGCCCTGTCATCCCAAATCCCAGGGCTAAGGAGGCAGAGACCACAGGGTCCTTTGGGCTTGCTGGCCAAACAATCTAGCCAAATCAGTAAATAGTAGGTTCACTGGGGCCGACAACAGACACACACACACACACACACACACACACACAGAGGACAACCCTGTGTCCCATCTCCTAAAACCGCCCCACCCAAAGAAAGAAAACACACTCTCCTCGGTTTTCCTCTTAATCTGAAAACAAAAGTTTAACTCAATCAATTTAAAGACACTGGACTGCCTTTAGGGGCCTCTTTAGAAGGAACAAGGAAGCTGCGTGAAGCGGTGAGCAGGCAGAGTAGCCACAGCTGCTGTGTGAACAGACCATGGAGTGGAGGGTGACAGGCACAGTCACAGATATGTCCCTTCAGCCAGAGTCCCCAAGGCTCATCCAACCCAATGGTTGAGGGATTTTTCTTTCAGTCTTTCAACTTTTGTTTCTTTCTTTCTTTGTTTGTTTGTTTTTAACAGCCGTGTAGCCCTGGCTGTTCCAGAACTCATTCTGTGGAACAGACTGACCTCAAACGCACAGGGATCCACCTGCCTCTGTCTCCTAAGTACTGGGATTAAAGATGTGCACCGCCACCATCACCTGGCTTCCACTTTTATTTTTATTTTAATTTTTGATAATTACTCTGCTGCTGGAAATACACCAGAAGGTGACCTTGACAAGTTACTTAATTCACACTTAGTAGTTCAATTTCTTTACTATAAAATGTTGGAGGAAAGATCTACTTCAGAGTCCAAGAATCAAATACGCTAGGGTAGGCAAAGCTGTCAGTGTTTGACACAGAGTAAGCATACAATAAATCTGAACCATGAAAATAATAATGCGTTATTAGCATCCATCAAAGGCTGACCGCATCACTAATTAGCAAAATGTTATCTATTAACTGGAAGCTTGGCACCCACTAATAAGTGGCTTATAATCCACAGGGCCAGTCATTAGGAACAGGGGAACACACCAAGTGCGTCTGGCCAGTCTCAGAGTACTGAAGTACTTGGACAGCCAGCGTCGAAGGCTGGAGAAACCCACGTTGGACCAGACATCTCAGGCAAAGGAATCATCACTTCACTGGGGGCAGTTTTCTGGACAAAATGCCGGAAACCCTTAAGAGAAACGTTCAAGTCCAGGTTCACTCCTCAACTGTGAGAATTTGGTCTTTCTTGAGGGGGAGCTGGGAAACGAATGGTGGATTGTGGATTAGAAAACCTCAAGGTGAAGGAGCGCTGAGTTCAGGAATGCAGGGCAGGAAAGAAGCTGAAAGAACCATGGTGAACAGAGAAGGCGGCTCCAGTCACATGGGATGGGGAAGCTGGCAAACCCAAGTGGAGCAAGCAAGCCCCTTCGTGGGCTGGAAGGAAGAAGGCAGAGATGGCGTGAACTCTGGTCAGAGCGATCCCTCCTCTGCCAATGGCCTTGGGGAGCCTACACCAGTTCTCTCCTTGCTGAAGCAGGGAGAGCCCAATTCTACCAGCTGCCGCTTTCCAGAGAATGTAGGCAGATTTGCAAATCTGAATTCAGTTCACTGAATGGCATGGTGCCATGGGCCCATGACACACAGATACAGGATATGGAGATGGGGCTGAAAAATGACCTGGGCACCATGTGACTTTTTTTTCTTTTTAATTAAAAATTGAAAAAAAAAATTTAAGGGGGGCATATGTGCTAGAATCCTAAGGACACCTAACTGTGTTGAGTGCATATGGAGGCCAGAAGTCTACTGATCCTGTTAGACTGGCTCACCAGCAAAACCCCTGGATCCTGGCAACTCTACCTCCCCAGCTCTGGGATCACAGGGTACACCCAGCTTTCTATGAGTGTGGGTGATCTGAACTCAGGTCTGCAGGCTTGCATGGCAGACACTTTACTGATGAGCCATTTTCCCAGCCCCAGTACACACGTCCTCAGGGACAAAGTGTGTGGCTACACCTCAAAGAGGTTAGGAACTTAAGATGAATCTGAGAGCCAGGTGTGGTGGTTTTATCCCACACTTTTAATCCCAGCACCCTGGAGGCAGACAGGAGGATCCCTAAATTCAAGGCTAGCCTGGTCCACAGACAGAGTTACAAGACAACCAGGAAAGAAATTAATAAAGAAACCCTGCCTCGAAAAACAAAAGGGAACATAGAGGTGAATTTGAGACACAGTTGTCCCTCTCAAGGAAACCTAATCACTTAGCATATATACTGAGAAGTTCGACAACGCAAAGGAACACTCTCCACCTCACAGAGTTAGGGCAGAACTTCACTAGGGAAATGGGACTTCAGCTGAGCCCTTGAAACATTTCTCCAAAACAACAACAAAAGAAGTCTTATGTTCTTAAGAGTTTTCCCTTGCCCTGACTTTAGCAACGCCTAACGATATTCTCCTATTCACAATTTAGTTTTTTTCTTTGTTGTGTTAAAACCAGCCTTGATTTATCAAAACTACCGTTTGTCTAATGTGCAGGATTTTTATTTCTTTGCCCCACCCCAAGATGTACTAGGCCATTTTTCCTTCGTGCCACGTTTTTCTTTAGTACAAACTTTCTTCTTCCATCCCTTCTCATATTTTCACTGCAAATACACTGTTCACCAGCGTCAGGACAAGCCACATTTCCTTAACATTGATTCACTCTGAGGACTGAATGTGTTTTTTCCTTTTTCCCCCCTCACAAAAAGTTGGGATACCCCCAGGTACACACGCTGTCCCAGAAAGACACAGGAAGGGAAAGCTCTAGAAGCTACAGACATCTGTAGGTGAGTGTGGTCACTAAGGCTGCTGATCATGAGCCGAAATTACCTTTGTCTGCTCGCTGTCTGGGTCTTCAAGCCAAGCATACGGATCACAAATTTTATGTCCATGATAATCCTGTACCTGCAAGAGATAAAATGAGGTCTTGAGTAATCAGTGCCCAAGACCAGTTAAAAATATATACTCTCTATGTGATGGAGAAACGGGAAAGGGCCAGACAATGATACTAATGGGCTCATTGGCAACACGTCTGCCCAAATTACCACATGAACCAAAGTTGGCAGCTTCTCAACGGTGTCCAGCCACTCTTCATGAAAAGAATGTTTTAGCAGGGGAGGAAAGAAAGATGAAAGGTCTGAATAGGAAAGGGCTCCGTCTCTACAACACGGAACAAAGGCCGGCTGCTGGGCTAAAGAAACTCAAAACTGTGCTGCTGGGGTGAAGCACGGAAGGACACAATGCAGGGTGCACACGAGACGGTCACATCTGGAAGGAGTCACCACACACATCCATAGGCTCCTGGTCACACTTAACCTGGCTAATGAAATCAGCTCCTCCAACATGGCATATGATCAGTTTTGCTTTGGGGTCTGAACTACTAAAAGCAAGTTTCTAATTCATAGCATGGTTCTGCTTCCCGCTACAGAAGCTGGCCTACACACCATGAGGTGTGCTCAAACCACAGCCTCTTTTGTACTGTTGTGAGATCATTTTTATCACCTATACACAGCACAAATGCCACCACACACACACAGAACAAATGCCACCACACACGCACTGCACAAATGCCACCACACAGCACAAATGCCACCACACACACAGCACAAATGCCACCACATACACACAGCACAAATGCCACTACACATGCACAGCACAAATGCCACCACACACATACAGCACAAATGCCACCACACGCACACAGCACAAATGCCACCAAACATGCACGGCACAAATGCCACCACACAACACAGCATAAATGCCACCACACACACACAGCACAAATGCCACCACATACACACTGCACAAATGCCACCACATACACACAGCACAAATGCCTCCACACAACACTGCACAAATGCCACCACACAACACAGCACAAATGCCACCACACACACAGCACAAATGCCACCACACATGTACAGCACAAATGCCACCACACATGTACAGCACAAATGCCACCACACATGTACAGCACAAATGCCACCACACACACACAGCACAAATGCCACCACCACTTAGACACCTGAAGAAATAAAATTGCTGCATGTTGTCGGAGCTTGGTGAGGGGGAAGCCTCTGGAACTTCTAAGATGCTTCTGACAGCACAAAGTCCAAGGCCTGGCCAACCCCAAGGACCAGAGAAGGGGACTGGAAGACACAAGCTTGCTCCTCATCACCTCCATGTGAGCACGCCTGAAGACACAATCCAAAGTAAAAAGCATTACATAATCTCTCCACCTCAGGGTCAAAATGAATCCAATGAACTAAAACCTACTACTGTCAGCTTCTCCAGTTTGGTCTGTGGGTGACCCTAACCCTGGGTAAGACTTCTGGCACTGGGCAGTGGAACGGTCACCTCTATCACGATGAACTTGTAACTTGTCTGCTGCTTTATGCCACAATAGCAGAAGGCTAGGGTTATTCCCCATGGAAGGCAAACTGTCCTGAAAGGGCATCTGAATGTCCTTTCTAGTGCTCCTCCACACTCGGGGTCTCCTGCCCAGAGCCCAAACTATCTGCATCTCTCCCTATCTGGAGCCGCCTAAGAGAACTGGAGGATGCACACAAGAATCTGGGTGAGTAGGAGGCAGGTCTGGCAGGAGTCATTATAGAGCTGACAGACCAGAGCAAGAGACCTAGAAACAGATTAAACCCGCTCCCCAAGCAAGGGTCTTCGTAAAACTGACTTTTCACCTTTATCCCTCTCAATTTTGGCTGATCGCCAGTGAAAGCATTTTAAGATCTTCTCATCTACCAATCTTTCCCACATGGCATCTCGCGTGGCTATATAATAGGTTGATAGTAAAAACTTTCTCTCTGTTGTCAACACAGAAATCAGAGTTTGGGAGTCCTCTGAGGGGCTCTGGGCAACACAGGACTAAGTAGCCCGCCTGCAGCCATGCACATTCAGGGACAGGGCTGTAACCAGCCAGCCAGCCCTTAGTACAGACCACTCTGAAAATGCCCGGGGGTATACCCCCAAATTAACTTTTCATAAGAAAGTACAAAAGTTAAGAAATGATAGCAGTTCCACATCCAGGATGAAGTGTTTATTTACTGAACATTTATTGACCATTCACGGCTTTGCTACATAAAAACGGGCAGATTTACTTTAAAAAGTTGTTATTGGGTGACAGTGGCGCACGCCTTTAATCCCAGCACTCGGGAAGCAGAGGGAGGATCTCTGTGAATTCAAGGCCAGCCTGGTCTACAAGAGCTAGTTTGAGGACAGCTAGGACATTATGCAGAAAAATCCTGCCTCAGAAAACAAACAAACCAAACAACAACAACAACAACAAAAAAAAACAGCAAAAAAAGTTGTTGATATTTCCAGGTTACAGATTGCAAAACACAATTCAGAGAGGTTAGTAAGAACAGAGGTCAAATGGTTTACTATGTACAGACAGGAGACTGTGAGTTCGTAATACTCTAATAATACTCTACAGATTTCTTCCACACTAGTTCAACCAGACCTGGCTGGGAGGTGAGGAAACTAAAGCCAGAAAGAGCTAAAGCAACCAGGGTCTGAGGGCTAACAAGTAGGGTGCAGCCTTTCTGTGGCTGCCGCCAAAGCCTGTCGACCTAACACTTCGTTATGTACTTAGCTACTAAGCCTGATCAATCAGGCATAGCCCAGAAAGTACATGGCTGGACCCAGAGCATTACATGCCAGAGTGCTTCCCAAATCGCCCTCGACATGAAGTCAACACCCGTATGTTCCCAGATCCAACACCGCCTTCCGATGATGGTTACCATACAGACATTCATCAAGACAAGAAACAATTCTCCAGGTGGCTCCCACTTTCGAACCCCGGGAGCCACAGTCCACAATGCCCTCTTCACTGCCCCCCCCCCCCGTAATAATACCATGCACTACAGAGTAATCTCACAGCCACACCCTTTGAATAGAAGTTACATACATCCAGTTCATCACGATTTAATTCTAGAAGCCGTCCTTCACCTCCCCAAGGGGCTATGAGAGCCTGGAGAAGACTCTGCACTGCTTAAAGCTGTTCCACACTGCACTGGGCTGCTTCTCTATCCAGCTGCCTCTGAGTCTGTCTTTCCACAGGTGGTGTGGGCATGAGGGTCTTCCTGCTGCCCTTCAAGTAAAATCAACTTCATGGCTGTTCAGACTTGAACAACTATGGCTTTATTTTAATCTCAGGTTCAAGAATGTCCTTTCTCCCTTAGCCGGTCAACTCTCAGACTCAATTAGGATATTATTTCCTCCTTCTAATAGAAATTAACCCCACCCTTTTCTGTGTTCTCCAGCACCCTTCCATGAGGGCTTGCGTGTCCTGTAGGAAGCCTAAATTTCTAAATGAGAAAGTGATGTAGAAGAGTCAATGGCATTACAGGAGAAGGGCCACACTTTCACATTTCTGCTCATGAAGACACAGGTCCACACATGGGCTTCATGCCCCAGCTACTCATTTATGGGAAACTGATAAGCGGGGCTAAAAGGTGCTCAAGGGAGAGACAGAACTACAGAAATTCCCAAAGTAAGTTTCAGGGGCCAAGCCCCTTCCAAAAGCGACAATGGAGCAAATGTATGAAGTCTCGCCTGGGAGTTGGTGCTAGACTCCTCCTGCAGCAGGAAAACATCTCCCATGTAGGCCATCAAGCCAACACAACTACTCCACAAAAACCACAGGCCAGGCTGCACCTGGCTCCTACTCCTTCACCAAGGCCACAGGCTTAGGGGTACCATGAGATCTTTGGTGAGAAGGAACTACAGTTTATCAAATTCTAACACCCTCTTTACAGTTGTGTGAAAACCTTTAGAAAACTTCACAAAATCCCTATTTGACCCTTTGGGAATTGTTACACTACAAGATTAGTACAGGCTGGAGTAGAGAAGCATTAAGCAAGAACCAACACTACCCTCAACCCATCCCAAGGTTCAAAAAAACCAAAAAAACCACTAAGACTGTATTTAGTAAAACCACAAAAATGGTAGTGGCTATATATACATATAATTTATATTACTGATAATATATGTGTATGTGTATATGTATATATGTGCACAAACACATACATACACACACCTGAAAATCAAGAGTCAAGATTCTGAGTCAAGACAATTCCCCATCTTCCATGTGACCCATTGCAGAGCTAGGCTATCTGAATGACAAGTCTTCCATGAGCAAGTCCCATGTCAGCCCGAACAGTCCATGTAGGAGAAAGGAGACCCGTAACAGCTATGAGATTTGCCCAGATAGTGAGGGACACCCCCAGAACAGCATACAGGTTTTCTAGGAGCTAACCAGTCCCCTTCCTCATTCCACCAGGATGACTTTACTCCTATAGGCAACAGAAGCAGCCCTCCCCTGTAGGAAGAGGGTTTCCTGAATGGTTAAGACAAATTCAATAAGCAAGCAGCTGAACAGGCCAGAAACATGGTTACCAGATGGTCACTGGTGAGAGAAACATTGCAGCAGATACTTGAAGTTCATTTGAAAACAAGATGGTCCCACATTCAAGCCTTTACCTCAGTGTGCTTCAGAGTACACTTTCTGGCATAAACCGGATCAAAGAAAACAGGAAAAAAAAGACAACTGTATTATACAAAAATATTTTTACTATGATTCTATTTTAAGTAACCTGACAAACTGGCCTGTGAGAGCAGGAATCACAGCCATAATATTTGTTGGACTTAATCCACCTCTTCAATGCCAAATTTTTATACACAGGCACACACACACACACACACACACACACACACAAACACACACGTGTTTGCCCAGAATTGTGAATTTCACTGTGTCTGAAGTTCACCTGCAGCTTAGGTAAACAGTTACTCTTGGGGCAAAACTTACTCTGCAAAAGGCCTTCCCTGACCTAACTTCCCTTCTTAAGCAAACTTGGATGGTCTCAGCACACTGTAGTCTAGCCCCTGCTCCTTCCCCCCCCCCCCCTCTGTCTCCTCACTTGCACCCCAGCAACCAACGCCCAACACCCGACTCGGGGCTGGGCAGCCTTAAACCGGAATGAATGAGCTTCAACTGTAAGGACTTGCAAATTCCAAGTTCTCAAAGTTTGCTTTTGTTTTAAAATCTTACATCATTTCCCACGCGCGCACACCAGCATCCACTTTCTCCTACCACCATATTTAAGCCAGAAGGCTTGCCCTCCTAGAGACACAGGGGTACATTCTGAGTCCCCAGGAGCACCAGGCGCCCATGCCTGCCGGTCTGCCCTAGGGGCCGGGCGGCGCTGACCACAGGCTCGCTCGGGCACGTGGGCCGCGGCCGCCAGCCGGTCTCGCTCTGGGAGGAGCCCCGCGACCCCAGCCCGCTCGGCAAACAAAGGCCGGGAAGCGGTGCGGGGTACAGGGACGCCGGGGCTGCGGGAACCGAGCTGCGGGCGGCGCGGGCCCGGAGGCGCGGCGCGGCGCGGCGCGAGCCGGGTACTCACGGAGGTCTCGTCCCGGTACACGTCGGGGTACTGGAAGGACAGCATGGTCATGGCCGGGCACGGGCTGCGGGGGGTGCGGGCGAGAATGGGCGCGGACTGCGGCGGAGGGCGGCGGGCGAGAGAGCGGGCGAGCGGGCAGCTAGCGGCCGGCGCGCACGGGCGGACTCGGCGGCGGGGCTGTACGCCAAGCAGGAAGACGCTGTCGGCGAGCCCGGGAGCCCCTCCCCGGCGGGCGGGCCCAAGCGGCGACAAGAGGGAGAGGTGTCGCCGCGCGGGCGCCTGAGCGGGCGCACAGCTCCCTCTGCAGGCTCGCCGGCCGCGCCCGCGCCCGCGCCGCCAGGGTGCACGGAGGAGCACGCCCACGCCAGCGCGCCACGCCGCCCGGCGACCAGCCTCCCGCAGCCGCGCCCCTCGCCTTCCCTCCCTCCCTACCGGCAAGGGAAACTTTGCCTCTTTCCCGGCCCTGGCCTTTCCCTCGCCTGCCACTCTGGACTTGGAGGACGGTATGCTTCAAGGTGAAGGCAGCACACCTCCCTCCACCCCAGCCCTTGATGGGCTCGGGAAGACCGACCTCCAGGCTGCGGAGGTCCTTTGGAGGTGTTGCCAGGACGATGGATGTGCCCGTGTTGGAGATTTACTGACTGACAGGGAACGAGGTGGGAGGGCTGCTGGTTATCTTGGGTTCTCGGCTTGCCCTACCTGGCTCCTCCGTTCTGCCCGGGGTTTTGTATTCTGAGCACCAATGTTGCTGTGCTGGAAAGAGGCAAGATACCAACCAGTATGACCCCTGAAAATTGAATAACTGCACTTCTTTACCCCTGGGCTAACGATGGTTTGTGTTCGGGCCTCGATTTGTAGACTATCCAGAAGAGGCCTTTTAGCCCCAGTCCTCATAGTATTGCCTGTGCCTAGTGTGTCGTCGTCCTCCCCCCACTCCCCCCGCCCCCCTCCTTCTTACCAGTCCTGGGGAGGAAAGGGCCATCAGAAAAAGCCTGCCTTGTGGGAGACCTGGCTCTGTTGATTTCCAGCAGTCAAGACTCACTCTGTAGGCTAGCACTCCTGAACCCAGCGGGCAGGGACTGCCAGGCAGTCCAGCTCCTGCCGTCTGTGAGTGCTTCTAAACGATTATCCCAAGGACACTCGACCCAGACAACAAAGAGTTGTTACCTCATTAAACTTGGAAATGAAAACTGTTATTGTCCCAGTTTTACTATTGAGATAAACTGTCCCTTTCTTTTCTTCAGAGTTTCACAAACAGTAGGGTGTAAGAGAGAGAACCCGGATTCTGTCTCCGGTGCTAACATTCATTTCTAACCCTCTGAAGCCTTGCTCTCAGAAGGCAAAGAGAGATGCAGCCTGTAGTTTTCAAGGGCACTCCTTATTAGCAGGAGAAGCTTGACTTTGACTACTTATAGCTTCAGAACTGCAGTAGCAGCCCTCTGTTTCGGGTCCCTGTTGCTGGGATGAAACACTGACCAAAATCAATGCGGGAAGGAAAGGGTTTATTTCTGCTTAGAGGTTACAAGCTGACTCACTTGGCCACCTGCCTTTGTGAGCCCAAGCCTACCTGCTCAGGGATGGTACTTCCCACTGAGGGCTAGGCCCTCCTACATCTAATAGCAGTCAAGAAAATGCCCCACAGACGTGCCTACTGGCCAATCTGATAGAAACAATTCTTCTGTTGTTCCTTCTTCCCAGGTGTGGCAGGCTGCTAAGATTAGCTGTCACAATACCCAAGGAAGAATGGATATTTACTTTCTTTCCTTTTAGTCAATCAAGTGCCCAGCTCTTTGGGCCTTGATGGAAATGTGCACTCCCTTGATGTGAGAGGGTCTTCTATCTATTGGTTAATTAATAAAGAAAACTGCTTGGCCTGATAGGTCAGAACATAGGTAGGCGGGGAAGACAGAACAGAATGCTGGGAGGAAGAAGGCTTCAGGCAGTCGCCATGAAGCCAGCCACCAGGTCAGACATGCTGAATCTTTCCCGGTAAGACACCACCTTGTGGTGCTACACAGATTATTAGAAATGGGTTAAGCAAGATGTGAGAGTTAGCCAGTAAGAGGCTAGAGATAATGGGCCAGGCAGTGTTTAAATAAATAGAATTTGTGTGTTGTTATTTCAGGTGTAAAGCTAGCCGTGTGGGATCCGGGCGGGATGAAAAGTGGGCCTGCTCACCTCATCATTACAAATGGCGCCCATACGTGAATAACTGAATCCACAGAAAGCCTGAGAAAGCTTGGGGAAGAATAGAGTAAAGCATCTTTTCTTGGTAGCAGTAATTTCTCGGGTCTGGCTCTGCTTGCAAGCACTCTCATCTAAGAGAGGCTTCCTGACTCAGCCTTAGCTGCAAAACCCTGCAGCTCTTTTAAGAGGTACTGCCATGAAACACTTAAACAGTGTTGATGAAAAGCTGGACACATGCTTTTCGGTTTTCAGCCATAGCAGGAAAAAAGCTGCGCCGTTTTAAAATGCTGGCTTTCTGGGCCGTCCTGCCAGGGAAAACTCTGACTCTTTCAGGCAGGCAGTCCAATTGAGTATGGTCTGTGAGCAGAATGCTGTAGCTTGCTTGCTTGCTGGCACGGACCTTGAAAGGCCATAGAGTTGTGGCAATAAAAATGGCTCCAGCGGTACCTCTGCCACGAGGCTGGAAAGCTAAGGAATGGGCTGGATTTAGCCGTCAAAGCCACAGCTTTAATCCTCTCTTTAAACACTCATGTAGTCAGAAAAGAAGAGATATACAGTAAAGAGAGACTCAAAGAAAAAAAACTGTAAATGGTTTACAGTTTGTTAAAATATATGTAGGCTAAAGGTTAAAGTTCTTAAAGTAAAAAAAAGAAAGAGTGTAGTTGGGTGTGGTGGTACACACCTTTAATCCCAACACTTGGGAGGCAAGGTAGATTGACCTCTGTGACTTCAAGATGTGTTAGAACACACCTTTAATCCCAATGCCTGGGAGGCAGAGACAGATGGATCTCTGAGAGTTCAAGGACAGCCTGGTCTACAGAGTTATTCCAGGACAAAGATATACAGAGAACCTGTCTCAAAAAGTAAAAGTTAAAAAAAAGAAATAGAGGTTAAGTAAAGCTGCACAAAGATGGAAAATACACAGAGAATCTTGATACTGTATGCTATTATGCTCTCTTTGAATTGTTTGAATGCTGAGGAAGAAGCAACAGCTGCTAAAAGATATTTGTTTATAAATGCTGCTGAACTAATCCAAGATATATATTTTGAAAATACCTTGACTTCAAAATTTGGATCTAAGGTTATGTTACTTTGGAAAAGTTCTTTTGTTTTCACAGAGGATGAGACCCTGTGGATTGTTTCTATCCCAATATGGTATGATAGACCACGCCCTCCTGAAAGGTTGCTGTGATCACCCTCAAAAAATTACTTCACTCAACTGCTGACTGAGATGAACCTAGCAGACAGGTTACACCATAAAAGACATAATTAACAGCACCCCCATTCAGCACAAAGCAGTTTGGAGAGAAAAAACTCTGCCCATATTCCCAAATATTGTTTATAAATGTTCTTTTACATTTAAAGGGGGAGATAATAAAATATAAATAATTTGGATTGATATGAATCTTGGTTTACTGATACTAATTTAAGGTCAATCTTGTTATATGTATTTCTGATATTGATTAAGGTATTGTGATTGTGTAGTTCATTAAAAAGCTGCAGAGAAACCCTGTCTTGAAAAGCCAAAAAAAAAATGTAATGTATAATCAGGAAATATAGGTTGTTAATGGATAATCGTCGATAATAGTCAAGCTTGTAGTCATGTTAGTTAGATTTTCTAGATATATAGAGATATATTTCAGTTAAATAGGAATTCTTCATATCTTCCAAAGACTAGAGAGAATATGGCATTTTAAATGTTTTAATAACTTAGGACTTTTCAGGATAATGAGACACATCTGCTCTTGGCAGCACCAATCTACTTCAAGGGGAAGATGGGCATCAAAGAGGCTCCTTATGGAGTTTGATAGCCATTTGGGCAAGAAACTGCTCTTGCCTGGACTGTTACATAAACTGGACACAAAGAACCCACAGAGAGAGGACTGCTGAACTTGCCTAAAGGTGAGATGGTCTTTTGGGGTTCCTGACTCATGAAAGAGTCTGTTAGACATTCTGCAGGACACAGCAGAAAGTAACTGAACTGTCTTTGAAATTTCCTGCTTCATGGAAATGTCTGCTGGATACTATGGGCCTGTAGGCTGAAGATGGATGCCCCAACAGTACAAAAGAACTTTGGCTGTCTGTCCAGACAGTGAGATGTCTCTGTGATTTCTAGAGTTTTGGAAGTTGCTTGCTTCTTGTTTACTTAGGGAATATTATATCCTTCTGGAGTTTTTGATGGAGTTGAAGAATAAATAGATAGTTATAGTTTTCCTTAGTTATGATAAAAGATAAAGTAGATATAAATATTGTAACTGTAATTCTTGCCTTATAACTGTTTTGTTATATGTAATTTTGCTATGTTAAAGTTAAAGCCTTCCTTTTTGTTTAAACAGAAAAAGGGGAAATGATGTGGGAGGGTCTTCTATCTATTAGTTAATTAATAAAGAAAACTGCTTGGCCTGATAGGTCAGAACATAGGTAGGCGGGGAAGACAGAACAGAATGCTGGGAGGAAGAAGCCCTTAGGCAGTCGCCATGAAGCCAGCCACCAGGTCAGACATGCTGAATCTATCCCGGTAAGCCACCACCTTGTGGTGCTACACAGATTATTAGAAATGGGTTAAGCAAGATGTGAGAGTTAGCCAGTAAGAGGCTAGAGATAATGGGCCAGGCAGTGTTTAAAAGAATACAGTTTCTGTGTAATTATTTGGGGTAAAGCTAGCCGGTGGCCGGGAGCTGGGCAGTGGGAAGTGGCCCGCTGTTCCTTCTACACTCCCTGATTGCATGCACTCTGTGGTTTCCAAGTTCTAGATCTGTGTTGTCCCTTTTAATCCTGTGGCACTGTCCGTTTAACAGAAGCAGAAAAGAAATCTCAGCTACTTAAATACAAAACCCCCAAGGTTTACATTCTTCAGTTGGTCCTAAAGTTCACCAGAACCATTCTAGAAATGGAGGTGCTGTCTCCGGAATGAACACCAGAGTTCCTCCATTACCATGAATCATGGTAGAGACACGGGGTACCTCCAGGGCAGCCTTTGGCAGCCTCTTAATAGCATCACCTCAAACGTTGTCCCGCAGAGGCCGGCTAGTGATCAGGTACTTCTTTGCTGCTCAATACCATTCCACACTGCTTATCAAAGTGTTCCTCCCACCAAAGCATTGTAGTCTGTGAAAGAGGGTGGGGGTGAGGAGGGCACCAAAATCCAGCCCACCACGTGCCCTACACCAACAGGCCCTGGCTATGTTCACCTGGAACAAGGAGGATCTGTGTTCTCGCAGGCCTGTCCTTGCCAAAAGACATTTTTTTTCTGATTTCCACAGAAGTTCCGCCCTTTAGTATCCCTCAGAAATGATGCCACATTCAGCATCCCTTAGGAATGATGCTGGAGATACTGTTTTGGATGATCTACACTTCCATTTGACCCCAGTGTCCAGGCAGGAAGTTAACTGCCTCACTGTCCTGCGGCCCTTTTGGCTGCCTTCCTGCGAAGGTATATGTAAGGTATTTCCCAGTGTGGCTGTTATTGAAAATTCACATGCATTTTTGTGTACCTAACTCTGCAAGTTATTAGGAGTGTGACATGGTCCTAGAAAGAGTGAGGTCCTCTTTCAGGCCAAATCACTAACAGCTTCCTCACCTTCTTTTTGAGTCAATATTATCATATAAAGATCTGGAAAATTTTGGACCCTATGGTTTCATAAAATTAAGAATAATATTTCTAAGTGAGAGCTACTCTGTGAGTGAACTAGCATAATGTAGGAATGTAGTGACATTTCATTTGTATTTTAATAAATAAAGCTTGCCTGAAGATCAGAGAGTACAACAGCCCCACTGGTCAGCCTTCCAGACCAGGCAGTGGTGACACACACCTTTAATCCCAGTAGCCATACTACTTTGCCATACTAGTTTGCCATCGAAACCGGGTAGTGTATGCCTTTAATTCCAGTGGTGCACACCTTTATTCCCAGGCCTAGAGAGGAATATAAGACAGGAGGAGACAGCTCTCAGACTCTGAGATTCTTGGAGGCAGGATCGCCATTTGGGACTGAGGTAGCGGTAAGAGCTAGTGGCTGGCTGTTTTGATTTTCAGGTTGAACTCCAATTTCTGTCTCTGGGTTTTTATTAATTGGACTACACAGGATCTTCACAAGTGACTCTGAATTAGTGAAATTTCCCTGACGGGTGCTGCCCATATGTCATAAACAGATGGAATGATCATCTAGCCAGTGAAAGGATTTTCATAGTTTTCTCTGTTTCAAACCCTTCCTGGACACAGATGCGAAGTGAAGGCCTGTCATCCATGCTGAATCCCTAGACTAACCATTCCATGCACTCTAACGTTCTGATGAAGTCTCAGTTGTCTTTGAAGGCTATGAGCAATATGTGGATATGTAGGTCTACACCTCATTTCTGCCCCTGCTGAATTAAGCACTGAAGGAGAACACAGGGTAGAATTCAATCCAGATAACAATGTGGGCAGAGGAAGCCAGTCATAGAACTTTACTGTATTTCTAATGAAGTTCCAAAGTTAGACATGTTTGTGACTGGAAGAGAAGAGTCTTTTCCATGTTATAGGAGAGAATTCAGGTATGATTCCGCATGTAAAATGAACTTTGCTTATTTATAGAGAACAATTATATCATCTAGCCACCTGCTGCTTTAAATTAAGAATTGAGAAGTGGAAACAATGGAAACCATCAGCTCAAAATCACTGGCTACAAAGTTAGAGCTGTAGGAGAATAGGGAGACCATCAGAAGAAAGAAAATAAGACAAGGGAGCTAGAATAAACCATCACTGGTTTCCTAATGCCAGGAAAGATCAACAGAAACACACGCACATGCACATACACATGCATGCACACACAGACCATATGAAAACATGCAACAACAACAAAAAAACCCTCAAACCTAGGCACACTTTACTAAATGGTTCCCTGGTACGCACTCATGAGCCTTCACCCTGCAAACAATGATTGTGTCAGAATTTCTTGTCACAAATGGCCTTCTTTGAAGGAAAGCATCCAAACGCTTTCAGGAAGACCTAACTTAGAGGTCTTCTGTGATTCAATTAACACAATGTAACTCAATCAACTAAGCAAGGGACTCTGCTGGCTGGGGGTTTGTTATAATTCAACAATGTTTTCACACCTTCGGCCTCTGTATTGAAGCTCGAGCCTGTAAATTACCTTTCCTAAGTTCTCTTGTTAGCTTTTTTTTTTTCATGTTCTATCAAAGGAAGGAAATAGATTAGAGGAGGGAATAAAGAAAGACACTTCTTTCAGTTAGGTCTGCCGAGGGCAGGAAGCTGCAGCTCACTGTTTTCTGGTGCTGCAGTGGTTCTGGTCAGTAAAGTGGGAGTGGGAACATCCCAGGAGCACCTGCAGCTACCTGAGCAGTTTCAAAGGGATGGAAGGTTGCCAGGCTCTTGTGGAATCAGTGAGAGTGTGGACTTTGGTTTTCTTACATCCTAGCCACAGTAAAAAGTATGATAAGGAGTAATAAACAGTCAATTCCGTCTGCTTAAAATATCTAGCGTAGTTCCTGTTTGTCCTCCTTGACAGTCTCTACCATGAATATAAGCAAGAGAAAATGACAAAAATTATATTTAGGCTGTCTGTAGATTTTATGTATTTGAAAGATAAAGCATAGAACATGAATAGGGCTAGATAGTAAATGTTTCAAGAGAGGAACAAAAAAAACTTACCCCCCCCCACAGTAAGTCACAAAGAATTAATAACAAAAATGACCAACTAAATTTGGAAATAAAAATCTAAGTTTTAGAAATGGAAAACAAATTGGTAAAACAAAAATCGTGGATAGGTTAAATATGTAGCTAGAATTTGTAAACTGGAAAAAAATCTCCATGAACATAAACACAGGCAAGCAAGGGGTGTGAAGAAAGGGAGCCATGAAATATTAAAGTAAGGACATTTAAGTATTTCTGTGGGTTAAAAAAAAAAAGATGGCCTTTAAGGAGAAGTGAAAATGTAGGACAGGTAATGAGGAGCTCCACAGAACAGTCCCTCTTCAGCTAAAATATGGATAAACAACAGAAAAGGCAAGTAGTAATGGAAACACAGTCAGCAAACACTCAGAGATGAACAGTCACATTAAGGACTGGGAAAGCTAGACATGGTGGTGTACACCTTGAATTTGGGCATTTAGGATGCAGGCCAGTCTCTGTGAGTGGGAGGCTAACCTGGTCTGCACATTGTGTTCCAGGTCAGCCAGGGTTCCACAGAGGGCTGGGACTGGGGAGAAAAGAAGGAGTGGGAGAGAACTGGGAAAAAAGAAATCAAAATCACAGTGAAGTCTATATTCTACCTATCCAGGACATAGGAAACATGCAGTATCACACACCAAGGATGCAAATCTTAAATGGTGCTGATGGGAACATGAACTGCTAAAACCACATAACACTTTATCTTATGTAAAGCAATGTAAAATGTAAAGTAAATACTAAGTGGTACAGTCTTTAGGAGCAAATATACCACCATAATGAAAGCTTTAAATTTCTCCTTGGTTTTGTTTGGTTTTTGGTTTTTCAAGACAGTACCCTGGTTATGTGGCCAAGAAAAGAAGATGGATTTCAGGGACACTGACAAACTCCTGCCTCAGTCAGGCTTGAAAAACCACACACACATACACACACACACACACACACACACACACACACACACACGTTACATTTTAAGCTGCACATGCTGGCACTGCAGCAGGAAGACTGTGAGTTTCATCGCAAATCTGAGCTACCTAAGAAGATCTGTCTTGAAAACAATGGAACAAATACAAAACATCTTAAGGAATCAAAATCCCATCTTAGAAAACCTTGATAAAACTTTGACAAGTTGACTCACAAGCTAAACATGGAGATATGTGCATATATGAAAGAAATGTAAACAGAGTTGTCACATAATGGGAGAGACCATACCCCAACTAGACATCTTATGCTACCAGGTAAAACCTCCAGTGCCAGGAATGACTTGTTGAGTCATTGGTGAAAGGGGCACCATTGACCCCCGCCCCACCCTCAATGCTACAGGCTTTTGCCAAGGCTATTGTTAATCTTCATAACATGTGGCCAAGTTCTATTGCTAAAGAAACAAATAAGTCATCAAACTTGGTGAAATCAAGCTGGTGCCCAGCTAAGACCTTCACCCTGACTGTGGTAGTTTGAATAGGTATGGCGCTCATAGACTCATGTATTTGAATGCTTGGCCCATAGGGAGTGGCAGTAACACAGCAATATACTAGTTCCTGATGTCAACAGAAGTCCCTGGTACCAACTTCTATTGGTACTTCTATTGGTACCAGAGACTTGGGTATTGCTATGATAGGCCTGACTATGTGTTTGTTTGGAGGAATATGGACTTTGGGACCAGGGATTAGAAAAGCAGTTGAATACTTTAAGTGGTGCTTAATGGGCCATCCTAGAAGGAACATGGAAGAAAGTGGTACTAAGGATGATTTAAACTGTGGGGGCCTGGATCAACAGGAAAATTAATCATCAATATTACCCAGCTACAAACTCTGCAACCTACAACACTGATCTGCCTGCAAGATATACTGTGCAATAATGGCACAAATGTTATGGCAATAACCAACCATTCTCTGATTAGATTCAAGGTCCACTCCATGAGTTAGAACCCTTACCTTATTCTGCTAAAGTGGTCAAGAACCTACTTCTATTATTCTTCTAAAAGAACATAGCAATAAAGTGACTCCTGGTGACATATTGCTATACCCATAGATAAAAACATTGTTCAACCCTCATCAGAGAAGCTTCTTCTTTTAATGAATGGAAATTAACACAGAACCCCACAACTGGACAATGTGCAGAGTGAAAGACTTTGGAGTACTCAGCCTTAAATGAGACATCTTTATCAAACTCCTCCCCTTAAATCTCAGGGATCTATGTGGAAGAGGAGGCAGAAAAATGGTAAGATCAAGAGGAAAGGGATAACTTCAAAGCAATGGCATCATCCAGACACAGCAGGACTGATATACATGTGAACATGGCATCATCCAGACACAGAAGGACTGATATACATGTAAACATGGCATCATCCAGACATAGAAGGACTGATATACATGTGAATATCCATCATCCAGACACAACAGGACTGATATACATGTAAACATGGCATCATCCAGACACAGCAGGATTGATAAACATGTAAACATGGCATCATCCAGACACAGCTGGACTGATAAACATGTGAATATCCATCATCCAGACACAGCAGGACTGATATACATGTGAACATAGCATGATCCAGAAACAGCAGGACTGATATACATGTGAACATGCAGAGACTACAACAGCAAGCATAGACCTGCACAGAATCAAACCAGACAAAACCCCAGGGCAGAAAAGGAAATGTGGACCCAAACTTCCACTCCAAATCAAGAAACTATTTGCAATTTATACTTGCAAAAAAAGTCAATTTTCTCCAGTGGAGTGGCACTGGGTATATCAACCACATTCTAGAGCAGGCCTCATAACCAGGAATTGTTGGCCAACACAAACTGAATTCCATGGTTTTTTGTGTGCTTTCTGTTTCATTTAGGGTTTTTTGCCTTCTTGTTTTATATTTGTTTGTTTTAGTTTAGTTTATTTACATAGATTTTAATTTTTGTTTTGTTTTGAGAAAAAGAGAGCATGAGAAAGAGAGAAAAAGCATGAAGTTGGTGGATAGGGAAGTAAGTAGGACCTGCAAGAGTTAGGGGTATGGAAAGAATATGGTACAGCTATATTGTATAAAATGTTATAATTATTTAAGATATTTTTAAAAATTAAATGAAAATTTTAAGGTAAATAGTAAATGATACTATAGATAATACAGAGAAATATGAGAACATTACAAATAACTTATGCAAATATATTTGAAAAGGTGAATGACATGGGCAAACTTGAAGAACACTTCAAAAAGTGGAATCAAATGAAAATCTGAATTGACCTATACCAGTCAAGACATTAATAATAGACATTTTCCCCCACCAAAATCCCTTAAAAGGGTATCTCCCAGTCTATCAAGCAACGTAGGGGCAAGTTAGGTAGTCCTGAGTATAGCAAAGGAGGGAGGAAATTGCAGAGCACTGTATTAAGTTCTGATTACCATGGGGTGCTGGTGGTCATGCCAGAGGAACAACAGATGACAGTTGACTTCAAGGTGTCAGCCCACCAGGAGGAAAATCCCTAATAGGTGAATCTCAGATTGGCAAGGCCCAAAGACCACAGACTCCAGAATCTTTTGCTTCCGCTGTACCTTTGCATGTTTTCTGCAGCCATCTTTCTCTAGTATCTGGCATGGTGTTAATGGATGTGGGGAGATCTCCACTGCCTGCAATGTAGTGTGTTTATCTCATGGAAATATCTCGTTCTACTGGGCATTTTTACCTGTGGATTATTATGAAGATGATTCCTCCTAAGCTGCGCTGTCCAATTGATAATCATAATGTTAGTTTATATAGAATTTTGATGATTAAAAAATAAGATAAGGAAGTCTCACACAACTAGAACCCATGAGTTTCTATTGAGGAGCCAAAAAACACTGTGACTTAGGTTAATGATTAAGAAAAACAACTGAGTCCCAGTAGCTCAGATAGTTTAAATTCTTTTGATCTTAGTGCTGGAAGATGTGTTCACAGGTTTCAGAATGCATTAGAGCTGAAACAAAGCTTTGAAAGCTTTGAAAACTAACATTTTTACCAAATAGCTTTGAGGTAGAAAACCCAAGAAGACAATTTAAAGTTTTAGAAAGGCACATAGTTGAATGTGGAACTCATTAAGGTCAGGGAAGAAGAACAAAGCAGCTCAATTATCACTAGCTGAAGTGCCTTTCTTGCTAGGATGAGTCGATTACCAAAGGTGATGATAAATTCCTTGTACCCATTTTTGCCCTCAATATCCTGATATAAAAAAACTATTGATGAGTGGGTATAGACACTAAAGATTTAAAGTAGAGCTGGCTGATTATTGTTCATTTATAAAAGTTTAGATTTGTGGTTCCTTTAAGATTTCTATTAAGATTAGCTTTTTTTATTTCTTAATAAGGTTACCTTTCGAGATAAGTAATAAAGTGATTGGTTCTTTCTTTATAACTGCAAAACACAGCCTGCCAGTAAAAGAATATCTGGCTGATTACACATTGTTTATCTATAACAAGTTGCTTGGGTATGTGGTGTGGAAAGTCCTTCTGTGTTTGTGTTGCTTTTATTGGTTAATGAATAAAGAATCTGCTTTGGCCTGTGATAGGGCAGAGTAGAGCAAGGCAGGAAAACTAAACTGAATGCTGGGAAAAAGTTGGCAGAGTTAATGAGATGCTATGTAGCTGCAGCAGGAGACAAGGAGACAGATGTGCCGGAATCTTGATGATAATCCATAGCCACATGGTGATGCACAGATTAATAGAAATGGGTAAATTTAAGATGTAAGAGCTAGCTAGAAAGACACTAAGCTATTGGCCAAACAGTATTGCAAATAATATAGTTTCTATGTGTTTATTTTGGGTCTGATTGGCCAGGGAACAAACAAGTGGCCTCCGCCTACAGGTTTGAATATATGTGGGTTCTTGGGATAATTTGTTTTTCACATGTAATACATAAAATGTTTAATCATGAGAGGGATATGGAAAACATTCTGATTTTTACTTGTATTCATTGTAATCATGCACTTGAAAAACAGAATGCAACCACACTGTAATTTTTATATTGCTTGAAAGATTTTGCTGGGGTATATAAGCTGTAAGAGAAAGAATAAAGTAGAGCTAAAATGAGTTAGAAGGAGAACATCAAGAATGAGAGAAGGAAATCACCAGGAATATAAAGAATAGAGAATGCAAAAGAAGAATAAAGAAAATGTCTGGAGGAAACCATCAAGAAAGTGAGTGTTTTTCTCTTAATTCACTCAAATATAAAAGTCTAGTATGTGCCGACTTTGTGGATTCCCTCTGAGGCCTGTACTGCTGGAGACTGGCCCTCCAGGCAGTGTTAGTGGGGTAAAATCTGATGAAGGCTGCAAGAGAGAAGTTATATGTGGTAGTGCATTGAGAGGCTGAGGCCCTGAGACAGAATCGTCCAGAGTTTGAGGTCATCTTGGACTACATGGCAAGACCCCCCCCCCCCGTTTCTCTTTCATACACACGAAGGAGGAAGAGGAGGAGGAGGAGGAGGAGGAGGAGGAAGAAGAAGAAGAAGAGAAAGAGGAGGAGGAGAAGAAGAAGAAGAAGAAGAAGAAGAAGAAGAAGAAGAAGAAGAAGAAGAAGAAGAAGAAGAGGAGAAGAAGAAATTATATGCACAAGGTAAACAATAAAAATAGATGCTAGGTCATACCACATTAAGACGCCAACTAAAATTTATTAAAGGCTTAAACATAAATTTTTAAATTGTCAAATATTACAAGAAAAGACAAAAGAAAGGCTCCCATGCCATTTGTTTAGGCAATGACTATTTGCACAGGCAACAAAAGTAGAAGGGTTCAGCAGTATCATCATAGGCAGACACGTGTGCACAGAGAAACCACCAAGTGAGTGAAGTGAAAACCTACAGAATAGGAGTAATATTTGCCAACCACACATTTAATAAAGGGTTAATATTCAAAATGACTAAGGGATTTAAGCAACTTTATATTATGAAAACAAATAATCTGATTTTGAGTGGATAATCAGCCAGGTGTGGTGGCACACAGCTGTACTGTTAACTGCCAAGGAGGAAGGCATCCTTCTAGTTGTAAATCTACCTAGAACAATGAACACCTTTATCACAGCATTTCCAGAGTACAGACCCTTCAGTGAAATTTACTCTATTTTCTCTTAGACATTAGCTTATCCTTTAACCAATCACTGTGGCCAAAGAACTAATATTTGAATCATGCTTTGTTGCCTTACCTTCAGGATTCTGTCATAAAACTGATGGAGAGAAGGATACTGAACAACGGTATAAAAAATGATAACTTCAAAGTGAATGGGGAAGAAGTGAGCTTGTCTCTGATGATAGCTGATTGCATGAAAACCCTGAAGTGATGACAAAAACTCTTGGAAATGATAAATGAATTCTGTAAAGTGGCAAAAAGTCAGAGAGGAGACCTGGAGGCGTTGTACTGCCTGGTTTCCAAAGACACTGCAAAGCTGTGGTTAGCAGAACAGCACATTATTGGCATGAAAACAAAAATATGGTCAGTGGAATGGGGTGCAGAGTCCTGGAATAAGGCCATGGACCTACTGGCCACTAGATTTTTGACAAAGGTGTTAGGAACACACAACTGAGAAAGGGTAGTCTTCCTCAGTAAATGTGAGGAAAGAAGGCTCTTCACAATAGAAAGGATGAGGTGGGGCCTTTACCTCACCCCTCAAATAAGAATCCATTCAAAAGGTTTAAATCCTAAAGGCTTAATTTCAAGGCTTAGCTATAAAAAGAAAAACTAGAAAATTCAAGACATGGAAACACCATCAGGCTGATTTTCAAGGGTATAATCCAAAAGTACAGCTAGCAAAAGAAAAGTAGGCAAATAGGATTGCATCAAACCGAAGTTTTTGTACAGCATAGGAAACATCATGGTGAAGAGACAAGTTACAGGTGGGAGGAAATATTGCAAGTCACACTTTAGATACAAAGTCGGTATCCAAGAAACAGAAAACATCAAACAGCTTGACAGAAAGGAAACAAAAATAAATCTGCAAATAACTTGATTTTAAAATGTGCAAAAGACATGAATAAAAATTTCTTAAAAGACATACAAATGGCCAACAATGACAAAGAAGATGCTTATTATCAATAACCAAGGCCGGGGCGGTGGTGGCGCACGCCTTTAATCCCAGCACTCAGGAGGCAGAGGCAGGCGGATCTCTGTGAGTTCAAGGCCAGTTCAAGGTCTACAAGAGCAAGTTCCAGCACAGGCTCCAAAGCTACAGAGGAACCCTGTTTCGAAAAACCACACACCCACACACACACACACAAACACACACACACACACACACACACACAAAACAAAAACCACAGTGAGATACCCACCTGGTATGATAGCTTCCGTTGTAAAAGAGAGAGAGAAAGTACTAGAAAAGTGACTCAGCAATTAGGAACAACTAATGTTCTTTCAAGGACTCAGATTTACAGTTTACAACATCCGTATTGTGCCTGACAATCATCAGTTTCAAAGGATCAGGCACCCTATCTGGCCTCTGAGGGCATCAGGCATACACACAGTCACATACATACATACAAACATGCAGGCAAAATGTGCACACACATAATATAAAAATAAATAAATCCTACAAAAAGAAAGATAGTAATTGAGGACATGAATAAAAAGAGCTTTTACTGTTGTTGGGGATCCAAATTAGCTCAGCCATTTTGGTAAGCAGCATAAAGTTTCCTCAAAATATTAAAGGTACAATTAATATATACACCAACAATTCCACTACTGGGTAACGGCCAATGGGTATAAAATTACTATGTCAAAAGTATACCCTCATTGTCATGCTCATTGCGTTTTTCTTAATAGGCAAGATAGGAAATCAACTTTTAACTGCTCTGAATACTACTTAGCTTTAAAAAGAAGGAAATCTAGCCATTTGTGTCAGCATAGATAACCCTAGAGGACACTGTAATATCTTGCAATGAGCTAGACCCAGGGAGATACATACACTAACATCTCATTTATGTGTGAAATCTCAAGCAGGCAATCCTAGCTAAAGAGAGTGGAGTCTTTGTTACCAGAAACCAGAGGTGCAGGATGGGATTGTGGAGTGTCAGAACACAAAATTCAGATTCAGTAGGAAGAAATATAAAAAGAAGAAAAAGGTGGGAGTTCTAGACAACAGATTCTGGCCCCCTTGGTCAGTTTCCAAAGGCAGAGGGAAGACACAAAGTCCCCACTCTGAGGCAATGGCGCCCCTCAGGCTGAAGACAAAGCTTCAAACAATTCTCTGGGACCAAGGAGCCAAGAACCCAGATGGACTCTGAAGCCTCGCAAACTTGAAGACACCAAAGTCAAGGTGTAAATTCTAGCATTTGAGGCAGGACAAGCCAGAACTTGCATTGTTTGTGATTTGCACAACAGAGCAGGGTGCAGACAGGGACAGGAGGGCCGTCCTGATGGCTTCACAAAGCTCGTGGTATTCACAATCAGCAGTCATTTGTGAGATATTTAGGAGGCAAGGCATGCTGATTCCCCAGTATGGAACTGCTCAGGGCCAACGCATCAGCGGTCATGCTGACGGCCTTAAAGGGAAGAACGAAGGAATGTTTCGTTGCTTGCAAGTGGAAATGCTCATTTGCTCCCTCCCTGAAGTTCTTGAAACCCCAGGAAGTCATCCCCATGCATTTCTCCTCATTTGTTGGGAGAGGCTCCTGTGTGCTGGATGTTGATGGGTGTATGTTTATGCTTTAAGTTCTGGGGTTCACCTGTAGATACTGACGGCTTAAAGGTCTCCTGACTGATCCTGGCTCTACAATTAAGACAGTGCAATTTGATTTAAATGTAATTCAGTAAAATTTACTCACTGTTCTCTGTGTGCCACCTAAGGGGAAAAAAACCAAAATCTCACACACGAACCCTTTCCTAAGGAGAGGTCCAAGGGATTGGAGTCCAGAGGATAAAGGAAACAGTGCCTTCACATGGCCACCATGGAGGAGCAGGACAGGACATCCTGTAGTCTAATCCTCACAACTTCAAAGCCTACCCATCAGGAATCATGAGCTCTCAGACAATTCCTCATCTTTTTAAAGCAGCCAATTTCACGGGCAATCCCAAGGGTGGATATGGGAGCAGGGAAGCATATATCTTAATTAAGGGAGCCATTTTAGGGTTGGCAAGAGACTTGACTCTAGAGGGGTTCCCAGGTGTCCAGGGAGATGCCCCCAGCTAGTTCTTTGGGCAGCTGAGGAGAGGGAGCCGAAAATGGCCAGATCCTATAGCCATACTGATGAATATCTTGTATATCACCATAGAACCTTCATCTGGCGATGGAGTTAGAGACAGAGCACCACACTGGAGCACTGGACTGAGCTCCCAAGGTCCTGATGAGGAGCAAAAGGAGGGAGATCATGAGCAAGGAAGTCAGGACCATGAGGGGTGCACCCACCCACCGAGATGGTGGGGCTGATCTAATGGGAGGTCACCGAGGCCAGCTGGACTAGGACTGAAAAAGCATGGGATGAAACCAGACTCCCTGAACATGGTGGACAATGACACTGGATTTGGATCCTACTACGCATACTGGCTTTGGGGGGGGGGGGGGGGCTAGCCTGTTTGGATGCTCACCTTCCTAGACCTGGATGGAGGGGGGAGGACCTTGGACTTCCCACAGGGCAGAAAACCCTTACTGCTCATCTAACAGGAGAGGGAGGGGGAGTGGAGTGGGGAAGGAGAAGGTAAATGGGAGACGGGGAGGAGGCGGAAATTTTTAATAAAAAAAAGAATTAGTTATTATGAATAGGTAAATATTTCTAGTAGGAGTAAATTGAGCAATAACATTTCTTGACTGTATGTTAAGATAATGTGTGACAAAAACAGTCAGTGTCAAACTAGTTCAGATTTAATTTCTTGGCATATGGTTGCTTATGTAATGAGATTATACTCCATATAAACATTATTTTTCTGTGACTTTTTTGTGATTCTTAAATAAATATTAGCTTGTTTTAAAATTTAAAAAAAAGACATACTGGCGTCTGCTAAACTCTTAAGCACCTGCCCTTTGGAGTTTCAAAATTCAGTGCACTGCCCCCTGCTGGCCTGACTCAGATTTGTTCCCTGACTTTCTTGAAGGTGGCTCCTTGGTAGACTTCATCCTGATGGTAAGTAACAGATGATAGCCTTGTCTTAAATTGATTTTCTTGACCTACCTGTTTGCATCTGGCTAGCTTTGCTTGCACGGTGAAACTTTTAATGCAAACAGAACCTAGCAAATGACAGACGTTTCTTGCAAAAGTTTTCTGACTCCTGAAAAGTGAGACTTCACTTCTGAAAAACTCCTCAACTCAGGGCCCAATCCTTATAGCTCTACATTCTTCCAAGGCCCAGATTTGAGGTTTATTCTACTTTTTTAAGCCACAGATTCTCGCTTGGTCCTTGAGTATATTGCCACCTAGACTTTAAAAGGGACTTAAGAGACTTGCCTAAGGATCCCTTGATTTTCCTATGACATCAAGTACATCTAGTTTGTTCTGATTGAGCCTTTCCCCCAGTCACCCACCACAAGGGCCTTGTCTCATACCTCAGAGTAACTATGCCTTCAGGAAGAAGTCACAGCTTACTTTTTCAAAGATTATCTACTAATAAATCAATTTATTATCACAAAACAGAGTAAATTGGGTGTGCTACTGAGAATTTACCTGGTAACTCACAATGTCACAATAATATTTTTTAAATGTCTTTACCTTCCTAGACTCGGATATTCAAAAATCCATGGATCCTAGGTTTTGTCTCTTATTCACTGGCCTTCATGATTTGGCATTGCACTCAAATCGACTGTCCTTCGGAGTTACATCTCATTCTCCACTCTGAGGTTGACCTGTCTTTTGCCAAAAGGATTTCAAAGATCCCCATATGCATTCAGTCCTCTCATTTGCATTGGTCTTCCTGGGTTTTTCTGATTGTTCCTTAGAGGAAAAAATGGTCCTTCTTAGGCACATGTCAGTACACTCTGGAAACTGGACAGAGGAGTCATGCCGAGTCTAAATGCAAACAACAGGTCAAGGTTCAGAACCTCACCTTGGTTTTCCTTTAATAATAAAAGCCCTTTCCAAAGAAGATGGTCATATAACAAAAACACACATATAACATCTGTGTACAAGGGAAAGAAACAATGGAGTTACAAAACATGCAAAGGACATAAAAACATCATCAGTTCCCAAACACTATCAATAACTAGTCTTAGGATTTTGATGGCTGCTTTGGGAGTAAGTCTTAATAGTATCTATTCAATGCAAGCCACATTCCCGGCACCATGCTACAACTAGCCATAAACAAGATATACACAGCCCATGCTCTCAAGAAACCGAGATTCAGAAGGGGACAGTGTCAGGCAAGTACGACTTAGTGCTTTACAGCCTTTATGACATGGTACTGTGGGAGCAGTGGTCTCTTGAGTTTTGGAGAGCTGTCAAAGCACTAGTAACGATTAAGCTGAAACCTCAAGAATGTGTAAAGGTAAAACAGATATGGATCTGGAGGGAGGGTGGGATGGGGAGAGACAATGAAGAATGTTTAGGGAACACTCTGTGGGGATGGCAGGAGTTAAGAGGAATGTATACAATTGAGGGGATACAAGAGCTCAGGGTGGTCGGTTCACATGTGCAGAGCAGTGCAGGAGCCAGGAGAGAAGAAGCCGGAGGAGAAAACAGGCTTCCTATATTCCTTGTAAGAAGGAAAATAGAGCAACTTACTTGATAGTAAATCACCTCTATGATGTGCAGATCCAATAACATCATTGATGTAATCAAAATTATGAATGGGGATAGACCTTGCTGCAACAAGAGTTCAGTGACCCGGGAAACAGAAAGTTCATTTCCTTCTCAAATCCTAGGACTTCAGTGGTTTCTAGTCAGCACACAGAGACCAGAAAGAGAAACACCGGCTCAGTGTATTATAGTCTTCTGTCTCTACCAAATTATAAAGAAATCCAAAAAGTGGACCCTGGCCATGCGGCCAAGAAAAGAAGATGGATTTCAGGGACACTGACAAGCCCCTGCCTCAGTAAGGACAGAAAACCCCTGCTCAACTCCCAGCAGAGTCTTTGGTCTGTCACCTCTGCCTTTCTCCTGTCCTTTGTCCCTGTTTCATTTCCACGTTCCACACATTGGTATACTGAGGCCCTCGGGTTATTTTTGCCAACCATAGTCTTTCTGCAATGACTTTTGTACTTTGGTCAGCAACGAGCTGTTTGTTTGCCCTGCTTGTCCTGCTTTGAGAAAGTAGTCCAGCCTTGCTGGTCAGCTGGACGAACTAGACATTCTGGTTGGTGAATCAGCAGGTGGCACTCTGTGTCAGCAAGACACCCATTCTAACGCCACACGCATGCAGTGAACGCCTGGATTCAGTCACGCTCAGGGGAACCCGACAACACTGGCTCTCGTGACCTACTTCCTCAAGACTTTGACTTTCAAAAGAGCGACTACACCCAGGTTGACCAGTGGGTTGTTAAACACAGGGATGTCAACATGCTCTAAACCGACTGCCAACAAAAGCATTCCCTTTGTGTCACACTTTCTTCATAATGGACTCAGGAAGGACAAAGAAGTTTGACCTGTCTGGGTTGGAGAGCAGCAAGCCACTGTCCTCAGGGTTTCTCTCCAGGAGGTGAAGAAAGAGGCCTGGGTGTTTTAAAATGAGAGTTGAGGTGTCTGCCCTCATAACCACTAATTAGTCCTATTTGCTCTTAGGAAACCAGCTCCCCTTCAAAGGCCTCATTGTTTGGCTGCTTCTGTCTTTTGCTTGTGTCACCTGCTGAGGTGTCCTTTCACTCGCTATCTTCCAGGCTGTTTTCCACAACACTGTGAAGGTGTGGATGGAAGTTGTTAGAGACGGATCCCGAGATGGGTCTCTTCTATGCTCTACGCTAACGCTCACAGCAGTATAAAGGGACAGGAAAAAAAGTATAGTCGGGAAGTTATCTGTGCATGCCCGTGGGTCTGTTTCTTTTTGTTTATGTCCCAAACCAGACGTTTACAGGTCATATGTCTATGGTCATGACTCATAAAGACCTCTGCAGTCATGACAAGCCAATAGTTTCATAGGTAATATTTCTAAGATAATCTGAAGGCTCCCCTTTTGCCTTCATTTAATATATAAGCTTCTAGAGATCCAAGCAAGGAATGGGTTTTCCCTGATGCTAATTTGTAGTAAGCATTGTAATTATGAGAGATCAGTACTTGTCTAATTCCTAAAACCATCACTATTGACATCTGATTCTTAGTCATAATTCAAACTAAGTCATCTATGCGAATACAGCAGTACTTGCTTTCTCAATGCCCATCTTTGATTTTGTTAGTCTTTAAAAAAATACATTTTCCTAAAACATCTCTTCCAAGAACCCCCTTTCTATTTACCTCAATTAGATGCATGATTTTCCAATGCATTATATCTGTAGCATAGACGTGGCTGCACTCTTGGAGCATTCAGATTCTAGAAGCCACACAATGTGAAGTTTAACAAACCCCAAATCTCAGTGACTTAAGTCAATGAAAGTGTGTTTCTCATGCTTCATGTCCAGTGTGGGTAGGACAGGAGCTCTTGTACCTGTTTAGTCAGACAAAGTCCCAATCCAGGGCTCCATCCTAGTGTGTGGGCCAGCCACAGACAAGATCCAGGGTCCATTCTAGTGCGTGTTCCAGCCACAGACAAGATCCAGGGTCCATCCTAGTGCGTGTGCCAGCCAAGGTCCAGATCCAGGGCTCCATCCTAGTGCATGTGCCAGCCATGGACCAGATCCAGGGCTCCATCATAGTGTGTGCCAGCCAAGGTCCAGATCCAGGGCTCCATCCTAGTGCATGTGCCAGCCATGGACCAGATCCAGGGCTCCATCCTAGTGTGTGCCAGCTAAGGTCTAGATCCAGGGCTCCATCCTAGTGCATGTGCCAGCCAAGATCCAGATCCAGGGCTCCATCCTAGTGCGTATGCCATGACCATCCTGTTTGAGAAGCATTGGAACTCATTGAGGCTTGGAAATCTCTTCTTAGAAGTGTGTGTGTGTGTGTGTGTGTGTGTGTGTGTGTGTGTGCTAGGTTGGCCAAAGGAAAGGCAGGGCCACAGGTAGCTATAAACCAGTAAAAATGGTTAAACAGATGAGTACCTCCTTCATTTAGATATATTTCACAATAAAGAGTCCCACACATCTCAGAAAGGAAAAATGGGTAGGTAATGACTTCTTAGATACACAATATACATTTTGTACATAATAAATCTCAACTTTTATAGATAAAAATGTTAAGATCCAATAAACTTCTGTTAGTTTAGATTATCATGATTGTTACTTCCTTTTTCCTTTTTTAAAAAGAAGTTGTTTCTTTTTGGAGATTGTATACTTGGTGATTTGTAACCTCAGATTCTAGCAACTGTGGATTGAAACCTTTTGCTAAAATACTTGCATCTGTACCAAACATGCCCAGATTTTCTCTTGTCATTAGGCCATGACCATTCAGTAGAACATTCATTTGTAACTTTTACACAGTATCAGGTATTACATTGCATTTAGAGGTGATTAACACACACAGGCAGTTGCACAGATTCTACGCAAACACTCGGTCACTTTGGGTGAGGGAAGGAACGCTGGCGGATTTTGCTTCCCTGGGCTTGGTTAGTGATGGGGAGGCCTGGATCCAGTCTTCTGAGGATACCAATAGATGACTCTATTTGAATTGATGAAATTAACAAGCGCCCATTTTGTCCTAATCCTGGTGCTTAGAGTCATGGCAACAAAACAGTATTTCTCCAGCTCTGTCACTGTCACAGTAGTTGAGAGAACTCCAAACCCCTTCAGAGCTTCTCCAGAGTAACTCCAGGCATCAACTGTGGTATTTCTGCGTGCTAATAAATGTGGTCAGCCAGGTGCCACTACTGACCTAGCTCTGCCTTCCTGAAGCACTGAGCCTTTGAAGCTGGAGCTTTCTTCTTCCAGAAGGATGCTGACACCTGGGGAACAGGCCAGGCACCAGACCTGTTTCCACTCCCATAGAGAGCCAGTACTTGAGTCTCACTAAAGTGTAAAGAGTTCTTTGCCATTTTTATTGACTCTTGTTCCAGCTCTTTGTTGTTTATACCCAAGCTTGCGCCCTCCAACAGAAGCCAACCTGAGGTCACGGTCTCCCACTTCAGAGCTGTGGGCCTCAGCCCCCTTTCCTCACATCAGACTCTGAGACCCACCTGCCTTATTTTCCATATCCTCAAACTTCCCTCAGTGTCACGGCAGCTGAACCCACACTTGCCGCAGGACTTTGGAGGGGTGTGGAGTGGTCTCTCTATATTACGGCAGAGGACGAGACTAGTTGGTTTGGTGCATTTGCACACGTCAGTGCTCCCAGTGTTATGTAAGACGCTCTGCCCCCTGCACAACTTGGAGACTAATGTGTAAAGAAAAAGAAACTCAAAACCCAGGGTCCAGCCTACATTATAGCCCCAGGTCTATCTCCCTTTCTGTGATCTTGGGAAAGTCTTGTATTCCTTCTAGGTCCTTGAAACTAGGTTCTTTTAGCACTTGAAAAAATGAAGGAAACAGAGCAGACAGGGTTCTAAGGACTTTTTCAGCTATGCTTGTGATTTGTGGACAAGATTTATTATTTGTGATTATTGTCAACAGGTGGCAGCAAAGCCACAGCTTTTAGCATGTGAAGAGCAGCCCCAGGCCACAGCAGCGACATTTCAGACTCATCTTAGGAAACTTTATTCCTTCTAACTCCGATGAGAAGAGGAAAACTCTACAGTTAAAGGCTTTCTGGCGGTGGGAAGGTTTGGGCCAGCTCTATTGCAATGTGAATCGAAAGGCAGAGTTTGAAGAGGAAGAGTCAGTTTCCTTATATTTTAGAATGGAAATCATCACTTCCTAAACCGTTCGATTTAGTATTTTTGCTCCAGCCGTTTTGTCCAGTTAAGAGTGAGTAGGACCGGGACTGCCATATAAGGTGATGTCCAGAGTCTGTACTTGGTGCCTTGGCTGTTTTAGCTTTGATATTGAGGATGGACTCACACACGCTCCCTAGGAGCTTCTTTTTCAGGTTTAAGTGTAGTGTTACAGTAAATGAGCGTATGAAAATTCATGTACATAGCAACATTACACTATTATTTCAGCTTATATTTACCATAGCTTGGCAAAAACGACTCTCAAAGCCTTTTGAGAAATGTGAATTCTAACTTATTAAAATATTCCTAATCTCAATGATTTAAAATGAAGAGCTGCTTTGAAATTATTACTGTCCATGTTTTCTGAGATCCATGAGAACATTAATTTAAACATGCTGGTGGGACCCTGGAGAGATGGCTCAGTGGTTAGGAGCAATGGCTGCTCTTTCAGAGGATCCTGGGTGTGACTGCCAACATCCACATGGCAGCTCACATCTGTAACTCCAGATGCAGAGGATCTGACATCCTCTCAAGGCCTCCAAGGCACTACGTCCATGTACATGTAGGCAAAACACCTTAAATAAATCATAAAAATTTAAAAATCAAAATATGAAGCACACCCATGGATGACTTAAAATAACCAAGCAAATATATTCATGCCCCTTGATTCCATTTCATTGAACATTGTTAACAAAACGGTTATTTTTGAAACTGGCAAAATACTATGAAAAAAATTCTATGAAACATAGTGACTATGCTCAGTAACAGTCTGTTAAAGCAATTTATAGTTTTATAATAAATATTAAGATAATGCCACTCTGAAAATTAGATACAAATTAAGTAAAAATAAAACACCTTGATATATATAAACTCTTTGTATATTTAACTGCCTCTTGATTTCTCTGCTTAGCATGACTTAGTACAGACAAAAATAAACCTAACCTTATCATGGGAGTTTAGTGACTGAGATAATCAAGATGCTTAATCTAGAAATGGTGTACTATTTATTAGCAGTGCTTGAATCTTCACTAAGTTCTCTGTATAAAAGTATGTTAAGTTAAATCAGCCATTATCAAATTGATCACCAATATTAAAGAGCAGCCAAGAGACAACGGAAGAAAAAGAGAGATACAACTGTGCTGGCTGAATTAGAATTGTGTGATGAGTATTAATGCCTGAAAGGTGATCAAAAGCCTATTTCTCAGCTCAGTCACCAATCCTTATTTTAAAGCTGAAGAAATTTGATGGTAAAATGATCAGCACCAAGTAGAAGATACCGCATCCTGTGTTTGGGGCTTTGTAGCTGCCAGTGTGACTCTCAGCCTGGACTGTGTATCTGCTACTTTTAAACAAGTTTAAAAGTTTAAAGCTACTTTGTTCAATAAGGTACCTCCTAGCCACTTATGAATGCTAAGTGTAAATGAACACAAATAAATGTTAGTCCCATTGTAGTAGCCATATTCCACAGCTGGGCCGCCCAGACATACGGCTGTACATCACTACAGAAAACCTTACTGCTGATGCTGGTGGAGTCTGTGAACACCATGGCTACCTACCTACTCAGGAGTCTTTTCCGTACTCAGTGCTTGGGCATTTCCAACTAGAAAGTGTCTAAAAGGCACACTGATTTCAAATCACTCTTTCCAACCGGTGATTTCTCTTGGATGCCCAAGCTGAGGATGTTGGCTTTTGTGGAATGGCTGCTGTGTATCATAAGTCAGACCTCGCTCGTATTGCTTTCAAAAGGCAATGCCTCCAAGGAATTCTTTTCACTGTGCGAAATGGCAGCAACTTTTCACCACTTACCATAGAACAATTCTTCCTCCTCTCTAGAGAAAGCTCACTACTGTCATTGGACCCAAAAACTAAACTCATTCAGCTCCTACTAGGTAGCTGTGCCATCAAGGAGAAAATAGGCAGCAGCACAACAGGCCACCCTCTGATCCATTTTGTCCCCGAGTGTCTGATCTGCCTGCACTGAAGGAGCGCAGCCCCAGACACTGCAATCAGAGTAGGTTCTGTGACATCTGCTTCTTGACCTGTGAGTGGACCTTGTGAACGTGCCCGCCTCTTCTCCGTCAGGCCATCTGCTGTGACTCGGCCAATTCAAAGAGCTTCATGTTCTCTTCCTGAGCCTGGGAATGAAGAAATTCGTTCAACCGAGGGCTGTATTTTGCCTTCAGTGAAAACACTTGATTTTACTCTCAGTGAAAACACGCTATTTTTAAGTAGTCCTTATCTAATAGGCTTCAGATCAGATCAGAAGTACTTCAGATTTGGGTTGTTTTTTTTTTCAATATTAGCTTATATTGAAATGCCCTTAGGGATAGGACGCAGGTAAATTCATGGACTTCTTTTCTATTTTTTTGCATGTTTGATACATAGCTATAGTTTGGATCTTAAAAGTCCCCTAAAGGTTCATGTGCTGAAGGTGGGGCCTTTAGAAGTGACTGTATCAAAAGAGCTCTCTCCTTATCAACTGCTTAATCTACTGATGTGCTCACAACTTAAAGGTCTGTGCGCAGGTGGTGGGAAGCGTAAGAGGCGGGGGCCTAACTGCAAGGGTGAGTCCCTGGGGACATGTCCTTAAAGGGTATATTTTCCCAGCCTCTTTCTCTCTTGCGCTCTCTTTCCTGGCTTCTATGAGTCAGCAGCTTTGCTTTACTTCCCATCATGATGCTCATTCTTGCTTCAGGCCCTAGCTCTAAGTCACATGACAATGGACCGAAACTTCTAGAACTATAAACATAAACCTTGCCAATTTTTAAGTTGTTATTGTAGGTATTTTTTTTTAATTGTAGGTATTTGTCACAGCAACAGCAAGCTGGCAGAGGTTTATTGTGACATTCTGAACAATTTGCATACGATATAAAGTCTATACACTGAATCTTCATGTTGGAACTCAAAATGTTTGAGAAATTGAGACACTTGACATTTTAGGATTAGGGATGCTGGACTTGTAAGAAATAAAAAAGGATTTTAACAGTTCTAAATGGCTACAACAAAGTATTCAGAGGACCCAACTGAGTGTCTCTAGAGTTGGGGTTCTTGACAGGCAAGGTATTGAAACATTGTCTCGTAGTTATCTAAAAATTATCTAGTCCTGGAATGTGGACTTGGTTAAACATTTTAGTTTCATCTTTTAGCAGAGATCCTGAGTCACTCTACCAAGCAATGAGAAGGTGGAAAAGAATGCTCTTCCTTGAAGCTAGCCGAGATCTAACACCCCTATAGGTAACCGAGAGGGGTACCCATGACAGGAAGGCACTGTAAAATGCTTTCTCTCTGGCATGTTCCTGGAAGTTGCAAACTTGCTCCCTCTGTGAGCCCGTCAATGTCCGAGCCCACCAGCACTGACACATCAGGGGCAAAGAGAATTTTTAAAGCAAAGCCTCAAGAAATGTGATTTTGAAAGTCCCCTATCACTTTAGAGTTTAAAGTATTGGTAAATCATTGGCAATTATATAAAATTTCTATCTACGAATCTGATCTTTCCATAGGAATTAGCAAATTAAAAGCGAGTACAGTAATGAACAGGGTAGATTCAACACATTCAACTTTGCGATTGGGGCTATTTATTTTAAGAACTTTAACTTAATATGATTATTTGTGTGCGTGATGTATGTGGGCATGCACCACACTTGCGGGGAGGTCAGAGGGCAAATTTGTGTAGTCTATTTCATGCTTTCACCATTACATTACTGTAGGATAATGCTTTTCTACACTGTAAAGATTTGTCACTTGTATTGGTTTAATAAAACACTGACTAGTCAGTAGCCAGGCAGGAAGTATAGGCGGGGTAACTAGAAGAGAATTCTGGGAAGAGGAAGACAGACATACAGTCATCAGCCAGATGCAGAGGAAGCAAGGTGAAAATGCCTCACTGAGAAATGGTACCAAGCCATGTGGCTAAGCATAGACAACAATTATGGGTTAAGTTGTAAGAGTTAGTTAATAATAAGCCTAGACTAATAGGTCTAACAGTTTATAATTATATAAGCCTCTGTGTGTTAATTTGGGACTGAATGGCTATGGGGCCAGGCAGGACAGAAACTTCTGTCTACATTATATGGGTTGGGGAGAGGACCTCAAGTGTCATCTACCTGCCTGTGGTTGGAGTTCTTGATAGTCAGGCACGGCATCACAGGGCCCTGTCCATCAGCTCCTCTCTAGCTCATTCATAACCTGAAGAGTTATATGAGTGTACTGCACATCTTTTAAGCCTCAGATACAATTATTTTATATATTAAAATTTATATTAAGTAAGTATATATATATGTATGTATATATATATATCAAATAAAATTTTTTTAGTGAGACAGCCAGACCTCACATGCTTAAAGAAATCTTTAATCCCTATAATTAGAACATGAAATTGCTCATCTCTTATCCTTACTTCATTTCATTTTAACTTTTGCGCATGAATATTTTTAGACTGACAGGAAAGTTGCAGCGATGGTACTGAGAATTTCTGTATATTCTGCCCTGGCTTTTCTGTTATTGATACTTTCTATTCCTGTGGCACATTTGTCTGTAAAGGAGCCAACATTAATGTGCCCGTGTCAAGGCCTACACCCTATTCGCATTCACATAGTTTATACCTAACTTTTTGCTTTTCCTGCTCCAGTACAGAGCCTATCCAGTATCCTATCCAGACATGACACTTGACTGTCATGTCTTCTTAGGGGCTTCTCAGACCCGATGTTTCTTGGCCTTGACAGTTTTGTGGAGCACTTCCATAGTATATTGCAGGAAAGCTCCTCTGGGATGTATTGGACAATTTTCTCATGATAGGGCATCAGTTATGAGTTTGGAGCACAGTGACCACAGAGATGAAGTGCCTGTCACATTACTTCACTTGCTGTTACTAGATTTTTGTCACTCTTGGGCTTAACTTCAATCTCCTGGCCACTGTATTGTTGTCAGGTATCTCTGATGGCAAGTGACCTTTCTTTTTTTTTTTTTTTTTTTTTTTTTTTTTTTTTTTGAGACAGGGTTTCTCTGCAGCTTTAGAGCCTGTCCTGGAACTAGCTCTTGTAGACCAGGCTGGTCTCGAACTCACAGAGATCCGCCTGCTTCTGCCTCCCGAGTGATGGGATTAAAGGCGTGCGCCACCACCGCCCGGCATGTGACCTTTCTTTAGAATGGAGAGAATCCTAACAGTCTTGTCTTTAGAATAAAATCGTGATGCACGGCCCACAGTTACGGTGTTGTTAACCTTCCCAAGGTGGTTTACGTACCAGGGACTATTCTGCTCGAGCAAACTGACCCTCCTTCCCAACAGATGACAACTGTTGATTGCTCCACAGCGAGGCACAGGATTGCTTTTCCAATTCTCCTCTTCATGAGGAGTCTTGGTCTGGGTTGGATCTGTGTTGATTTTGTGCATGCTGTCACAACCACTGTGAACTCATACGTGCGGCTGCCCTGCTGGGTCTAGATGTTTCCTGGTAGCCATCCATTGCCTCCGGCTCTTATACTCTTCTAACCCCCTCTTCAACAATAATCAGTTAGCTCTCTGTGTGGTGTGTGTGTGTGTGTGTGTGTGTGTGCAGTATATAACAGTATATATGTTCCCTTTAAGGCTGAACATTCTGCAGTCTCCTAGTCTCTACACCTTGGCCATTTGTAGTTCTCCGTGTTGGTCACCATCTACTGCAAATAGAAGTTTCTCACACAGGGACTGAGAGATGCATTCATCTCTCTGAGTAGTCCACATATCCAGTGAGTTCCTGGGCAGCCAGTCTAGTGGAGAAACCTCTCACAAAATCAAAAAGCAAACAAACAAACAAAATAATATTTGGTAATCACAAAGAGCATTTGTTGGGTGGGAAGGGGGACAAATCTGGAAAGAGTTGGGGCCCACGAATATGATTACAAAGCACCAAAACGCCAAATTCTCAAATGACCAATTTTTTAAAATTTAAAATAAAAATGTGGAAAGACATCTTTTCCAAGTCACAATAAACTAATTTCAAATGTAAATACCCTCAATGTTTATCTATAGCTTTCAGGTTATTAGATAAATTTGGGGGTAATCTTTTAAGTTCTGAGTGACTATACACAAAATTATTGGGAGAAAAAGAGAGGTATTTGAGGGAAGGGGAGGAAAAGAGAAGGGAAGAGAAAGATCCCCCCCCCCCCATTTTAATCCCCACTTTTCCAGGGAAAACTTATAAGGGACATTTTCATTCCCACAGGGCTGTAGTGGAGTCTGGGGTGTCATATCATGCCTGTCATATCAACACTGGGGAAACTGAGGCAGAAGGATGGCAAGTTCAGGGCTAGTTTTGTCTTTTTTCTTTTGGCTATTTGACTATGGTGGGGCCTTAACTCATAAAAATGGAGGCAATGTAACATGGTTGCCCATCTTTTCCCACTCCAAGTCTACTGGGCAGGATGCATTGTTTTAGCGTTAGCAGCATGAGGAGGCAGGAGCTTTCCCAAGTTACTCACATGATGTCTGCAGTCACACTCAACAATGTTTTTGCTGTAATACCTGTGACATTTTTGTTGTTGTTCCCACCCTTTGGGAACAGCAAACTTTGAAATCACGAATACTCATGTCAAACAGAATATTTTCAGCCTTTGTTTCATAAAACTGTATAGGAACAATGGTTTTGTTTGTTTGTTTTGGGTTTTGGTTTATGTTTTTTGTTTTGTTTTGTTTTTGGTAATAAAAGTTCCAGAGAGATTTGTAGCATAAGTTGACTGGGCTGGGGTATGGCTCAGTACTAGAATATTCTCCCAGTGTTTGTGACCTGAGTCCTGGGAGAACAGGAAGTCCTTACCTGCTCTGTCTACTGTAGAATTGGTTCTGTTACTAGATGCTGCTTTTCTTCAGGCTTTCTATCAAAGATGGTACTGTTGTTTATTAAATACATTTTAATAGATCATTGTATAAAGAAATTAAATGAAGAAAAGCACTTAAAATTTGGATTGGTCGTTCCACTTTTTAGTTATTTAAATGAATGTTTACTGAACACCAAGTATGTGCTGATGTTGAAGTTATGTAGGAGTATGAGTATGAGATAAGTAGAAAGAAATTATCTGTCCTCAAAGTGAAAATGCAGAGGGACAGACTTCAGCAAGCAACAAAGTAGACAAAGGCCTCTTCTGCCAAGCACCTTTGTTACATAGAATGTGTAAACAAAAAAAGATACCTTAATAAAGAAAGATAAGCTTGCACCCTAGGCTAGTAAGAAACCTGGCACTAGAGAAATTTCTAGGAATCCATAAGGATGACCCCAGCTAAGCAGTAGAGGAGAGGGTGCCTGAATTGGCCTTGCCCTGTAGTCAGACTGATGAATATCTTAAATATCACCATAGAACCTCATCCAGCAACTGATGAAATAGAGAAATAAACCTGCATCGGAGCACTGGACTGAGCTCACAATGTCCAGCTGAAGAGTGGGAGAAGTGAGAATATGAGCAAAGAGGTCAAGACCATGATGGGTCCACCTGCTGAAACAGTCTACCTGAGCTAATGGGAGCTCACCAACACCAGCTGGACTGGGAAGGAACAAGCATAGGACCAAACTAGTCCCTCTGGATGTGGGTGATAGTTGTATGTCTGGGGCAGACTGCATGGCCACTGGCAGTGGCACCAGGATTTATCTCTATTGGATGTACTGGTTTTTTGGGAACCCATTCTCTTTGGATGATTGCCTTGCTGAGCCTAGATATAGTAGGAGGGCCTTGGACCTTCCAAAAAGCAATGTGCCTTACCCTCGCTGAAGAGAGAATGGGAGGGTGGGTTAGGGGGGTAGGTAGAGGGGATGGAAGGAGGGAAGGGAATGGGAACTGGGATTGGTATGTAAAATGAAAATAGTAAGTTAAAATTAAAGTAAGTTAAAATTAAATTATAAAAAAGATTTATCCAATTCTGTATATATCTATTAGTTTATTCAACTTAAATTTGGAGCAACAGTAATAGCTCAGAGATGATTTTGAAAACAAGTGTGATTGTTGCTTTAATGGCATGGCACAGTGGCAACCATCTGAGACGGTACCCATAATTTCTTCCTTCCTTCAAGATAATGAGAAAAAAATTATCCATTGGTCATGACAAGAATAAATATGCTAAATTTACCATCCCAGTCTTTTCAGGTGTGTTCACTGTGCCAGTCTGACATAAAAGCACATATACCACACACACACACACACACACACACACACACACACACACTGGAGTTACATTCAGTGCCAAAATTAGACTTCTCAAGATGTAAAAGTATCCTTGGGAACAATCATTCATTTAATAAACATGATTTAATTTCAATGTGAAATAGTCTACAATTAAACCAAATTGGAAGTATTACATCGGGAAATTCTAAAAGAGAAAAATAAATAATTATTTTGCTTGGAACTTATCTCAGAGGCACAGGGCTCGGCAAAGACATGTAAAACCCAGGGTCTAATCCTTAGTTGTGAAAAGATTATTTCCATTTTTACAGGCCATTTAAAACATATAAAATTATTTTGTGAGTATAGTTTTATTGCATACATAGTTTTGCATTATTTTTATTTGATATTTCCTAAGTATTTTTTCATAATCACCCATCACACTTATTTTCATGGTTACCTAATTTTACATGGTATTGATTTTTTTATTCAGTTGGAGTTTATTGTTGAAAAATTAGATTTGTTCCAATTTTAGATAGTCCAATGCCACTGAGAGCACATCTTTTTATCTCAAGGTGTTTCTAATACTATAAATTTCTGCTTTTGAGTTATTCTTTTATGATAGGCTTCAAAAACAGTATTGTATAGTTTGGCAGTTGACTGCACTGCCAAGTTGTTCTCCAGAGGAGCTGCTGCCAGTCTGTGAAGCCTGGACGGTAAGTGGGCGAAGCCCTGCCAGGTCTGCCACCGTGAAAGGCCATAAGGAGGATAGCAACAGACAGAGATTTTCTACTTAGTTTTCTGGTAATGCTTGCTATTATTTGGAAATCTTTCATTACTAACCTAGGACACACATCAATCCATAGATCATGTTTCTAAGGCCAGACTGAGTGTGTAGCAGAAACACACTATAGGCTGCTAAGATGTCCTTTGACACTAGATCCAATGCCTTCCTCCCTTCCTCCCTATATGTCTCTTCTCTCTCTCCCTTTCTTCATCTCCTCCTCATTCTCTTCCTCCTCTTCTTACTTCTCTTCATCCTCCTTCTCTTCCTCCCCTTCCTTATTCCATCCCCTCCCTCATCCTCCTCTTCTTCTCTTTCTGCTTCTTCTCTTTTAGACTCTGACCTTCTAGAACAGAAACAGGGCCAACAGCAGTCAAAATAGAGTATTGAGCTTCAAAGTGATACCACATTAAAGAGCTTTGACTTCCTGAGAGCCATGTGTAGGTTTTTGGATCTTCTACAGATAGAGGGGATGCTGCCATCCTGCATCCCTGGTAGCCTTCTCTACTAAAAAGGGTAGCTGATTCTCGATGGAGATCAGCAAGTATATGCACATTCACTGGTGTGAATGGCAAAGACAAACACGTTAACACAAAGGAGAAACCATCTTCAGAATATACTGTGAGAAAAGCAGGGTACAAAATAAAGTACATATACGTCGTCTCAGATTGCCTGAGGTATTGCATTACCACTAAGATATAAAAAGATCTTGTTTTCAGATATAGCTTCTAAAGAAGAAAGAAAAAGAAAGAATAAACACTCCAAGTGAGTTTTCTGGTCCTGCACTCTGAACTTTAACAATTATGGGAAATAAAGGACAAAGAAGAGGTTATCAATTATAACTTATCAATGCAAGTGTGTTCTGAACCCTTCTTGTCCCTCAGCCCCTTTAAATGGTACCATTGTCTTCTTAGATGGAGTTGGCTGGGCAACCTCGGGGGAATCTTTTGGCCTTTCTCAAAAATCATTTACAGCGAACAGGCTCCTTTCTCTCCGTAGACAGTACAAGCTATATTCACGGTTATCTACCTTGGTAAGCACACCAGTCTCATTTTACCTGACTTGAAAGGGTCGTCTGCACTGTCAAGCCTAATTAACCTGTCTCACTCTCACACAGGAAAGGAAGGTTACTGAAAGGCCACGTCACCTTCTTTCTTGGCTTCTTGGGTACAATGGCCCGATCAAAGGCCATCAAAGCATCAGGCCAGTAAAGCAGACCCTGAAGTTGTAGGACACTGACATAGAGCTTCGCATGACAGTTTCTGACTTCACACTGGAAGGCCCAGAAACCAAGAAAGGACTTAGATGTACCGGCACACCCACCCCAACCCCTAAGACTAAGAGGCCTCTGGCTGCTTCTTAATTTTTAAAAAAGGACTATAAGAATTACACTATATTTTAAATGTTCATGGCTAACAAATCTATACTTATAAAAGCAGTGCGATGCAATTGAGGTTTTCATCAAGTAATTTACAAGATTTATAAAAAATATTTTTGACTTACACTTAGGCAGTATACAGTACTGGGAAGAAAGTTTAGCTTTAAATGATGGATGTCTTTTATCAACCACATCTGTGCATTTTTTAGACTTCTTTTGAGGAAAATTAGCAAGCTCCAATCTGAAGACAGGTGACTAGGATCTCTGAGTAAATTGGCAATAGCTCCCTAAAGCTGAGTTCCCCCAAACAGGCCCTATCATGCATACTTCAAGCCAGTCAGAAACTTGCTCATTTGCTCCACAGAGTCAAGACCAACTTCCTTTTACAGGACCCTCAATATCTGTGTATTTGATTATAAAAGCAAACAACCCAGAATCTCACTCAGTTATTGTCTTGGTTGGATCAAAAGGACTTTAGATGCACAGGTATGTATGTGTACCACTGTGGTTCTTACTTCCTCTAGTGATTTGTTTTGATGTTTATAAATCTGAATAGTTGAAGCAAAGTCAAATGAAACTCGGATTATTTAATTTGGATAAAAGAGAAGTTGGCAATTTCCATATGTCCCATTGGTGAAGGTCATTTTCTCAAAAGTCTGTTTATTAAAAAAGTACATATATACATGCACACACACTTGAGCACACACACGCACACACACATTTTGTCAAAACATAACTGCATTCTTAGATTTACATTTGTCAAACCTAGCAAAAATGCAAAGTGATCAAGGCCATTAAGTAGCTACAGTCTCTACACCTCTACTAAGAACAGAAAGAACAAGTGGGTTTAAACGAGGTTAGATGAGGAGTACATTCCACACAGAAGTATATAATTTGTGGAAGTTCTTTGAGGTGTATAGACTTTGGGTCTGATTAATTTTGGTGCGTGAACTTTTATTTACTCGTAATTTTTTATAATAAAGTTTATAAAATTAAAAAAAGAAAGTAAGAAAAACTGTGGCTTAGCTAAGTGACTAAGGATTTGTGACACAAAAGTAGAAGAAGAGAAGCAGCTCCAAAAGGTTGTCCTCTCATCTCCACACTAGGTGGTGGTCCGTGTGCTCATGTGTACATGTATGTGTATCTGTGTGCATGTTCACATATGCGCGCACGCACACACACACACACACACACACACACACACACACACCGAAATAAAATAAATATAAAAAAGAAGTTTGTGGAGTTCATCTCTAATGAGATGAAGATTTTAAGAGGAAAACAATAGTGAGTATGAAATACTTCATTATGCTGCATGAATGTAGGTCACTGTGATTGGTTTAATACAGTAGCTGACAGGTCAATAGCAGAATAGGATAAGGTTAGGTGGGAGAACCAGACTAAGGACATTGGGAAGAAGGGTGGAGTCAGAGGAGTCACCAGCCAGACACAGAGAGGAAACCAGAGGTGCAGGATGAAAAAGAGGTAATGTCACGTAGCAGAATATAGATGAATATAAATGAGTTAATTTAATTAATTTAATTTAATTTAGCTAGTAATAAGTCTGAGCTATTGGCCAAGCATTTATTATTAAATAAAGCCTCTTTGTGGTTACTGGGGAGTGGCTGATGGGACAGAAAAGTCCATCTACAGGTAAGTGATTAGCTTCCTTTGTACAAAAGTGAAATAAATGGAGAAAATGTAAGATCACTCAGAACATTAAAAAGTATTATAAGCTGAGGCAGGTGAAACACACCCACAGGGCAGCCTGAGTCCTAACGGTTCAGCCTGCCAGAAACATCCACCACCAGGTCTCTGTTGACATCCATGACCCAGGTTGCCACCAAGGCCACAGGAATGCCTAGGGTGTTGGCTGCCACCTGTAGCCATTTTGGTGTCCAAGGGTCAGGCCACCACTGGTGCAAAGTTGATCCGAGTGGTCTGTGCTGTCTCCAGGGGACATGACGACATCCAGTCCTGTGTTGCTGCCAGGGACCATGTCTGGGCTTATGCTCCTGCAGGAGCCAAGGTCTGTGTTGATGTCCTTGGCTTCAGTAACCACTGAAGTTCATGTAGATGACTGGTGTCTGGTCAAACACCTGAGTCCATTATCAGTCTTCAAGAGCCATGCTTCATCAGGGCCATGCTAATCAGGATGGCCTGCACTGCCACATGGTGACATTGGAGCCTGGACTATGGCAAGGGGCCACGTCTGGGTCCATGGTCTACCACAGTCAGTGTCTGAGTTGATATCCATGACTCCTGACACTACTGAAGGCCATGCAAGAACCCGGGGTTTGGTCTACGGCCTGATACCAGATGGGGATCCGAGGGTCATGCTGCAGCTGCAGCCATTCAGATATGAGTGGCCTTCAGTGCCGCAAGGTGCCATGGAAACGTCTAGGCCTGGGTTGCAGCTGAAACCAAGTCTGGGTCTGTGGCCCTACCTCAGCCAAGTTCTATGTTGATGTTTGTGGCTCTTGATACTAGTGAAGGCCATGCCAATGCCAGGGATCTGGGCCACCATGGGGCCATGTTAGTGTCTAAGGGACACTCTGAAAAGGGGGCCATACAGATCTAGGTGGTCGGCACTACTACTTAGGGCTTTCGGGACATTCAAGTCCAGGCTGCTGCCCAAGATCACGTCTGGGTCCATGGTCCTACCACAGTGGGGGGTCTGTGATATCTGTGGCCTGTGGTGCCACCAAAGACCACATGGATGCCAGGGGTCTAGACCACATCCTGTAGCCATGTTGGTGTTTGAGGGCTGTGCTGTCACTGGGGCCCGGGTGTTGTTCAGGCCAGGCTGCCACAGAGGGCCGTGTTTGAGTCTGTGGCCCTACTGCAGCCAGGGTCTCGGTTGGTGTCTGTGGCTGATACCATCATAGGTTATGCTGATGCCGTGGGTCTGAGCAGCCATATGGGGCCATGTTAGTGTCTGAGGGCCACACTGCCACAGGAGCCTTGACAATCTAAGAGGCCGGTACAGCCACTCCAGACTGGGTCCAGCCTGCTGCTGTGGGCCATGTCTGGGTCTATGGGCCAACAGCAGCCAGGATCTGAACCAGGATCTGTGGCTTGTTGTGGGAGCCCATGTGTGACTCAGTTTCCATCTGACTTGAGTCAGATGAGTCAATTCTGACTTGTAAGTCATTTGAGTTTAAGCTTGCCCCCTTTGCTTTTTCCAATAACCTTGAGGGCTGTAAGAGACTTCTGATTTAGCCCATGGGAAAGAGCATTTTGCCCATGAGGAAAGAACACTCTCTCTAGTAGATAAAATACTGCTGAGGCCAAACCTCAGGAACATCAAGATAGAAAGGCTGCTGCTGAGCAGCAAGCACACGTTGGAGAGGAGGCTGCTCACCCAAGGACAGGAATGGTCTTGTGGTTAGATACTGACTGACTGGCTGTGCTGTGCTTTGTTCTGCTTTTGTATACAAGCAAATTCTGAAATAAACTCTGGGCTGTTTGACTGTTTTGGCATTACCAAACAGACCTCCCAATTCTATTCTGTGTTTTCTGTCTTAGTTTCTTTCCTCTGACATTTCCTTAGCCTTAATGTTTCCCCAAACCAGGAACCCTAGCTGACTTTGTGGGAGCAGGCTCCTACAGTTTGTGTTACCACAGAGGGCCATAGGAACCATGCATGTTGAAATCTAAGGGAACTGTGGAGTTAGCCCTGTCCTTCACTGGCCCCAGGATAGCTCGTCCTGCCTGTCACTGGCCACTGCAGCAGGCAAGCTAATGCTGTCCCCCTTGGGGGAGCTGACACCAACATTTGGGAGAACTGGTCCCACCCATCACAATAGGCATGGGAAAGCTGACCTCTATGAAATAGGCCTAGGAGAGTTGACTCTTCCTCTTACCTGAGGGGGTGCTCCCAATGGCCCAGACCAACCAGCCAAGATCCATATCCCTGGCCTGGGTAGGCCCACCCTAACAGCTGTCCCACCTATGACCTGCTAGAGTGTACACATGAAAGGATTGGTCCTGCAGAACAGTAACCACAGGATCTCAATGACTCTGGGCAGCAACTGATTATCGAGAGGAGTTTCAATGAGGGCCCAGTGATGATATGATGGTGTACCAGAAACCAGAGGACTTGAACCAGATCAATGACTCACTGCAAGGAACATGTGAGGGTGGGGTTGATTGGGCAAAAGGGATATACTGTGTGACAATACCAATAGAATGAATGAAGAGGTGTTGGGAAGACAGAGGAGTGAGATGAAATTTTGGTCTGGAAGGTGAGTGATATTAGGGTGCATGATGTGAAATTTCCAAAGAATCAATAAAGAATTATGTTTTTTAAAAAATATTATAAGCTGTAATTCAAGTAAAATAAACCTAATGGAAACATTACTAGAATGCGAATACCTATGCATGTATTTTGGTGGGTTTGGGGGAATGTAGACACCTATGTATTATTTTGGTGGGCTTAGGGGGATTGTAAACACCTATACATGTGTTTTGGTAGGGCTTGGGGGGCTATTCTTGTCTCATGGTCCCAATTTAACTGTAAAGACCCAGTCATAATTGAATTTTAATTTTAAAAAAATATTTTATTATTTTTTGTGTAAGGGTATTTTGCCTGCATATATATAAATGCCTTTTGCCTACTCAAGCCAATTCAGGGCATCAAATCCCCTAGAATTAGAGTTATAGACAGTTCTGTACCACCTTGTGGGTACTGTGAATAGAACCCAGATCCTCTGGAAGAACAGCCAATGTTCTTAACTGCTGAGCCACCTCTCCAGCCCCATGAATTGAGTTTCAAAGCCTCCTCAAGGCTGATTATGGTGATGTGTTGAGAGAGGTTTCTGTCCTGCCCAGTCCTGCAGCCATTCAGTCCCAAAGAAACACACAGAGGTCTACATTAATTATAAACTGGTTGGCCTGTTATCTTAGGCTTCTTATTAACTCTTATAACTTTCATTAGCTGATAATTCTTGTCTGTGTTAGCCACATGGCTTGGTATCTTTTATCAGCAAGGCATTCTCATCTTGCTTCCTCTATATTTGGATGACTACTGCAGACTGAGCCTTTTTCCTCTTCCCAGAATTCTCCTGTTCTGGTTGCCCCACCTATACTTCCTGCCTGGCTACTGGCCAATCAGAATTTCATTAAATCAGTACAAATTACAAATTTTTACAGGATGTAAGACCATTGCCCCACAACAACCCCCCTTTTTTTCAAAATATGAACTGTGAATCCATTTTTTGGGAATTTGGGAATAGTTTTCTAGGCTACTTCCTGCTGATTGGGGACATTGATAATCTTATGGGGATTTAAAGAAAATTTAGTCCTGACTGAAATATTCTGTGAGGCTTGATCATCTCAGCCAGCAGTCTTGAGGCTGTTCTGGATGTAGAACTCAGAGGAAGCTCCAACAGAGGTCCTCTGAAATATTGAATCATCTGGGCCATCCACTCCTATCAGAGATTTTTCAGGGGATCTTCCTTGATCAAACCTGATTTTTCTTAGCCCAGAATGAATCCACAGCTTCTCATTTCCTATGGAAACAAAAACAAAACCTCTTCTCCAAAGTAACATATATTTTGATTTAAATTTTGAAGTCAAGGCATTTTTAAAATATGTATATTGGATTAATACAGCAGCGTTTATAATCAAATGTCTTTTAGCAGCTGTTGCTCCTTCTTCAGCATTCAAACAATTCAAAGACAGCACAATAACATATAATATCCAGACTCTCTGTATATTTTTCATCTTTATATGGCTTTATTTTAAATTCTATTTCTTTTCATTTTCTTTTTAATTTTTGATTTTTTGAAACATGGCTTTTCTATATATCTTTGGCTGTTCTGGAATGCACTCTGTAGACTAGGCTGTCCTGGAACTCACTCTGTAGACCAGGCTGTCCTGGAACTCACAGAGATTCACTTTCCTCTGCCTCCCAAGTGCTGGGATTAAAGGTGTGTGGACCACACCCAACTTCTCTCTTTCTTCTTTTATTTAAATGACTTTATTTTTTTTTTCTGTTTTCTCCCACACCTACATATATTTCTAAACACACTGTAAACTGTGTGTAAACTTCATCTGAATCTATCTTTACTGTATATCACTTTTACTGATCACATGAGTCTTTAATTTGCTAAGAGATATGGCTAGGATTAAAGCCGTGGCTTTGATGATTGGATCCACCCCATTCCTTAGTTTTCTGAGAATATAGCTTCATGGTGGAGGTACTGGCAGGAGCCCTGTTTATTGCCACAACTCTATGGAATTTCAAGGTCCCTGCCACCACCAAGAACCATGCTGTCATCTATTCATAAACTTCATTCAAGTGATTTGTGGCAGAGCCTCTTAAAAGAGCTGTAAGGTTTTTGCAGCTAAAACGAGTCAAGAAGTCTCTCTTAAATGATAGACACTTGCCTCCTACAAACAGAGTCCACCTGAGAAAATGCTGCTACCAAGAAGTTGTTCTTAATTCTGTTCTTTTGTGTCTAGAATTACTTCCCAGGCTCTCTCACATTTTATGTGGATGTAGTTGTCCACAATGGGCACCATTTGTTGACAGAGGTTTCTGTCCCATCCAGCTCCACAGCCATTCAGTACCAAAGAAACACACAGAAGTCTATATTAATTATAAACTGGTTGGTCTATTAGCTCAGGCTTCTTATTAACTCTTATAACTTACATTAGCTGATAATTCTTGTCTGTGTTAGCCACATGTCTTGATGCCTTTTATCAGCAAGGCATTCTCATCTTGCTTCCTCTTTATCTGGATAACTACTGCAGACTGAGCCTTTTTCTCTTTCCAGAATTCTCCTGTTCTGGTTGCCTCACCTATACTTCCTGCCTGGCTACTGACCAACCAGAATTTTATTAAATCAGTACAAATTACAAATCTTTACAGGATGTAAGAGCAGTGATGTATGCTTAAAATCCCAGCACTTAAGAGCTGTCTTGGAAAGACTGCTAGAATTTGAGGCCAGCAGGAACTGCATAGTATATACCTGGGCAGCCTGATTACAGAGCAAGAGCCTATCTCAAAAAGTCAGAGCATAGCCCACTGCTTACCTAGCATGCACAGTACTCTTAGTCAAATCCCTGTCACCAGGACAAAATAGAAAGAAAAGAAACCATCTTTCCAGTTTCATTTTGGTTAGGTATTGTCTCACAAACCCTTCCTATTTCTTGGGAGGCTGGGTGCAAGAGGATTGCAAGTTCAAGGTCAGCCTAGGTTGAATAGTGAGACCCTGTCTCAAGGAGGAAGACAATAACTCAAATGCATCTCTTTAAATCAGGCAAGAGGATGAAACAAAGTTCAGACCTAGAAAGGGGCAAAAAGCAGCAAGGTTGACTCTGAAATTCTCAGGAGCCTCTTGGCCACAGTAGAGAGATTGCAAGACAGGGATCTCAAGCGCTGTGTAAGGTAATTCTTGAGTCACCTGGAATGGGCATACTGAGTTGGGGGCATCCCCATATCTATGATAAAGACAAGGAACATAAAATGGGAGGGCACATGATGAGTATGACACACCACTGTGAGTGGCTTTGTTTTCAGTCCCCAAGAGCTTATTCAGACAAATGCTGACATCAGGGTGTCTCTTGTTGGCAGGATGAACAACTTTCAATGGGTATCTCTATAAAGATTTAAGTAATCACACCACAATCAACCAGTGGATGTGCTGTGCAAATGGTTTCGAAAATGTCCATTGTCGACAGGGAGGAAGAATTTCAGTCTGCAAACTGGAACAAATATGTTCCTTGTTCAAATCTCTGAGAATTAATCTTTAAAATAGAGAGATTATCTTGGATTACCTAGGAGGGGTCATTGTGACCACAAGAATCTTTAAACACAGAAGACAAGACATGAGGTAGGTGAGAGGAACATGAGGGGAGAATGATTCAGTTTTCTATTGCCAGATTGGAGGGAGACGTGGAAGACTGGGAGCTAAGGCATTGGAGGAAGTCTCTGGGAACTGGAAAAGACAAACAATGGCTCCCACGCACCTTTGGGGCCTCCAAGGGAGCAAGGAAGCTCCATCAACATCTGGAGGTCAATCTAGGGAGAACCATGCTTGACTTTTCTTATATACTGAGTGTGCAATTACAAATGATACTCCTCCCATGACTCCAAACTGTCCTCTGGAGGAAGAAAATCTGGACCATAACTCTTTAGTAGCCTGCACATATGTACCTTCACCCATGCCATGAAGACTGTTTGGCAACTCCACTCTTCAACCTCACTGGCCCACTGAATATCACTTGCAGTGGTCCATACCTGCTTTCCCTACTTTCCCAGCACAGTCCCACCTGCTGGTCTCCTATACAGCAACCTTTGTTTTCGCCAGACTATAATGACAGAAAGTTTTCTCATGCATGGCATGTTCTGTTGAGACTGCCCAGTCCCTGGGGCTTTAATGGTATCCCTTTATTTATAACTCAAAATTGGAGGCATAAATAAGGCAGAAGGTTTTACAGAAACAGCCAATTTTAAATTTAAGCAGAACATGAATTATGAACAGCATATACCTGAAACCTGAATTCTAAGACATAAAGTAGATAGAAGTTCAGGTTAATTAAGAATGGGTTTAATTTTTTTTATCCTGTAAGATGTTTCTGTGTGCAGTTGTGTATGTGTTCACATGTGTGAATATGTGCTGCTTAGGATTGAGCCTACTACTGAGCAAAGTCTCTTAGATGATGAGTCAAGGCTCATCAAGCTAACTAACACTCCATAGAGAGGATAAATACTTCATCCATTCAAGCCACTTGTCTTCATTTTGTTATTTTATGTGTTTTGCTTGTAGGTATATATGTGTACCATACATATGCTTTTGGTGTGTATAGGAGGTCAGAAGAGGGCCCGGATCTCTGGAACTAGAACTGTGGATGGTTGTGAGCCACCATGTAAGTGCTGGGAACTGAACCCAAGACCTCTGCAAAAGCAGCAAGTGCTCTGAACTGCTGTCACCTGTACGGCCCCTTTTTAGTTTTTGTTTATACAAAAGAGAGTGAAAATTAGAGACATTCTGGCAGTGTGACCCAGGAGTCAACGATCTCACGTAAAAAGAAAAGGTAAAGAAAGAAGAAAAATAATTTCTCACAGATTGGTTATTGGGATGAAAGGAGCTATAATTTTAAATGTCCATGTGACTGCCATTCGAATACAAGGGACAAAGAATTATGTTAAATCAAATTTGGATTGCAATTCTTCAGACCACTTTATTTATGAATGGACGTTCATAAGCATATCAATGTGCCACCAAGGAAGAGAGGGACAGAAGGTGGGAGCTGATTGCCTTAGCAAAGAGAGGCCCAGGCAAGTTCTCAAAAGAAACTCCAAGTGTCTGTCTGCTAATTAGACAATAGTGAGCAACTCCATGGAGTCACTGTCCTTAAAGTAGAGCAAAAAAGGATTTGGTACAGTCATGAGGAAATGCTTCGTGAATATAGACTGTGAAACCTGCTATTAAAGGAAATCATGGAGACAAAAAACCAACCACAAATAAGTTACTTTCTGCTGCCAACTTGACCAAAAAAAAAAAAGGAAACATGTTTAATTTTCAGAACGTGAATGCTCTGAACCAATTAAACATTTCTCTTAAGTTCACTTAGTTTTAGTCTTGATGGTACTATAAAATTAAATTTTTAAAAAAGATTTTTTTTTTTTTTTTACAAAAGGAGAGACAACATCTCTTTGGGGGCAGGAGGAAGAAAGCAAATCTATTAAAAATAGAAGAATTCAAGAAACCATCTTTGTTAGCAACTACGAAACTTATGTGAAGATGATAAAGTCTTGAATACACTGCTGTAACAAAATCAAACCCGCCCCAGACAGATTCCTTTTCTGTGTTCTCCGTGGTGCCCCCAGCACCCCTTCATCTTTATATTTGAGTGCCACCTCGTCACGTTAGCATGGGCCACAACGCCGCACTTGGCTCAGCGGTGGCAGCATCTGAAGTCCTGGATGTCCCCGGTACTCATGGACGCTTCACGGAGTAGGTGGAGATCCCAGTGGTCTCCCAGCCCCAGCTTCCGTGCATCAGTACTTTGTCCCTGTCTTTCAAAGGCATGAGAGCATCTCTGTGACAGCTCAACAGTGACAGCAAAGTAACCCGAGTGCAGCTAGAGGTCACCGGCCAAGCTCCGTGCTGTCCAATGAGCTTATCAGCGCCATCTCCTGAAATAATAGCCACTTCCAGGTCTCCTTCATCTTTCCACTCTGTGCCTCCTTCCCTCCTCCCGCAGCAGAGCCCTGCCTCCTCTCTCAGGATGCATCCTTCAGCAAGGTTCTCTTTTTTCTTGGGCTTTTCCTGTTACTATCACAAAGCCCCAATGTCCTTTGCAGAGTATTTCACCTAACCTTGAGCCCGGAACCATTCTCGCTTCAGGTAAAAAGAAAAGAAAAAAATTTTTCCCTGTTTCAAGCATCTTTCTTTTAAAAGGTAGAGGGAGTGTTTTTTTTTTTTTTAACACAAATGATAAAGCAAACGTATTGGATAAAGTTTCTAGAAGAAGCAATGTCCTTTCATAAGGTCCCTTAAAGAATATGAATTTGATAACTGTTTCCGCCAATGTACCAATTTTTCTGTAGGCACCATTACTTTGATTTTCTGGGCATCTGACCCACAGCTCAATTTTTTTTCTGACACATAGAAGTAGATTGTCCAACAAATGTTTCTGTTGACTCTGCCAAAATAATTATCAAAATTGACTTGCACCATGGCTGCTCCATGTCTTTTGACATTACAGCCACTTAATATTTTAATCTCTTATGATAGCAGAGGCCAGTTTATTTATATAGAGAATTGCCAGATATCTTCCATAGCTAGGTCTACCTAATGCATTTTCTATTCAAGGTGTTACCTCTAATTATCCCAGCTTCTTTTGTGGGGTAAATACAGTATGAAAAGCATTATTCAGAGCTAGGAGATGGTGGCACACACCTTTCATCTCAGCACTTGGGAAGCAGAAACAGGCGGATCTTTGTGAGTTCAGGGACACCCTGGTCTACAGAGAGCATTCCAGGATAGCCAGGACTACACAGAGAGACCATGTCTCAACAAAACAAACAAAGGAGCAAAAACACTGCACAGACTCTAAGAGGGCCTGGAGAGAGTAGAGGTCAGAGAATGTTCTCAGGTCGAGGCCAGTCCTTTAGCCCTTCACTGTGACCTACAAGTTTGCCATCTCATCTAGGCTCGGAGCCTCCTAATTTCATCTCTAATAACTTTACTGCTGCATAATGCAAGGCAATCATTTCAGTCCCCTGTCTGCTGCTCACATTTGCCAAGCAAATTCCTTCTCACAGCTTCTGTCCTTGACATTCTTCTACCTGGCCCTCTTAAAACCTTCTTCCTTTCTTGGAGAGCATTTCTAGCCATCACCCCTGTTGCCTTCTTCCATCCTTGTTTAAATTTTTCTTAAACAATTCAGCTACTTACAGTGTCTGGGATAGCATTGGTGCTTAATAAATGTAGTGTGGATGCGAGCAGCGGGCTGCGTTCCCACCGCTCAGATCCCGGCCGCCTGGCTAGCTTATGCCCCCAAATAACAACACACAAATAGTATTCACTTAAACACTGCTTGGCCCCTTAGCTCTAGCCTCTTACTGGCTACTTAGTTAACCCATTTCTAATAATCTGTGTAGCACCACGAGATGGAGGCTTACCGGGAAGATTCTAACCCACGTCCATCTTGGGCCGGACCTTCATCACGTCTGACTCACCTCCCTTCTTCCCAGCATTCTTTTCTGTCTACTCCACCCACCTATGTTCTGACTTATCAGACCAAGCAGTTTTCTTTATTAATTAACCAATGAAATCAACAGATTGATAGAAGACACACCTACATCAAATAAACATTTCTGGATGGATGGATGAATGGATGGAGACAGTGTGACGGCACTGGGAAGATTTGGAATCCTGACTAAGGCAAACAAAATGTCTTTATTTCTATATTTGTAATGGCCAGAGAACTAGCCAGCATGAGTGTTCTGTTCAGGCTTTGGTTTGGAAGTTCATGGAGGCCTCTCATAGGAGTCCTGCTTCACATTACTTGAGAAGGTTACTGAAATCCTGTAGCTCTGGGGTCTGCCTCTAGTTTGTCAAAGATTTCAAGAGCTCCAAAAGCATGTATGTTATCTTCTGATTGATTGAACACATTACGGTCATATACTGATATGAATAGCAAAGACCTGCATATCTTTGTTGACCCCATAAAATTATAATGAAGTTGAAAATTTTACACTGCCTAATGGCCTTGAAGTAGAACACATACTCACATGCTGTGGTGATGCTAACAACAGCAAATTTGCTGTGCAGTAAACTATAGTCCACACGGGCCATAACATGTGAAAATGGCAATGAGCGGCTAGAATATTGGTCTGTATATGTATAAGTATACTTTTTTTGGTTTTCAAGACAGGGTTTCTGTAGCCTTGGAGCCTGTCCTGGAGCTAGCTCTTGTAGAGCAGGCTGGCCTTGAACTCACAGAGATCCAGCTGCCTCTGCCTCCCAAGTCCTGGGATTAAAGGCTTGCACCACCACCACCTGGCTGTACTTCTTTATAAAAAGTTTACTATAAAACAACATTCTGTGCTATTCATCTGTGGCCTCATGCCATGCTTACTCTGTGTCTTGATTGCCCTAAGAGGCCAGTGGAGTAACTGCTCTGCAGTATCCATGTTTATGCAATGTACTCAGTCATGCCTTTCCAATAATAAAAGCCCTGAATATGTGCCCATTAGATCTGATCCCGTTATTAAGATGTATGCCTATAGTAATAACGGAAGCCAAGAGACTTTATCAATTTATCAACCTAAACAACATGGGAGTTATTTCTACTTCATAAAGCAGTACAAAGGTACTGTGTCAGAAATGCATGGCCTTGTTCAGTTGGCCAGGGAACCACGTTCCCGCCACCTCATCCAAGACCCATATGGAACCACTGAGCTCCTAAGAAGTTGTCCCGGAACCAAGCTGGCAGGCTGTTTCTTTCCTCATCGACTATGTGTTCATAACTAGACCCATTTATTGGCATTTTGAAGCCAGAGGAATAAAAAGCTAAATGCTTTCATCATTAAAGAAATGATCCAGGATCTACAATAACGTGTTTTTCTTACATCGCAGTGGTGAGAATTCAGGCATGTGACATTCCTGCAAAGGAACTGGAAAATGTAGGCTCTAGCGGGTACCAAGTGCCCAGTTAAGCTTGGTGGGGTTTGGCTAAGAAATAATAAGATAATAATAATAAGAATACAAGATAATAATAATAAGAATACTAAGAAAAAGAGAAGGATTTCAGCAGAGTGGCTAACAGTTTTAGCAACCTATTATTGTTCAGATTTTAAGTCTCAGCAATAAGCCCTCTGGGTGATATGAAAGACATTTTCATATTTTTGGTCAGTTTTGATTTTTAAAACAACTGATCTGAGTTTGAAGACTTTCCTACATCCTGGCTTTTGGTTCTCCCTGAGTGAAGGCAGTGAGTAGCAGCTTTCTCGGTACTTCCTGAGGACCCATTTCCCGAGGGTGCACATGTGGAGGCCTCCTTGGCAGGAGATTTGGAGACAGTGGTAGTCCTGGTTCTGGTTTCAGTGAAGTGGACTTGAGCGTGTGTCCCGACAGATCTCTTCGTGTGACTTCGGGGGGCTCTGGGCTCTGCCATTTCTCAGCCTTTCTCTCTTGCCCTACCAAAAGGTCACAGGTTACTCCCGAACGCTTTTGTTGTTACCGTTGTTTGAGTTGTTCTCTGCAGCTACGGTTCCTGCTAACAGAGTGGGAGGTCACCCGTTTACTTCTGTACTTTTCTTCCCTGAGATAGTGTCAGATAGGGATGGGGAGAAGTTGTATATTTAGTCATCAGACATTGTACAGCCCTGATAATAGGTAGAAAACCCGGATCTTGTAATGGGGGAGGGCAGTGGTTGTTTCTTGCTCCTGCACTCTGATCTTTCCCATATGTATCTTATCCCAACAACTTCTACTGTACTGGGCTTGGAGGTTCTGTCTCCACGGTAGGAGTAGGATACACGCTGCCACTCACCAAATAAGCTTGGGTTTTTTTTTTTTTTTTTTTTAAGCTTCTTGGAGTACTGGAAACCAGACATTCAGCTTCCTCAGTGTTGGAAGGTCCAGGTTACTCTACCAGGTAAGCAATCTTGATCGGGAAAGTATGACTGATCACAGGAGTGAAACTGGGTGATAGAGGAGGAAATGGTATTACAGTCATGGGTAAATTGCAGCATTGTGGATTATAGGTGTATTTAATAAGTCAATGATTCCTTTTGTCATTTTTTATAATATCACCGTGAAGAATCTGTGACAAGAGGTGACAAAGTTACTGTAGAGTAACAGTGGCTATGAGCAGTGCTCGGGACAGACAGAAGTCGAAGCCAGTGTTAGTGTACATTCCCTGGCACCCACTGGTCACTCATGTGTCAACTAGACTTTCTACTGATAGTATCTGTGATGCTACTTAGAGGCTCTCCGTGACCATCAGAGCCCACTCTACACATACAAAGTAGGGCAGGACTGTGAAGGAATCAAGGTCCCCAGGAAAGAATTTTTAACTGCACGGATACCTAACTTCCTCTGCACTTGGTTGGGGCTAGGGATTCAGAGTTGACTTCATTGTGGGATTAAGCTCCAAGTGTCCAGGTAGTGACCTGCTTGATCACATGAACTTTGCTGTCATCCTTCCTAGGGAGATTATAAGGTCCAGGTGCTCAGAAGCCAAAGTTCTGCATCCTGAGTGCCAGATGCTTGTTTGTATGGTCTGAGCAAACGCCTCCCTCCAAGCTGCTCACAAGCACAAATGAACTTTCTAACCTGAGGGGTAGCTTGGGGACTTTTGGACAAAGAATTCTCATGCAAAAAGGCAGGATACTCTGTGTACTGCAGTGTGTACTTGGAGTAGAAAAAGAGGGGCAGTAGAGTATAGTTAGAATGTTCTGGTAAAAATTCTAAAGAATTGTGAGTTCTAAAATGATACCAGGCTCTCAGGTCACTTTGCCGGTAAATTTATCAAAGCAGGATAGAATCTGTTTTATTTGGCAGTTTGTTGACATATAATTCAAATATTTGGACATTTGAGACACAGTCCTCAATTTGTAATCTTGCCCCCAGAGCCAGGAAATGTCAGGGATGGGCCCGGAAGTCACTATGTAATCATTGGCCTTAAAGAGCAAAGAGGAGTCCCGTGTAGGAGCCCAGCCATTCAGAGTTCTTCACAAAGGTTATTCATTTACACAGCCTCTGCGCCAGTGCTTAAAGACAAGCACAGGGGAGTTGGACAATGCTATCCCGATGAAAAGATGGAAGTCACTGGCGATGATTAATCATTGGCTTGTCTCCTATTTTTTTTTTTTTTTATCACACTGCTTTTCACTAAAGCAGCTGGTAATCGGATCCACCACAGCACTCTGTTCCAAAAGAGGACAGCTGTTGCCATTAGCACATTCCTCCAGCCGTAAGTGGCCAAGGCCATCCCCTGAAGTAAGAGTCATCCATTACTTTGCCACCTCCAGGCTAGGCTGTCCTGATACCTTCCATATATGGAAAAGTGTCGAGTTTGGCCAGCAGCATCAGCTCATGTGTGACTACTCTCATGCTGGGCTGTCATTGATGCACAGGGCATGTTCATGTTATTAACAACACTGAATTGCTAATTTGAGTAGCACTCTAGGAAGACTTCAACACGGACAAAAGAACATATATGTTCTACACATATACACATGGACAAAAGAATATATCAATTCCTGATTATATGTATAATTAAATATGCTAGTAAAGAGTGGATAGCTAGTATTTTCCCCTCCCCCTCAGCCTCTACACCCTGCCTTAGCCATTGTACAGACACTTTTTCAATGGATGGTTTGATGTGAGGCTTTTACTTTGTAATCATGTGAAAGTATATTAGCCAGCTTTCTGTAACTGTGACAAAACACTGGAGGAATGAATTTAGTAAGGGAACAGGTCTATTAGCTTATAATCAGAGCTTTCAGTTCATGGCTGGGCGACTGTTGCTTTTGGCCTGTGGTGAATTGGCACCTCATGGAGAAGGCATAGCGGACCAAAGCAGTTTTGAGAAGCAGAAGAGAATGGAGCCAGCTCCCTTCAAGGGACTATCCCCAGTGACTCACTTTCCTTCCATGAGTCCTACCTCCTAAAAACTCTACTGCCTCCCTAAATGCTACAGGCTGTTAACACATGGGCCCTTGGGGCATATTGCGAACCATAGCAGAAAGCAAAACCCACTCAGTAGAAACCGTATTTTGAATGTGTACCCACTGCTAACGTGAATTAAAATATACGTTGTCTCCCGTCTAGACCCTATTGTCATTCATTTGCTCTACTGTAGAGCTGTAGGTGCAGTGTACTGTAAATATAAGATGATTTAAGCAGAAGCACACTGCAAATAGCTCAGCACCAGGAAGGCTCTTTGCAAGTGCTGATGTCTCTCAGTCTCTCAGTGCCCTGCATGGGGCACAGCAAGGCCTCTACACCCTGCCTTAGCCATTGTACAGACACTTTTTCAATGGATGGTTTACTGTGCCTTACTGTGCCCCATGCAGGGCATTTCCAAATCATGAGAATTTTACCTTATTGTCTCTGAGCTGTACTTGGCTCCTCCCATGGTCTTTTTGACAGATTTGTGTTCCAACACCCAGTGTACTCCTCTCTCTTGGGCCTTCATGCTTCTAATTTGCAAGTTCATGTACTGATAGAAGTTTCTTCCCTTTTCACATATTCGAATCCAGGTGAGAGAGGGAAAGAAGGCATACCTAGGGAAAATTTCCTCGTGGTAGATGCAGTTGGCTGAAACACTGCAGAACATGCCACATGCTGAGAAACATTCTAACATGTTCTGTAATCATCCTCAACCAGTCGCATGTACTGAGCTGAAACGTTAGAACACAGTCACCCTGCCTGTTCTCCTATTCCACAAAGGTTTTTCTATTTTAATTAACTCTGTTCTAGCAGAAGAGAAATAAAACCAAGAGAATTACCACTTTGTACTAAAAGTCCGCCCCACTGTACCTCCATCTTATCTCTGCTTCCTCTTAATCCTCTTAGTGAGCTTGTGGATGCAGCAAAACTGGGAAGCAACATTCAGGAAAGGCTGTTGGTTTGGTTCAGTGGTAAAGAGCTTGCTGAGGGTTGGCGAGGTCCTCTGTTCAAGCCTTAGTACAACAAAAATAAATCAAATACAAACAGGCCTGGTAGAAGATAGTCCAAATACCTTAGGCTGGCACAAAGAGTAAGAATTAGAACCCCTGGAGGGATTTGAGCTATGCCTATGACAGAGTGTACTTGCATTATTTCAGAAGGCTTTTGGTATCACATGACACAGAAGATGAATTATCAAGGGTAAGGGAGATAATCAAAGAAAAATAGGAAGCTGATATAATGCTTTTGGTGTGTATAGGGGGTGGAGAATATGTGTGTGTGTGTGTGTGTGTGTGTGTATACATTGGTGGAGATCAGAGGACAACCATATTTGTTACGTCATTCCCCTATTCCCCTAAAACAGGGTCTGTCACTCACTTGGAGTTTGGCTGACAGCCAGGAAGCTCCAGTGATCTTCTTGTCTCTACTTCCCACAGTACAAAGGTTTCAAGGGTGCACAGCTTTGATGTGAGTGAGTTCCATTTGAACTCAGTTTATAAATCCAACATTCTTACCTACTGAACCATCTGTCCAGTCCTGAAATTGATTCTTTAAACAGGAGAAAGAATATAAAGAGAGCTTCAAGGGTGGGCATCAACTTCAAGTGGATCCATCCATCCATCCATCCATCCATCCATCCATCCATCATCTATCCATCTCTATCTATCTATCTATCTATCTATCTATCTATCTATCTATCTATCTATCTATCTATCTGACTGTCTGTCTGTCTGTCTATTTATCTATCTATCAACTATCTATCTATATTGACATTCTCACTATATAGCTCCGACTGACCTGGAATTTAATATTTAGATCATACTGGCCTTGAATTCAAAGAACTTCACTTACTTCAACCTCCTACATGTTGGCATTAAAGAAGTGAACCACAATACTCAGCAATATATGGGTAATTTAAATACAAAGAGAATAGAATTGAAATATTCAGCCCCAATATGCGTTAGCCTCTTTGCAGTTTTCAGTTCCGAAGATCAGTAGTTATTTAAGACCGTGGAGATTAAGAGGTTAATCAGGGCAACATACATATATAATACACAAACACGCACATATTCACATACATGAAAAAGACTAAAGTATTTCCTGATATTATAATAAGTTTGTTGAAGTAGAAATATTAATGGAAAATTATTGACCCTGTATAACTGGGATGGAGAGTTCTGTGTCATTTGCTATGTGTGGATGTAAATATATATACACACACATATACACATAAACACAAAAATACACACATACTTTTGGATCTCATCTAAAATGTAATATAAAGAGGAAATCATGGTGCCTAGTGTAAAATTATGTGATGTTTGAATCCTTGTTTGGAACCTATTGTGTTTTCATGACTAAAGTTTCCTGACTTTCAATCTTTTCGTATTTGAAACTTTCATAACAGTGGGGAAGTGACGAGGCTATGTAACATCTAGACAGGTTCTGCACTCTCAGCTAACATTCACCACTGGATTTACAAATAGTAGTCAAACATGATCTCACAGTGATTCATGAATAGTGTTATCCTTTCAAACTATTTAGTATTCAAATAAATAGGACATGAGCAAGAAGGGAAAAATGCTCTTCTTTTCACTTCTCTTGCTAATACAGGGCCTCTGTGTACTCTAGACTGTCCTTGAATGATCACTTCAGCCCCGCCCCGTGCTCGCTCTCTCTCTCTCTCTCTCTCTCTCTCTCTCTCTCTTGTTTTTTTTTTTTTTGGTTTTTTTTGCAGGGGGGGGGGACAGAGTTTCTCTGTGAAATAGTCCTGGCTATTCTGGAACTCACCTTATAGATCTGGCTGGCCTCAAACTCTCAGAGATCTGTCTGTCTCTGCTTTCCAAGAGCTGGGATTAAAAGTGTTTCATTTCTTTTAAAAGTTGTTATTTAAATTTTGTTTTATAAAATGTATTTTGTCACATTCTCTCCATTCCTCCAAGTCCTTCCAGATTCTCCCTACCCCTCTCTATCCACCCAATGTTCAAGCTCTTTACTTCTTGCTGTCTCTCTCAAAAAACCAACCAAACCAAAAAACTCAAAGAATAAAATTCAACACATTAAAAACAAACAAACAAAACTCCCCAAATCAAATGGCACCCACTGTCTAGGGCATGGATCCACATAAGACTTAAAAAAGCTTAAAAAGAAAATAAAGAGCATTTCTAGAGCCACAACAAATGGAGCCAAGCACATCTTCTTGGTAGCTGCATTTCTTTTTTCAGATAGGCTCTGTTTGCTGGCAGTGATAAGAGGCAGCTCCTATAAGAGAAGGTCTCCTGACTCAGGATTAGTAGCAAAAGCTGTGTGACTTCTTTGAGAGACAGCTTCCTGGTTCACACAAGCAGCAAGAATATCTCTGACCCTTTCAGGAGGCTTAGCACTTGAATGGGATTTGTGGACAGTGTGCTCAAGTTACTTGGTGGCAGCATGGGGCAATTGCTTCCCAGAGTTGGGATGGTAAACATGGCTCCCAGAGCTGGTGGTAGATGTACCTCTGCCAGGTTGGAAAGCCAATCAGGGTGGAACCAACAGCCAAAGTGGCTGCTCTGTAGCCATGGCTGCTTAGCAGTTTACAGCAATGATCAAAAAAGGATTACAGATACACAATAAAGACAGATTCAGACAAATAAACTTCTGAACAGGTCACAGTGTTTTAAAAATGTACATAGGCTTAAGAAAGAAAGAAAATGGGTATAGGCAGTTATAAAAAGAACTAGTTTTAAAAAATAAAACGAAGTCTTTAAAGAGACAGTAAAAGTAATATAAAAGAGAACAGACAGTCATAGATTAAAGTAAATATAAGTAAAGTATAGATAATAAAGTAAATATTAAAAAGTAATAGAGTTGAAAAATAAGCCACATAAAAATGGAAAAAAAACCAAAAATTCTAGATTATGTATATTATTATGTTTTTTTTTAAATTTTTTGACTGTGAATGGGCTAAGTACAGAGAGACATTTCATTGTATAGTCTGCTAAGCTAAACCAACATATATATATATGTATGTATTATACATATATATATATATATATATATATATAGTTTAAAGGTATCTTGACTTGAAAATTTGAGTCTAAGGATTTGTTACTTTGGAAAAAAGGTTCTACTTTGGTTTCCATGGAGTATGGGAACCTGTGTATTCATTTCAGGCTAATGTAGTTTGGTGAAACAAGACTCCCAGAAAGGTTTCTGTAACCCCCAAAATACTTTGTGCAACAAACAACAGGAAGAAGTTGTTGAAGAAGAAAACTATGTGTAAATTCCCAAAATGATTGTTTATTAATATAGGTTTTCATTTAAAGGGGGTTGATTATAAGTGATTAATGGTCACAGTCAATTTTTTTTAAAAAAAATAAGAGAATATGATATAAAGATGAATACTTGGCATTGGTATGGATCTTGGTCTACTGATACAAATTTAAGGTCGATTTTGTTACATTGTGTATATGTATTTCTGCTCTTGTTTAAGGTATTATGCTTATTCAGCTCATTTAAAAATGTGATGTATAATTAAAAACTATGGATTAATAGATAGTCATCTATAGTAGTCAAATTTGTATTCATGTTAATTAGGTTTCCTAGATGTACAGAGATATATTTCAGGTGGATAGGTATTTTTTAAACCTTTCAAAGACCTACAAAATATAACATTTAAAATGTTTTATAAACTTAGACTTTTTTTTTTACAGTAAGACATGTCTGCTTCTGGCAGCACCAATTACTTAAGAGAAGTTGATGGATATTAAAGAAATTTCTTATGGAATTTGTCTTCAGTGTGACAAGGCTAACCATTTGGGCAAGAAACTGCTCTTGCCTGGACTACTCAATGGTATACTATATAAATTGGACATGCAGGACCCACAGAAAAATGGCTGCTGAACTTGCCTAAAGAAGGTGAGACAGTTCTTCAGGGTTCCTGCTTCATTAAAGAGTCTGCCAGACATTCTACAGGACACAGAAAAAAGTGACTGACAAATTTCCAATATAGGCTAAACAGTCTTTCAAATTTCCTGCTTCATGGAAAAGTTCGCCAGATACAATGGGTCTATAGGCTGAAGATGGATGCCCCAACATTACAGAAGAACTTTGCGTGACTTTCCAGGCAGCAAAATGTCTCTGTCAATTCTAGAGTTTTGGAAGTTGCTTATAATGCACTTCCTGTTTACTTAGGTAATATGTCCTTCTGTGGTCTTTGATGGAGTTGAAGACAAATAATTATAGTTATAGTTTTCCTTAATTATGATAAAAGATAAATTCGATATAAAACTTTAGACTTGCAAAGAAATATTGTAACTGTAATTCTTGTTTTATACCTATTTTGTTATATGTAGTTTGACTGTGTTAAAGTTAAAGCCTTCTTTTTTATTTAGACAGAAAGGGGAGATGATGTGGGATTCCGCTCTGTATGTTATGAATATGTTTTATTATCATTGGTTAATAAAGAAACTGATTTGGCCTATGGCAGGGCAGAATAAAGCCAGGTGGGTAATCGGAAAAGAGATATAGGGACTAGTCAGAGTCAGGGAGACACCATGTAGCTGCCGAAGGAGACAAATACCATGTAGCTGCCAACCTTACTAGTTAGCCACAGCCTTGTGGCGATACACAGATTTAAGATGTAAGAGCTAGTTAGGAATAAGCCTGAACCATTGGCCAAAACAGTGTTGTAATTAATATAGTTTTTTGTGATTATTTGAGTCCCGGAGGCCAGGAAATGAATGAGCAGTTTCTATTTACACAATAAGACAAAAACAAAACAAAAGCATGCAAAAAAAAAAAAAAACCCATAAAAAACTCCTGGTCCTAGGGCCTGCCCGGAAGTGTGGTTGATATATACTCTTTTTTACTCCGATGAAGAAAATTGATTTTCTCTTTCTTAGCAACTATAAGTTGCAAATAGCTTTATGGTAAGGGGAGGGACTTTGTGTCCACTTTCCCTTCTCTGTGCTGGGATTTTGTCTCTTTTGAGCTTTGTTCAGATCTTGTACATACTGCCACCATTTCTGTGAGTTTATCTGTATATCAGCCTTGTTGTGTCTGGAAGATGCTGTTTCATTGGCAGCATCCACTACCTCTGGTTCTTAGAATCTTTCTGCCTCCTCTTCCATATAGGTCCTTAAGCCTTGAGAGAAGCGGTTTGTCAAAAGACATTCTATTTAGGACTGAGGACTCTAAAATCTCTCAGTTTATGCACAGTGTCTAGTTGTGGGTCTCTGTGTTAATTACCATCCACTGCAAGATGAAGTTCCTTGATGAGGATTGAGGGATGCACTGACCTTGGGTATAGCAATATACCCATATTCAGTCATCCAGAGCCATGTTATTGCTATGGTCCTTCAGCGGAATAATAGCAGTAGGTTTCTGCCTAGGTCTTATGACATATTTAGTGTTAGGTTCTTTTCTACTTCAGCAGTGTCCTGTGTGTGTTCCATTTCAGACAGTGGGTCTTAAGCCCAATCAAAAAGTGATTTGTTACTCTCTAAACATTTGTGCCACTAAAGCATCAATATACCTTGCAGGAAAGTCACTGTTGTTGGTTACAGGTTTTGTAGCTAAGTGATATTGATAACTAATTTTTCCCTCTAGTATAATGTGTAGTATCTTCCAACACCACGAACACTAGTAAGTGCAGGTGAAGCTTTTAGCTAGAAGCTCACCTTCTCCATGTTTGCTGGCTTAAGCAAGTCTCTCTTCAGCAACAGGACCTTACTGTAAGGTTGTGAAGAACAACCAGTAGCCTTGGCAACAGCAAAATTTTATTTTATATCAAGAAAGTCTTGTCTGTGTTACTTACATTTCTTTACCATTTTTTTCTATAATTAGGAAAACAGGAAAGCCCCAATAAAAATATGTGAATTTTGAAAAATTAAGGCATTCAGATAAACAATTCATGTATATATTTATCCCTCAGAAAAAATACTTTCATTTGCAATGCTGTGAAAGACCATCCTTAGGTGTCACTGTTTTGACAACTGATTACTGTCCTGGATTGAGAGTTGAAAATAGGACTATCCCCATGTGTTTTTAAGGAGAAAAAAAGTGTAATACATTAAAATTCCTAAAAGAGCTTCGGGCCATCACTGAAATGATTGAACCAGAGAGCAAACCACCAGTTTGTTCCAAGACCCACATTCCCCTCAAAAGTTTTGTGTGTTAAACCAAAAGCAAAGAAAAGCCAAAGCTATATGTAATCTTTACAAAAGCCTATAGACAAGAAGATAGATGGCAAGGGATCAGAGCAGTTTATTTCTGGACCCCAGATCTATACTGGCACTTCCCCCCTTCTTTCTGAGTGACTCAGATTGTCTTGTTCTGTTGCTTTGGAGTTGCCATTTGCAATGACAAACATTAGGGCACAATGGGGCTAGGCTGGAAAGAGTGGACGTGACAGCTAGCACTCACTTTAGGGAGTAACATATGAAGGCTGGAACTCTTAAAACCTGGTGATTCAGCCACCTCAATTTCATATACCTACATGTTATACTCCCATACGCATTTGGCATTGCCTCCAGCAACATGGAGGAGGAGAGGTAATAAAGTTTGTGACATGTTTGGTGTCTGTAGTCCCTCTGCCAGGATCATTAGCCCACAGTTATGATCAATTCTGAGAATGATCGAAACCTAGCACACACCAGGCACGGCTGTATCAGTTTCTGGAGCACAGTGCCATGAGATCATGCTCACCAGGCTTTGCTTTCCTTCCATTTCAAATAGATTCATTTCTTACATGAAGTCAAAATTTGCTTTATAATTGGCCACTATCACTGAAAAAATTAATACTCACATGTTTTGAGTATAGTTAGAGGAAATCCAGGGAAAGAAATCACAGAGCCAGAAAAAAAAAGCAAAATTTAAAAAAAATTGGCATCTAATAGTAGTCTATGCTTGTTTTAGAAAGTAAGACACTAAATATAAATAGAACATAAAAATGAAAAAGGCTTTGGACATCAATCTGACCTACGTAGTCAAAATACGGGGCTCTCCAAGGACTATGATAACTCTGGGGCAGACAGGCCAGAAGTGTCATCTGACACTGGGCTTTTCATTCAGGGGGACAAAGAATCCAAAGGTTTGACAGGCAGGTAAGGACATTTCACTTTAAAAGTGCATCTCTGGCCTAACTATAGTTATTAATTGGCTCAAAGTTTCTGTTCTTTAAGACTCTCCGATGAGTCACTGGGGCCCACTCTGGCCACTCATTCACATTTTACTGATTTGTACTTATGCAAAGACTATCTGCAGCACCATACACATTCAAGTGTTTCCAGAGACACCACCCTTCCTGAGGTCAGAGGCCTGAAATTCTTCTTCTTTGCAGATTTATTTATTTTTATTCTTTATGTGTGTTTTGTTTGCATATGTCTGTGTACCATATGCACGGATTGCCTGAAGAAATCAGAAGAAAGTGTTGGGACTGGAGTTACAGATAGTTCTTAGCAGCAATTGGGTCTTGGGAATCAAACCCCAGGTCCTCTGGACAAGTAGCCAATCCTCTAACCATTGAGCCAACTCTCTTCCCCCTGATATTCTTTTTGTATTTATTTTTCTGCTCAATACCGGGTACATCATTAGGCCTATCGCTGGCACTCGGCTGATCATATAAGTCCCGAATTCAAGCACGCATGAGTGAACGAATGACTAATCCATTGGGAGTCTCAGAAATTAATATTACTGACTACAGAAAAGAGGAGGGGACTTTCTGCACAGCCGGACTTTCAGGCACGTGTTTCATTGAGTCATCATCACAACTCTGTGACAGATATCTTACTAACATTGCCACTTAATGGTAGAAACTGAAACAATGCCATTGCTCACGTGGCTGGAATGGCCACGGTTCAAATGCAGAGCCATTTGTTTCTAGAGCCTTTGCTCTGGTCACTCTTCTAAGCTCCTGAATCATCGGTCTGAACCCTTTTCTACCCCAGGAAATAGAAAATTAATTAAAATTCGTTTGGGCAAGAAAAGGAGGGTGGCTTTGTTGGGAGTTCTGCAGAAACTGGAGTTGTTTTTAGAACAACAGTGTGGGAACTGAGGGAGGGAAGCCTTTTAGGCCACGCCCATCTCGGCTCAGCCCCAGTGTTGCCTCTGAAGGGTGCCTTTTACTTCTGAGTGTGGTGGGAGGATGGAGAGAGAGGCATGAGGGTACCCCAGACTCAAATCCTTTCTCCTTCGTGGGTCTAATTTAAGGTCGTATCTTCAACTGGCTTTAATGTCCTCTCAGTGCGGGGACTACCAGTCGCAGATTGGGAACAGGCCTTGTAGCACACTGCACAGGTACCTATTCCGTCTCCCCCTTCACACTAGGAGCTGTGTCCTTTTGTGTCTGTGTGTCACCAGACAAACATCTGTTCCCAGCTCAACCATTTCGACTTAAATTGGCTTTGTTTTTCCAGTCACATCTGCTCTGTCTTTATTTCTACAACCAGGGAAAAGCAAAATCAACCCACAATTTCTGTTGATCATCCCAGAAACGTCCTAAAAACACCATTTACAAGTTACCCCATTTCCCTCACCGTGCCCCTTTATAAGTTCTAGAGGCTCAAAAGAAAGTAGCTCTTCTCCCTGTTGCACAGATCTCAGACCGGAAGCTTCTTATTTCTCCTGGGTAAACATTACTGCCACCAAAGGACAGCAGGTTTTCAGCCTTGGGAGCTCCAAGATAGGAAGGAGTCAAACAGGGCTCCAGGAGTTCCCCCAGGGAGTGCCCAGCATCTGCCAGTCCCTGGCTTCTCATTCCTAACCAGTTTAGTTCACAGAAAACAAAAAGGGCTCTGGACACTTCAGGGTTAGGTGATTGGGAAGTCAGAAGTGTTGGATTACAAAAGAATCCCCGGGTTCTGAGAGTTAAGCTTGACTATATCACACTAGGTCAGCAATTCTCAACTCCTGGATTGTGACCCCTGGTGAGGGGGCTCAAATGACCTTTTCTAAGACCATCTGCATATCAGATATTTACATTGTGATTAATAATGACAACAAAATTACAGTTATGAAGCAGCAACAAAAATAATTTATGGTTGAGGGTCACCACAACATGAGGAACTGTATTAAAGAGTCAGCGTGAGGAAGGTTGGGAACCCCTGCACTAGGTTAACACATATTTTCATAGCGCCTTTGACTGAGAAACCATTTCAATATCAGCTAAATTGTTTTTCCTCACAATTGTTTTAATCTAGACTCTTCCAGTCTTTAGAAGTACTGCCTACTACCAAAAGATCCTAGTTTTACACAGGAGTTAATGTTTCTCTCCAGGAAGCAATGGATTACTTAAATTGTGTCGTCGGCTCTGTAGGAAGCAAGACACTGACCCCAGTTCAGGCGAGTTTCATACTCTCACTCTGAGGATTACCATGGCAGCCACGGGAAACACCATGGTCACTCCAGGAAATTGAGCTCTAGGATGTGTGGCCGTAGTTGGTTTCCACGGCTGTGCACTCCACTGCCACGGATTCTTCTATTCGCCGAACCATCTCCTGAACTGTAACAGTTCTCTTGCTTATTTGTTCTCTTTGAATAATCTTGAGCCTTATTTCCACTCTCCTTTTTAAAATTGAAGACTTTTTTTCATACAGTACAGTTTTCCCTCTCCCAGCTCCCCCCAGATCTCCCTACCTCTCTGCCCACCCAAATTCACACTCTTTCTTTCTCACCCTTCTTAGAAAACAAATAGACATTTAAAAGACAACAAAAATAAAATAAGGTAAAGTAAAAACAAACAAACCTGAATAGGACGAAATAAACAAACGGAGGGAAAAAAAGAGCCCCTCCTCCCTAAAAAACCCAAAAAATGCAGATGCAGAGAAACACAAATTTGCACACATAAAAATTCCATTAAAACACAAAATTAGAAAATATATATATATATATGTATATATATATATATACATATATATATATATATACAATAGACCTATAAGGTTAAAAAAGTAAAAAATGTTCAGACAAAGCACTGTAGGGCAAAAAACCTTCTAAAAATACTATTGAAACACGCAAAACATTTCTAACTCCAGCTAATGTAGCCTCTAAAAATCTACAGAATTGACAAAGGCACAATGCTCATGACAACAGGAAATGATGGCTGCCAAACTATTCATTGATAAACTCCTACCTCCAATGGACTGATGTCACCAGGTGCCTTGCGTGGAATTAGGTCAGTAATTCATACAGACGTTTCCCATGTCTGTTCTTAATACTCAGCTTTGCAGCTACACGCATGCCACTGCCACTGATGTATGGTGCTTCTTCCTGGGAAATGTATGATATTCTCAGTTGACATACATGTATTTGTATAGTATGATACGGAATATATGAGTAACAAATAGGTCAAGCGGCTAGCCTTTCCCCCCCTCAAATGTAGTTCAGTAAAATAATAAACCACGGCAATCAGAGTTCTTGTCACATCATTTTAAAATTACCCAGCATACTTACTGAAACTTTGCTCACATTTAAGAGCAGTTAAAATACGAATAGCTTGTTACCACTGTGGCTTTGACTATAGATTTGCTCCACTATGCAGTGACTAAGAATATGGCTAAATATATCAACTCAAATATGAATTGATAAACATGCAAGCAGTGTAATACACGAGAATCAGGTGGTATGCTATTTCTAATAGCATGAATAATTCTTTCAACTAGTAATGCTTTATTCGGGAGAGCAGGCTTTTCTCTTTCCCCGATGTCACTTCTATTCAATATTCTGTTCTCAAGAAGCAAAACATGTTCTGTATTTCTGGATTGTGCGAAGCATCACTGCCATCAACACCTGCCAGCATGTACTGGAATCTCCCATTCGGAATCTCAGGCACATGGCATTTAGAATATGTACACATGAAATGTTCTATGCTAAATATTTCAGTGAAAACCTTATCCAAATCTGGACCGTTATTCTTTAGAACTGAGAAAGCAACAACAATGGTATGACTTCATTTTTTTTTTATTTTTAATTTTGCAAACAGTTGGAAGAGCAGCTAGATTATATTCTGAAATGTTCAGAAATATTTCAGACCACTAAAAAAGCTGATTTCCAAAATGATTGGCTTTCTATATAGGATATGATTGAGTGTGCTTTCTCTGTAAATATATTTAAAACCAACTACAGTAGAAGATGAGGAATTTGTTTAAAAATGCTTTATTTTTATCTGCCAATGAACAGATGCAAAATTTTAATTTTAATTTTTTTGTTTCTTCTCCTTCCTTCCTTACTCCCTCCCTCCCTCCCTCCCTCACTCCCTCCATCTCTCTCTCTCTCTCTCTCTCCTTCTTTCTTTCTTTCTTTCTTTCTTTCTTTCTTTCTTTCTTCTTCCCTTCTTTATTCCTCTGCTCCATCCCCCCTTTGTTTCTTCCTTTCATTATTGACAATGTCTCTCACTAGGTCTGAAGACAGCCTACTGGCCAACAAGCCCTAGCTAGCCCCCTCTTGTCTCTACCTTCATGGGGTTACAGGTATATGTGGGCACACTGGCATTTTACTGGAATAGTGTGTGTTTGAACTAAGTCCCCATCCTTGAGCAGCAAGTACTGAGCCACACATTAGTCTTTTACAAACATAGAAATAGCCAAGATTTGATTTTAGGTAGCTAAGATGCCCAGATTATTAGGAAAATTATTGAGAACAGATTTATAAACAATAAAGGTATTCAGTTACCGCACAACTTAATATGTAGTAAAAATGTGTGCTTGTGATTTCTGAATTGTGTATATTTCTCTGTCTATCTCAGCTCTGCAAAGCAGTATTAAGAGTACATCTTTACAAATTGGTGCTAATTGATTATGGAAATTATTAGAAAGAGACTATGTCAAATATTAATGAAGTTAGACATTTATATTTGATACATTTGTTTATTTATTTGTTTGCTGTGTGTGCCTGTGCGAGCGTGCTTGTGTGCGTGCGTGCGTGCGTGTGTGTGTGTGTGTGTGTGTGTATTGTTCAAAGAAGAAACAGAGTAAAATAGAATCAAGCCAAAGCAAGCCAGAGCTGAGCTGAATGGTTGGTGGGCAGGCAGCAGCTGCACCTACAATTCTTCTGTAAAGATTTGGATCTGGAGGCAGTAGTTGCAATCAAGTCGGAGAGCTCATTAAACAGAAGATTTTGGAGACAAAATACCTCATTTTCTTTAAGCCCCCACTCTTTTGCTGTGGTCTGGCCCTGCCCTCGATTTTGCTTTTTAATCTTGCAATTTGTAAAGTGTGTGCATGTGTGCATGTGTGTGTGTCTGTGTGTGCGTGCATGTCTGTGTGAGTGCGTGTGTATGTATATGTGTGTGTGCCTGTGTGTGTGCGTGTGTGTGTCTGTGTGTGTGCGTGCGTGTGCCTGTGTGTGTATATGTGTGTGTGCATGCGTGTGCATGCGTGTGTGTGCCTGTGTGTGTATATGTGTGTGTGCATGCATGTGCATGCATGTGTGTGTGTGTGTGTGTGTTTATTCTTCTGAACTAAACCTGCCCTTGGCTTATGAATCCTGTGAATGGAAAAGCTGTTCTCAAAATGGGCTCCCTCCTGGAGAACGTCCCAAACCCCAGCTTGCTTTAATTACTTACCAAGAAGTTTTCAATGAACTGCTTTGAACCTGGCATTCACAATGCACTCGCCTTGTACTGAACGATAGCTTTATGACAGGAAGCTTTGTTAGCTGGACCACCCGGGGGATGCAGCTTGAGGAGAACATGGCTGCCGGACACTTGAAAGTGTGGGCTCCTTTGGACATACCACACCTGTGTTCCCTTGGCCGCCTGTTCATTTCCCATGAAACTCAAGGTGTTGAACTTAGTCCTTAGAGATTTGTATCAATGGTTTCATTTATAGGCCCTTCTAAGGCCCACATTCCAGAAACTTCTTCCTGTGTAATTTGTAGGTGCCAGAAGACTATGCAAATTACACATTCAGGTGGTGTCTGAGACATGATGCAACCGTATTTATGCAACAGCTGAAGTTTGAGCTGAAGCCTGTGCCTCTCCTCCCATTCCTCCAGCCCTGATCCCTTTCTGTACTGAGGATTGAACCCGGCCTAGTAAGCAAGAGCTGTAGCTCTGAACTATTCCCCAGCCTCTCATTGTGGTTTTGACTCTATTTATGATCTTCAAAATCAAAACAAAGATAAAGTTATTATTTAGGGCAGAAGAACAAAGTGATTTAAACAATATAAATTCTGATGAAATTTATAATAGCTCTCTAATAGCTCTGTTTGTTTCAAACAAATTGACCATCTGCCTTGCGACTTTCTATCTGAAAAGACATATTTTGCTTTTAAAAACAACTTATTAAGATTATCATTTTAAAAGATGTATTTACTATATTCCATGTATTCATTGTTTCGCCTGTCTACTTGGTGCCTATGTAGTCAGAAGAGAATGTCTAGTTGCCTGAACTGGAGTTATAGAAGGCTGTGCTGATGCTAAACCAGCATCCTCTGTAAGAGCAAGAAGTGCTCTTAACCTCTAAGACATCTTTCCAGCCCCTAAAAAAAATATTCTTAACTCATAAACCTCACTAAATTGCCCAGGCTACCCTTGAACTCACATGTAGTCCAGATAGGCATTGGACTTGCAATCTCCTTTCCTCAGCACTCCTGCCCCATTAGCTAGGCTTATAGGTCTTTGGACCTGGCCTGGAGATAAGTGTGTGTGTGTGTGTGTGTGTGTGTGTGTGTGTGTGTATACATACATATATATGTTTGTAAGGAGCATTGTAATGCTTCTAGGCATCTATACATTGTGCAGTTATCCAATCAAGCCAATTATTATGCCCCTCACCTCACTCACCTATCATTTGTTTGTCTTATGTACAAATACAAATTATTCTTGGCAATTCTTGCAGGATCCCATTGGCACTTCCTGTTTGAACTGTGTTTTTGGCTCATACTGTCCCTGTCTTATCCTTTCCCAATCCCCAGTCCTTGGTGATTACTATTCTACTCTCTACTTCTATGAACTCACTTCTTTTATTTTTAAAATATTTATTTATTATGTATACCATATTCTGCCTGTGTGTGTTCCTGCAGGCCAGAAGAGGGCACCAGACCCCATTAGAGATGGTTGTGAGCCACCATGTGGTTGCTGGGAATTGAACTCAGGACCTTTGGAAGAGCCGTCTCTCCAACCCCGAACTCACCTCTTTTAGATTCCACATACTAATGAGACCATACCGCATGTGCTTTTCTGGCCATGGTTTCTTTGACTTAGCATGTCTTTTACATTCATTCACATCACAAACAACAGAACTTTCATTCATTCATTCACTAGTGGCAACATTGTCTATATCTTACTTACTGTGAATATATTGCAATGTACACAAGGGCAGACATCTCTTCTGCATAAGAGATTTCAGTCCCTTTGCATATACAGTCAAAGTGGGTATTTCTGGAGTATATGGGCTAGATTTCTTAGTTAAAATAATTTTGGGGAGGCTGAAGGAATGGCTTAGAGGTTAGGAGCGCTTGTTGCTCTTGCAGAGGATCTTGGTTCTGTTTTAACTTTTGGTTTTTTAAAAAACATTTTATTACATTTTTATTTATGTGCATGAGTGTATATGTGTGTGTATACCATAGTGCACACACGAAGGTCAGAAAACAACTTGGAGAAGCTGGTTCCTTCCTTACACCGTGTGGATTCCAGGAAATGAACTTGGACCATCAGGTTTTACAGCAGGTGCCATTTTAATGACCTAATTTTAATTTTTAATAAGCCTCTATACGGTTTTCCGAAGTGTTTGTGCTAATTTACATATCTAATAACACTGTATAGAGGTTCTTTTTCCTTCATATTCTTATCTCAATGCTCCTCTCTCCCTTGGTAAAAGTGATGTAACGAGGGGATCCCTCACTGTGGTTTTCCTTTGCATTTCCTCTGTTACTGATGGCGTTACTCTCTTTTCCACACCCTCGTTGGGGATCTCATCCTTTCTGCATGGAGACAGCTAGTTTCCTCAGCATCACTAATGGGAGGGCTTTGGGATGTTGGTAACAGCCGCATTGGTTTCAGGGGTCACTTTGTGTGATGGCTGTTCTAGCACTGCCAGTCCTTCCTGTGCCTGGGCAGAGCTCGCTTTCCACCCACATCTTCTCTTATCAGCCTGGAATTTCAACTTTTAAATTGGTCCTTGAGAACTTTCTTGTGCCTCCCTTCTCAGGGTGGTTGATAATAATTTTTTCATTTTTTATTTTTTAACATTTATTTAAATAACCTTTCCCCTATTTATTTTACATACCAGCCAGTTTATCCTCCCTCCTCTCCTTCTATCCCTTCCCCTTTCTCGTCTACTCTCCTCCCCATCTACTCCTCCATCTCCATTCAGAAAGGGACAAACCTCCTACAGGCTTGCACAAAGCATGACACATCAAGCCGGGACAGGACTAAGCTCCTTCCCTTATGTAGAGGTAATCCAGTATGGGGAACAGGTTACCAAAAGTCAGCTAAGTGTCAGGGAGAGGACCTACTCCCCTCTCCCAATTTGCCCAGATCTTTTCTACTTTCCCTTCCCAAGGAAATCCATATATCCCTCTTTGGGCCCGCCTTGTTATCTAGACTCTCTGGGGTTGTGACTGTAGGTTCATTAGTCTATAGTTTACTCCTAATAATCACCTATGAGTGAATACATACCATGTTTGTCTTTCTGGGTCTGGGTTACCTCACTCAGAATGATTTTTTCTAGTTCCATCCATTTGCCTGTAAATTTCATGATGTCATTGTTTTTTACAGCTGAGTAGTATTCCATTGTGTAATTGTACCACGTTTTTCTTATCTGTTCTTTGGTAAAGGGACATCTAGGTTGTTTCCAGGTTCTGACTGTTACAAATAATGCTGCTATGAACATAGCTGAGCAAGTGTCCTTGTGGTATGATTAAGCATCCTTTGGGTATGTGCCCCAAATTGGTATAGCTGGGTCTTGAGGCAGATTAATTTCCAATTTTCTAACAAATTGCCATACTGATTTCCAAAGTGGTTGTACAAGTTTGCATTCTCACCAGCAATGGATGAGTGTTCCCCGTACTCTACATCCTTAGCAACATATGCTATCATCAGTGTTTTTGATCTTAGCCAGACAATGATCCTTTAAACACCTAGTGGGATTGTTGAAACTTTTATGTGTTTAAATGTTTACAGTGAACTCAGATCCTCAAGTTTTGTGGGAAGAATTCTTTTATTTCTTTCTTTCCTTGTTTTTTTGACATGGTCTATCTACGTAGCCCTGGCTGTCCTGGAACTCGCTATATAGACCAAGCTGGCCTCTGACTCTACCCTTTGACTGCTGAGATTAAAAGCATATGCTACCATGCTTGGCCCTGTTGATATTTTTTAAATGAGTTCTTAAATTAAAAAATTCTAGAGAAGGTGAATTAAAAGTCAAGGAAGACCTAACAATAGTCTACTTGTGCTCTAGTAAAATAATTTTTATCTATCTATCTATCTATCTATCTATCTATCTATCTATCTATCTATCTTCATCATCATCATCATCATCTATCTATCTATCATCATCTATCTATCTATCTATCTATCTATCTATCTATCTATCTATCATCTCTCTCTCTCTATCCATCCATCTATTATCTATCATATATATAATGATATATATAATGATATATATATATAAAATTATATATATATCCTTATATATGTATATATGTGTATATATATATATATATATCATTCAAGTGAAAATGATGTCCTCTCACAAGTTTTCTTCCCTTTGGAGGTGAGCTCAGAACCACTGTGAGTGCCGAGCTGCACATGCTATGTGCTGCCACCACCTCTCCGGCAGTCTGTGATTCCAGTTAAACACCCAATTACAAAGTGAAGCAGAAGCAGGTAGAAAATTTTGGACTTTCCCAAATCTTTTATTAAATTCCAAAAATTAAAATAGCTGAATCATACAGGGAAAGTTAATTAAAATTTTATCTCTTTATTTATCTCTAGCTTCTGCATTATCTCTCTTGCTTCTGTCTGTTTTTCTTTTCTGCCCCCAGCTTGTTTGATACTGTATTGTCCTTTTAAATTTACTAACTTATTAATTTGGATATGCAAGTTCAGCATCTTTATAGAACAAAGATAATTTGATTTCTTTTAAAAGACATTTCATACAGCTCAACTTGATGTTACTGGTTTTTAAAGAAGATTTCACAGTTTTAAATTTCAATTCCAGCCTCTTCTTTCTACTATGACACTTCTCTGTGGCTTCTAGTCCTGCCAGCATCATAACACGTTCCTAATGCAGCTCCACATAACAGCTGACTGGTAGCTGTCTGGTTCCCTGTGCCAAGATGCTGGAGTCTGAGCCGCAGTATCTCAGACTGAAGCCTTATTTGAAAATAGGGTCTTTGTAGGTTGTCAAGATAAACGGGGGCATTAGGGTGAGCCTTACTCCGTAACCGTCACTACCCTTTTGTAAGGGGAAGACTGGACAGGAGACAAGCCCAGGGGGAAGGCACAGGAAAACACAGAGGGAAGGTGACTATGCGACGAGGATGTGGGATGCCGCTGCAAGCTACAAGACGCAAGAGAGGGTTCTTTCCAAAACCTATCAGAGGGAAGGTGGTTTGAGACCAGACAGAGCTGCATAGCAAACCACTGTGTCCACAAATATAATAATAATTTATAATTATGGTAATGAACTTATAAATCAATTTTAGAATTTTAGCTTCTTGCCCATACTCTGATGTTGGTGTGTCTTCTTCTATCTGATGATTTCATTGGTTAATTAGTAAAGAAACTGCTTGGCCTGATAGGTTAGAACATAGGTGGGTGGAGCAGACAGAACAGGATGCTGGGAGTGAGGCAGATGCCTCGGGCAATTGCCCTTCCTCTCCTCTTTGGGTCAGTCGCCATGAAGCCAGCTACCAGGTCAGACATGCTGAATATTTCCTGGTAAGACACCACTTTGTGGTGCTACACAGATTATTAGAAATGGGTTAATCAAGATGTGAGAATTAGTCAATAAGAGGCTAGAGCTAATGGGCCAAGCAGTGTTTAAATGAATACAGTTTGTGTGTTGTTATTTCTGGGGCTAAGCTAGCTATGCGGGAGCTGGGTGGGATGAAAAGCAGGCCTGCCCACAGCTCATCACTACAATACTCCTTAGATCTTAAGCCAATTCATCTGGTACTTCAACTATATCTTTTTAATTTTTTTAATATAATATTTTTGTCAATTCACCCCTGACTCCTGACCCTAATTCCTACCAGATTCACCTTCCCATGTCTCCAATCCTTCCCAATTCATGTCCTCATTATTATTATTATTATTCTTGTTTTGATATTGCTGCATTATACTCGTGGTTATGAGTTCATCCATTTGTGCTTGGTTTCCATAACCAGGGCTCACAGCTTTAAAACAACAACAACAACAACAACAACAACAACAACAACAACAACAACAAAAACTGGCTACCATCAGCTCTCGGTCGCTCCTTAATCAGGGGCTTGTGAGCCCAGCCTAGCCTTGAACATGGCATCTTCCTGTGGCATTCTCCTAGCTCCTGGGACTCTAGGCTTTGGCTGTTATCTCTGCTGCCTATGGATGCGGCACAGAGTTGCCAAAGTCGAGCTGCAGATGGCTCTGTAACCTTGCATATATAAGAGAAACAAAACGTCTGTCCCCTGTTCTGCTTGAATTAATTTGTTAAGTCACTTATTGATGAAATGACCTACAGCTAAAACTCAGTCCAGGCCTGCGGGACTTGTCTGTGTCATCTCTGTCTTTCCTTATCAGGTGTGACCTGTGAGAGAGAAGATGAAATCTTTCATTATCCCTAACAGGATATGGAGTACATTTTTAAACATATGAAAGGTATTATTATTGTTATTATTATTATTATTATTATTATTATTATTATAGTGTTTGATCTGGCTATATTTCTTCTTTTTCTTTTCTTTTTTTTTTCGGTTTTTCAAGACAGGGCTTCTCTGCAGCTTTTTTAGAGCCTGTCCTGGACCTAGCTCTTGTAGACCAGGCTGGCCTCGAACTCAAAGAGATCCACCTGCCTCTGCCTCCCGAGTGCTGGGATTAAAGGCGTGCGCCACCACCGCCCGGCTATTTCTTAAAAAACTATTTGTCCCCAAATTAACTATCTTTATAAGCAAGTGTAATTCATCTTTAACAAAACCTAGAATATGTGAAAAGTCACCTTGAGAAAGACCCATTGCCAGCTCTATTCTAGTTTATAAGGACGAATTATCAATAGTAAGGAGTCACAGTACTCCGAGGGTGTATCCTTGTCACAAATACTCGAATATTGCACTCAGTTCACTTTATCACGGTGACGACCATTGAGAAAAATCATAGTGGAAAGCTACTTGGAAAGGCATCTAAGGCTAAACTATCAGAAGGAAGGAATTAATTAAGAGTGGAGAAGGTAAAAAGATCCTGCTTGCATAGTCCTATTATCTTCGTCTGGATCTTCTATTTTGTAAATTTTCATTGTCTGCACTCACTATCATTCATTATCACTTAGCCCTCCAGTTCCAACAGCGTCCTGAGATAGTGAAAGGAGATTAAGCACACTGCATACCAAGAGGCAGAGTAATTTGAAATGTTTCCAAAATCAATTAGAAATTAGTTGTGGATTATCGGTGTGAGGTGGGAACATCCTAGCAGCTAATTGAGAACCGCCTGGGCACGTGTGCCCAGCACACACTAGGTTTTGCACTTCTTCCGTGAAACAGGGGAAAGTTCAAAATTATCCCGCCCCTCCTGGTATTTGATTGACACCACTGACTACAATGGCTAGGAGCTGATATGATTTAGCAAGGTGTGGACCTGCTCCATCAAGTGCAGCTTAGGGCTTACTTGGGTGGTGGTATGGCTTGCCTCCAAAACCTGTTCATGAGCTGTCGATAGTATTTCTCCCTACATGTCTCAGCCTATAGTGGGCTTAAAATGTGGCTATCAGCTAATGGAAATTCAGTTTGTACTGCCCCCATCACCATGTGCATTCGAGCCCTAACCAGGTCCCACAAGACTCCAGAGGGAATGCTAAACCATTAAACAATGGGGGTTATTAGTGAGTGTCTTTTATTTCCAGTATGCTTATGTTCCTCATAAGGCTTGGGAACCTTTATTTATTTTAACAGAACAGGTTGGCTGTTCTGTTAAAATCGACTAGCTGATTAACTTTTATCCGGGACATCTTGAAAGGTATGCAAACCAACTCTTTGGCAACCCTAAGTCAGGTGACGGGCTTTATTTTCACCGACTTTCACTTTGATAGACATAGTTTTGAAGGCTTTCTTCCCGGTCTTCCTTTTCTGAATTGGATGAGTCAAACATGCCCCTTCTGCTTACCATGGCCTATCTGTCTGTGAAGGAGAGATGGAAAATTCACATTTGAACCACACTGCCAGGAGCCCCTAATGAAGGGGCGCTGAAAGTGGCTGGCCCAGAGCCAAGTCTGCTCCAGCAGGGTGGTGTGGTCCTAAGAGGGAGAGGAGAGGGCCAAGGAACACCAGAAACACAGATTCTATGTAGACCTTAGAGGAAAGCCACGGGTTCAGATGTCATGTTGAAAATGCCTCCTTCTTGGTTTCCAAGTGACTGCTTAGTAGGCTGCTAATCCCAACACATCAAATAATAACGCGAGACATTTGCTTTAGTTCAGACAAAACCCTTTAAGTGGCCTACTTTCATTTTCATCTGCACGAATAGTTTGTGGTTGTAATATTTTAACGAGGTTTAAAATTGTCTTAGTAAGGGAATACATTTTTGTTTTGTTTTTTTAACCCGTCAAACTAACTTGTAAATATTTTTTTTCCTTGTTCTAGTGACACCATGATTTCCTTCCTCAGCTGTGGGAAGCTTCTTCCAGGCTGCAAAAGAGAATGTCAAACAGGAGACAAGAGAGGAAGAGGCAAGCATTGCACGATATCCCGGACGCCCTCCTCCATATCTTGTCTTTTGTCAACTCTAATCATGGTTGTGTCTGTCGGAGACGGACCAAGCAAAGGTCCGCAGCCAAAGAGCCGAGTGTGGTGACGTTGGACCACATGCCACCTGACAGAAGATTGCTTAGAGGTGATGTGTGTTCGCTAGTTATCCCTCAGATTCCTCATATTTGATTACAGCTTGGCTGGGAGGTGAAGGCTAGGACAGGCAGATTAATATGACAGCTTTTCTTCACAACAAAGTCATTTGTTAAAAAAAAAAATCCCCGGGAAAGCTGACATCATAAAAGAAGTTAGATAGCATTGGGAGGGAGTTACCACCCTCAGGATCCTTGAACTCCAGAGACTTAATGATCTTCAAATAAGTACTATTTGAACAAATCCCTTTTCAAATGAAGCAAAGGTCTGTGGACTTTATTTAATAATTGCCACAAAGTTTAAGTGGCACAGCAAACGCCCATGAGTTGATATTTTGATAACAACTGTGTACTGAGTAAGTTTTTATAGCTTAAAAGTTAAGGTATTTCTATTGTTGTTGCTGTTAATTTCTGAATTTTACTGTCATAAAAAAATGATTATTACCGCTTCCAGCTTTTGAGCATAAGTGATCTTTTGGAAACTCATGTGGTGGGAAGATGGTGGAAAGAAGTTGGTCCCCCCCTCCACCAGCTCATGTGTGCCACAAGCACACAGCGCACACATTCCCTCAAGGGACAAGCAGCACGCTCCCACACCTTTATTCCAGTGCAAAATGCATGGAGAAACCTGTAATTCTGAAGGCTAACATCTGCTTCATGAGCTCTGACAGACAGCTCGAGAGTTCTGCAGGGCCTTTCGAAGCAGAGTCTGTGAAGTCAGACCCCTCTGAGGGGCATCCCTTACAGTGGGACGGTTGTTTGTCTGTGTGCAGATTCCTGTATAGTTGGATTTGTTTGTTTGCTTGTTATGGGACCCTTTTAGAATCTGATTAAAGATAGATAATTCAGAAACAGACAGACACACAGACAGACACCACAGATACACACACCACACCACACACACACACACACACACACACACACACACACGAGTTTTACAGCTTGCTAGGGAGTTCCACAAAACTCTGAAGACTGTAAGCCCATTCCTGTCCAACAAAAAGACTCTACTTTGATTGGTATACTCATCTTGGATCATTTTTTAAAAATAGTCTTTCCAGGCTGTCTTTATTTTATTGCTACTTTTTGGCAAGAGAAACTTGAAAAAAAATCCAGCTAAATGAGATTTCTTAAAAGGAAGAAAGAAGACACAAAGAGACAAACTTAAAATTCCAGCAACTCCTGAGATTCAGCAAAGTGTGCAGGACACCCCATTTTCCCAGGTGTTTCTATTCTGTTCCTTATTGAAATCCTGGCCTATCATGTACAGCGGCCTCCAGCCTGCACTTCTACCTTCCTTCGTGGCCCAACACAGCGCAGCACATTCTTATCTGTTCTCAGCTAAGGCTGCCACTGGGGTGAAAAAAAATCTTTCTAACCGAATTCTCATTTAACGTGTGAAACTGGCTCTTTTTCCTCCAGTCTGTGCAGTTTTGGTCACAGGATGTTGCCCCCTTTCTTTTAAAAAGATCTTTGAGAGGAATAAGTTCTGAACTCAGAATTTATTTTCCTTTCTCGAATTAGCTGTAGATAGAGTACACTGACTCATTTCACATGCAGGGGAGCGTGTTTGCTTTCCTCAGCGCCGGATTGCCCTTTAACACACAGAAAGTCAAGAATAAGCCAGTTTCATAACCCTTCCTTCAGCACTCGGCCCCAGTCTCACACCTGAAAACCAGCCCTGTCTGTGAGCGCTCATGGGCGGGCGGCATGCAGGAGGAAGCCCACTGGTCATCTCCCACTTCAAGGCCATTTCTTTACATGCAGTTTCCCGATCTTCCACTAGTTGGGGCTCTACACAAAGAAAAGAAAACAAAGGGGCTCCAGGGGCGAAATTATTTACTAACCGAACACACTATGCAAGACGACTTTAAACTGCTTTCTGTGTTCCTGAAAATGTGACTGCTAATTTTATTTTGGTTCCAACACATCTTCCACGGGTTTTATTATATTGGCGGGTCCGTTTTATTTGCTTTTCTTACCTTGGCTTGGAAAGTCTAAATCAAGGTTACTGCTTTTGGCACAGTTTACAGGTCGTCAACTTGTGCTGCAGAGTTCCTTCAAACCATGAAATTGCGACGCGCATGGCGGGGGAGAGTTAGCGCACGGGCAGCGAGACCGGCTCCTCAGTAAGATTCTCCCTACCCCTCTCTTAGCACCGCACACTGCACACGCTAGATGTTTAATACATGTTTGATTGGAGAGGTTTTATTTTTCCCCTCGGGCTTGAGGATTTCCGCATCAGGATAAGGAAGGGCATTTGGACAACATTACCTGAACAGCAGTTTTCTGGGAAAACTGTCAGGAAACGGTCTTGGCCTACGCGAAAGTCTGGCTCTCTCTCTCTCTGTCTTAACTTTGGTCTGGAGGAAAGATCCCTGCAGACAGTCACAAAGAATCAAGGCTCTCCAGCGTTTTTGCTTCCACTTGTGCTCTGTTTTAGGTTTGTTTGTCCTGTCTTTCTCCACCTCCCCAGAGATCCTTTGGCAAATCTGATAAACAATGCCTTTTTCTTGCTTAAGGCAGAAAGAGCAGTTGAATACAATGGGAGGCCAGACTTGGCTGAAATGCTGGCTGCAGGTGCTCTCAGCATTGTGGTCATTTAAACCAGATGCTGGGGAGTTGAAGCACCTGCTTCCCCTCTCTGTGTACACTTCAGAGACTGTGCACACTTCAGAGACTGTGCTCCTGGACAAGCCAGTGTGTGGTTAAAACTCGGCAGCAGCATTCCCCGGCACCTCAAATGGCTTGTACCAGGAACGGTTTCATACGGAGCCTCTGTAAATCCTCAAACATATACAGTTTAATTCAGTGTTCTCTCTTTCCCTTTCCAGACATAACATCACTACTTTGTATACACACACACACACACACACACACACACACACACACACACAGAGCCCTCCCCATCAGAGTCTACTTAAAGCAGACAACACCCAGATTTAACTTTCTTTTTCTCTTGGTTATATTATTTAGAAAGAGAAGACTGGCCAGGGACAAGAGGGTGATGATTTTTATGGTTCTGATAACAGTAAGACAGATGCCGAAAGCCTTGCACAGCTCTGGTTTTATGAACATCTCTACAAGTGTCATAAATCTTTGAGCAATCCACAGAGAGCATTAAATTGTCCACCTTGAATGTTGAACGTTAAATAAGAGATCAGGGCGATCCCTGGAGGTGACTAGACTGGACTCAAAGCTGTAGGAGGTGGTTGGGTAATTTTGAACTAAAACTATCCTAAAGCATATTTCAATTCTAAATATTAATAATACATTAACTTCAGTCATATGCACAAGTATTCAAAGTCTTTGTGGTACAGCTGTATGAGTCAGGCCTTGTTCTGCTGTTAATATTTTATTTTCAATTTAAACATTTCTTCTTCATCATAAATGCTTTCAGAGTAGACTTCATTCTTCACATTGATGCAGATAGATATTTCCCCCTGTATTTATGAACCATGTTCTTCAAAGTTAATTGAGAAAAGTTTTGTCGTGAGACCTTAAGTCCTGTCCAGTTAACTCCTCCCTGAGGTTCCTGTGCAAACACCCGGTGCCACGGCTGAGGTCAAATGCCTGGAGGAGAACCAAAATCCTGAACCACACAGATCAAGATCTCTGCTCCACCCACCCAAGAGAAACTTGTCTCCCATCTAAGCCTCTACTGATAGCGCTGTTTGAGGAAACACTCTAAATTTGTTTCCCATAGCGATTAAAATATGGCCATATTCTTTTCTGTGTATATGGTGGTAGAAATCGAATCCAAAGTCTTCTGCATGATTAAACACAACTATACCACATACCTACACCTTTAGAGGGTGAAATATGTCCTTGTGGCCGCCTGCTGAGAATAATCATTGAAATGAACAACTTTGAAAAGTTTGTAGGCCTGGAAGGAAAAGAAGAGTGGGCAGGAAGGCAGAAGGTTGACAGAGCAAAACCAGCTAGTGGAATTTGCTTGAGACAGGGCATGTGGTACTGAGGGAAAATAAATGCTTTGAAATAAACCAGAGTCAAGAGGGTTATATCCTCCTTTTCTCACAGGTCCACATTGTTCTTGGCAAGAACTCTGTAGAGTGATACCAAGATGTAAGAAAGAAAGAAAGAGGGCATGGGGGAGAGGAAACACATACATACACACACACACACACACACACACACACACTTAGAGAGAGGGATGGGGAGATAGACAGAGACTCAGAGAAAGAAACTAGATATCCCAACCTGCAGCCGTGTGGTAGAGCAGGGCTAGACTGTACTCCGGGAAACACAACTGGGTAGAGAGGATGGCTTACACGAGATGAAAATGGGAAGGGAGATTACAACCTAAGATAAACCTTGCGTCTTGTATTTAATATCATTGGAGCTGTTTTCACTTATCTGCGTGACTCTTTCTTTTGTGCCTCTTAATTTCTCCTTGAAGTTCTGTATCTAATCATTAGTTGGGCAACCAATAATTCTCCCTGAGTCCCCCACCCCTTTTTACAACCAACTTTAATCTTTCGACTCAGTGAAAAACATGTTTCCCCTATCATAACTGGTTTAACAAAAATTCTCTTTCAAGTTTAGATTACTCAGATACAATGGCTTTCCTGCAGCAAGCACTTGCAGAGAGGAATTTACATCAGAAAAGAGATTTACGATAGCCTTAAATTTCCATTTGAATATGGAGCGTTAATAACATGCATATGTTTTTTTTTATTATTATTTTAAGGTTTAAGCCATGCCATAGGCTAAAAGAAAGCTGGAAACTGCGGGGCTGGCAGAGCTCAATGAATAATTTGATCTGGATTTCATTCACAAACAGCAGCGCACTCCTCGGGAAAGGACCTGAGCGTCTCCCCAGATCGGAACTGCACTGAGTGCCAGGATTTCCTGATTTGTTTACATTTCTCAAAAAACTTCTTTCTCCCCACCGGACCAGGCCAGAATTAGACTTCCTTTTCCACTTTTGGCTCCTTCCAAGCTATTCTTGCTCAAGGTATTCACCCCCCCTTTCCCTGCATTCTTCTTTGTGGAAGGCTCAGCTGGCTTCTTTGTCTTACAGAAACACTGAGAGGCAATGAAAGATGTGGGCGGAAGAATAATGGCCACGACGACAACAATAAGCCCACCGGAGCTGGTTTTTCCTGGACACGGCCCAGTCTGTCCATCTTTAAAATCTACTGTGAGTCTCGCACACAGATGCCTGGAGAAGGTCATGAGACAACCACGTGTAATATATTGGGTGACCTTGCCATCGTCCCTCGGCTCTGCAAGGAGGGCCTGAAAGCAACTCTTCATCCGCACCCTGCTGATGAGACCCACCACTCAGATAACGACGCTTCAGCGGGGAGGGGGGGGGGGCTTCGGGCGTCCTCTGAGGTGGCCAGGCGGCTATGGGGCTCCCATCCCCCTCTCTTTGGTTTCACTTTCACCGTGCGCATCATTTATCATCGTCACAAGCTTATCTGAAGATTTTTCTCTTAAATTCATTTGTTTGTAAGTGTTTTGGTGTCTGGGTGTAATATCTTTCTTAAGAGGAACACAGGTGTGATCAGTGGCCAACGTGGATGGATACACGGATATCAGCTATCACTGGGTCCCACAGACAAGGAAAACCCAGAGAAACACAGAAGGGGGGGGTCAATGACAGGTGTACTTTTCTGTTTTGTGGCGTTTTCAGTTCTGTTTTCCTTCACTCTTCTTCCTAAGGCTAAAGAAGTCTTTGGCTTCCCTGCTTACATCATCTTTGTTTTTGAAAGACGTCTGCCATCCTGGCCCTAGACAGTCTGGGAGCAAGTCACTCTGTTGGGTTCCTTAGGGCAGTCAGTTCTTCCTTCCTGCTCTCCTGGGAGTTTCACCCAGCTTTGCAAAGTTTCACTTGCCTGGGGGTTGTTGTAAATGTTAGCATTGTTTTAAGGCTGCTAGTGTTATAGCAAAAGAAAAAAAAATCTTAAAATGAAGGAGGGAGTCTCTAAAGATTGAGTTCGTTAGTGTGATTGACAGAGGTGCTCGCACAAGTTCAATGCCTTTCAAGTGCTCGCGACTCAAACCACATTGAGGACAGTATAAACCTCTACTTTCCTCAAAGGCACTGTTTCACCCTGAGCTCTTTCTGCCTGCTTCAACCGGCCAGGTCAAAATCAAAATGGAGTCACCAGGGCTAAGGTCATCAAACTGAAACTAAAATCAGAATTAAAGTGATCACACACGCATTTCCCGAACAGGGCAGTTTTAGCACGAAAATGGAGTTTCTTCTGCCTTAACCCTTCACAGGAAAAGAAGCCTAAAGTAACCCTAGATTAGCCAGCTGTTTTAGTCCTGTTGTGTCTCTCTCTGTTCTGGCTTTAAGGAAAGCAACTTGAAATGATCATCCTGCTAGCTTTAAACAAACAAAACAAAACAAGAAAAGTTTGTTTCTGCTTTATTCTGTGCATAAAACAAAACTCCAACCTTGGAACTCCCCTCCCCCCCCGCCCCGCCCTGCTTCTGATGGAGTGGAGTGTTGTTTGAGGCTAGAATAAAAATATAAAGCCAATAAAAACCATTGCATTGTCATGAGGCAGCTTAGCTGGTGAGGGCCTGACTGGAGGTCTGAAAAGGTTTGTGTGCTAGCACCAGATGGAGTCTGGTGTTCTGACAGACAGCTTTCCCCTTCATTGCTGCTCCTCAGAGATTTGCCCTCTCCTGTGGAAGGCACCCTGGCCACTCTGAGTTGGTTAAGCTGAGAAGGTTCATTCTCTAGACCGCCATTTCTGTCGCTTTCGTCTCTTAATTCATAACCACAAAGCTGTTTGCCAGCGAATAAAATGTAAAAATGCATCAGTTTCCTATTTTACAATCAAAGATTTTCTTTTAAAAATTGCCACACTTTTATAATTTCAGATTTGTAGGTGGGTAGAAGCAAGTAGATCCCAACAGCAGTCTATAGATAGTTCCAGGCTCTTACAAAGGGAATCTTGAACCGTGATTCTTGGCATCTATAGCAACCACGTAGGAGTCTTCCCTGGCTGGTCAACCAGTCTGAGCCTTGGGAAGTTTTTGTCAAGAAAGCTCTTGGCCTTCTGAGAGGCTTAAGGAGGCTCAAGCGGAGCTGCCGACCGGCAGCGGGCTTTCTGAAGCCTGAAGTGGAGGGAGAAGCAGCTGTGTGCACAGCCGACTCTGCAGGCAAACAGACCTTGTCCAGCCTGCACTCTACGTCTCTGCTTTACTGCCAGAGTCTCAGTGTAGCCAGAAGCAATGTCCGGAAGAATAGCCGTGTGGGAGAAGAGTGGGAGAGTGACCAGCACGAGGATGTGGCCTTCTAGACAAATGCCCAGGTCCCACCAGGGACTGTTGACTGGAAAATCTCCATTTCCAAGGAGGGAAAGCTAACACAGAGGAAGCATGTGAGCGCTCAAGGCCACTTGGTGACTCACTGACAGAACAAGGTGAAGTCACTGAGTTTCCATGGGGACCTCGGTGGTTTTGAGCCAACGACAGAACTTTCTTCCTTATTTTCTTTGTCCCATGCCACTCAGCTCTGGGTTCCTCTGCCCACCTGTGGAGAGCAGAGGACCTTGGCTGGGGAACGGTTCACCCACACCACACTTACACGCCTCAGGCAATCTTGTGATTTCTCCTGAGTGTCCTTTAGTAGCGCAGGACATTAAGACACGATCATCTAAGCTCTCTATGACTAGGGGAGACTCCTGTGTGGAAGTGTTCCTCCGAATAGCTCTAGTGAAGTGGTAGGATTAACTCAGAGACAAAACGTGTGTGGATGGCTTAAATAATGCAAAGTTAGATTAAAGGTCTGCTCGCTCATTAAGAAAATCGTTAAAGACTGGCAGCCGCCGAGACTGCACTTCTAGGTAGCTCTCACCCACTTTCAGCCTAGTGCCTAGTCAGCGCTCTAACTCCCCAAGTTTCGTTGGTAGGGTTTCCTGCTACAGGTTCAGTTTTCAGTTACAGATTTGCTGGCCGACTGGTGTTTGCTGGGAGATTATCAACGCTACTGCTGTGCTTCGCTAGCCTTCGAAGGAAGTTCAGATAAACGCCTCTGCTGCTTCGCCTAAGCAGGAACCAAACAGGAGGCTGGGCTCATTTTGAACAAAGCTTCAGGTTAAAAAGTTTCATAAATCAAACAAACAAAACAAACAAACAAAAGCTCAGACAGCCAGAGAGGTAATTTCCAACAACACGGTGTTGGTTGGAATTTATGAAGTTGAAGAGTTCAGACTTTGTCCAAGTCAGTGACTGATAAGTGACAGCCAGATTCAGGATCCTTTCCCCCTTTCTCAATAGTGAATGGGACTCCCTTTTAAGGGCTTTTAATTTATTGTTTAAAATTGGAACCAGTACAAATTCAAAGCAGAGTGAAAGGAAATCTCCAAAACAATGCATTGAAATTCTCCCAGGGCTTTTTCAATGGTGAGAATTGGGCGCACCTGAGAGGCGAGACTTCCAGCCGTGGCAGCGCTCCCGTGAGGATTTTTGACATTAGACCCAGGGAGGTGACTCTTTCCTGAGGTTGAACATCCATCCATAGGGATTCCTTTCCCTTTTGTTGAAAATGTATAGAGCACTGCCCAGGGACTAGGACATTCAGGGAAAGCAAGCCCTGTTCATAACTGAAAATAAGCCCCCAGCACAAAGCTGCAGGGACAGTCCCCAAGTGTCTTCGGCACACCAAGTCATGTGCTATGGTGCGTCATGCATTTGGTCTTCACAAGGATATTCTGAGGAGCAGATGATCTTCAGTGCACTTTCCTGTTTTTCAGATAAAGACACATGAGGTTTATTCAGCCACCTGCCTAAGCACAGTGCCTAGTCAGTGGCAGAGCCAGGCTTTCAACGCTGACAGCCTCATCTGGTGCCATGCCGCAAACCCCTTTGCAAGACTGTCTCCTCAGAAAAGGGAATTGTCTAGATTCAGGGATATTAGGGTGCTGGAGACCTAATGGGAAGTGATCTGGGGGCCAAAGAAATCTAGTTTGCTTTAGTTTTAAGGATCAGTCCTCTTTTCATCCCGCTTTTGAATTATGAGGCAAGTCAGGTGAGGACATCCACTAAAATTTCTTATACCTATCTCTGTGTGTGCGTATGTATGTATGCACGTGCGTTTGTTTGCATATGTGTGTATGTGTGTGTGTGTGTGTGTGTGTGTATGTGTGTGTGTACGTCAGCCCAGGACGACTTGAGGAACTTGGGTTTTCTTCTTCCACCATATGGATTCTGGAGATGAAATTCAGGCTCTCGGGTCTGGCCTTTAATCCCTGAGTCATTTCTATATTCTCAATTCTATTATTTCCATTCCAAATCGGCCTGTTTCTGAAAAGCAATGAGAGTGGCTTACATGCAAGTATCTGGCTTTCTTCTAAGTCTTCTTGGAGCTCCAGTCTTGTTTTCTCTACTTTGTAAAGTGTTACTGCTGATTTCAGGATTTTACGTACCCCAAATATCAGCATTCAGTTTTGAAGACACATCCAACCAGCTCCTCCCCTTGACCTCCCTTAACTGTAAGACTTTAGAGTCCTAACCACCGAGACTCTAAAGCTCAGGATAAACTTATATGTTAATCTTTCCTGGATTGTACTTTACCTCCATTCCCAGCCCCACGCAAATAAGCAATCAGGTGTATTTGCTGCATCTGGCTCAGCTCATTCCTATAGCAATGATCCAATTCTTCAAAGCCAGACATTGTGTTAAATTTCCAGTAAGACTTTCTACTTTTAGGCATTCTGGCCTGGGTAGAGATATTGGATTAAAAATAGGATTCAACACTTTTGGTATTATTATTATTATTATTATTAATATAATTTCATTTTAGAAAGTGCTCTGAGTTCGAGTCACATTTTTGAAGACTCAGACATGAATCCTGATCTAAGAAAGTCCCAAGTATCCCAAGTAACTAAATGACTTCCTACTTAGAGCAAACCAGGGCGACAAGGGAGCATTCAATGAGTTTCTATTTCCTAGTAAATTTAATTTTAATTTTTTTTTAAATTGGAAACCAAGATCCTGCAGTTTGGCTTAACATCCTCCTTTCTACCACTCTTTCTGCCTACATATCCCGTCTTGCGCTCTGTAGGGCCCTTTCGACTTCTTCAGTCTTTCTCTTCTTTTTGATCTGACCATCCCCACATCGCAGTCCTTGGTATCCCAATAGTTGGGCTTTTAGCCATAGGTGAGCACTCTGCTTCTGTCAAAGGGTCAGAACATAGGATGCATATGCCCCTTCCCAGCTCCCATCAGATCCTCTACTAATCATAACAGGAAGGATAGAACAAGCCCAGAGATTTGAACGGCTGGAAGTGCATCTGTAATAATTTTGCCAGATTTTCTGGGGATTCTGCTTCAGTTTTAAGACCTCATGACTGTTCTCAGTCTTGGCACCTGAGTTGTACCTGGTTCCCCCCACTCCACCACAATGTACTCTTAATGCATTTCTGACCCTGAAAACCCACCAGTATCTTAGACTCTAAGGTCCCAGAAGGTTCTGTAGATCTTGAGGGTCTACCTATCTTTTTGAAAACAAAACATTATGATCCATTTATTCAGCACTTAGTGTTAATTGAAGCCCCTCTATGTGCCAAGGTTGGTCACATAACATGAAAATTTCCATGTTTGCGTAATGGAACAGGTGGTTAAAGAAAAAGCAACAACTCTTCTAGCTCCCATTGGAACCAGTCATGCATCTAGGTGCACAGACATATGTGCAAGCAAAGCACCAATGCATCCATATACATAAGGTTTTATTTTAATTAAAAAGGATCATGATTTCAGTGACAGAGGAAGCCATGGAGGCACACAGGCATTCCCAAATCAATGGAAAACTCTATACCCATGCTCAAGGTTGTGGGACTCCAGTCTGTCACGTGCAGATAGATGATGGTTGGGGGACACTGATTTCTAAAATGTTTGTTGCTATAAAAATGATCATGACATGGAAGAACATCGTAAAAGACCTTAGAAGGTCAAAGTGTTTTGTCTATTGTTTATTTTCCCCCTACTGAGAACGCTTGAGGGCCTTGGAGAATCTTCTATGGTAACTGTAAGAACATACAGTATGTGGTTTTCAATAAAGAAGCAGTCATATATTTATGTTGTTTTAGATATCTAGTTATTTCAATTTGAACTAATATATTACACAATTTTCAGATGCACACCTGCCCTGGCAAGTATTGTTAAGAAAGGGGAGAAACACAACCTGTGAGGGGTGTGTACCCTAGCATAGCCTCTGTGGAGAGAGAACATGTACAAAGGAAGGAGGAAACTCAATGGGTGTGTTCTTTCATCCAGCAATTCTACCCTGGAGAAGCTTGAGCACATGCGCACAAAGATGTTTATGCAGAAATACCTGTGGGTGCAGGAGAGAGAATAAATTATAGTGCATTCATTTGTTTTATTGAAATAACAAGGCTAACTTCACAAATTTCTTCTGGGAAATTCCTGAAAACACAATGCCCACAAAAATTACAAACTACATGATTAAAATACATTATGCTTTTAAATAAAATGAAAAAAATTCAGTATATAGACACCAAAAAATAATAAAAGTTAAGAACATGCCACCACATTCAGCATAGTGGTTAAATCTAGGAGGGATGTGGGAAGGGAGCTGGAATTAGGAATGAGGGAATTTAACTGAAGATGGATGTCTGGCTTTTCATTTTACTTAAAAATGATCTGAAATAAATAAGCCAAGGTAATAAAATCTGATGGCATATGGTATGTAGGTCAAAGTTTATCAGCATTTTGTCTTTTTTATGTCTTTGTAAGACTAAGAAAGGCAGGCCAAACAAATAAAATATACCAGAGACCAATTGCATTTGAGAGAAAACACAGCTTAAGCTACTAGTGAAGTAGATATTCAAACACAAAACAAAACAAAACCCCACAAATTCTTGCTGCTTGTTTTCTTGTTCTTGTAGGAAAACGAGCTGGCCTTGGGCTTTCACAACAAACAGCAATAATGATAATGAGCAATATGAAAATGATTAAGATGGCATGTTTGAGAAACATTTCTTCCCACATCCTGGAAGTGTAAAGCTTTCTTTTCCCTTTAGACAGATTTTATCTGGCCAGGGGCCGTGGAGGAACTTTATTGTGTATTGTCTTTTACTTTCATTCATACTTATCTTCCCAAGTAACGTGAACCAGATTCCTGATCATCCAGCTTCCAGTCTGGACAATTTCCTGTCATTACCATATGATTTCTTCAAGAAATACTTTTCGAGGGGATAACAGATTATCCCAGCATTAACGCAGCGATTTTCACTAGAAACCTGCCCACTTCTTCTGAACCAATGGCCTACTGGAAAGTTTGCTCTTCTGCAGCCTGTGGACCGCTTTGTTCTTCTTTAGTGTGTGCGCAGGTATCCCCATTTGCAGAGCAACAACGGCCAAATAAGCAAACAAATACGATCTCATATTCCAAGTGTATAAAATGCACACTGCCTACTGTTTTCTAGACAGGACCTGGCTTGCAGGCCCTTCCAGGCATGCTAGAAAAATGGTCTCTTCCTCAGTGTCAGGGCCACTCTTCCTTCTTCTTCAGGAAACACACATCTTGCCCGTCTCTGTTCTGACATTTGTATTTTTCAAAGGCACACTCAGAAAGTCTCAACTAGTCATTTAATTCTCGACAATGGCAGGAAAAATTAGAGGATCCAAGCACAGCTCTCAACAATGTGGATGAAAGCAATCTCTATTTTTCCTTAATGCTGATTCCAGCTTTGAGCTTCTTTATTTCCAGCAGTATAAAGCCAAGTGTTTGTAGTGCGTTTTTGGTGTCCTTTTTCTTTTCCTTCTTTGTTTTTTTTTTTTTTGATGTGAGCTGGCATCTCTCATGAAAAGATAAAGGAATCAATTAACTATACTAGCAAACCTCAAGGATAAAAGCCATTGCTGTGCACAGAGGTTAGGCGTGCACATGGTATCGAGTCCGGGCCTGGAAGCAAGCTGCTGCCACGGAAAGCAGATGCCTGTCTCCTTTAAGGAGATCAAATCATGTGTGTGTTGGCTATTGTTAATCTCCAGATTGATTCAACAGTGATGGTATTGCCAGACTAATTTGAGTTGATTGCCACCACTGTCACTATCATTGTCACAATAAAATTTTAAAATGTTTGACTCAATCAACTGGTAACAAGACGACAATAAAACTATAAAGAAGGAGCCATCCTGAAAGAGAAGAGGGTATGCGGAGTCCTGAAGTGGTAAAGGGCCAGAGAGCCGCCACTTCCAGCCTCTGCTGCCAAGGCAGAACTGCAGATGTGGTAGAAGAGGAATTCCCCCACATCACAATGAGTAATAACGCCTAGCTCACAATCATAGGATGCATGAGACAATGATGAATTGTATATTGCAAGCCTATAGAAGACAATAAAGTGGTCACTTTCTTCCTACTGGAATCTCCTAGCAAAATTAGAACAGAAAAAAATTTCCACTTGTGGTTTTTTACACGCAGTTTTTCCTGTTTTCTTGACGAAGTTATAAAGAAGAAACAGTGCAGATGCTCAGATTTCTTCTGTCGCATGACTCTGCTTCATCCTTTTATTATGTTGCTCTTATTGTTCCTTTTATGTTGTGGTGTTTTAAAACTCCCCTGCACATGCTGTCCTCCTCCCGCTCCTGCTCCCCTTCTCTCCCCCTTCCTCCTCTCCTTCCCCTCCACTCATTTGCTACTTTTCAGGATTATAGGAAGAAGGGTAAAATAAGGAATGCCTACTTCAAACTGAGAATTAAATTTGCCATGGATTATTCTGTCACATTACAGGCCAGTTCAGTCCCTGCTGACAGTCACACTAAGGGGGCTTATCCAAAAAGGCCCTGACAGCTAAGAAAGTTCCAAGTGACCCAACCAGTCATGAAAACCGAAGAGGTCTGCAGTCCTTCTGACTGCTCAGACTTGCTCTCTGAAGGTCAAATCAAGTTTAGTTAACACCAAGTCTCTCTGACACCTCCTGCCTTCAACGTTTAAGGAATAGGCACCCAAGTTGACCAAGTGAGAGATTTCAAAGCCATTTAAACTAAAGTTGGTTTTGTTTCTCTTTTCCTTTCTTTGTGTCTATTCCTCTAGCAAAGTCTTGTTTACCTATGTGCTCGACTCCAAGTACTTTCCAACAGAAGAGCTTCATTCAGTCTCGTGAAGTCTCCAGAGACTCTTAGCTCCTACTAACGGTTAGGGGAAGAAACACGGTCCATGAGCCCAGCCTTGGCTTCCTCTTCAAGGCTGTGTCTACAAGATACCAAACACCTACATGTTTCCAGATTTTGGTTATTGGTCTGCCTGACGCCAAACATCTGGAGAGTTGAAAACATCAGGATGCTTGGCATCCAGCAGACACAACATCTGGATGGCTGCTTGAGTTTTTCACTTTTTAACTGGATGTTTGGTGTCATGTAGACACAAGCTGAGGCTCTGACTTCATCCCTGTAACAGCCCCCGGGGCTGCCAGGCTGGCTCCAGATTCCCTTTATTGCAACTGACATTTTTACAAGAAAACTTAGCATTCTGCACAAGGCTTGCTGTGCTTCTGCTCAGAAACAGATTCGTTACTCAGAAAATAAAAAGGAAAAAAACCCAAAACAAAACATCCCCAACTGACCCGCAAAGGCTGCATGCTTGAGCAAGGCTTGGCTGGCGCTGGAGAATTTCAGAATCACTACTGCCCCGCGAGCAGTGTTAGTAAGCGCTACACTACCTTAGCAAGAGGGGGGTGGCCAGAGAGAGAAGAAGGTCTCCAGACCATTCCAGCAACATTCAATCTGACTCACATTTCAGACACAGAATAGTGCTGCCTGGCTGTCGAAGACGCTGCTTCCTACGTGACGGGATGTGGCTGAATGACATAGTCCAGGAGAGAAACCAGATTCCCCAAACGAAATGAGAGGGGTCCTTTGGGAAGAATCCTTTACCCCCGAGTTTCTGAATAAGACTGAACAAATAAGACGACCAGTTTGCCCTAACTTGAGCAAGAGTTTCATAGACAAATGAAGGCTTACTGCTCCCCCCCACTTTGGAACAATGGTTCTAATGACGAAAGTGAATTACCAAGAGCTACTTATTGACCACCTTCTGCGTAGCTGTCATGAACTGTCTGACTTCACATCCCTTCTCATTCCTGTTCTTGCCAGGTGTACCTATTAGCACTAGATGAGCTCATGCCTGCCCACTCACTGTGAGCAGCTCTGCTCTAAGGCACAGAAAGCTCGCCAGCCTTTGAAAGTTGTTGGAACAGGTTCAAACCATACTCTTCTCTTCTCCTTCCATGATTGGCATAAAAGATCCTTTGCCTGGACCTTGCTCCTTGCCTCCTCAATTGTTGGCTTGTGTTTTTACTCTCCACCTGAGTCCGTCATCTTTTATTTGCTTGTTTAGGAGACTAGATTCTTATCTCTGGGCTCGGACCTCCCAATTTTGGATGATGCTTATTAGCTGTTGGAATTAAAGGATCTGCTTCTTCCTGCCTTTCTCTAATAGCAGCCACTCGCTGAGTGCAGCAGCTAGCACAGTTTGACCCTTCTATGCTGGGGGTTGAGCCTTATGCATCGTAGGCACGCGTCCTGCTGCTGAGTTTTATCTGCAGCCAGAGGTGACCTTTGAATATTATATTTAATCTTCTCATGAAGCTGCTAGGATGGTATTACAACCACTGATTTAAAGATTTGAAACAACCGAGCAACTTGCCCAATCTCACAAGAGAGAAGTGAGCACAGTCAGAGTCAGGATGTAAAGTCTGGGATTGTTCTGAAGCCTCGGCAGACCTGTCCTGCCGCAATCTGCCCTCTAGACTCGAACGCTTGCTTGTCTCATTCACAGGACATCTCCATCTTCAGCGCTTTGAATTTTCTTTACTGGACTAACTCTGTTTGACCCTGTGCCTGGCATTAATTACTCTTTCGTTTATTAGGTAACATGTCTTGAGAGTCACTAGGCTTTGTTCTGAGAATAAAATGGAAACAAAATAAAACCTAGGTTCTGCCTTCATTGGAAGATTGGCTTAATGCCCACTGAAACAAATGGACAAGTAAAAAGGCAATTTTGACAATGTAATGAGTCCAATAACACTAGTACCTACTGGCCAAACTCCCTCTTCTGACCCCTTTGGTCGTTATGGCTACTACCCACACTGTCCTCACTTTCTTTCTCCCAGTTAGCTCCCTGTGAAGTCACATCACTGTTCTGAACCAAGGCAGAGAGGAAGGTAACAGTAAGGGTCACTGGGGACAACTGAGAATCTTCTGCTTTCATAGACCTGGATCTCAGAGCTCAGTTTCTAACTCTGGAGCTCTGGGCTTCCTCTGAAGTCTGGGAGGGAAGAAGCCTAGGGTTCTTCAGATGAGTTCCTGTTTCCTTTACATTTTCAAGAGTAGTTCATAGGGATGATAAGGGTTTGACCAATATGCCAAAGTTCCTAAGTTCTATTCCTCATTGTTTCCCAGCCATTAGTGCTGGGTCACAGTGCTCCTTCCGATCAGAGTTTTGTTGCATGGGGTGCTGTTGTTACCTGTGAACTACAAGGACTAAGGCATGGACCTTGCACAGGGCCTCCTTATGCTTCAATTTACCTACGTCTCAGGTGAAGTGGGTATTTTTGTTTTTTCTATTTTTATTAATTATAAGGTCTCACTACATGGTCAAGGCTAGCTTTGAATTCAGTATCTGTTCCAGGCTGACCTTGTGCTCATGGTGGTTATCTTGCCTCCGCTGTCTAAGTTCTAGATGACAGGCATTAGCGTCCACACCTGGCTTTCTCATGTGATCTTGCTGGAGATGAATTTACAGTGAGCTAGAAACAACGAGCGTCACCATTCAGCATCATTCGCTGCAGCTTGGCCAGCTTGCCTGTGCCTTTGCTTAACAGTAGTGGTTTTCTTAACACACTGAGGCCCAAAAGGAAATACAATCTCTCTCAATGCAGTAACCAAATGCATAAGTCAATAAATACTTGTTAATGGGATTAAAATGGGTAATGTTAGGGAGAAGGACTGAGTGGTAACACAGATTTAATAAACATCAGTCATTCGGTTTGATGAGTCAGATTTGTTTGAACTGACTTAATCTACAATCTATCAGGGGGTTGAGATTTATAGATATGAAACAATCAATGAGCAGTAATAGATACTAAGCCTTTGTTTTTCCATTTGATATGAACTTCTCTGTAGAAAAGGTAAAGAATCTTACAAATCAGGATTGTCAGCAAACCACCAAGAGCAGATGAACTTTGAGCCATTAATGTGTCTCATACTTTTAAAAATGAATTTTCCAAATGATTACGTAGTAGATGTAGCACCCCATTAAAAAAAAAGTCAGACTGAGAGATTAAAGAGTACCTTGTAATGAAATGATGGTTTCATTCAAGTTTGACAAATATTAGTTGCCCACTGTGACTTTGTTTATTGCTAAAAGCAATGACGTGAACAAGAAGACGTGTTTTCTCTTTGGGTGCAATGCTGGTGTGTCTAGGTTATAAATAATAGATCAAAAGATCAGGTAGACAGGAAGGAGCATTAAGACCTAAGGGGACAGAAGCACTGTAGGTGTGATGACCTGGACAGGCGAAGAGCCTGGAGTATGTTGAGGTGGGGCAGAGAGGCTAAGAGCAGGTCGCAAAGTGCCTTCGGTGCCCTGTCAAAAGGCTGACTGAGGAAAACGACAGTAGCTTGTCGTCTTGAGCTCGAGACTATGCATTCCACAGCATCTTCTCTCAACTTCTTTCTCTTACTCTCTTTAGTAATCAGACCTGTGCAGCTCTTACTTCATGGACTTCGTTGGGTGCAAGGATCACCTCTAGCAATGTCCTCACACACGGCTGCAGTCCTGCCCTTTCTCCATCGGGTGCTTACGGCCCCAGTCAACCTTGGTGCTTTTCATTTAACTGCATTTCCCCTTTGCTCTTGAGGGTCAACCTCTAAAGAAGGATGTCTTAGGATGGTCTCACAGAGGCAAACTAATTGGCTTTGCATATTTCTTGTGTTGTTTAAAAGTTTTCCGAGTGCTTTGCTGCATGTAAGGGACAGAGTAGAATATGGATTTCCTCAGCATACCATTTATCTCTGGTGCCTGGCCCCAGAAATATTTCTTTTTAAGCATGGTAAAGGATGAAATACATCTCTTAGTCTGCAGACTTGGAAATGTGGCTCTGTTCTCCACACAATCAGGCAAGTTTACAGTGACTTTTAAAATTTCTTCAGAGCAGCCTGACAGAAAGCATCTGAAAGGCTACCACGGAGAATCACCCTTCCCGTGGAATCCATGATAATGTACCCCAAGAATTCTAGGTGCTTGTTCTATTCTGGGGGTGAATTCAGTTTGGATGTCTACAGAGCCCATGGTACTGTCTTTGTATCCTGACGAGATCCTCTCTCTATGCGCGCCCCCATGAGTATTCTCTTGCAGGGAAATGAATTCTAAACCGCAGTGGACATGGGTTTCACCCCTCTGCAGCATTGTAAGGGGATGAAGCCCATCAAGCCCTGTCAGCTATGAGGTACCTAAGGCCCTTTACACAGCTTTCTGACTAAAAGGCAGTGAACACTCCCCTCAGGGGTTTTTGCTTTCAGCAACAGCATCATTTGATACTATATTCACTTTATTTTCATCTTTTCTGACACATTTATTCTTAGTTTCGTGTTTTCCATGTGTCAGCTGAGGCAGCAGATTTTACTGGAGGTTCTAGTCTCCTTTCCACCTGCCATTCCTCAAATTGTAGGGCATTTGAATTACCCGAGGTCTATTATTACTATTTTTAAGAACAGTTTTTGAGTCAGGCATGGTGTTGCATACTTATAATCTCAGCGTTCTGGCAGATGAGGTAGGAGGATCATGACTTTGAGGCCAGTGCAGGCTACATAATGAGAACCTCTCTTAAGAAAACAAAATATTAAAACCAAACCTGTTGTCTGAGGTTTTCTGTCCTGCCTGGTCCTGTAGTCATTCAGTCCCAAAGAAATCACACAGAGGTCTACATTAGTTATAAACTAATTGGCTTAGTAGCTCATACTTCTTATTAATTCTTACAACCTATATTAGCCCATTATTCTTGTCTATGTTAACCATGTGGCTTGGTACCTTATTCAGCAAGGCAGTCACATCTTACTTCTTCTGTGGCTGGGTCACAACTGCTGAATGGGACTTCCTTTTTCCCAGAAGTCTCCTGTTCTATTTGCTCCGCCTCTGCTTCCTACCTGGCTATTGGCCAATCAGCGTTTTATTAAAATACAACTGACAGGGTATAAACCATTGTTCCAAACACAAATCAAAGAGAAAGAAAGAAAAGAAACCTAAAATATCCAAATCGATAGGCAAATACCACCTTCTAAAACCTTTGGTTTCAGAAGGCGGGGCAAGAGTCGGGCTTCTGCACTGGGAGCCAGTGTCTGTGTAATGATGCAGGCCTACAGCTCAATCTGGCCAGTACAGAACACATGGAGCTTCTTCTGAGGAACCAGGCAGGAGGGAGATTGAGAAGAAACAAAGGAAGAAAATGGATGTCTGCTTGGCCTTCTTAGGCTGGGTACAGTGTGATACAGTTAATCAGCAAAATCCAATTTGGTACTTCACTGAGGACTTTAATTGACTAAGAGTTACTTATCTTTCTCTGTGTTCTTCTACTATAACAGAACGCCAAATACTGGCTATTTTATAAAGAGACCAATTTTGCTTTTGCAGGGCTGGGAACAAAGCAAGGAAAGGATAGGCATAATAGGGTTCTACCACTACTCTGTGTCCCTGGCCCAAGAAGTGATTTATGTCTTATAATTCTATAGTTTGTAAGTTCAATATTAAGGCATGTGGTGAGGGGTGTCTTCCAGTTTATCATTCTGTGGGCACATGGTGAGAAGTTTTGTAACCAAGTCACCTGGAGCTGAAAATATACTCTTATATTAGCACAACCCCTTACAAGGGCAGAGGCCAACCCTCTGATATTGGCACTGACAATATGATTGCATACTGTGCTTTAGAGGGGACATTCAAATGACAACATCAGCCTTCATGGAGCTTTATCTAGGAACCAGTGACTTATAAGAAAACTGCTAACTTTATAGAAAATATAAGTGGTTGTCATTAATGCTGATTTCCCACATCTTATTATCTTCAAGGTAAACCAAACATAAAATGATTTATTTCTGGAGGTGAATACATCCATAGAAAAAAATCCAGTGTTTCCTGAATGGCTCGAAAAAAAGAAAGGAAAGGGAAAGAAAATAATCCTTGCTTCTGGAGGAGGCTGCTGGCCAACAGAAAGTTGTCTGCCTTCTAGAGACTGGAGTCTTGGTATGAAGGTAACCCATACTTCCAGCCCCCTGTTTGGCAACATCTATTTTGTTATGGTTCCTCAGCTTCAGAAATTCACCTTTAAAATATAAATATCACAGGAAGAGTAGCAGCAAGGATAATGTGCACTCCAGCTCCAATAGTGATTGACAGATGCTAACCAGGAAGAAAGAGGGAACTTGGCTCAACCTACCAGACATTAAGGAGAAAGATTAGGCAGCAGTGACGCAGGAGCGAAGGGATGTTTTGAAGATAACAGAGGTAGACTCACCTTCAAATGCGGTCAATGGCTTGTTTGTTTCAGCACTGATCATACTTGTCCCATATACCACCCCTTCTCTCACACACATTTTGAATATATGACAACCATGTTTTGAAAAGTCAAGTAGTTAAAATATATGACCAGACATCTGTTTTCTCACAGAATACGTTTCCAATCAGTGAATTGAAGGCAATTCTGTTAAATAAATTCTTTTGAGTTATTTCTATGAAGCATTTGACACTCAAGTAGATGGCTGACTTTCTCACTTATTTATTTTATTCTATGTAGACCAGAAGTCAGTAAACATTTTCTGTAGTACAGAAACACACACACACACACACACACACACACACACTTTAAATTTAGCAGCCTGTACAGTTACTGCAACAATGACTTAATTGTAGCACTGATTGATAATATCTAAATAAATGATCATGTATGTCAGTCAGTCACAAAAACAGGTGATTCATTGGATTTGGCCTGTGGGTTGCAGTCTGTGCCCCTGTCATAGACAAAATGTTTTGTGTTCATTAATCAAAGATAAAAGTTAAATGTGGAACAAACCCCACACATGCAGTTGCAGGGCAGAGTGGACATTCACAGTGGTATAAAGACAGATTTCACTCCCATAACAGATGCTGAACATAAACACTCACCCAGGGCCTCTAGAAAAGTGGCAGTAAGCCTGGAAAGTTGCCCAGAGAAGGGTGTTAAGTGGAGAAATTGAGACTGAGTTAAAGCAAGTGTTCTACTGTAGTCCCGTGTCGGTCCAGTTGATAAATTAAAACCTCTACCACTCTGCAGGAGTGTTTAGATTTTCTAGAAGTTTCCACCAGCCCTTTGCCAAAGCAGTTGTCACATAAGTTAATACCAAGAGCTAGTCCTGAAAACATCTTGAGCATTGCTATACATTGAATTTTCATGTTTTGTTGAAGTTTCTCTTTAACCACATATCATATTTATCTCTATTGTTGAGTCTGTGAAACTATTATAAAGTGGATGTCTGTGGTTGATGAAGTGGAATTCTCTAGCAACTTAAATGATGCTTTCTGAGTTTCTCAAATGAGGCCAGATGGAGCCTCTAAGTATTATGATCTCAAAAAAGATGCCTAGATAAGTGAGCTTGTTAGGATTGTAAAGCATATACATAGTAATTGTGTACACATTATTTACATATGCACACATTTAGAGTTCAAATTCTTCTTCCTGTGTGGCCCTGCCTACATTATCTATGAAACTGCATTTTAAATGTAAATTAAAGGTATCTAAATATAAACATGTTTATTTTAATTACACGAGTAGCAATTTAACTTCACTCAATTCTACTTCCATTTTTGTTTTGTTTTCACAGGAACTGGAATCCTCGTCACCAGACAGAACTGTAGGTAGGACCGACCGGGATTTCTTGTTTGTAATAAGTGTGCTGTTCTCATGATGTCTTTTAACATCTATCCTAAATCAACCCTTTAATCTAGGAGCCTTTGATCCTAGTTCCCTTCCCAGAGTCTTCAATACCAGTACTTCCCCTAGTTATTCTTGTGTAAATTGATATCATGGATGTTAGAAGGCAATAAATGAACAATGCCACATTTAGTGTTTATAACAACAGGGATTATTAACTTAATTACCGTATCCTTTTGAAATATTTGCAGAATGATTATGACCTCAGGGACACCAGCGACAGCCACCTGATCTGTTTCTTACAGAGCAGTGAAGTCTCCCAGTCATTCTACTGTGGTCTATGGTGGCAACTGTGTCTTTCTCTTCACAGAATTTTAGAGCAGAGGAAAGGGGTCAGGACTTCTGTATTTCATTAACAATGAAGATTTTAAAAGGAAATCTAAGGGACAATGTCTAAGTGCCAATTTTTTATTTTGTCAAGTGAGAATGATAAGCAATCTGTGTCTATATCTTACAAAAGAAAGAAATCTGAACAACAAAATATTATCTAGGGAGTATTTTCAAACTAACAAGATTCTTATGAAATTTCCCCATACTATCTTTATCTTTTTTTTAAGTATAGATCATAGAACAAATGCATAAATCATGAAGAAGACAGAAAACTAGGAAATGTTAAAATCTTAAGGTTCTTTGACTGTTTAGACAAAATTCTTTCAAATTAAGTAAGGCTAAAAGAACTAATGACTTCAAGGTTTAAAATGTTTGGCTAAGGGTACAGCTCAGTAGTGGATGCCTGCAGGGCATGTGTGAGTGTGTCTTAAAACTCTAATATGGAAAGAGATAGGCAGGGAGGAAGGTACATAGAGACACCTACACAGACAGAGAATTCTGTGATCCTAGGGAGCATGTTCCTTCAAAGGGTATCTTTCCTTGAGAATATCATGCTTCACTTACACGGCAGGCAAAAATTTAAAAGTATTTTCTAAGATTTTTCAGACAGTCAGTCAAGAAAGATATTAAGGATGTAGTGGGTTTAGGCTGAACTAGTGATCTTGTGGACCACAGGCACACACGAGAGGAAAGCAATCTTTTGACACAAAGTCACACTTCCCAGTTAGTCTATTTTTATAGCAATTTAAGTGGAAAATTGTCATACCCCAAGAACAAAAATTTGCAAGAGATGTTTTCAGCTTCTTTCCTATCCAGTTCCCATTTCCTGTCCACTGGCCTCAGGGGTATAAGCAAAGAGAAATTTCAAAAGCTTTTGGAAAAACAAGTTGTATGTGTGCGTGTCTGTCTCTGTGTGTCTCTGTGTGTGTTTGGGGGGAACATAGAGATGTAGGCCAATAAAATCAAAACAGACTTAAAAGGTCGCTCCTTGGTCACTTTCCCATTTATTCTAAAGGGTCAGACATGCACATGCTCTGGCTTTGTGAAGTTCACTGTGATGGGCACAGTACGACCAATGAAGAGTTGTGATGAGGAAATTCAGTGGAAACACTCCATGAAAGGAAAGAAATGGTTTGGAAGAAACCAAAGCTATCTTATCATGATGGTTATCAATGATCAAGCCACCACAAATATCAACACTTCATTCATTACATTATGAATAACTGGGGTGATGCTAACTAGGACCTGATTGGGTGTAATTCAGGGTTCAACACCCTTTGTAGTTAGAGGCAGTGACTGAGAGTCACATCCCATCAGGAAGGAGGTCAGAGTACAAAGTGTAAGGGCATCTGAATCTGGAGACAGGAATCAATGTGCATGGGGTGGTTGAGGACACACTTCTGCAAGGAAGTGAGGACAATAAAGTAAAATTTTCCTACTGTGAAAGTCTATAGAAATACAGGAAATTGATGGTAGGAGCTATGGTTGCCTGTAAATAGAGAAACTGAAAGAAAATGTAAGCATGGGAGGGAGATGGAGGGGCTAGTATGTTAACTATCAATTGAGAGACATACGTGGAATAAAATAGAAAATCAGAGAGCATTAACTTAGCAGGGTTTGAATAGAGTGTGCACAAAATCCTCCATCAGGATACTAATGATGGATAACTAGGGTTGTAATGAATTTATGAAGAAAGGGAAATGAAAACTGTGGAAGAATGAACTCTGTGCTGATGGTTCTCTTTATTTAGTTCATCAGTCCATGCTTCTGAAAAAGGAAAGTGAACAGGAAGGCAATCTTATTTTATTTTATTTTGTTTTGTTTTGTTTCTGGTAACTACCTTTTGCTAGTGCTTGGGCAGATTTACTGTCTTTAAGTGACTAATATCCATAGAGTGTCCTCTGGTTATTAGGAAGGAAGAAATCTAAATACCAAAAAAGGATAAACAGCACAAAGATAAATATTTTGAAGTGATCCAGATTTGGAAAGTCCTAATACATTGCTACACTTTCCACATTTTCTTTGCCACAGAATGACTCCTCTGAGAACAAAGTAATTGTTGACTTCAAAGAACTCTGAGGAAGTTCAGTGGATGGAAAGAATTTGACTGGCAATTGGGTGATTCAAATCTAGTTTTTCTTTGTATCACGGGTGTCCGCACATGTGTGCTTATGTGTGTGTGCATAAAGGTTATGCTTAGTTCCAGAAAATGTAACTCACTACCTGAGCATTTCTCAATGTTTGGAAGGTACTGGAGAAGGGAAAAGCCTTTCCTAGCTGGTAACTCATTGCAGAGCTGTGGCAGGGCACTCCATACTCAGATAATGTAAGTTAAAGACTCCAGTGGTGTCTAGACATAGCTTGCCTTAAACTTATGTAGGACTCATTAAAAGAATTCTTGAGTTTTTCAACAGTTCTGCTGAATCAGACTCTTCAGAGTGGATGAACTAAATCTATATGTATATATTTGCAGAGGTGATTCTGACCTGAAGTGGGATTCCCCTCTATATGCTGTGAATATATTTTATTACCATTGTCAATAAAGAAACTGCTTTGACCTATGGCAGGGCAGAATATAACAAGGTGGAAAATCCAGGAAGAGACAGAGGAGGAAAGAAGATGGAGTCAGGCAGAAGCCATGTAGCTGCCAAGGGAGAAAGACACCAGAGTCTTACTAATAAGCCACAGCCTTGTGGTGATACACAGATTAATAAAAATGGGTTAATTTAAGATATAAGAGCTACCTAGGAATATGCCTGAACTGTTGGTTAAACAGTGTTGCAATTAACATAGTTTTTGTGTGATTATTTGAGTCAGGGTAGCTGGAACACAAATGCATAGTCTCTGTCTACACTAACCAATATGAGAGACCACTTATACTTAACTCAGGTTGGAGGTGATTCTGAGGACTTGCACATCTAAACATTTCAGTGGGCCTTCCAGTTAAGTGACAGCTACCTATTCCTACTGAAGCTATTCCCTTTAAAACTGAAGTTCTGGGAGAACCTGCTGAAGGTCTTTACATCTAATAGCTCAACCACCCCATATTCACCTCACAAAATCCCAGCTCCATCATTGCTTCTCAAAGAAAATATTCTGCCAATAGATACTGATCAGTCTGGGCAATTATCTAGAGGGAATTGATACCCCACCAATGGTTTTAGGGGTTCTGATACAATATCTTTCTTTGGCAGGGTTCCAACGCTGACTCTGAACAAGCAACTCAACCAGGGGAAAATGTTCAAATGCTGCTTGAGAAACAAGCTCTTGTTTTGTTGATTCTTCCATTTTAGTGTTTTGTTTAAATGGTTTCTTAGTTTAAAGAAAGTGCCCTTCATGAGCTCAGCTTTTCAGTCTATTAGAGTTATTTCATTTGAATATCTTTCTTTATTATTTTTTTTCTTTTCTTCCTTTTATTGAAACTAGATTCTTAGCTCATACAGTTTATCCTGATTTTAATTTCCTTTTCCTTTACCCCTCCCAGTTTCTCTCTACTTCCTCTTCTCCCTCTGGATCCACTCCCTCTCTGTTTTTCATTAGAAAAGAACAGGATTCTAAGAGATAACAACAAAACAAGACAAAATAAAATATAATAAGATAAAGCAAAAACTATCATGTTGAAGTTGAACATTGCAAGCCTACAGGAGGAAAAGAGTCCTAAGAGCAGGCACAGCAGTCAGAGACCTACTTGTCCTCACAGTCAGAAGCCCTATAGGACTACTAAACTAATAGCTATAATATATACACAGAGGCCTGGTGGTAGGTGCGTCCATCTCTGTGAGCTAATATGTGTCTTTCTTAGTTGATTCAGAGGTTCTTGTAATTCAGTGTCCTCCATCCCCTCTGCCTGCATTTCCTGAGCTCTGAGGAGAAGAATTTGATGGAGACCTCCCATTTAGACTCTCTCTCTATGTAATGTCCACCTGGGGCCTCTGCATCAGTTCCTATCTGCTGCTGAAAGAAACGTCTCTGGTGATGACTGGTTAAGGCACTGACCTATGAATATAGCAGAAGATCATAAGGAGTCATTTTACTGATCCTTTTTTTTCTTTGTGTTTTGAAAACCATAGTGTTTGGTTTTATCCTAAGTGTCTGGGCAGTCTAGTCTCTGGTTCTTTCTTATTCAAGCATGTAAATGGATGTTTATTTTCCTGACTGCCTGGTACCAGATAATCAACTCAAAGGCTGAATATGAATTATAAATGCTTGGCTTATAGCTCATGCTTATTACTAGCTAACTCTTATACTTAAATTAACCCATATTTCTATCTATATTTTGCCATGTGGCTCATGGCTTGTTACCTCATTTTTTTACATGTCCGTTTTGCTCAGTGGCTGGCTGCTGTCTCTCTTTACTTCATACTCCTTCCCATCATTCTCAGTTTTGCTTTTCCACCTATCTTCCTGCCCAGTTTCCAGCATGTCTGATTTTTATTAATCAATGAGAGCAATACATACTCATAGCGTAGAAAAGGATTGTTGCACAGCACAAGCAGTGTTTGGCATGGGTTCCCTCTTGTGGAGTGGTCCTTAAGACATCGGTGGTTGCTCCTATTAGTGTGGTGCTATCATTGCCCTAGAATATTTTGAATACAGGATAGATTGTAGACCAAAGGTTTTGTGGTTGGGTTATTGTCAACATTTCTCTTTCTGTAGCCTGCAGAGTACCTCCCTGCACCAAAGATACTAGAACGTAGGGGTGAAGGCTCCATGCAGGCACCAGCTCAGATTTTCCATGTTCAATGAGTTGTGTGGATGTTTTCCTTGACAATGGGAACCCCACTGTCAGTTTGCAGAGAGCAACACACTGTGTTAGCATCAGCCTAGGGTGTTTGGGGATTTCCATGGGATCCCCTTGACCAATTGAATCTAATCCAGTTCTGTGGCTGGGAGCCACACCTGGATACAAGAGATGGCCAACTGAGACTTCATATGCCCCATTTTCAGGAGTGTTCATTAGGATCACCTTCATATATTCCAGGAAGTTTCCACTAGGTTTTTACATATTTCCCCAATGGCCTCCAATTTCATCCATCTCTCTTTGTACTCTCCTCCTCCATCCCATCTCCCTCAACATGATTTCTGTTACTCCAGTCACCAGTTGCCCCCCAGCCTACCCATAAAATCTATTCTATATTTCCCTTTTACAGGGAGATTCATGCATTTCCCCACAGGTTCCTGCTCTTTGTAAAACCTCCCTGGGTCTATAGATTGTAGCTTGGCTATCATTTACTTAATGACTAATATCCACTTTTAAGTGAACACATACCATATTCGTCTTCTCTGCCTGGATTAACTCACTGAGGACTTTTTCTAGTTCCATCCATTTGCCTGCAAATTTCATGATGTCATTATTTTAATAACTGTGTAATAAATACTTCATTATGTAAATGCACCACATTTTCTTTATCCAGTTGAGGAACATCTAGATTATTTCCAGTTTCTTGCTAATATGAACAAAGTTGAAATGAACATATTTGAGCAAGTATCCTTGTGGTAGAAATGGAGCATCCTTTGGGTATGTGTCCAAGAGTGGTATAGCTGGGTCTTGAGGTAGGTAATTCCCAACTTTCTAAGGAACTACCATATTGATTTCCATAATGACTATACAAGTTTGCACTCAACCAGCAATGGAGGAGTTTTCCCTTGCTCCACATCCTCACCAGTGTGAACTGTCACTTGTCTTACTGATCTTAGCCATTGTACAGGTGCAAGCTAGAATCTCAAAGTAGTTTTGCTTTGCATTTTCCTGATGGCTAAGGATGCTGAACATTACTTAAAGTGTTTTTCAGCCATTTGAGGTTCCTCTATTGAAAATTCTGTTTGTATCTGTTTCCCATTTTAAAAATTGGGTTATTGTTCTTTTGATATCTAGTTTCTTGAGATCTTTATACATTTTGGATATTAGTCCTCTATCATATGTGGAGTTGGTAAAAAAAATATTTTCCCATTCTCTAGTCTGTCTCTTTGACTGATAGTGTCCTTTGCCTTACAGAAACTTTTCAGTTTCATGAGGGCCATTTATTAATCGTTGATCTTAGTGCCTGTGTACTACAAGTATCCTGTTCAGGAAGTTGTCTCCTATGCTAATGCATTCAAGACTCTTCATCATTTCTCTTCTCACAAGGGTCAGTATATCAGGTTTTACATTGAGGTCTCTGATCCACCCAAGTTTTGTCATGGGTGATAAATATGGATCTATTTGTATTTTTCTACATGCAGACATCCAGTTTGACTAGTACCATTTGTTTAAAATGTTGTTGATGTGGGATTCCCCTCTGTATTCTATGAATATTTTTTATTACCATTGGCTAACAAAGAAGCTGCTTTGGTCTATGGCATGGCATAATATAGCAAGGCAGAAATTGCAAGCAAAAATAGAAGAGGAAAGAAGGCAGAGTCAGGAAGGCACCATGTAGCTGCCTAAGGAGACAGTTATAGTAACCTTACCAGTAGACCACAACCTCATGGCAATACATAGATTAATAGAAATGTGTTAATTTAAGAAGTTAGAGCTAGTTAGATGTACACCTAAGCCATTGGCTAGTGTTGTAGTTAATATAGTTTCTGTGTGATTATTCAGGTCTGGATGGCTGGGAAACAACATACAGTCTCCAGTTACATGCTGTCTTTTTCCAAGTGTATATTTCTGGATTCTTTATAAAAAAATCAGGTGTTCATATTTGTATAGATTTATGTACATATATATGCATATTTATGTGTATTTATTATGTCTGGGTCTTTAATTTGATTCCATTGATCAACATGTCTGTTTTCATGTCAATACTGTGTGGATTTTATTTCTATAGCTCTGTAGAACAACTTGAAACTGAGAATGGTTAAGACTTCCAGCAGTTCTTCTGCTGTTCATAATTATTTTATTTATCCTGAGGTTTGTTTTTTTATTGAGATTTTTTTCAATCAAGGTCTGTAAAGAATTGTGTTGGAATTTTGATGGGTATTGCATTGAGTCTGTAGATTGTTTTGATAGGATGGCCAGTTTTTTACTATGATAATCCTACTGATCCATGAACATGAGATATATTTCCATTGGATATCTTCTTTAGTTTCTTTCTTCAAAGACTTGAAGTTTTTTTTAATCATATAAACATTTCACATGCTTGGTTAGAATTACCCCATGATATATTATATTATTTGAGGCTATTGTGAAAGGTATTTCCCTGATTTCTTTCTCATAGAAAAGCTATTAATTTTTTTTAGTTATTGTTGCATCCAGCTACATTGCTAAAAGTGTTTATCAAGATGTAAAAATTCTTTTCCTGAAGGACCTCTATTATTATCTTCATATAGTTGGTTTAAAGACCTTTTTCTTGTGTATCAGCCTTGTTAAAATATTCAGAACCTGCTGTAGCAGGACAGCTGGTGGAGACATACTGCCCTGGCTATTACTGATTGCTTTCATGCTGGTGTTCAGACGTTCAGTTTTGGCATGATTATAGGTCTAGGTGCTGATTTCTGGATTTGTCTTTTTTGAGCGAGTGTTTTCTTCTTTGATTTCTGTTTTCCTCTATGGATTTTTGGAGAGTGTAATGCCTGTATGTTGCCTGTTTTACTGGTCTACTCAGTTGGTGTATTCATAGGGAATTCTGGTCTGAGTTAGGGGAAGAAAGTTTGGGGGAGAAGGTCTTTATGATCAGTGTGGAATTTGGTCAAAGAGGAAAGGGAGATTGCAGCAGGTTTCCTGATACAGAGCTGGGGAAGAAGCTGGGGGACTGGCTCTTGGAAGCAGTAGAAGTGTGGGTTGACTTTCAGCCTACTTGTTGCTCTGGGAAGAGAAACTGGCTGTTTTAGCAGAGGTTGTTTGCTGGAGTTGGAGTCTGGGACACAGCAATGAGTGGGAGTGGGAAGGTTAGAAGAGCAAGATCTGTGGGATCCACAGGAGATGGGAGCAGTGGCCAAGGAAGGCTGCAGCTGGTGTTTCGCTGCAGATTGGGGAACTGGATTTTTGGGGAGGTAGGAGTGGTGAGGGTCTACGTTAGTTTACCTGTTTCTCTGTTCTGCTTAGCTGTGTGCCTAGTGAATGTCTGCTGGTGCTGGAGGCTGGGGTAATGAAATGAGTTGAGGAAAAGAAGCTTGGGGAAGAAGATCCTTGTGATCCTTTGGGGTTAGGATGAAAAAGGAAAGAGAGACCACAGCAAGTTTCCTGCTCTAAAGCTGGGAACAAGATTGAAAAACAATTAGTTGTTTTATGTGCATGGTTATTTTGCCTGAATGTATATTATGTGTGATGCCCGCAGAGGCCAGAACAGAAGGTCAGATTCCACAGGAACTGGAATTACAGACAGTTGTAAGCCACCACATAGGTGCTGGGAATTAACCCAGATCCTCTGGAAGAGCAGTCAGTGCTCTTAACCACTGAGACATCTCTCCATCCCCCTATTGAATTCTGTACCAGGCAGAACTGCAAGCAAGAGACAGGCACAGCCAACTGTCTGCTGGTCTCAAGAACCCAGCTGCTCTGAGTTTTAGGGTACCGAGTGTCACTCGACAACCCATTTTGTTGCTTATTTTTCTTTCTTTACAAGTTTTTTGGTGAATTAAAAACCACAGTATCTCATATGGCGTGCTTGCAGTTTTGGTTGTGGAGAGCCACGTAATTCAAGGTTCATTTTTTTTTTTTTCCTCAGAAGGGATCCATCATGAACTATAAATGCTTTTCTCTTGACCAGGATGCTAGGACACAGCACATTTGTTGTTTCAATCTAATATCCCCTTCCATTTTGGGTCTCAGCAGTTATTAGGGTTCAAAGCATTTATCTTGATTAATCAGATACTTTGGCTTTTCTCAAGGCTTGTGATTCACTGGTTTCCGGTCCTTTCACTCCACGGGGTCTGGTTTTCCCATTGATAGTTGCCATGTAGTCTCGGCAACACAAATTAGCCTGAAGCAATTTTAAGCCGTAACTATGACTCTTTCTTATTTGGGTCTACCGGGAGATTGCCATGACCAAACAAAATAACAACCCAAAGGAAAAGCCACCAGGTCCTTCTCCGTTTGAACAGCCAGATGTTATTTACGGCTTTGTTTATGAAGTATTTTCTTGACCTTGCTGGCTAGCGTCCATGCACTTTGTCATTTTGGAGCACAATGTCCTGTCACATGGTGACAATGTGTGCCCTGAGCAAGTAAACAGGCCAGAAGACTATTGTAAGAGTAGAATACTCTCATTTTTTGCCACAATACTGTACTCCACCTAGCCACACCTCTAAAGACAAAAGGGAGCATGGGAGAACAGAAATAAAACCTGTTGTGTTTTTAACACTTCAGATAATGTCACCACTCTGAAACACCTGGAAGTGCTGTGACTGAAGAAGTCAGATAATTCATGAATCCAACAACTTAGGCTCTCGGCTCTCATGTTAGTGATACAATGTGAGGATGCAGTTGCTATAATTCTTATGAACGGGTATCAAATAATTATTCTAGAGTGGTGTGTGTGTGTGTGTGTGTGTAGGCATATGTTATTCAAATCAATAAATTTAGGAGGAATATTGCATGCTTCAAATTGGTGAAAGAATTAATTAAATTATAATCTGTCCCCCAAATGAAAGGCTATGTTTCCCTGTTTCCATCTGCTGTCATCAGAGTTTGCCCTGATAGCCATTTCCCCCAGGTTCTTATCCCTATGGCAGCACACAGCCTTTGGTAGTCTAGACCAGTTTCCCAATGTTTGGTCCATTTCCCAACACCTCTTGCTGTTGCACAAAGGAAGAGATCTCTATGGTGTCAGTTTATGATGTAAATGCTGATGCAGCTGAAACCTGAGCATTGCCTAAGAACTGTCCAGGCCACTGGGTCTCCTATGGACTCCAGCCCAGCACCCACTTCACCTGAAGGAAAACAAGAACTTCCTTGTTTTCCCCTCAACGCTGTCTAGTCTTTTAAAATAATATTTATTAATTTTTATTGTATGTGTTTGAATATTTTGCCCACTTGTGTGTCTGGTGCTTTTGAGGTCAGAAGCGGGCATCTAATCCCAGGAACTGGAGCTAAAGATGGATGTGAACTGTCACGTGGGTGCTGGGAACCAAACCCAGTTCCTTTGCAAGAGGAACAAGAGCTCTTAACCTCTGAGCCATCTCTCCAGCCCCACCCTGCTCTTCCGGTGCTCACATGCTATGAAGAACCACCTGATATTTATCCTTATTGAGGTAATTTAGTGGCATACTGGGATTTGTTCTTCACTTAGGAAGGATTTTTCATGTGCCCACTGCCTGTTCGTCTACTGCCCTTGCCCTTGATGACATCTTACTTGGATCTTCGACAGCACTTTGGTTGGTCCAGTTAATATGGTAGCCTCAAAATTTCTGTTCTCACCCCTGAGGTTCTTTGCCTTTATGAGACTTCTGCCCCCTGCATGGTGACTGTACTGCAGAGTTTGATGTGATCAGTTGTTATGCTTCCTATAAGATGTCCATCATCTCCCGCTTTTACAACTCACCCACTGTTGTACCCTTTCTCCATGTCTCTGATCACACAGGGCTGGCCACCTCTCAGTTTTCAGTTTTATTATCCACTCTGTTACCCATCTGTGTCTCTTTTCCTCCTAGACTCTACAGCTTGTTGCTGCTCTTCCTTGCATATGCTCTCAGCATGTATAATGGCTTGAATCGTGTTTCCTCAAAACTCATATCCATCCAGAACCTCAGCATGTGACCTTATTTGGATATGGGCTCTTGTATATAAAATCCATTAAAATGAAATAAAAACAGGTCAGTGTGGAGAGCCGAAGAAGCCTTGAGTTAATGTGTTAAGAGAAGATAAAGTCTGAGTGAATTGAAATTGTCAGCATGGGCACATTCATGTCAAGAGCCAGTTCGTGAGACTCATGGGAAATTGATAGTGTCTTTCACCTGGGTTAGTCATGGAATGGTAAAGCCTTCCTTTGGTCCAAGTACAAAGTGCTTACAAATGATTGACCTGTGAATACAAACACTAGGAACTGCAGACTAGAGACTGCTCATGGACAGAGACCTCCTACCAAGAGTAGGTAATTCCTCCACAATGCTGTTTACAATAAATTACTGAGGTTCTGGTTGCTGTGCAGTTGGTACCACACTATCAGAGTGCATAGCCTACCTGATCCCAGCTTTTCTGTACATGTGTCGATGCTATTTTCATTCCCTCAACATCTCGGTCAGGTTTCCTGACAAATTATATGGGAAGTGACAGACTAGGGTAAACGCTATATCCAATCACTGGTACCCTTAAAGGAAGGGAAGAAAGAAAGCATCCAGAGACATAGACACAGAAGCAAAGTCCTATGACATTGGAGACCGAGAAAGACGTTGTGTGGCCACAGTGTATGCCGTGCTGTAAGAGAGGCATGATGTACCTGTTCTCCAGAGCTTCTTTCGGGGGCAACTGATAATGTTCCAGTCTTGCTTTCAGATTTCTGGCCTCCTAAACTGTGAGAGAACGAAATTCTGCTATTTCAGCCACCTGTTTTGCAGTAATTGAGCACAGTGGATTTTAAACAGCACCATTCCAGTGTCCCTCAGGCTGTGACAGTGACTAAACTGACCCCACACCCCTGGCCCTACCTTTCCCCAAAAGGCCGGTTTTAGGTGGAAGAAAACTTGTAAGTATACTAACCAGTCTTACCTCACTATTTTAGCCCTGTTATGTTGTCTTGACACTTCCTGGCAACCCCACACCATTTCATGTGTATTTGTCATCTATCTTAGGTGCAATTGGGACATACTTTAATCTTCTATCGAATAACTGCATCTGGTCACACTGAGAAAAACAGATGCACTGAGAGGAGAAAATGTTAGATTATCCTTGCTTCCACCAAATCTACAAAGTCATTTACGTATGTATTTTCCTTCCTGCTCCACTCATTTAATACATAGCTAGTGTTCATTAAGTGACAATACATTTTAGCACATCAATAAAGTCCTTCTTTTCTTGGTGATTATGTTCTAGGGTAAGAAACAAATAAATAAACAAGTGCATATTTCATGTAATATTGTATCATGTTGTTATATAGAGAGACAGGAAAAATATTATGAATGAGAAAATGAGGTTGTAAGTATAGTCTATGATTAGGAGGTAAAATTTTAGGGAGAGTATTCTGGAGGCTCTCTCTCATTAGTTCTGAGAAGAGATCTGAATAAGGGGAGGGATGATGAACTGTTTGGGCTTCTTTGTTTATCTTATCTCTTGTTTAAGGTATCCCTTTCTCATCTCATTCAAGAGTTTTCTCCTATTGTCTTCACCTAATTCTCCCTTACACAAACTCTCAGTATCTCCTTACTGATTGGCTCATGAGCATCAACATACTAAGGCATAATACACGCCATCATGCAAAAGAAATTTCTTGACTCCATACATCAATTAGTTACCACTTCATTCTCCTTTATAATAAATAAACTTCCCAATGAGTTGACAAGATTAACTATTTTATATTCACTCATCCCAGTAAAACTTTACTCTTTTGAAGTTTTCCTAAAGCATTTATTCATTTTTGTGGGTATGAATATCTTGCATGCGTGTATGTATGTATGTATGTATGTATGTATGTATGTGCATGCCACACATGCTAGAAGAGGGACATCCCTTGGGACTGCAGTTACAGATAGTTATGAGCCGCCATGTTGGCGCTAAGAATCAAACTAGGGTCCTCTGCATAGGCAGCAAGTTCCCTAACCATTGAGAAATCTCACAGTCCCTCAATAGTGCTAGTTTTAAACCTTCATCTTTATTTGTTGCTATTTTGTTAAATATTTCCTTTTGAGACAGAGTCTTCAAAGTGCACTTCAGGCTGTTTCAAACTCAAGATCCTCCTATGTCAGCTGAGTGCCGAGATTACAAGTGTTAGCCACCATACCTGACTTTGACTTTCATATTAATGATTCCTTACCAGTATTTGAAGCACTTGCCAGCAAATTCTTTTTTTTTTCTTTCTCATGGTTTTTTTTTTTTTATATTTAAAAATTTCCATCTCCTTCCCTCCTCCTCCCCCTCCCTCCGCTCCTCCTCCCCCTTCCCGCCCCTCCTTCTCCCCCTTCCCTCCCCTTCCCTCCACCCATACCTCCCCTCCCTCCCTCTCAAGGCCAAGGAGCCATCAGGGATCCCCACACTATGCTAAGTCCAAGGTCCTCCCAACTCCCCCCCAGGTCCAGGAAGGTGATCGACCAAGCTGAGAAGGCTCCCACAGAGCCCGTCCATGCAGAAGAATCAGAGCCCAGCGCCAATGTCCTTTGCTTCTCAGTCAGCCCCCGCTGTTGGCCACATTCAGAGAGACGGGTTTGGTCGCATGATCCATCAGTCCCATTCCAACTGGAGTTGGTGATCTCCCATTAGTTCTGTCCCACCGTCTCCATGAGTGAACGCACCCCTCACGTTCCTGACTTTCTCCCTCATGTTCTCGCTCCTTCTGCTCCTCTTCAGGTCCTTGGGAGCTCAGTCCAGTGCTCCATTGTGGGGCTCAGTCACCTTCCCCATCTGTCGCCAGCTGGAGGTTCCCTCACGGTCCTGACTTTCTTTCTCATGTTCTCCCTCCTTCTGCTCCTCATCAGGACCTTGGGAGCTCAGTCCGGTGCTCCAATGTGGGGCTCTGTCATTTTCTTCATCTATCGTCAGGTGGAGGTTCAGTTCAGATGAAATGTCAGTGCACTGCCAGCAAATTCTTTACTAATTTTTCTCTTTGATTCATTTCTCAGATATCTCAATTTCCAGTCTTTCTCTACTCTGACTAGACACTCACCTTCAGTTTCCAAATATCTAAACGCAAAGAATTCAGGACTTAATCTTCAATTCTTTGCCTGTGTGCCCAATATTATACTAGGTAACCTCATCCTGCCATGCTACTTACCTTCACATTGCTGGTCCAGATTTTATCTGTAGTTCTTTTAGTCTCCAGACTCACAGTCTCCACCATTTTCAGTAGATGATATGCAAGATTTAATGTGCATAAACCAAAACTAATTTCCTCACCTAAGAAGTTCAGGTGTATTCCTATTAAAAAATATGGTCAGAGCAATCCTCCCTGGGGAATGCGGCTGGGGAGCACCAGCGAGGGGTTGCCTGGCCACATTATTGACTATGAACTCTCACCCTCTTCCTCACCTCATTTATGTCTTCTTGTCCAGGCCAAAACTTTAGTGAGTGTGTGTGCTGGGATCCTTTGCACAGTTTCACATCCAAATGTAGTGCTGAAACCTGTGAATATTATTCTTCAGTCATGCCCCTTTTTAACACCTGTATAACGGATACTATGACCCAAACCTTCATCATTTCTTATTGGGGTGGCAAGAAGCTTCCTTGGGGCTTCCCATTGCTTGTTATTTGCATAACTATTGAGAAAAGTCTTGGTAAAATATGAACCAGACCCTGATTTTTCCTATACAAAATGCTCCAAAGGCTTTTCATCATACTCAGAGTAAAATAAAAACTCCATTTCATGGCTCACAGGGCTCCCAATATCTGCAGCCTTATGTTGATTTCTACTCTGTTCCAGCTATCCTCATCTGATGATCCCCAACTGGCATTTTTCAGGGAGAATTTATCTGGCCATATTATTTAAAATAGTAAAATAGCATTACAACTGTACCATATTCAATTAACCAATCAATATAACACACACACACACACAGATACACACACACACACATCTTCTACTCTGAATTATTGACTTTATTTTGGGATGGTATTAATTAGCAACACACACATACATGCACACATACACACTACCGATTTGTTAACTATCATCCTTATTGGAATATAAATATCAAAATGTGTTGGGGCTCTTGTGACTCAGTCTTATTCGTTGTTTTAAATTCAAAATCTTGAACACAGTGGTTATTTGAAAATACATTCTTAGTTGATCAAGTAAAACATATGCCATTGGAAATTTAAGAGCATGGAGAAAATTCATGAAATAAGGTGGGAAATCAAAGTCATTATTAATCCAGAAATAATAGAAGGAAAATTCTAAGTACTTTTCAGGTATGGTCTCTCTAATCTTTAGATATCATTGCTCTTAAAACTAGAGGGTGTTATTTAACAAATAAGGTCAGTAGAGCTTACCGAGTCAAAAAAAAAAAAACTTGGGGTAGACAGAAAGCGGGTATCCTTCATCAGATGTACAACATGCATCATCGGGAACTGCAACACCAAATCACTTGGAGGCAATCTGTCAGCCTCTGGGTTGGGTCTTCCTACTTAGCACGACAGCCCCTCACTGTGACCTACTAAAAATCAGCTCTGGACACAATTAAACACAAACACAAAGGCTAAATTCTCTCAGGCCCGAGTAGGTCGAAGATCTGGGATAGTGACCTAGATTTGTCTGGTTCTAAGTCTCCAGGATTCCAAACCTCAGCTATGTAAATGTTTATTCTTATTTATGGTAGAGAAAGGTTGTGTTCCCTCAATATGCTGGAAAAGATGCCCAAGAGACCATCTTGACTGAAACAAATCCTGAGACATAAAAATGCTTCAGCGTGCTAACACAAAACCCAGGCGTTTGCCACGCACATACCCGAGAGATCAGGAAGTAGTAAATGTCTTCGGAGGCTTTACACAACCTGGGGACTTGGAACTGTGCCCTTGCTACTGCTTGGGACCCCGGGAGGGGAGAACTCCAGAGCTTTGCCAAGTCTGGGAATCCTTGCATACAGTCACAAGAACCCCAGTGACATCATCCTCTGCCAGAGGACACATCCTAAGAAGGAGATGTACAGTGTAACTTGCTGGGTAACCTTTCCTTTTGGAAAGAAAAAAACATACCTTCACTGTAACTGTAATTTCCATTACATTACTGTCCTATAAAAAGTCATGGCTAGAGTCAATACATTCGGACTGAGAAATTAATTTTAATAATCTCTAGATGGGGGCACTTCCAGGTAATGGGCAGAAGTAGACACAAATCTCCTTGAGATTGGAAATTCAATCTCAGGCTCAACGAATTATTACAGAAAAGCCCCTTTAAAAAGTTTTCTATCTTAAAGAAATGTTCATTTACAAAATGGAGTATTACTCAGCTGTTAAAAAACAATGACATCAGGAAATTTGCCAGCAAATGGACAGAACTAGAAAAGATCATTCTGTGTGAGGTAACCTAGATCCAGAAGGACAAACATGGCATGTACACACTCATAAGTGGGTATTAGCCATGAAGTAAAGAAGAATCTTGCTACAATTCACAGACCCAGAGAAGCAAGGTAACAAGGAGGCCTGTGTGTGTGTGTGTGTGTGTGTGTGTGTGCAAAAATCTCACTGTGACGGGGAAATAGAACGGACAATGCCAGTGGACATGGATGGGAGCATGGGAGATGGGGGTGGGAAGTGGAAGCATGAAGGGTGAGGATGGGGGATGAGGGATCAAGTTGGGGGAGGATGGAGGGAGAGAGAACTAGGAGAGACAACTGGGATCTAGGGTTATCTCTGGAATGAGCTAGAAACTTAGAGCAAGAGAAACTCCCAGGAATCTGTGAGGGCGATCATATCTAAGACCCCTAGTACTAAGGGATACAGAGCCTGAACTGGCCATCTCCTGTAATTAGGCATGACATCCAGTGGTGGGACTGGGACATCAACCCTTCCACCTACAATATGTGCTATCTACAATATTTGTGGGGATAAAGATGGCACAGAAATTGTGCTAGTGGCCAACTGATGACTGGCCCAGCTGGAGGCCAGCACCCTGAGTGGCAATTCACCCATGAGGGCCAGGACCCAGAGATGGGATACTCAAGAGACCTAGGATAGAACCAAACACGACTGGGGAAAAAAAAGGCATTGAAGTGATTCCTAACGATAGTCTTCTATAGACATAGACTGGTACCTAGCCCAACTATCATAAGAGAAGCTTCATTGAGCAACTGATGGAATCAAATAGAAGATCCACAACCAAGTATTGTACAGAGCTCTCAGAATCCCCCAGGAGAGAGGGAGGAAGAATTGTGGGAGCCAGAGGTGCCAACGACACAACAAGAAAAACCATAGAACCAACCTGGCCTCATGGGGGCTCACAGAGACTGAACCAAAAACTAGAGAGCCTGTATGGGACAGACTTGGCCCTTTGAATATGTGTTACAATGGTGTAACTTGGTCTATTTCTAACAGTGAAAGCAGGGGCTGTCTCAATTTTGTCACCAGCTTTTGGGACTTGTCCCTCCTACTGTATTGCTTTATTCAGCCTTAGTTGAAGAGGAGGTTCCTAGCCTCACTGCAACTTGATATACAATGGCTGACTGATATCCATCAGAGGTTTGCCCCTATCTGAGGAGAAACCGAGGAGCAGAAGATGATGAGGGGCAGAGGTAAGGGGAGACTGGGAGGAGAAGAGGGAGGGAAAACTTTGGTTGGATTGCTAAAACAAACAAAAAACCAAACCATGTTTTATATCTTTATTATTGTTATGGTATGAATGTTTTGCTTGCATGTATGTCTGGGTTTGACATGTATATGCCTGGTTCCTGTGAAAGTCAGAAGAGAAGTCATGTCCCCTGGAACAGAAGGTACAGGCATCTGTTAGCCACTATATGGGTGCTGGAATTGAACCTGCATCCTCTGCAAGAGCATCCAGGGCTCTGAACCACTGAGTCATCTTTCTAGTCCCGAGAAAATGTTTTAATAGAAATGAGCAACTCACAGCCACAAACCACTCGGACAACTCATAAAGGAAAATGCCAAAGAGCAGACCTGGGAAGAGTCAAATTTAGTTCATTAGATGCTGAGGGTGGAAAGATAAAGCAGAAATTGAAATTTTAAAATTTGAATAGGGAACAAGTAGAACTTCCAGAAATTTAGGAGATAATATTTGAAAATAAAATTTTGTGGTTGATTTCACCAGCAGAGTGTATAAAATTTACTAGAACACCACAGTGCTACAAGATGGAAGGTTAGCCCCCAGGCCACTGGAGGAAGGGAGGGAGACTTGAGATAATCACCCACCATTCTGGCAGGCTGCCTGGAAGTGAGAATACTGCTCTTGCAGTCTCCTAAGATGGAGACCACCTGACTAATGGCTTCCAACTGAGACTTGGAAGATTTAAAATGCATAATCATGTGACTACATTGTCCTGGTCCAATTGAGACTGGGCAGTCTAAAAAGTGTCAATTTATGACCAGGCTGTCCTAGTAAGACAAGGACCTATAAGCTATATACTCTCTCTCCATGCATGTGGGAAGCTTCTTGTGCAGCCAGGGACTCTGAGAGTTAAAACACATCTATTAAAATGAGATATTACTGCCCATTTTTCAAATTAGAAAATTAGGTGGTTGGGATTCCAAATAAAACTATGCAGACATTGCAGAACTCTGTTTTCTCAGTATCTGACATCGCTCAATTTGTATAACCTTTGACTTAAACACGTTAGAATTCCAATTAGTTGCATCTTTAAGGCTTAGTCTTCTTGGTGTTTCCCCATCCATTTTGGCAGGTCTATTGTCCTTGTTCAGCTCATGTTTAAGCAATCAAGTTGGCAAGGTTTTATGGGTGTAGCTTCTAGTGTTACTAAGAGACACAGTCTCATTGCAAAGTTCTTTTGGCTCTTATAATTTTTTTGGCCCCCTTTTACAAAGTTCCCTGAGCCTTAAGTGCAGGAGTTATTTTACACATTTTTCCACTGATACTAGGCTCCACAACTATGCATTTTGGTCTCTTCTGGTCTTCTGGGATGATCTCTATCTGTTGCAAAGAGAAGTCTCCTTGATGAGGGGTGACAACTACACTTATCTGTGGATATAAGGACAAACATGTAGAGTGTAGTTTGGGATTATGCTGGGTTAGTAAATTGGTGACTATTAATTCTCCTCCCAGATCCATGACTTTTCTAGCATTGTGTAACTGACACGATTTCCCTCTTACTGAGCAGGTCACAAGTCCAATTAGAGAGTTGTTGGTTACCACCAAGGTATGTGTGCTACTACTGCATCTATAGAGTTATCTCGCCATGCTGTCTTTTTGCTCTAATTTACACGTGTCAAAGCTGTGCAGACTTCCCTCCTTTGGAAGATTGCATGGTGACTTCTGGTCCTCAAGTTGGGGGGGTATTCAGGCTAGTTCCAGATCAAATGTTTCTGTGGCCCTTTACTGAAGTGTTTTGGTGTGGGACAAATGTCTATATTCTGTCAATTGTATTTTAAATAAACGCTTATTGGCCAGTAGCCAGGCAGGAAGTATAGGTGGGACAACCAGACAGGAAGTAGAAGTGGGTCGATGAGAACAGAATTCTGGTAAGAGGAAAGCCCATTTCTCTGCAGTCCTGACCAGCCACAGAAGAAGCAAGATGTGACTGCCCCACTGAAAAAGGTACTGAGCTATGTGGCTAACATAGACAAGAATAATGGGGTAATATAAGTTATAAGAGTTAATAAGAAGCCTGAGATAATGGGCCAATCAGTTTATAACTAATGTAGACCTCTATATAATTTCTTTGGGACTTTCTGTCAGGCAGGACAGAAAACTCAGACAACAGTGTTTGGTATCTTTAGCAATAGGATTTACCTTCCACCTCTGGATGGGTTGAGGCAACCGACAGCAAGAGCAGAAGCCTGTATATTTGGGGAGTATCTTCATCAACCCAGACGAACAACCCAAAAGTGGGCTTTTCATGTTGGGCATTGAGGTTTTTGTTAGACAGACTTTGGCTCTTGGAGGGAGCATTGTCAGCCCAGATGAAAAACATTTCATTTAAACTATATAAGTATGTTTATACATAGACCTACATGTACTACAGTTTTTAAGGAAGTTATGACTTTTTCAGATATCCTTACTGTTATTGTATCCACTTCCCTCCTCCTGTATTTACTACTCTCACTTCTGCATTTCCATAATGAGATCATCAGTATCCTCCTCTGTCCCTCTCTATTGCTCCCCAGACCCTACACAATGACAATGGTCCCTTTTACTTTCCTGGTTTCTGCAGTTCCTCCAGGATATGTATTTACAAGTGAAGATTTGGAGCTAGGAGCCTCTGATAAGAAGTCTCTGATAAAGGAACATGTGATGTTTGTTTTTCTTACTCTGGGTCACCTTACTTAGTATGATCTTTTCTGTTTTACCCATTTGCCTGCAAAGTTCATTGTTTCATTTTTCTTTACAGCTGAACAATATCTCATAGCATACATGTACCACATTTTTATTTTCTATTTTTCAGTTTGAGGATAGTTAGGTTGTGTCCACTGACCAGCTACTGTGAGCAAAGCAGCAATGAACATGGATGTACAAGTCTCTATGGAGTAGGATGCAGATTTCTCTGGGCATATGCTGGGTATATTGCAGTATAGCTGGGTCATATGGCAGATTTATCTTTAATTTCTTCAGACTTTTCCACACTTATTTTCATAGTGGCTGCATCAGTTTGCAATCCCATTAACAGTGAATGAGTCGTCCTTAGCCCTGCATTTGTCAACAGTCATTTTGTTAATCTTTGCCATTCTAAATGGGGTAAAATGAAATCTCAAAGATATTTTGATTTACATTTCCCCAGTTGCTAGTAATGATGAACATTTAAGAAAGACATTTCTTAGGCATTTTATTTTCATCTTTTGAGAACTCTCTTTTCAGGAACCAGGCTTATTTTTTGAAAGAGTTAATTTTTCATTCTCTGTTTTATGAATTATTTATATAACTGGATATTAGACCTTTCTCAAATGTATAGCTTGCAAAGATTCTCTCCAATTCTGTGTGTAGTGAGAAGCTGTGGGCTGCATTCCTGCCATCCAGCTCCTAGCTGCCTGGCTAGCTTATGCCCCAAAATAACAACACACAAATTGTATTCAGTTAAACATTGCTTGGCCCATTAGTTCTAGCCTCTTATTAGCTAATTCTCACATGTTACTTTAACCCATATTTAGTAATGTGTGTAGCACCATGAGGTGGTGTCTTACTGGGAAAGATTCAGCATGTCTGACCTGGTGGCTGGCTTCATGGCGACTATCCCAGAAAGGAGAGGCATGATGATTGCTCAAGGCATCTGCCTCACTCCCAGCATCCTGTTCTGTCTACTCCACCCACCCATGTTCTAACCTATCAGGCCAAGCAGTTTCTTTATTAATTAACCAATGAAATCATCAGATAGATAGAAGACACACCTACATCATTTGTGGGTTTCTTATTCACTCAATTATTTTTCTTTAGTGGCTCAGAAACTTTTTAGTTTCATGAAATTCCACTTATCAATTCTTGTTCTTAATTCTCAGGCAAATGGAATCCTACACCTCTATTTGGAGGATGCCTGTGTTTTCTTATAGTGGTTTCAATGCTTCAGGCTTTAGATTCAAGTCTTTGATCCTTTTGGAGTTAGTTTTTGTACAAGGTGATATATATAACTAATTTCATTCTTCTGTATTTAGACACCCATTTTCCTCAGCACCATTTGTTGAAGGTGATTTATTTTCTTTAACTTATGCTTTTGGCATCTTTGTCAAATATTAAGTGGTTAAAGACACATATACTCACAGTTGGGTCTTTGATTTTGTTCCATTGGTCTGCATGTCTGATTTGTGGCAGTACCATGCTGATTTTATTACTATGGTTTTGTAACATATCTTAGGATCTGGAATGATAGTACCTATAGCATTGTTCTTTTTTTTCAGGATTGTTTTGGTTATCTGGGGTCTCCATGATTCCACTTGAATGTTAATATAGTTTTTGTTTGTTATTCTATTTCTCTGAGAAACGAGATGGGAATTTTGACAGAGAATACATTGAATCAGTAAATAGTTTTGGTAAAGTGATCATTTTCACAATATTAATTCGGCCAATATATTTGTTATGGGTCTGTTTAGGTTGTTGATTTCTCCTTGGTTTAATTTTGGTGGTTTTGCTGAATCTAGAAATTCATCCATTTCTTTTTAGGTTTCCCAGCTTAATTGGAGTATAGATTTAAAAAATATTCTCTTATAAGGTTCTGAATTTTTTTGGTGTCTGTTATAGTGTTTCTCTGTTTATTTCTGAGTCTGCTAATTTGAGTCATGTCCATTCTTTTGGTTAACCGAACCATGGATCTGACAATCTTGTTTGTCTTATCAAAGACCATCTCTTAGGTGCTGATTCTTTTCATTGTTTCCTTTGCTTCTGTTTCATTGATTTCTGATCTGATTCTTACCATGTCACCTGGCTTTAGATTTGGTTTGTTCTTAATTTTCTAATATTTTAAAAAGATTTATTTATTTATGATGTATATTTTTTGTCTACATGTGTGTCTGCATGCCAGAAGGGGGCATTTGATCTTATTACAGACAGTAGTGAGCCACCATGTGGTTGGCTGGAATTCAACTTAGGACCTCTGGAAGAGCTATTATGTTCTTAACGATTGAACCATCTTTCCAGCCCTATTTTCCAAATTTTTGAGTTGCAACATTAATTCATTTATTTTTTCTTTTTCTGGTTTATCTTTAATTTTTTATTGAAAATATTTTTTCATACAATATATCCGATCATGGTTTCTCCTCCTTGATCTTCCCCACCCCACCAAGTTCTCTCTTTCCCTCTTGCTTTCTTTAGAAAACAAATAGGTCAACTTAACAAGCAAGGCAGAATAAAACAAAAAAAATAGAAAAGAAAAAAGCACAAGAAACATATGCGTGCAGAAACATACACACAGTGTGCACACACACCCATACACACGCACAGAACACAGGAAAACATAAAATTAGAAAACATGATCTATACGCAGACTAATAAGGTAAAAAATGCTCAAATAAAGCATCATGAGACACACAAGCTCTACAATACACTAAGCTTGTTCTTTGCTGTCTGTTTACTGCTGGGCATGGAGCCTGCCTTTAAATGTGATTTTTATACTCAGTGAGACTCTGTTGGAGAAAACTCATTCTTAAGTTTGTGAGCAGTTGACAATTGGAGATAGATAAATTTTGGGCTAGGGACGGGAACCAGAGTATACTTCCTTGTCAGCATATGGACTCCGTCTGGCTTAGAGCCATGTTAAGATTGGAGAAAGTGCAGTACTGGATTAATAATGTTAATCTGTGTTCTTAAATCTTGCAGTACATTTTTATAAAATTTGGTGCCTCAGAGTTTGGGGCATAAGTGTTTAGGATAGTAATGTCTTCTTGGTAAACTGTTCCACTGATTATAATGAAATGTCCTTCTTCATCTCTTTTGATTGGGTTTAGGTTGAAGCTTATTTTGTCAGATATTAAAATGAAGATGCCTAGTTGAGTCCTGACCCCATTTTATTGAAGTACTTTTGTCTATCCTTTTACTATAAGGTGGTGCCTATTTCAAAAGCTAAGGTGTGTTTCTTAATAACAATAGGTTTTATTTGTTGATCCATTCAGTCATCCTGTGTCTTCTGATTGAAGAATTAAAGCCAGTGATATTTAAATAATTTAGAGTTATTATCAAAACATTGTCGTGCTGTTTTTATTTGGTGGTGTTGTTTCTGTTATCAGTGAAATTTTGTGTTTTAATAATTGTGGATTCATTTTTCTTTCCACAGTCTCTCTGTTATGTTCCATTCTCTCTCCAGCTTCAAGTATTGTTTTCTATATTTTTTTTAGGTTTGGTTTGTTGGATATACATTTTTAGGCTCTTCATTGATAGATATTTTTGGGCCCCTGATAGTGGGTTTCTCTGCTAATGCAATAAACCAGATCAAGCTGAATTAAAAAGACCAGATTTAATGAATCAAGCACTCTTGGGTGACCTTTTCTGCTCCCCAGAAGTGAGGTCGGGGAGGGAAGAGGAGAAACCACATTGCAGGTTTAGGGACTGGACTTAAATACCTGTATGCATGGTCTTGAGCTTCGGAGAGGTGCCTGTACTTTTGGTGGTCTTTCTGAGGGGGGCAGACTTTGTAAAGGGAGGAGTGAAGCTGAGGTGGAGCTTCCAACTAAACCTTAATGTTGTGGAAAATTTTTCTTTTTCCTTTGATAATGGTGGATAGATTTGCTGGGTATATTAGTCTAGGTCAACTGTCACTGACTTTTAGGACTTGGAGTGCATTGCTACAGACTACTCTAGATTTTTAAGTATCTATTGAGAAATCAGCTGTGATTCTGATAGGTTTCCTTTCACATGTGACTTGTGTTTTTTCTCTTGTAGCTTTCAAGACACTTTATTTGATCTTGACTATGCACTGATTTGGCATTCTGTTCCCTTGTCTAGCCTATAATTTGAAAGTCTGATTTCTTTTATGGTGTCCCATATTTTCTATATGTTCTGTTTCTGTGTTATTAAAATATTTTCATATTCCTTATCTATTTGATTTACATCCCTATGTTGTCTCTGTGACCTGAAGTTCTATCTTCTGCCTGATTTATTCTACTTGTAAAATTTTTTCAGTTTTCTTGTTGCATTATCGACTTTTTTTCCATTCCATCTTCATTTCATCTTGAGTCCTTTTTAATGTTTTTATCAGTCTCTATTGAATTACATTCTCAAGTCCTGCTTGTTTCATAATGTCCATCAGCATTATATTTGTGCTTGGGCATCGCTCAAGCATTTATCTTTACTCTTAAGTTTTTTTCCCCATGTGTTTCCTTAGAACTCCTTGAATTCTTTGATGAAGTTTGTAATTGTTCCTTTAAATTCTTTTTGCTGGTTTTCAGCTAGAAAATTTTGATTGGCAGACATTTCTACAGATCTGGTGGGTTTGGAGATAACTCACTGGCTTGCTCTTCCTTATTATTTGTATTTTTATAGTGAGATCAGTGCACGTGGACTTATTTTCTCAGTTCCAAGTCTGATATGGACAGAGCAGGTTGGGGCAGAAGAGAGGATGTGCAGGCAACTTGGGCCTGGTGGTTGAAAATAACTTGGGTGGAGGCAGTCAGGTGACAAAGAGGCCTGGGCTAGTATCCAGGATGTGCTTCCTGGTCTAAGCCTGGTGTGTCAGGGTCAGTCTGGCTATGTGAAAAGGTTGGATGGGCATGGGAGGGGACTGTGGCTTGGGAGTTAGGAAGGGCCAGTCCTGGTAGTGCCTGGAGGTTTGCTGCAGTGTGGTAAGGGAGGCCAGACAAGCAGGGACACTGGACATGGAACCCTGGCTAGATCAGACAGGTTAGGGAGAAGGCATGAATGGAGACCCATTAGGTCAGGGAGACCCATTAGGCTAGACTCTGGATGAGGAGGTAGGAAGACCCATTAGGTCAGGGAGACCCATTAGGCTAGACTCTGGATGAGGAGGTAGGAAGACTGGCTCAAAGATGAATTTTTTTTTTTTTTTTTTTTTTTTTTTTTTTTGGTTTTTCGAGACAGGGTTTCTCTGTGGCTTTAGAGCCTGTCCTGGAACTAGCTCTTGTAGACCAGGCTGGTCTCGAACTCACAGAGATCCGCCTGCCTCTGCCTCCCGAGTGCTGGGATTAAAGGCGTGCGCCACCATCACCCGGCCCAAAGATGAATTTCTTAAGGAAGAGTTCTGACCATCATTGTTCATGCCTTTTTTAGTTAGTAACTAAGTCTATTCTTTCTTCAACTTTTCTAAATATGTATTTCTAGCTCCCATCTCTTCTAATTAATATTTCATCAACGCACTGGGTGGTAGGGGTGCATATGTGTAATCCTAGCCTTTGGGAAGCAGAGACAGGCAGATCTCTGTGAGTTAGAGGCCAGTCTGATCTACAGAATAAGTTACAGCACAGTCACAGCTACCAGAAAAATTCTGTCTGGCAAAACAAACAAAAAAGATTTCATCATCTCTTGCCTGCGCTCTTCTGAAAGGAAACGAAATGAAGTAAAGGGAAAGAGACACACTGCTGAAAGGTTCCGTTTCGCAGGGAGGTTTGTTCCCTCCAGGTGTGGAAATGAATCAGAAACAGTGCTTGCCTTTAGTTAGCTCATAGTCTAAAGGAGGACGAGAAGCAAGCGATCAGACAGCAGTGCAATTTGAGACACAGTAAGGACAGCCTGAGGCATTAGCATGAGGAAGGAAGGACTGACCCCTGGCTAAGGATGTTGGGAAATCTTTTCCAGAACTGAGCTGGCAGTTAACAGAATAGGGCAAGGCCATCTGGGAGGAGCAGAGACTCGCAGCCTGCTGTGGGTGATCTAATCTTTTGCCCATTTTCTTCCTTTCCGACCGCACATTCCATGTGGCTTATTGCCTTTGCGGTGCCCTTTTCTTTCCCCACCTCTGTCCCTTGAATGATGATATCCAGGAAAGATTTTGAGTCAAGGAGAAACTTGAGGGCTATGGTTTGACTCCATGAGTCTAAAACTCTTCCCAACAGACTCTCATTTTGAATATTTGGTCAATAGCTTGTGGCGTGACTCTGAAGGCTACCGAGTTTAAGAGGGAGTGGCAGAGGTAGCCACTGGGAACGTGATCCTGATCGTTACATACAGCCTTCGCCGGCTTTGCTCTCTCTCCCTTCTGGACTGCCGTCATCTGAAGAACCTCCTCCACACACTCCCCACCATGGAGGACAGAAAGTTCCTCTGAAACCATGAGCCAAAATTCTTTCTCCCTTAAATTGTTTCCATCAGGTATTTTGGCCACAATGAAGCAAAAGTATCTAACACAATGATGGAACTTCCCTTTTTTGATGTCCTTTTCTTAAATTGTAGTAGTATAATTGAACCTTGGCCATGTGAGGCAAGAGAACTACCACAGAACTACACCCTCAGCTCCAGAAAAATTATTTTGGTGGCTTTGTTGGCACTGAATTGAAGGGAAAAAGACATTAGTGAGAGCCAATTGTAATATTACCCAAGAGCCAATAAAACTCTCAGGCAGCTGGAGTTGAAAGGAGAGAATAAAATGAGGTTTGTTTTTGTTTTTGTTTGTTTGTTTTGTTTTTAGGCATTTGGATGCCTGCCATTGCCACCAACCAGAGTATGGAAAGGAAGATGAAGAACACTTTGGAGAGACAGTTCATCCCATCTTGCCACAGTATTGTTAAGGGTCACCTAGGTAGAGATGGCAGGAAGCAGATGAGTTTAAGGAAAGGGGTAGGGAAGTTTTTACACTGGGAAGCAGCAGCAAATAGAAGATGGTTGAGAAGAAAGAATGCATGATCCAAGTGGAGAAAAATGGGTGAAATATGGAGTTGTGACAGATGCAGCAAATACTAATACTGAAACCTAAGAGGATGGACTCACAGCTGTGGTAGGAATGCCTGAATTTTATACCAGCCCAGCGGGACAGAATGGTACAGGTCTGTAAAAGAAGTAGATTCCATCTTCTCCAACACTAGGTGGGTGAGAATCATGCAGAAGATGAAAGGAGCACTTTCAGTCTTCGGTCTCTAAGCACGGGCTATTCTGCCAGTAGAGTGAGTATCTCAGCACAAGCAATCTTCCTGGCTGGGCCAGTCTTTGAATGTGCTTTGAAGATGTTCTAATCATGAAGGGACTTTCCTTTCCAAGTCATTACAGTCAACTTTGCAAACTTAGGAAAGATAGTGCATTATGAAATTATTTTGAAAGACAAAAAGGAGCACAGTGTAACAACAAATATATCCTTCAAAGTTTGGAAAAAGAGACCAAAGGAGAGTGCCCATTTTTATACCTGAGAGAGGGCTACATTGATTGGATAATGCATTAATGGGGTTGGCAAGTGGCAAATACCTTAGAATAGTAGGGGAAGACACACCCCGTAACGGTGATGAAATAAGACCTCCTTCAAGATCACTCAGTGCCATTTATTTTGATGATAATATAATTAAGACTTAACTTAGCCTTGTTAAACAAATCAATGGCTTACCAGATCTTTAAAAAAAATCATATTAGTAAGTGTAGTGGTGCATGCCTTTAGTCCCAGCATGGAAAAGGCAGAGGTCAGAGGATCTCTGTGAGTTTGAGGACAGCTTGGTCTACACAGAGAGTCCTAGAACAGTCAGAACTATATAGAAACACCCTGTTTCAAATAAATAAACAAATACAAATTTTCATTTTATGCATTTAAGCATTTTGCCTGCTTGTATCTGTGCACCACTTTCGTTCCTGGTACCCATAGAAGAAAAGTTTATGCTCCTCATATGTATTTGCTTTCAATGGCACATTTTAGAATTGTGATCCCTACCTTTGGTGTCTAAGGTACAGCATCATCACAAACATTCAGGATACCAAGAATCTCCACTAATTGATCTGTCAGATCTTAATGATCAGATTATAGCAAAGTTATGATTATCCTTGCCTCATTTATTACACAAAATCCAACTAACTTAGTTGATCAATTGACCTAGTTGATCAATATTTATTGAACAGTTCTTATGCCTAATACTTTCCATCAAAATGTGAGGTAGCAGTGGATCCATGAATTTTCCAGTAAGGAAATAGGCTCATGGGTAAACACTGCCTGCCTTAGCCTATGAAAGACTAGCTTACGTCTGGAAATCTACATTGTCTTACACAGCAAGCACCTATGCCATTAGATTATCTGTAAATAAAACAATTTTCAGGAAATTTTTAGAAAATGCCAAGTGAAAAATTTCAAAGTATTTTCTCTGTGTTACTTATTTAGGATGACTTAACACTTAGAAGATATTAAGGATTCTGGGCAGACTTCATAATGACATACAAGACAAATTCAGAAGAAGAAGGTAGTCATCTATATAGATTCATATTTGTAAGTTTATTATGGCAAACACATACATATGTATATCCCTTTCCTAATCAATACAGTGATCAATATTTATTGAACAGTTCTTATGCCTAATACTTTCCATCAAAATGTGAGGTAGTGGTGGATCTGTGAATTTTCCAGTAAGGAAACAGACTGCTTGTTTAAAAAGTGCTAACTGAAATGGGCTTAAAGATAGGATTATTAATAGAGACATGAAAAAGGCTAAGAAAACTAATACACAATGAGCTCCTTATTTTCGAGTTTTGGTTAGGGGATCCGGCAGACCACCAAATATTACAGACTAGTTGTGGTGAGAAGAGGAAGTCCTGGAAGTCTTGAGTGAAATGTGTGTTGCTGCCATGAGCTGGCCATGTCAAGGAAGATCGCTCAGCCCCGTTGGAGACGGCAAAGCCTTCCCTATAGGAGGTTGGGAGGGACAGCCATTCCTTCCCCATGGTGAGACTCAGAGTGACAGCCGAGTCTTTGTCTGCTTTGTGCAAAGATGGTGATAGTGGGTGTGGAAATTCTCCTCCAGAGCTTTCTACACCTGGAGAGTTATGACTGGCTTCTACCCAGATGAGCTAAACCTGGTTTATGGTTCAGATGGGTCTAATAACCCTGGTTTCTTGTTTGTATGTAATAATTCCACTTCTCTGTTCAACCGTATGCAACAACCCTGTACCCTGTTCAACTGTATATAATAAATATGTCTAGCTTCTTTGTCAGAGTGCCTGGCACACCTGATCCCAGTTTTTCTGTGTGTATGTGTGTCCATGTGCCTGTTTGTTTTTCATTCTCTTGCTGTATCCAGGTAGGTCAATCCAGTTGTTCTAGGTACTGACCTGATGGGCAACACAAATTGAACATGATGTGGAGTGAGAGAAAGAGAAAGAACACCTAAGGTTGATGGGTAAGGAAGTGTGGGTGGATACGGGAGGAAGGGGAAGTGAAGGAGGACTCTACTCAAAATGCAACATTTGAAACTCTTAAAGTTCATTGAAATGTACAGACTTTGGGTCTGGCTAATACAACTGAAAAAAATTTAAAGTTGCAAGTTCTTTACAACAATGTTTTAATTATTAATATAGAATACAAATAATTTTTAAAAATCAGTACATTTTAGTAGGAGAAAACAACCAATAAAAGAAATGTGTAAATTACCAAAATAATTAAATACTGTAGTTACCGTTGGGTTTGTAGGAAGCATAAAGGTTTTTAATGGTAAAAGAATAATGTTCTAAGAATTTGCAATGTTCCAGGGATTCTGATTTACATATTAATCTTTGTAATAATCCTACAAGGAGTTTTATTCCATTTCTATTATAGAAATGAGCAGACTAAGGGCCAGTGCTTTAAGTAACATACATAATCAATAAGAACACGTAACAGAGTGTGCGTTTGTGCACAGGTACTTGTGTTACATGATTATCCAGAGACACAAAGTGCATGACTTCAATTATCAAAATTTGGTCCAAGTGACAAGGTTTGTCTCAAATTTCATCATACTTCATCTCCGTGGTCTACATAGTGTTCATAGTCTTTTCAGTCCTTTTCTATTTTCAGGGTTATGCCCATAGTTATGTCTAACCTTCACAATGATGAAGCAAGTTTGAAGTAATTCATTCCAAGTTTCCCACTAGTAGATAGGAGGGTTAGACCTTCGATGCAGGTGCTATGTTCTAACATTTCCGTTCTTTCCTCCAGGATAAAGATAATTAGGAACCCAAAGCTTATAGAGACAATGATCCCTTTATGAAATAATTGGAAAGAATTGTTTGTTGTTGTCATTTTTAAGACAGGATTTCTTTGTGTAGCCCTAAGTATCTTAGAACACAGACAAGCCTGGCCTCGAACCTGCCTCTGCCTTCAAAGAATGGGCGCCACTACTGCCTGCTTGGAAATAATTGTTTATGAATCATATGATACAATAACAATTGACAGAGTAAAAATAATACCCTTGCCAACATCTTGGGGACCATTTCAGAAGAAATAACCTCTTTCCTTTGAGAAGAAACAGAAAGAAAGGCTGATACTGTGCTGGCTGAGATATTAGGTAAGCATTTGGGAAGTGCCTGCTTGACCTGATCTGAGGAGAGAACAGTTTTGGTGAGTAATGGCTTATAAAGTCATTAGCTCTGGAAGGGTTGTGTATGCCAAACTTTGAAAGGCATGTGTTCTGGTGAAAAAGAAAAATTATACATAAAACACTGTAGGTGTGAGAGCACACAATCCTCGGGAGGCTCCCAGTACCTGGAGTTTACAGGAAAGACAGGAAATGGAAAAGCCAATCCAAGATGGCACCTTACACAGCCAGGAACAGACTCCTCATCCTGAAGTCAGGAAGTGAAATTCTCAGGTGGGCATCTTAGCTGCCTCTCTTGAGAAGCAATCCAGAAGATGATGTAGAAAGGACTGGAACTAAGTTTCAGATACCATGCTGATGACTTCTTGTGACATTCATGAGGGAAAGTCCTGCATGGATATGTGAATTGATTCAAGAGTCTGCAGGAGAAAAAATCAGGGCTTAGCACGCTTTAGATACTGTAGTAAGGCAATAAGGTGTATAAGTGGAAGGATCCTAAGGCTTCTGATGGGAATCGGTGGAATTTAGTGGAAACAGGTGACATAGTAGTGGCACAGTGAGATGTTGAGGTCCATTCATGCTTGGGATGGCTGTTGAAAATCCAAATAGAGATGCCTCCTCAGAAGGTGAACATGGGTTTTCATATCAAAAGTACTGTGAGCTGGCAATGCAGATGCAGAAGTGAGTAATGTATAATCAGTACATGATCCTGAGGTAGGCATTTCATCATTATTTGAAGATTTTGTGGAGGATAGTATTATGTGACATTTAATAAAGATTTCTTACAATCAAAATGCCATTTGTTGAGCATTAATCACATGTAGACCCTTGTAAGAATGTTATAAACATTGTTTGACTTCTCTGTCATTTGACTGATGCTCCTTGGGCTTATGTCAATTCTATAAGCTTCTTAAGATTTATCAAGGGCTCACGCTTTGCCACAGCTAAATAACTTGCCCAAAATCATCCAGCAAATTCATATAATTAAGAGAAATGATTCTGTTCTACGGTGTCTTGGAAGTAGGAGTCCTCAGGAGTCACAGTTTATACTTTATCTAAAGACATATCCTCCCTGAATTTTATAGATTTTAAGCAAAAACAGATTTCAGGTATGTGTGATACTCTTCAGCATCCTTTACATAGACATTCTCATCCTCTCACCACCATCAGCACCATTCTGGAATGTGAATGCTCACTGAGCAAAACAAGGCTGAGCCAAAATCAGGAGACAGGCAAAGGGCTCCTTCCTCCCTCCCTAACGATTACTCCCTACCCTACAAGCCCTCCTGCCCACTCCCTCCATCCCTTCCCTCCCTCCCCTCCCTCTCCCCTCCCTCCCTCCTTCCCTCCCTCCTTACTTGCTTCCCTCCTTCCCTCCTTACTTCCTTCTCTCCTTCCATCCTTTCTTCCTTCCCTCCTTTTTTCCTTCTTTCCTACCTCCTTCCTCCCTTTCTTTCTTCTTTCTTTTTTTTTTTATTACAGAAGCATAACCTAAGAGGCAAACCATCCTGCTAGGATTGTCCCTTTGTCCCTGTGTAGTTATCAGGCCTCAGACAGTGTAACTGTACATACAGTATGCCACAGTACAGAAGTTGAGAGGAAAAGTGAATTTAAAGGAAATGACAACACTTGTTTAGCTTGGGAAACTGTCATCTTTCAATTAATCAGATTAGAATATTTCATGAAGGGGGGAATTTCGGGAAGCATATTATGACTATATATTATATATTCATATATTATTATGAATCATTGGCTCTGACTAGGATAGGCTTTGTATTACTCAAATAGTGGTGCAGCTACTCCTGTCTCACCATGACGACTACTCATAATCTCCTCTGACCATACTGACTGTCCTCAGAGCGCCACAGTGCTCTCTTAAGCAGGTGATCGCAAACTGCAGAAATATAATGTGTGATGAAAATATTTCCAGCCCAATACAAAGTCTTAAAATTTTAGTATTTGTCTAATCTCAAATTGCACAGCACAGCACAGCAGTTGTCTTTGTTCCCTACTTAGCAGAGCCAACACAGTTTAGACAAAAATATTGTCATGGGGCCTATTATCCATTAAGATGATTGTTAGGCCTTTGCAAATTTGACCTGAACAACAATGCATTTAACAATATTTTGCTTTTCTATTGCAATAATGTTAATTTTAAATATTCATTTACATGAATTAATAGTTAAATATACATTTTACATGTTCCTATGACATTCTGCTTGCTTTTCTGAGATAGGATCTCATTCTGTAGCCTTGTCTGGCCTCTGGCTCATGATCCCTCTGTCTCAGCTGGTTGAGTATGAGGATTTCAGACTTGTACTGCCGAGACTGAAAAATACAGGTCCATATCCACCATATCTGATGGTCAGAGAGTTTGGAGACTGATAGGCAGAGTTGCACATCTTAACTCAGGAGGTGATTGCTAGTTTCTTTTGAAATTAAGATAGCTCATTTTAGTAAGTCCATGACATCCTGACAGGAAGTCAGGTTATGTAAATGTACTTCTGCTCCTTCTTTAGTAACTATGAGGTCACCTAGGGAAGGGCTGTCTTCAGTCTTCAGAATAAGTGACCTAGAGCACCTTAGCTACCTAGACAACAGAATGCTAATGATTTGATGTCTCAGAGTGATAAAGCCATTGTTGTGTGACTTATCCTTTTGTATAATGTTAATAAAGTCTTTTGTTACCTCCTTGATTATGTTATATTATGTTTGTTACTTTGTTTATGTTGGGTATAAAAGCTGTGGGAAAATAAACGGGTGAGTCTCAGAATTTTAGTCACTGGAATGCCCTCCCGATACTTTCTATGTTTTCTGTCTTAATGTTTTATGTGTCTTCATATTCTTTACTTATATTTCTTCAATTCCCACTCTCCTACCCTGGTAAGAAGTATTTATGTCAAGGATGGTCCTTGACATTGTACCAAGTCTGGGTCAACTTTTCCTCCGAAGTACTTGACCTAGCTTATTAAATTTTCCTGTATTAAATCAGGAGGATGAACAGAGCTAAGTAAATAAAAATAAAAAAATAGAAAAGTAAGTATTGCTTGTATTCTCTCAAATATTCTGTGAGTATATTGTTCTTATATCATATATAGAAAGAGATAAAGATGTGGATATAGAATATACTTTTTCATAAAGGTCACATAAAATTGCCTAGAGGATGAAATTAGGTGTAATAATAAAATAACATTTGCAGTTATCATCATATGATTTTATCATCATGTTTTCATATTTGAAAACCACCCTCTAGCAAATGCCTTGTATGGTAGAGTAAACCTAAAACTCACCTGTTAAAGTAATGCTCCTTGGCTCATTTACATCAATTGTGAGCTTAAACTGACAATTTAAATGTTCAGTTCATTAGCTTCATCAATAGTGTGCTTAAATTTCACACGTATTGGAGAATTTTAGTCTTGGCAGTTCCTGACAGGCAGTAGCTTATTTACTATGTTTATATTTAATCATGATGAAAATCCTTCCTTCCTTCCTTCTCTCCCTTCTTCCTCTCCTTCCCCTCCTCATTACCACTTCCTCTTCCCTTCCTTGTTCCTCTCCTTGCTCCTTGCTTCTTTTGTTGTTTCCTCCTTCCCTCCCTCCCTCCTTTCTTCTCTTTCCTCCTTCCCTCTCTTTCCTCCTTCCTTCTTTCTTTGCTCTCTCTCTCTTTTTATGTAGCTCAGATTGACTTTGAAGCCACTCTGAATTTCAATCCCCCTGTGTCAGCCTCCTGAGTACATGTATGCACCACCATGTCCAGCTCAAAAAAATCTCTCCTGTAAGTATCTGCTGAGCAAGTATGAAGACCTGACTTCAGGTCCCCAGAGTACCCACAAGAAGCTGGATGTGAGGCACATTCTTGTAACCTGAGTACAGGGAGGGTATGGGGCCAGGCAGACTTCTGAAGCCCCTGCCTAGCTGAGTTATAGGCAGGAAAGCAAAGGCAGAGAGCAACTGAGGAGTGATACTGGACCTGGATTCTGGCTCCTACACACACACACACACACACACACACACACACACACACACACATTTGCATGTGTGCCTGCGTGCACACATGTTGAGACCAACTGTGGAGTGATACTAGACCTGGACTCTGGCCTTCACACACACACACACATGCACACATTCACACGTGTGCCTGTGTGCACATATGTCAACACCCACACTAACAATAACATGAAGGACACACAGCACAATATACAGAACAGACATACACATACAGTTTGCTTTTCTTATCTTGATTTTCCTTTTTATTAACATAATATTTTTATTGATTATTTGGAAATTTTCACACAATGCACCAAGATGACATTTACTTCCCAGTTCTCCCAGACCCACTCTCCTTAACCCTTGTGACCTTCCCCAAAACAAAAGAAGAAAGAAGAAAAAGAGAAAAAAATACCAGGTTCAATTTGTGTTGTCCGAATATTCACTGGAGCACAGTCAAACTCCCAAAGGCCAGCCCCGTAAAGAAAATGGAGTCTTTCCCCACCCCCACTCCCACCACACCAGAAGCCCTCGATTGTGGAGATTTCTCTTTAATGGCTTCCTGTTTAGACTGTTTCTTTTTGTGGGATGGGGAGAGGTCATCACAGAAGCCATCTGTGTCTCTTTTTCTCAACTGTGAAGTCTGCAGTCACTGATACTACTGCAGGAGAAGCTTCCTTACCCCTTTATATTTCGCCACAGCATGGATCATGAATTTCCACATGGTTTCTGACCAGCATGTGCCACAGACATCAGGATGGCCTCTAGCAGGAGCATAGACTATGGACATCCACATGGCTTCTGGCTGCAGCATGGACATGGACTCAGGTGGCAGCACAGACCACGGGCATTTCCATGGTCTTCAGTGGTAACACAGTGGCCCACAGATATTAGCACAGTCTCCGCCACAGCACAGACCGTCAACATCCTGATGGTCTCAGTGGCAACATGGAGCACAGACATCAACACGGCCTTAGGTAGCAGCCCAGACCACAAAGATTCACTTAGCCTTTATGGTAACACCACCCAGTGTTTCTTAGAGCTAAAAAATGATTATCCTCACAATACATCTCCAAGAACTATAACAAAAACAATGCTTTATTTTTCCCCTTTAACAGTTGGCTTTCAAAATATCGAATATCAATTCATTAATATTGAAATTAATAGTGCAATATTATTTAATCCCACAATTACTTTTTGATGTTGGGATGAAACCCAGGATATTGCCTATAGTAGACCAGTGCTCTACCACTGACTGACCCATGTCCCTAGCCTACAGAAATGACCCAATTTTAAAACTGAAAACGTTGCAATTCTAATCTCTAAAACGGGTTTTCTTTTTATGCTGTGAACTCACGTTACAACCTGAATCATTTAATTAGAGTTTAGTTTCTTGTGCACACTTTGCACAGTGGCTACAGTGGCTGGAACATAAGTGGGGATGAGAGGTCCCCAAGTATGTAGACAATGGATGGAGCAGGTAAGTGGTTATCCAGACGCTTTGCAGAGAACCTTTCAAGGCAGTGTAGACAGCAAATGTGCCGTCTCCATAGCGACGGAAGTGGTGAGATTGCGGTAAAATGGGTACGTGATCATTCCGTTTCTCAAACACATTCAGCCCTAAAGGTTCTTCTGAAGAACTGGAATGAGCCAGTCTACTCTTTGCAGGACAGAGGGAGGGGCGTGGCAGTTGGATTGCAAGCCTGTTCTTGAGAAAGCTAGTCCCAGTTAAAGTGAAAGAAGTATCCAGGTTACAGCTTGCATATACATCAGAGGCGGTTCCAGGTAAGAATGCTTGGCTCCCAGACAGCTGAATGAGGCTGAGGCTTTAAGCGGATTACCTGAACTGTTTGTTCTTCTGAAGAGTTTCACACCCAGACTTTTTTTTAATACCGTGTTTCCAAAAAAAAAAAAAAAAAAAAAAGGCAATGTATTTTTGGAATAAACAAAGCCATCAACACTTTCCTGTCATGTGTCATGTTATATTTTCTCGTAGGTCATTGGCACAAAGTCAAACTGTTCTACATTTTGTGATGTCAAATAGGAGAAGTAACACTGTGTTCTAGATCACTGATGGCTTGATGTCTGAACCGGTTCGAGTAGGCTGGAGGTCTAATGAAAAGACAGAGAGTATCGTGCTGTTACACATGTTGAAGATTTTGAACATTTTTTTCAGCACTGGGAATCTATCCTTGAGTTTCACACATACCGGGCTAGCTCTTTACCACTGATCTGTATCCTCAGCACAATTCTGAAGTCTTAAACCACTATATTTAAACATTGTTGTTGTAACTTATTGAAATGGCAGTATTGCCAAAAACATATGTTTTCCCTCAAATCAAGTGATGAAAAGGTATGTTTTCAGTAGGAAGGTGGATGGGAAAACTAAAGAGTACACAAACACAAGCAGGAAGAATATACTAAAGCTCACGGTCTGGCAACTCCCCACAGCTGTCCTCCAGACTGAAGCCGTGAGACTGCTGAGACCTTGCACATGCTGGCATGGCAAACCTCACCTTAGGAATTCGGTTCCAGCGAATATTCTATTACACCAACCACTTAGCTACATTGGTACTCTACTTAGATCCAGGAAATCCACGCTATTCTTATTATCCTAGGAAAGGCCATAAAGACTGATAGATGCTAGTCGAATATTGAGGCTTGAACCCCAATATTCCCTGCAAGGGAGGAGTTTCACCTGACATATATTTTAAGTTCGGCAGACTTTCCTATCCGTCCTGTGTGCCATGTGCAGGCTCATACCCTCCTTACTTGTCTACCTGCCTACTCTTCAGACCTCCTGTTGGGTCTTCTCTTAGACACTGGTTACTCGGGTAGTCTTTCCCAGCATCCCTACTTGGTGTGCATACCTTCCTGTCACCCTAACACAGAATTCCATTTCATCTGTGCAGTGGCTGTCTCTACCTGCTTGCTTTGCTTTGGACCATAAGTCTCCCCAGGAAGAAGTCTTCCATTTATAGTCAGTCACTCTTTCCCCAAGAGCAAGCCCAGTACATAGGTAAACCTCAACATATGGCTGTTTAGTTCTGAGAATCAGAAGGATGGTCATTAACACTTTTATAAATGCTATTTTAAAAAAATTACTAACATTAATATAATATGAAATACAGAATGATAAGAGTAACAAATCCATGTGAGCTTATTTTTTATAAAGCATGGAAAATGAATACAGAAGACAAAAACTTATTCATATGTATTTTAATAATTTTTTAAAATTGAAACTGATTTTTTGGTGTGTATGTGTGAATGTCACAATCATGTGGGTACCCATGAAGTCCAGAAACCGTTGTTGGATCCTTTGGAACTAGAGTCGCAGGCAGTTGTGAGATGCTTGGGGTGGGTGCTAGAGACCAAAGTCAGTCCTCTGGAGAAGTAGCAAGTTCTCTTAACTGCTGAGCCATCTCTCAAGAGCTCATAATGTGATACATATACATGCACACACATACATACACACATACATACATATACACATACATGTACACATATATGTGTATGTATGAATATATCACATATACACACAAAGACATACACACACACACACACACACACACACACACACACACACGGTGAACTCCCATCCTTAGAAAAAGGAAGGATTTGCCATAAACACCCAAAAGGAAGGCATGTTTTGAACAGTTGCATTAGTTCATAAACTGGAAGGATTTTGTCATGCAAAGAATTGTATGATTGGATGATGTCTGTGCAGTTAAGCTACATGTTGGGTTGGGCTTGAATCTAACTACTGAAAAACTGCTAGTTTCTTTCCCTACAATGAAAATTTGAGAAAAGATAACCTTAAACATAAAAGCTGTGTGACATGGTCAGACTTCTGTCACCTGTAGTCTGGAGACTTGGTATTAACTCACTCTTAGTGACATTAATCCTGGGTTCAAATTCCAGGTCTTTTAGCTGCTCAAGCTGATAAAATGCTTAGGTTTTTATCTCTTTTTAAAAAAAATATTCAGGCCGGGCGGTGGTGGCGCACGCCTTTAATCCCAGCACTCGGGAGGCAGAGGCAGACGGATCTCTGAGTTCGAGGCCAGCCTGATCTACAAGAGCTAGTTCCAGGAGAGGCTCAAGAAACTACAGAGAAACCCTGTCTCGAAAAACAAAAAAAAAAAAATATTCATCTGCAAATTGATTTAAAAAAATGACCTGCTCTGAAGGATGAAAGTTAAAAGCTTATGTAGTAGTTAACATACAGGATGTATTAACAAACATCTTTATTAACAATTTACTTTGGCTCAATTGTCTTGTTAATTAGTAATAATAATTCAGCCACATACCTTAAATTTTTTCTCTTAGATTTCAGTGTATGATGCACAGTTAATAATCACACACATTATAAGTACTACTAAAAAACCTTGAAGTCAATAAGGTGCCAGATCAGTATGTTATAGTATAAATCATTTAAAAATATAAACACTGGAAAGTCTTCAAAGTCAAACAATCTGAGGATAGACATTGGTGATGGCAGGTGTCCAGAAATGGGAGGTATGCCAAGCTGTTTTAATTGTTTATTTACTATTTATTTGCTTTCAGGAAATGTGGATACTAAAGGAAAGCTACACCTATGGCAACTTCCAGGACTATGAAAGCTAGCAGAAGTTCCAGCTCCAATCCTGCTTCATTTGTCAAATGCCTTGTAGCAAAGGTGTGTGGTGTTTTCAGAGAGAGGGTCTTATTGACCAGTTCTGGTGGATAGCCAAAAGGAATGGTGAGAGCCTGCATTGTTTAGGAGGTCTTGGGTCTTCCTTGGTCAACAGCTCATAAAGGGGATCTCAGGCCTGCACTGGGATTTTGCTGAATAATCCTTGACTTGTAGAACAATACTGTCTAACTATACAAGCGATCTCCCTTCTATCTCTTTTCTTAATTTTAAAAATTCTACTTGGAATCCTTAGATCTTTGTGTTTAAGTTGGAGCACCTTGTAGAAGTCAGGACATTAGGAGCAGGTCGTGTGGGGTGGGTGGACGCTTTGAAGAGGATAATATGGGAACACAAGGGATATGATGACAGAGGGGGGATACTTGGAATGGGAGGAGGAGGAGACAAGGGTTTGAAGCAAGGAGAATTAACCAAAACAAAGGTTATGTGAAAAAACATATGGAAAACTGTAAAGTAATTATAAAAATATCTAAGTTTAAGAATACAGAGGACTGACAAGATGGCTCAGATGGTGAGGCTGTTTTCTACTTTGATGCCAGAACCCGCAGTGCAGAGGGAAGGAATCAACTCCCCCAGTTTGTCCTTTGACCTCACAAAGCATGTTATGATGAGCACACATTGTGCACGCACACACAATTAACTTATCTCACATAAAAATTTAAAAAGAGAAATGAGATGTCCTTCTTAGATCTTATATCATTTCTCCCAATGATCAGTAATTTCCAAAGTGTGTTCTAGAGACTATTAGCACCATGTGACACTTTATGAGTGTCACCATAGACTGGCAGATCCCAAATGTGGCAGCTTGTAACATGCAGAAGAAAGGAGTGTGCGCTGTAGTCCCTAAACTTACTCCAAGAAGTCGGGTATGAAGGATTACATGCATTTATGCAGGAATCATCCTATGTTTATTGAAGAACATTGATGTTCTAATAAATGTTCAATAGTTCAAAATTCTGATTTTTGTCTCAAGTTCTATTCTTAGCAGTTGGCTGTCACAACCCTTGGGAAGAGTACCCTTTGATCCATGAGCCCTAACAGGCTCACACCTTGACAGTCGAAGGCCCAAGTGTTGGAGATATTTGTTCCATTTAAAAACTATTATGATTTGGAGAAAAAGCAGTTTCAACTTTGCCCATGTGTATTATTTTAAGAGCTGTATTGCTTTGATTTTAGCACAGAAGTTAAAACAAGTGTGTCTTATGGTTTTGAGTTGTATTGAGTTTGTCAGAGGAGTTCTCAGGGCATTTCTGAAAAGGGAGATGGATGTCATCATGTGGAACCAATAGTGTTTTTTTTAAATAAAGGAATATTATTTTTTGTTATGTACACTTATTACCAGGGGACACACATGGAAAAAGAAAAGAAAACCTCCCTACCACTGGCAAAACAAATGAAAGAGTCTGTTTTCACTGGCTTATGAAATAATCCTCTAAATATTTAGCAACAGTATTTTTATTTTTCTCATTTCAGACACTTCTTGGGGATAAAAGATTGAATTTACAAGTGAAAAATAGCCACACATACTATTTCAACTGTCTAAATTGGAAGCCGGTTGCATCCCACGTTTTTAATTAATAACATCTCCGCTATTCACATTAACTCATATGGGATTAATGGCAGTGAGGATGTGATAATCCCAATTCCAAGCAGTGCTGTCACAGAGAGACAGGCTGTAGACACAGATGTAGTGGGCGCGGTCCTCTGGGCAAAGGTCTTTTTAAACTGCAATGATTGACATGCCCATCCAGGGTAAACAGAGGATCCATCCACATCTTAAAGAGAGAAGGAACCATGGAGGGCAGGCAAGAAAGCAGGTTCAGCTTCTCAGCTGCGCTCTCAGGCAGTCTGGAGTGTGGATCCCAGTTCTCACCCAGATGAATGATTCTGGGTGGTTCCAAGTCCTTCTGGAAGCCACAGTGGCTTGCTGGTAAGAGGAGCTATATCATATCTATTTCCCAGTGGTGTTCTAAGGATGAAGGAAGATATATGTCAAAAGTAAAGTTTCTGCTATAACGCAATTCTTTCATGACTATTCTGCTGTGACAATAGCTGTGACAATAGCTGGGCACAGAGGAAGGGAACTGATAATTTGAAAAGATTTAAAAAATGAACTGCTGACTCTGCCTTGCGAGACTGAATCAAACATACCATACTCCTGAGAGTAACACCCGGGAACAGCGTGCTTCATGGCTTTCCAGAGAATCACCCTCTTCACCGTGAAGATTCTCTTAAGCCAGCGGGTTTTATCCTTCCTAACGCTGCAACCCTCTGATACAGTTCCTTGTGTTGTGGTGACTTCAACCATAAGATATTTCGTCCCTACTTCATAATCATAATGTTGCTGCTGAGTAGTGTCTCAGCTCCTAGGACCATCAGAAATACATGGTTTTGGATGGTCTCGAGCCACAGGTTGAAAAGCACTTCAGTCTAAGTGAAAACGAACAGGGAGGATCCGTGCTCTGCTTCCCAGATTCTGATATTTATAAGTTTCTTAGATAGTTCTAGTGAAATGAACAATATGAATGAGATGAAGATTACCCTTTGGTCTAAAATGGCAGAGGTTCAGGAAAGAAATATAAAATTGTAAAATTGCCTGAAATGTGTGTGTGTTTGGGAAATATTTGCTTACAAAAATATGACATAATAGGATGAAGAAAGTGAATCATAACATTGGAGAAAAAAATAACTCAGCAAGGCCAAATGATTCCTCATGGTGAGGAGCATGGTGTCTGTTCTGTTAGCCTGAGATATAAATCACTTCCTAAATGATGCTGAATTCATGGGTGATGTATCCACAGTGAACTTCTGAACCATTGGCATGCTTATTCATTCTAGAATCAGTTGAGCTCAGCATGATACTGGAGAAGCCTTGCTCACAAAGCTTTGTTTGGCGCAGCTTTGACATCTCTAAGCTTAAATGTTTTAAGGTAGTTAATTTGGAGTTCATTTCCAATTGCAGTTTAGTGCTCTATAGGACTAGAAAGCTAACAAGAGGCCAATCTCATGGTTTGCTCGATCATACCTTCCCTGAGGCCCTCCTTACTGTCCCTGTGCACACATTGGCTTAGACATAGTTACTCAAGTTCCTGGAGACTGCTTTTCTCAGCCAAATCCTATAACTCAACCTCTTACTCATCAAGACTGGACCAAGGAGAACAACGCAGGAGGACAGATACAGTCATCGATTGCGGATTGACAATAGCTTGAGGAAGCTGAGTATTTATGTTAGTCTGCTTACTGATTTCCCCCCTAATGTTTAAAACATTAACTAGCCCAGAGACCCTTGAAGTTCAGAAGAGTAGTCACAGAATCTCACAGGAATAAGAAGCATAATAATTATTTTTTCCAGAAGGATACCCAGACTGCTTTATAATAGTTTCATTTTTAAAAGAAAAAATTGGCTTTGCCATTGATTAGCGTAACGACAGTGACTATCAACTCTGTCACTGCGGTTGTTGTCACAACACTCTTTTGAGTCAACCGTAAACACCAGCTTTTAAGACAGAAACCACCTAAGCGACACATGAGCGACATTTCTCGTTCTCTGGCGGTACGATGCCCTTGGAGGCCAGCCTGGGCATCTGTTCGCTCTCTGGCTCTATTTTTACACAGCTATTGAAAGTTAGAGGCTTTCTCCAGGGCTGGCCTCTTGAATCAGAGTGTGAAACAGAATTCCCACTAAGATGCCACTTGAAGCAAGGAAGCGGTATTCATATCCTGTGAGCAAATGCGGACTTTTCCAATCATGCCCATTTAAATGTCTCAGTTCCTGAACGCAAGTATGGGGGTGTCAGCACAGCATTTCCAGGATTCAGGGTGGGGGAATCCTGCGAGTGCCTGATGGCTTAGGAAACTTATCTGTTCTGAGAAACCCACTGCTGTTTATCACTGCAATAATTACTCACTTCTAGTTTGAGAAAGAAGTTTGGGAGGCGAGAGTTCTATGGCACTGATTCATGTCTTTTTTTTTTTGTTTTTTTTTTGTTTTGTTTTCTGTGCATGGCTTGACAGAGCACGATCTGAGAGGCATCGTTTCTTTCTTTCTTTTTGTTTTTTAAACAAATGAAAACAATATGTGATATTAAAGAATGGACACTTTCCAAAGTCTAATTCTGCTTTCTGTCAACAGCAGGACTGGCTTTAAGGGTGTTCTCTTTCTCTTTCTCTTTTTCTTCCTCTTAAGCATCTCCAGTTCTAATGTCATGTGTAAGGGACTCTCAGAAATGCAACCAATACAGAAAACACGTGGCAAGCCTCCTGTTTTTAATCTTACAGAAGACCTTTAAATGGTGGTCCTTTGAGGATGGCCTTTGTTTGAATTGTGGGAACAAGGCCGGAGGACAGGGATTGCCTAGAAGAGATGCTCAGACCATCTGTGTGCTGGTACACACAGGCCACATGGAAACTGTGCCCAGGTAGGGCACATTCAGCTAGCAGGAATAAGAACAACTTTACAAAAAGAGGGATATGTATAAAAGAAAAAGAAGTGGTGTGTGTGTGTGTGTGTGTGTGTGTGTGAGAGAGAGAGAGAGAGAGAGAGAGAGAGAGAGAGAGAGAAGAGAGCTTAATTAGGGACTGTATTTGTTGGAAGCTAGAAAAGAGATAGAGATATATGGAATACAAAAAGCACCCAAGGAACTAAAAGGACGTAAATATAAACACAAAAGTATCAAATTAATACACAGAAAGTCCTCCAATACATGGTTTATTTCCCCAGGGTTCTATGTGCTTCAAAGGACCTTTCCATTACTGGTCAGAAAACTCTAGAATTGGGCAGTGTAAGATATGGCACAAGAGGGTTGTGTTCAAAACCACAGCGGGTGACAAAGTATGCCGTGCAGAGAGAGCTTGAGCCTGGAGAGAGGATGAGAGAGGGACAGAGAGACAGAGAGTCAGGGAGGGAGGAAGGAAGAGATGAAAGAGAGGGGAAACTGGAGAGGGAAGGAAAGAGGCCTAGACTGCTTGCCTTGGTGGGAAGAGAGAGGTTAAGAATAGGTGGAGCTTGTTTTTTAAAAGGACCTTTGGACTACTTGCCCACGGGAACCAAGGTATGTACTTTCTATCTTTACGTGACTTACTTTTTATTACTCTATTTCTTTTTACAGGACTTTATTCTAAAACTAGATTTTTAAACCTAAGACTCTATATAGTCTTTTTTTTCCTTTCCCAAGCCTACGCATATTTTCAAACACACTTTGACCCATTTAGAGGCTCTTTCTGCCTCAATCTGTCCTTACTGCACATCTGTAACCTTTTCTGTCTGTATGAACAACAACAACAACAAAACTGCTGTGTATCTTAGATCCTGGTATGCTGGCAGCTGGGTCCGCCCCCTCGGTTCCCTGAGAGTCTAGTCTCATGGTAGAGGCACCTTTACCACCAGTTCTAGGAGTCATGTTTACTCACCCAACTCTAGGAAGTTTCTGGATCCATGCCACCACTGAGTTGTGTGCCACCAACTGCTCACAAATACCACATAAGTGTTTGGTAGAAGGACCCCTTAGAAAAGCCACCCGTTTTTGCTGCTCACACCAAACCAGAAAGCTGTCTCTTAAAGGAGCTGCTCCTCTGCTCACCACCACCAACAGAGACCACTGAAGAAAAGGCAGCTACCAAGAAGCTGTGCTTGACTCCATTCTTGTGTGTCTAAAATACTTTTTTTTAAGTTTTGTCAGATTTTATGAGGAAATTTTGAACACATGTAGGAACGCCATACGTAAGTGAATGTTTTCTGTTCTACTGCCCAGTCCCAAATAGACGGCTCACAGGCTGAATATGATTTACAAATGCTCAACTGATAGCTCAGACTTAGTACTAGCTAACTCTTACACTTAAATTAACCTACATTATGCTTTGTCACGTGGCTCATGGTTTGTTACGTTATTTTTTTACACGTTCTGCTTTCTTGGTGGCTGACATCTTTCTCTACTCCCCTGAATCTACCCTTCCTATTCTCATCATTTTCTCTGCCTCAGGTTGCCTTGCCCAATCAATCCCTTTTTGCTCTGCAATGGGCCAATTAGTTTTTTTTCAATTAACAATGAGCATAATCCACAACAGGATTTTCTTCCAAGAAAGCTAGTATTTAGAAGTCTCCAGCCTTGCTTAGTTGCATTCTTCCTAGGTTCATCTTATGAACAATGAACAGAGTTTAGTGCATTTGATTGTTTCTGCTCATTTACTTATCTCTTCCTTGCACTGTGAGTTCCACAGGACATCACAATCCACACCTCTGTATTTCTAGCATCCAGCCTTCCCCAGAATGGAGTCCTAATGAATATTTGCTTTGTGGGTGTTGGGATATTTTGTTTCTGTTCTTGTTCTATTTGTCGAAAGTCTTTTTACATATACTAAAGATGAAATTATTTGCCAAAATTGAGAAAGAAGGCCATATATGGTCATAGGATTATACAGGGTCAAATTGTTATCACGAAATAACTCCATATATCCAAACTCGACTGTTATACACCGACTGTTGAAAACTTTGCATTTTGAAATTATCTTTTGGTTAGCCATAGTCATTGTACTCAGTGAATCTGGGATGAGTTTAGTGACAATTAAAGTTGGCACATGTGTCTATGGGAAACTAGGGACAACAGAGTGGGATTCTATTTCTAAGTCAGGAAGCAAAGACAGATTTTTCAAGAACTACTCCACCTACAATGATATGAACACTGGCTTTGGAGGAAGCTCCCATTAACCCAAATAAGTGATTCAACAATAAACTTTCCCAGTATTATAAACTACAGTTTTTTTCATTAGTGACCATTCCTCAGGAAGTCGTACCACATCAAGAGGTGCCCACAATAGACTCAATAGTCTCCACTTAATAACATTTAAGCAAGCCATTGTCTTCACAGTCATGGTTGCTAAAAAAGAAAAAAGTCTTTCAAAGTATAGCATCTGGTTAGAAGAGAATAGGACAAACCCCAAGTTACACACAAAAAAAGTGACTTTTTTTTCCTGATTCAGAACACGGCAAGCTAGATTCTATAAGTCTTACGTGTTCTTTTGCATAGGGTCTTAGAATTCAAGTCCTGATCCCAACACAGGTATTGCAAAATCAGAATGAGATTTTTTCCTAAGGTGGAAACACTCAGAATGGTCCCAGTGTCTTGTCTTGCTGGGAAATGTCACTCTGTTTTGTAATAAGCTGGAAAGACTTCTCCACTGAAACAGTCAATGAAGAAAGGCAAGGACTTTCCAATTTTTCAAATGAAAAAAAAAAAAAAAACAAGTTAGATGGTTGTTTATAAACGTGAATCCAGTAAAAGGAGTCTCTGTCAATGATAAACATTTATTTTATTCTGCATGTTTAGAAGAAGAAAAGAACACACTGAAAGTTGGCCAAATGTGATAACTGTTAGTTTTTCAGAGCTCATAAGCCCTGTGATGAGAATGATGAGAACGCTTTTGAACACATCTATTTTATTTCCAAATGGATTAACGACAAGCAGGCAGAGAGGGACAAAAAAAGTAAGGGTAAATTGGAATAGCAGAAAAAGCAGGGTACCTACTCGGCAACTGTGTGATGTTGTTACAGTTTTATAAGTCTGCTGCTTAAATTTCATATAATCCCAGGTGCAGAGTCTTCTCTGATGCATTTGGATAACACCTCTAGCATTTGAACTTTTGAATGCAGATACTGGACCTACATGTATGAACTAAGATTTTTATGCATAGTAATTCTCACATGAGCCTAGGATCTTATCTCTCACTATTAGGACTCTTGTTATTTCTAATTCCTCAGCTGTCCCTTTCTTGGATATGCCATTACATGCTTCAGCCACATCTTGATCTGATCTATTGTCTAGCTCCAACTCCCCAAGGACTTTAGCACTTAATTCTGTGGTAAATATTTAGATTGTGGTGAATGTATGACAAAAGAAACTGTGGCCCTTCCATCATAGGTAGGGCGAAAATGACTGTGGGGTTATTGTGAAACAGGAGGTGTAGGCGAGGATGTCGCTGGAGAGTCTAAGAAAAATGGAGGAGAGTCAAGAGGAAAAAACAAAAAACAAGATCCCAGGATCTAGAAGAAGAGAAAATTGCTAGATTCCATTGTTGAAAGAAGTGTCCCTATCCATATGACTTTGGCTGTGACATTTGATGGTAGTTCCGCCAGAGCAAGACAAACATACTAAAGGATCAAACTTTGCAAGAGGAGCCAGGCAGCAGTGCAGTTATCACCTACCGAGAGTGACCAGCTGATCTCAATGCTGTGGCCTGGAGTTGGCTAGGTGCAGTAGCTAGATATTAAAGTTAGAGTGGGAAAGGGAAGACTCTAGGGGTATCTGGTGGGAGCTGTGCTCCTTGCTACCACATGAGAGTCACAGTAAATTCCAGAAGTTCTTTCTGTGCTGAGAGGACCATTGAGCAAAAGTTCAAAGAAGAGTTTAGTCACAACCATTGGTCAAAGGTTTAAAGAAGACTTTTAGTAACAACTGAAAAATGGGAGGGCAAGTTGATCAGCAGAATGCAAGTCCGCTCTCCAGAAACGTGCTAGAAGATGAGAGAAGTATGATTCAGTGTCAGAGCAAATAGCCAGAGCATGGCAAAGCACTACGAGCTTGGCAAAACTGGGAAGGGGGAAATTTTGCTGCAGGGTATATGGAGCTCCAAATTTCATTTCTTTTGTTCCAGTTAATGGGCAGGGCTATGATTATAGGACCATGTGAACCCATGTCATATGAGTCAGAAGCTGGCAGGTAAAAACACAGTGGAGGAAGAAGGAAGTGTGGCCTAGGCTTTGGTCACTCCCATCACTCATTAAATGCCTGGCACCTTCTGATGACTGTTCAAGACTCAGATCCCATTCTCTGTTTTTACAGAAGTCTTCTTTAAACTCTGCATATAGTGGGAAGCTGCACTGTGAGAGCCACCATTGTCACCATTCTTTCCCTCAAGATCAATAGTATCATCTCTATCTACTCTTAAAATGTTATCCAATTGCTTGTGGTTGATATTGCTTTTAAAAGGCCTATACCCTAAAACTAGATACCCTTTTAAATGGAATACAACTGAAATGTTTATCAAGTTTCTTTTAGTAATGCTGGAAGTATAAATGGGGTGTTCTAGTTCACATGCTTTCAGATGGAAAAACAGAAAACCCATCTCTAATCAGAGTTGACACGAAGGGGACTGGAGTGGCTCAAGAGATGAGAAGCACAAAGATATCCTAAACACTGGGTTTCGCTCTACATTTCTCATCTGTGGTCAGCATCTCTCAGAGGGAATGCTGAAGGAGGTTGCTAGTTAGTTCCTGCCATTACGCCCTGAAATAATAACACAGAAACTGTATTATTTAAATCACTGCTTGGCCCATTAGCTCTAGCTTCTTATTGGCTAACTCTTACATTTTAATTTAGCCCATCTCCATTAATCTGTGCATCACCACAAGGCCATGGCATACCAGCAAAGTTTCAGCACACCTGTCTTCCGTGGCGGCTCCATGGTTTCTCTCTGACTCTGCCTTTCTTTCTCCCAGCATTCAGTTTAGTTTTCCCTGCCTACCTAAGTTCTACCCTATCAACAGGCCAAGGGAGTTTCTTTATTCACCAATGGTATTCACAGCATTCAGAGGGGACTCCCACATCAAGAGAAGCTTGCCAGAAACACCAGACTACAGGCATGTTCATTTCTGTGCCTCCACTAACTCATTGCTTCATCATTCTTATAAAAATTTAGGAGCTTTAGGGTTCATGTTCATTGCCATTGTCCTACAGCATGGACGGGCTCACTGTGAGCCTTGTCAGTTTGGTTGCTCACCTTCCTGGACTTAGGGGGAGCTGGGAGGACCTTGGACTTAACATAGTGAAGGGAACCCTGATGGCTCTTTGGCTTTGGAGAGGGGTGGAGTGGGGGTATGGGTGGAAGGGAGGGGAGGAAAGGGGGAGGAGATGGAAATCTTGAGTAAAAAAATGAGAAAAAAAATTTAGGAGCTTGGGGCTTGTGAGGGACCTCAGAGGATAAAAGCACTTACAATGCATGCCTTAAAGACCTGAGTTTGATCCCTGGGACCCACAGTGGACAGAGGGAACTCACTCCTGAAAGTTACCATCTGGCCTCCACACTCCTGCTGTGGCATGAGCGTGTTCATACTCCATCCGTCTCCCCACCACCAGCAACACATCCTGGTTTTTGACATCACACACTTTCTCATTCTAGGCAACAGTGTTGATTCGCTAAGCTGATGTTACACTCTCCCCTAGGTCCTTTATTCCAGTAGGACCATTTCCCCCAGAACCATGCAGCTCTTCAAATGTAAGTTGCAAGAGTTGAGGTGACTGAGAGGGAGAATAATAAATACTAAAGAAAGTGTTGATCAGTATCCTCAGGGTCAAAGAGCCAACTCCAGTAATAACTTACTGGGATGCAGTGTAATACAGCAAAACACACCAACACAAAACAAGCAAATAGCCCCCAAACAAATAAGAAACAAAACCAACTTGGGTAAAAATACATGCTGTAGCTACTAGCTAAGACAGACTTAACAGAGCACTAAAAACCAGGGGTTTAAATAACAGAAATCATTGTCTCCCAGTTCTGGAGACTAAAAGTCTGAGATCAAGGTGTTGGCAGGGTTAGCCCTTCTGAGGGCTGAGTGGGTGGATCTGTTCCAGGCCTCTCCCTAGCTTCTGGTGGTTTTCAGACAATCTTTGGCACTCCTTGGTTTGAGAATGCATTACTTCAGTCTCTACCTTCTTGTTCACATAGCATTCTTCCTGTATAGCCATCTGGGTCTTTGTCCAAATCCCTGCTTTCTAAAAAATAACACTATAGTCATAACTGAGCTGGGACCTACTCCAATGACCTCATGTTAATCTGGTGAGCTACAAAGAGCCAATTTCCAAATAAGGTCACATTTACAGGTACTGATGAGACTTCAAGATCTTTTGAAGGAAACAAGTCTAATCACAGCAGTAGAAATAACTTAGACACAGTAGCCATGTTATTAGGTGTCACCTCTGGCATCACCGCTCCTGTAGCATACCCTGCAGCTATCTCTGCTCTTCGACTTCACTGCCACATTCCAATTCCTAAACATCTGAGTAGCAAGAGTGAGTGTCTGTCTCCTCCCTTTTCTTTCCTCCCCAAATTCTCACGGTAGGGATTCTCTTCCAACACAAGAAGTATCCAGTAGCTGGCAAACCAGATTTGAAGCCAGTATGCTACAGGTGGCAATCTCCAAACCACCATGTCACCATGTACACCCCCTGCTCCCTACCCCCTGCTGTCCTGGTTTCTATTAGGACAGTGCTGGTGCATAATTATGTACCATGATTTGGAAGATCCAGGGGAATTAATTCTGATGAAGAATGAGTGAAGAGTATCAGAGATGGCAGGCTGGAAACGCCTTAGGTATGTCTCCTGTTCAGCACTTTGTCCTCAAGGTAACTCAATCTGTCTCCTTTGCACACAGAAGAAAATAAATGGTGTTTGGGGGTCTTCTATGCTACAGAGCATGAGAGCACCTCGGACAAACCATAATCAGGAGTTAGGGCTTCTGATGGAGGTAGTCATGGGAGACCAGCAGAGGTGTGTGCACAGTGCATAAAACTTCTTCATTAGCTCTTGTCCAATCCTGATCCATGTGTTTTTGAACTAAACTGAAATGTCCATGTCTTTGGAATAAGCTTCCCTAGTGATAGGTTAGTTTGTATATTTTAACAATGTTTTGACATTGTGACCATGCATCTCTATATGCTCATCTCTGTTCAAGGTTATGTATCTTTGGAGATCACAGGATAGCTTACCTATTGCAGTGTTCTCAAAGCACTTGAAGTTAGAGATTCAGCAAATATAAGCAGAAGTCATGGTTGGGGAATATAAAGACTGTATTTGTTTTGCCAAGGCTATTGGTTGCTATTCACTAACTGATGGAAGGCCCTATTGTTGAAGACAACACCTACATAACTCCTTGAACATGGAGAAGTTAAACTGGTGCCTATCTAATGCTTTCACCCCTACTGACTAGTATTCATGGTATAAGAAGGAACTCTGCCTACTACCAAATGAGAAGGGTAAAGACCAACCCAGCTACAAACCTTGTGATCTATAATTGTGACCTGCCTGCAAGAGACTATACTGGTGTAATAGTGGCACAAAAGTTGTGTAGTACCAATCACTGTCTGATTGGAATTAAGGCCCACTCCATGAGATGAAACACATATCCAACACTTCCTAGGTGGCCAAGAACCTGAGACTAGATAGGTCATGGTCCTGGGGGAATATCAACTAGTACTGTTCTACTAAAGGTACACAGCAACAAAATGACTCCTAATGACATTCTGCCTTACTCATAGATCAGCATCTTTTCTCAGCTACCATCAGAGATGCTTCCTTCTCAAGAGATGGGAATAAATACAGATACTCACAACTGGACAAGGTACAGAGAGTGAGAAAACATGAAACATTCAGTCCTAGATGGGTTGTCTCCCTCAAATCCCTCCCTTCGGGGCCCAGGGAACTCTGAAGAAGAAAAGTCATAAAGACTGCAAGAACCAGAGGTGACGGAGACACCAAGGAAACAAAGCCTTCTAGGCACGACAGGATTCACACACACACACACACACACACACACACACACACAAACTCGCAGAGCCTATGGCAGCATGGACAGGGCCTGCGCAGATCTAAGCCAGATGAGGCTCCAGCACTGATAGGGGGAGTGGACAGAAGTTCCCCTATCCATCCCAAACTCATAAAGTATTTCCAACTAACTATCTCTACAAGAGAAAAATTCAATTTCTTTTATAGAGTCCTACTTAGGACAAATCACACTTAAGAACAAGTCCTACGCTAAGCAGTAGATGACCTACACAAAATGAACACAATGGTATTTTCTTTCTGTCTGTCTTTCTTTCTTTCCTTTTTTCTTTCTTTCCTTTTTTTCTTTCTTTCTTTCTTTCTTTCTTTCTTTCTTTCTTTCTTTCTTTCTTTCTCTCTTTATTTCTTTCTTTCTATTTTTACTACGGTTCTAATGTTGTTTTTATGGATTTTCTATGAGTCTGTATGTGTTTCTTGTGTTTTTGCATTGGCTTTTTTCTGTTTGTTTTATTTTGTCTTATTATTTTTATTATTTTAGATGCCTGCTTGCATTCTAATGAGAGAGTGAGAGAAAGAGAAAGAAATGGTGTGGATTTGGGCAGGTGGGGAAGTGGAGAGAGCCTGGGAAGAGTTGGGGGAAGGGAAAACATAATCAGAATGTTTTATGTGAAAAATATCTTTTTGAAAAATGGTAAAAAGGCTGCTTAAACTGAAATTTTTTTCTGAGTAGTTTTACTATGCCTTCTTTTTTTTTTTTATCGTAGCCTTGGACACAATAAAATAGTGGAACCAACAGAGGTTGTTTGATTTACTCTTCCCAAACTGCAGACTTGGTTTGTGTGTTTATGTAAGTGGAGGTCTCTAACATGGAGGCAGTAGGCTACTTTTAGTCCTTCTACAACTGCAAACACTTGAAGCCACCACAGAGATCCTGCCCAGCTATGCCTTTCTCAGGGCTTAGTCTATCTCTCTCAGAGTGCTCCCTAGTTAGTATGCATTTTTACCAGTTTTCATTCTGGAAATCAGATATGTAGCAACTGAAGAAAATTTCAAATCTACATTGAGACAGAATACACAATATTTTAGTCCTGCTTTCCTTCAACTCTGGAAATGCATTTAGCTCAACTTTTTTTTAAAATATTCTTTACTAGTTCTCCAAGCAAATAAAAACTAATCTAAACAAAAATCTGTCTCATCTAGACAATTTTGAATTACTTCTAAAGTATATCTTCTTAACTTTCCCTTGAGAACACAAAAACTTGAAAGTAAAGTATTTTAAAAAGAAACTTAAAAATTAAATTTTGGACCTTGTAAAAGCCCTTGCTACCACTGAATGCCCCTCCACAGGAGGACAGGGCTGTGCTCCTGTTGTCCTGCTGGAGAAGGTGATCTCCATGTACTCATTTTGCATACCTCCAGTAGTTGCTAAATGTCTGAATTTTTCTATTTGCAAAACAAAATAATTTATATTTGAATTAAAGATAGTAATCAAAACCAGAAGAGCCATATCTGGGTCATGGAGGAATGAACGGGATTTACTGAAACCTCCATGAAAGGCTCCACTTCATGGTGCTAGCAAGAGAACTAGACATATAGAAAAGCAGGATGGATTTACATGACTGAGATAAAATTTAAAAATATATTCAGAAATGTTTCTAATAAGCAAATATTCTTGACTATGTACATAGCGTCTCATTAGGTGCTTTCCAAATGAGACTGTAGGAAGATATTTCTATGCATCTCCAGGGCTTCACTTTAATTCACATACACTTCAGTCCAAGATCTTTGACTTCTACAATAGCTTTATTTTAAAAACTGATTATTAGTTCTTGGAATTTTGTGCAATGTTTTTATTATACTCTCCCTCCCATTTCTCCCCAATCCATTTCTCCTTCCCTGCCCACCCAAGTTTGTGCCTTGTTATTGTTGTTGTTGTTATTATTAAACAAGCCTAACTTGTGCTACCCATATACTCTTGGTCTTCCACTGAGTGTGGTTGACTCCAAGGGCCTGTACTCTAAAAGAAAACTGGCTCTCTTCCTTGTGTGATCTGAGGAGTGGTCACAATCTGTGCCCCAAGTCAAGTCTCACTAGCCATCAACAAGTCAATCAAAAGATAAAAAGGAACTCACAAAACAAAACCAACCAACCAGCAAACAAACAAACAAAACCGGATTTGCTTTGTGTGGCCACATTGGAAAAGGGGCAAGAGATGCAGCAAACTCAAGTCTGTTTGGGGGTCCTGAAGTACAATTAAAGTGCAAATGAAGGGCTGACCCACCATTTTCTGGGCTTCGATCTTATTTGGACAGGTCATCTGTTGTTAGAACTGTGAGAACTCTCTTTCTGGGAGACCAGTTCTCCCTCTGGATGGCTGCATGAGATTCCTGAGGAAATTCCTATTTCTTTGTGGTCCATTGCTTCAACAGTGTGATAGTGAGATTTAGAGACAGGAATATCTTTTAGACTATTTTCAGGTTTTGCTGGCTGGTGACAGCAGCTGCTATCAATTGCCAAGAGCTCCTAGGGGTGGGGTGGGGGATTTTGTGCCGGCATCTCTCCTCCATGCTCCACCTGGGTTGGCCTGAGTTTGCACAGGTCTTCTGCATAGTACCGCAGCTCCTGTAGTCCATACGTGTAGCTGTCCTGCTGTGTCCAGAAAATACCGTCTCCCTGTGGTTATCCAGAGCCTCTGGCTCTCACTGGAAGATGGAGGGAAGAGCATGAGAGGGACACTGGTTGTGCATTCTTATGAAGGTATTCTTTTCCCCTTTGAGGTATCCTGTAGTATTTTTTTTTTGTTATAAAACTTCCCATTCATTTGCCTCACTGCGTACATGTTCTGCTGCTTCTCCAGCAGCCTTAATGGAGAGTCCCACCAGGATCCCCAGACATTCCTAGTAATAAAACTCATATTCTTATTATTAGGCCTCCTAATGGCTTGGGTAGGAGTGGTAAGCTCAGATGCAAGAAGAATAACATAAAGCATGAAATAAGGAAGTAATAGTTGGTCTCTGACAAATTGGGGACTATGTGCTATGTCTAAAAATACTCAGCTCATTGAATCCCATGGCACCAGCCAATAGTACACACCATGAGGATTTTTGGTTAGGTAGCTTAGATTTTTTTTAACATGTTGGACAACAAGAATAAGTCATTATAGATCTTTTGTCATTTGAAAGGCAACTCAAATACACAAGGTTTGCAGCCGACTCACAATACTGCTAACAACAAAGACTTTAAAGTATTTTCTGTTAAGAGTTCTGTTGACAAAAGGAGAAGACTGAGAATCAATTTCCATTGTCAGCCTGACCCAGAAGAGCCATACAGCACATTGAATTCCTAAAGAACTGTGATTATCTTCCTCTTTTATTTATTTATTATGACTTAATCATGTGAGGGCTGATAGGGACACATTTTTGCCCTGTGTGTATGTTTACTGGAACCATTAAACACAGTATTTCTACAGTGTTGACTCTAAAATCAGCTCTACACTCCTAAAACTCTCATCTCCCAAATCAGCCCGACTGCAGAGGAGATGGCTCCATTTTGCTCTGCAGGCAAAGAGCTGGTCTCCAAAGAGCAACAGGGATGAGAGGGCACCTTAAACAAATCGTACAAATGTGATTTCACACAAGCACAGAACAGGAGGAGAAAACAAAGACGGAGTAATTGCCAGTGGACCAGGGTGTGCCCTGCAGCCTGGAATCTGGAAATTGTTAATTCCTAGTTTTCTCTCACCTCCCCAACGTTTCAGCACAGGCATTGATGTCTGGAACACAATCTGCACACGATGCCTTCGCACGACAACATCTGGTTCTCAGAGAAGGCCACTGCCTGCCTCCTTGAAGCGTTCACCTTTTCGTCTGAAGTGTGCTCTGGCATCCAAAGATGTGTCTGACTTCCTCTGTGATCTTAGGAATCCTACTTTCTCCTCACTCATAAAACCAGCAACCTGGCAAAGGGATGGCAGAGGTCTGCTTGCTGAGAGTGTGTTTCGGGGAGGGGAGGGCAACTATTCCTTTAGCCATACTCAGGCTGTTCTCATCCCACCCAGCGACCAGACTTCCTTTCTGTCAAATGGTCTGCAGTCCAAACCACAAGCCCTCCGGTGATCAGTGAAATCCTGCCTTTGTCCTCTTTGCCTGATGAATGAGGTAAATCTCTGCTCTTTTGTGAAAAGAGCACAAAACAAACTCATGTACAAAGGAAACCCCATAGTGTTTTTTGAGCAAGAGTTTTCAAGTTTGAAAAAAAAAACGCTTTGAATTTATTACAGCATAATTAGTATCAAACCCAGATGCTTTATTATAGCAAAACATCTTTTTATATCTACCTTTAAAAGGATATAGAAATGTTAAAATATATATCCCTGAAATATGTTCTTTTATGAACCAAAACAAACATGTATTCCTGAAATGAATGAGATGACGCCATCATCAGCAACCTTCCCCTGCCAGACAGAGACGATTTCTCAAAAAACCATATCCTGGTTACATTGTTTTCAGATCACATAAAAGACCATGGCCACAGTGACTAAAATTTTCCAAAGAAAGTTATAAATATTTGCAGAAATAATTTTCTATTTCAATTCCAAGCTGTTGGATGCCACTTGTAGTTTGGTGTCTGTCTGTCCTAGCTTGCCTTCTGGTGCTGTGCTAAAATACTGAAGAAGACCAACCTGAGAAGAAGAGGGCTTGCTTGGCTTGCAGGTCACAATCCATCCTTGAGGGAAGCCAGGGCAGGCACTCAAGCAGGAACCTGGAGGCAGGAGCTGAGGCAGAGACGGGAGAGGAACACTGCTTACTGGCTTACTTCTCATTGGTCACGCAGTCTGCTTTCTTATATAACCCAGGACGCCTGTCCAAGGGTGGCACTGTGCACAGTGGGCTGGGCCCTCACACACCAATCATTAAACAAAAGCCCCACACAACCCGAAGGCGACATTTCCTCAGTTGAGGTTCTTGCTTCCCAGGTGGCTCCAGGTAATGCCAGTCTGGCAAAAACTAATCATAACAGTATTTCATCCATTCTCAAAAGTTGCCTTCCATTAAAACAAAATAAGACAAAACAAGAACATACCTAGAAAATGACTGTATACCAGTTTATTGTAAACAACTTGGTCTCTCAACTTCACTTTAGCTCTTATGTGTATTTTGAATACTTAACAAGCTTTTTGACTTTGTAAATTACAAAGTGCTTTTCTAGTCATTTTAGAGGAACTTTCTTACAGGCCTATGTTCTTAGAACGAGCACAAAGCAATGGTATTACCAGATATCCTTTCTACATAGTAGGGAAGGTGGAAAGACACAGACATTTGTGGGAGCTGCTTAGTTTCAAGTGTGAATGCTAGCCTGTCTTCAGGAGGCTTGGCTAGGGACTACTTACCCAGGTACAACTATGTATACTTCAAAAGACAAACTTTTACTACTTGATGTAGCTAAGGAAGTCAAGAAATAACACTATTAACGTGAAAGTTAAGGTAGACATAATGACAACCTATGTGATCCCAGCGCTCAGGAGGCAGAAGCGGGGGAGCACTGGAAGCTCTGGGCTAGCTGGGACTCCTTGGTGAGACCCAGTCTTTAATCAATTAATAAGTCAGCCAACCAATCAAACACTAAATAATAAAATAAACAATAGAGCTTAAAAATAAACATTCATTTTATTTTAGCTGATATGATTTGAGAATTTTGTACAGGTGTCAATTTTTCAGCTATCTAGATAAAATCATTTTACCAAAGCCTCAGTTTAGGTCACCTTAACAACCAGTGTTAATGTAGCCCTTTCATTGGCCAGCTTGAATCTCATACATGCAATTTACATAACACTATTTAAGGTGGTGACAGTAATAGAAGGAAAGAGGATTAAAAGGGCCATTTTCTGACTCTTGGGCTGATAGGATTGTCTTTAGAAGAGGATTCTAAGGATTTATATGTGAATTACAAAATATATATTACAAAATAATACCTTTTGCTATTTCTAAACATGCTATTTTAGGATTGTATGTGTAGGTGATACAATTGGTCAGGGCTCACATTTAAATCGATTTAACACCCACCAATGCTGTGGATCACAGCTCACAAATGGACTCTGAGTCTCGCGGCTCTGTGTTGGAGGACTGTCTCGTACACTCTGTGTAGTCACTTAGGCATCTTACATCATACCTGGTGAGTGCTCTGATAACATTTCAAGATTTTTTTTTGGAGGTAGAGCTTTTGCTGTTATAACTTGGGCCATCTTGGAATTTGTAATCTTCCTGCCTCAAGTTTGTGAGATGCTGGAATTACAGATATATGCTGTGATGTCCAGCTATCATGTAGGAGTTCTTAATAATGTTACTCTTTCAGTTGCATGGTGGAAAGAAGAATGGGTAATGGGATGTGGCCTTTATGACTGTCCTTTGTGTCCCAGTCAAGTATAATGTTCCTGACATCCTAGCATAGAACCCTGACAGGTCTCAGTGGGTAGGGCTGTGCAAACAGTCAAAGTATAACATAAGCCTAGTATTTCTCAGAGAGCCTGAAGAGTGTATGCTTTGCATTGGAGACAAGACTTCCAACAAGAAAGAAGACAATGGCATCCCAAGAAAACAACATCACCAGAGCCCTTGTCATGTCCTTCCTCACTTGTACCACACACATGGTTTGTGGGATGTAAGCTGTAGAATCTTAGTGGTTCTATATCATTAAGCGAGTTACATGTTATGGTTGCATTTTAAACTGATATTGAAACCGGGTGTTGGGACACAGACTTTCATCCCAGCACTCAGGAGGCAGAGATGGGTGGATCTCTGAGTTTGAGACCAACTTGATTTCCAGAGCAAGTTTCAGCATACCCCAGGCTACACAGAGAAAGCTTGTCTCAAAAAGCCAAAAATACTAAAAAAAAAAAAGCCAAAAATATACAAGGAAATAAATAAAACTGATAATGAATAATATAAATATACTTGGCAAAATTCATACAAAACTCATAAAAAATTAGACTAATCTAAAATTTCCTTTCTTAGAATGATGTAAAATAACAAACTACTAAATCCCAAACAAATGAACAAAAGGAACCAACCAAACAGCTGTACCCTACTTCTAACCAATGAAAACCCGAGAAAGACCATGAAAGAAAAAATTAAGACATGTTTTAACACTTTGGCAGCTTTTGAATGTAGAGCCCAGCATTTTCTTTTTGTCTACAGAAGGTTGAATGGTGCCTCCCAAAGTGATTTATCTCTGTGCTAACCGTCAGAATTTATAATTATTACCTTACATGGCCAAGACTATGAATAAGTCAAGTTTCCCGAAGACACCTATGCTGGATTATTGAGATAAGCCCCAGGTGCAATCACATTTATCTTTGTGAGTCAGACAAGAAAGTAGAAGACAGCGAAAAGGAAGAGCGATGGGACCTTGGAGACCGTGACCGGAACGAGGCGACTACAAACCAAGCAACGCCCAGAGCCACCAGAAACGAGAGGAGACACAGGGCAAGATTTCTTTCTCAGTCTCTGCCGGATCAGAGCCCTTCAGACACAGCATCTCCCACACCCCTTTTCTCTAGACCTGGGGGAGGATGAGCATCTGCTGTTGTGAGCTGTTACTTTTCTGTGGCAATATGGAAGTTATGCCTCAATAAACCCCCTTTTCTAAAAACAAAACAAACAAAAAAAAAACCCAAAAGACGTGGAGCACATTCTAGAATGGCTTGTAGGATCACCTTTGGCCCTTCCCTTCTCTGGGTGAGGTAGCTACGATAACTCTTCCCAGGACAATGTCATTGTCCAGTCACGTCAAATGTAGCTTTGCCCCTTTTCTCCATTAGCCCTGGGCTCTGCCTGCTGTGGGAAGGAAGAGAACGTCAATGTCCTGTATGCCACCTATAGTGCCTCTATTAATGCTAAGCATCAGAAAGTTCAGAGCCCAGTCTGTTTCTTCTGATTGATCAAATCCCTTGTTTTTTTAAAGATTGATTTTGTTTTCCTTTTAATATTTAAAAAACTTTATCAATAGCATTAGCAACAGATAAACCCTTAGTATCATATCTCAGGCAAATGTATTTTATCTTCTCAAAGGGATTGTTGTAGGCTTAAACATGATACAAAACCAAGAACTCTTTTGCTACTAAAAGAGACAGTCTCAGAGGGTACAAAAACAGGGTCTTCTGAATACCTACTTGGAAGGCATCTGCCTGTACAGTAGCTCCAGGGTTACAAGTCTGTTTAAGCTGTTCTGGGAAGAGGGCTAGCACAAGCTGGGAGAAGAAATGCTTATGGTAGCTACAGGGCCTTGCAAGACGACCGAGAATGGTTTCTGAGGCTGGTACGTATGGAAAAATATTGTAGGGGCTGGAACGTGAAAAGACATTTCTACTCCATCCCTTAGAGCCTAACAAATCAAGATCACCTGGTGCCGTGTCATGTTCGTGAGGTATGGATTTTAGAGATAAGTACTGGAAAGGAATTTATTTCTATGGCATAGCAGCAGGCTTTAGGGAAGTGGTACGGGAAATACAAATGAAGAGGTAGAGAGTTGCTTGAGAGATTATTGAACAGTAGAAGCAACAGAACTTAGCAACTGATGAGATATGAATATTGAGAGGGGAGCTAACAGTCATGAGCCCCAAAGTGGCCAGAGCACAGATGTGTGTGTGTGTGTGTGTGTGTGTGTGTGTGTGTGTGTGTGTAACCTGTGTAAGAAAGTGGCTGAGCATGGGTGGTGGTGGTGGTGGTGGTGGTGTGTGAGTGTGTGGTGTGTGAGTGACCTGTGCAAGAAAGTGGCTGAGCACAGGGGCATGCGATGAGGTGTCAACAATCTGAATTGGCAGGGGTGAAATCAAAGCTCTAAAGCTATAAAATTTGGAGCAGCACATGCAGTCGGTGATTGAAGGGCTCGGAGAGGATCAGAGCTTACAAAGCACAGAGAGGATAGGGTAGAAAAGAGGGTGGTGTCCTTGCGCAGATGACAGAAATGCTTACTGTGAACCTGTGTTTCCTAGTCGGACTGACAGAAGCGTAAACCACACAGCTATATCCATCCTTTCTGAAGCTTACAGCTTTGTATGTTTTGACAAACACGGGTTATGTAAGCATAACTTTGAAGAGAAGAGATCATTAGATTCGGGGGGAAGAAGAATCAGAAAAGCACACTGTGAAGATCGGGGAAGTGTTGAAATACAGAGGTTGGAATGCCACAGCAACAAAGAAAAAAAAGCCCAGAGCAAGAGCTAAGAAAAGAATGCTGGACTCAGCAGAGCTCCTCCAGGGCAGCTCTAAAAAGCCTTCAGAGCTGGGGATGGGAAGACTGTGAAGTGAGGACCTGAAGGGAAGTAGCATGTATAGACTGCCTCTCTGTGGAGTCTCCTGAGAGGGGCCACCCCAACCAATCCCTGATACTAGAACATCACCCAAGGGCCCTTTGCATTAGAATGAGCAGGGTTACTGGCATTAATGGCATTTATTGTTACAAAATGTTGGTCTTTCATGTGCATTTGTCTTCACTGGTGTTTCGTTTAAGCGCTCCTGTAGAATGAATTTACTTTACCACGGATTCCACAAACTTGGCTGAAAAGAAGTCTGGGGCGCAGAGACTGTTATTTTGGCCAAGCACGCCCCATGTCCAAGGGTTTTACAACACACAGTAAGTGTGCTGTGAGGAAACTTCAGGTGTCAGCTGACCTGGGCAGGACCACAGCTATCCTTTTGTGCAGTGTGCTGTTGAGCATGACCTTAGCTAACACCTGGCATTTTCCCCTCACTCAACACTGTGGAATAAGAAAGAAGTCAGGCTGTGGTAAGGACTCACCACCCTATGACTAGCTCCCGCTCAGACTGGGAGAAAAGCAGCAGAAGGAAGGAAGACCAAAGCTTTAGTCAACTCAGACCTTTGCATGTAAGAAAAAACATTCTCAGTCATGACATTGAACTTGAATACTGTATCAGAATGATCCAGTACCAAGTCTGTCTGTCTCCCTCCCTCCTTTCCTCTCTCCATCTCTCTCTCTCTCTCTCTCTCTCTCTCTCTCTCTCTCTCTCTCTCTCACACACACACACACACACACACATACACACACACATACACACAAGCACATGCATGTCTTACACACCCCCATCTTTCCTACATTAATATTTTAATTCACACTAACACCACATCAATCTTCCACTGTTACTGTTTGGAGCTGGGCCGGGCAAATGCATGCTGTTGGGGCCAGGAGTAGCCCGTTCTTTCTGAGTTTATCTCAGACTGATAGGATCGGAGAGCCTTACAATAACTTGAAAGCTTGAAACACACTCATCTAAGGCCTTCTCATACTGAGGGGCTGGATACCACTGGAATTGTTACAGAACTAGGCTTTGCCTTCCGACTTATCACAAAATAGGATGCTTCAGCAATTATGGCTCTTGAGTTTTAGATGTGGAATCTACAGAGATGGAAATGAGTCAGTCACAGCTCTCTGTTACTCCTAGTCACTTGATAGGAATACACTACTAACTCTTCCTTTGCCTTGGGATTTTCATTAGTAAAGTGCAAACAACTTTAGTCCATACTTGATCTAATATAGGGCATCCAGACAAGGTTGTGAAAGCTCAGATAAAATTCTGGATGGGTCCAACCACTACTGGGCATTGCTAGTAGCATTCTCTGCAAATGAGGTGGCACACCAAGAGGTGTGCCAGGGTTCAGAAGAGCTGCCCAGGCCTTCCAGTCTTGTTTTACTATTGATTTGTCCTCCTAGTAGACCTGCCAGGAGTTCTGTCTTCTCCTCCTTGACAGAACGACCTGCCATCTTCCAGAAACTAACTTACATGGAAGATGCCCAATAGGGGATGAATTGCGATAATGTCTAGGCTCTGTTGTTCTCAGCAGGCTTTTCCTACTCTACTGTGACAATTAAGACTAAAGTTTACCAGGTGCCTCCTCTGCCCCATCATCTTCTATTTCTTTATCCAGAGCTTCAGTAGAGAATTAGAGAATTTGGGAAAACACTGTACAAGTAAGTCTTGACTCAAGGCAAGATGACCAGAAAGCTCCGCCCTGCCTGGTGGATTTGAGAGTAGAGTGTTGTTTTTGAGATGAGTCTCTGGGCTGGTGTTATTAGCCCACAAACATTACCAATCTGCGCAATAGCTTTACAATTGAATGTCCCACCGAGAAGAAATTGATTTTGAATAAGCCTTTTAAGAAATGTTTAGGAATGAAAACCCTTATCAGCCCGGAGTTTAGACAGAGCACCCTATGGCCAGACTGGTAGAAGCAGAAAACTTGCTAAGGTTCATGATGATAAGATAAGTTAGCTTATGAGAAGCCAGGACCAAGATAACGTGATTAGTGTTTTTCCTCCCAGAAGGAAGACTACAGACTGCCCTTTGCCTGTAAGACTACATTCGTACTAATAGGAATGGTATGCTTGGGCCAAGGATGTGGCCCCTTGGAGATTTCAAAACCGGTTGAAAACTTTGAAGTAATGGTGGAGCAGCTGGTCGATATGTCAGTCATCATATGACCGAGGGACTACAACCTTCATTTCCTCTCGTAGAAAAATCAGACGATTATGCATCCTAAGGAAATTCTGTTAGTTTTGCTGTTCACCAGACCAAGTAGAATATGTTGCTTTGTTTAAAAGCTTCATGTAATAAGAAAATAGCAAATAAGTATTGAGTGCAATATTGGCACGCTGACTTCCGAGAGGAGTAGAAAACTTACTGAGGGCTTTTTTCCCTTAGGTGTGGCTTTTCCCCCACCTCTCCACTCAGAAAACAGCCCTTTTGCTATTTCAAAGGCAACCTGGAGAACAAAGAAGAATCCCCTTCCCCATGCACACACACATAAAAATAAAGTAGTTCCAGAAAGATGGGATTAAAATTTAGGCATCTTCAATGCGAGCTTTGGATTATTTGTTTGTAGACTCTTTAAATTCCTCTGGAGTCAGATGGAATCTGAGGTCAGTCATGGCCCCAGGAGAGCCAATTCCAGCTCCATGGGCATCTTAGAGGTAGACCATTTATGCCACTCCCAAGGACGCTGACTCCAGAGAGATGAGTGGGTTACCCTGTCTTTGGTTATCTATCTTGGGAAGGACCTATCTATCTATCTATCTATCTATCTATCTATCTATCTATCTATCTATCTATCATCTATTTTGCTTTTTGAGACAGAATTTTACTCTGTCGCTCAGGCTGGCCTAAAATTCGCTCTGCAGCCGAGGCTTATCATGAACTGGTGACAGCCTTCCTGCCTCATCCTCCCAAGTGCTGGGATTATAGACACGAGCCACCATCCCCAGCTTTTGAGAAAGTGTTTTTCATGAATATTCCACCACTGTTTAATTCAAACATTGAATTACTATATTTTTCCCATTCTTTCTTACATGAGAAGCGTGCCTGACTTAGTCTCTAGTCAGTTCTGAGGCCCCTTCGCTTGTAGGTCAGCTTTCTGGGAGGGTTTGGTGAGCTGTACGGGAACTAACCTGCAGGAGCTCTCACCCATACACAGTCATTCGATTCCAAAGTACAGACCCTTTCTGGTATGGTCATTGCCCACAGAAATAAATGAAGCAAACAAACAAAACGAAAACAAAACTCCTTCCCCGAGAGGCTTGGAGTGGATCGAAAGTGAGTGAATGAATGGCCCAGGAGAGCTGCTTGCTCAGGAGCAAAGTCTGCTCTGATAGAAAACTGGATGAGAAAGCGTGCATCCCTAAGGAGGGTTAAGTACCGCAGGCCTTCCGTGTTTATCTGTGGCTGAATTCATGGAGTTAACTTGATTGCCTGAGCAGGAGGCGTGTTCAAAGCTCTTCTGGAGGTTGGAAGTCAGCAGGGAGCGCCTACTATTGGGCAGCAGCTTCTGTGTTGGGGAGACTCATGGGCAAAGATTGACACAGGGCTGCGAGACAGTTAATACTCAAACTAACTATAATCTTGGGCAATTTGTGGTTCACTTTTCAAATCCCTGGCCCAATGACGATATCGTTGAGAATTTCATTCCAAACACTGGATCCAGACCAGTCATTCTTACCCTGACTGGGGTAGATAACCTCTTGACCTTCTTCTGCAATCTACCTTGTCTGCTGAGTCTGGAGATCAGGAGGAAAAGATAACTCCTCCTGTCCTGTGCACTTTGACAAATGACAGGTTCTGTGTCTACTGGAACCATTCGGCTCCCATTTGGAGAAATCTATGCCCCTCGTGTGTTCTTTTTAGTTAATTATTTACTTTCTGACTTTTGCTAAACTGTTTGCCGTGGGACTAGTGGGTCTTGGTCGGTTTAGCTGAGCCTGCGGTACTAAAATAAAAGGTTTGTAAAATTCAGGGCTAATGGACAGAGCTGTTTTATGACGGGTGACATGGAGAGGAGTTTTCATGGATGAAACTAGCATGTTTCAGCTGCCTTAGCACTTTCAACTCCCCAGCTACCCAGGGTGGTGCATGGGATGAACTGTGAGCCCTCAAGACTCATGTGACCATGTGTAGTTGAACCAACCTGTTACCTTTAGTGTCTGCACTCTGAAGAGGCCTTTCAATTCTGCTAAATCCATGTCCCCGGACTAATGTGATGAATGATAATACATCTAAAAACTTGTACAAACACTGCTTGACACACACTAAGTATTCAATGCAAGCTACTTTTAAATCTTCCCAACTTGAGTCCATCAAAGGGACTTCAGTGATCAGAAGTTCACAATTATAATGTTGTTCTAATCCTATATACTATCCTGGCATCTAAACCTCAAGAGTAGCATACGAACCAAGCTCTAATAACCAGCCCTTTAAGGATGGGACAATTGTTTGTTTGCGTGACTCTGAAAACCTGCAATGCTGTGGAATCCAAAGTTTCCTGCTGGTTTACAAGATGCCTTTTTCGAACCACATCCCTGAGAGGCACTTCTAACAGCAGAAATGTTACAAACCAGGGGAACATAGTAGCAGCATGGCAAAGCAGATGCCCTGGAAAAGTAATGGTGTCACTGTCAGCCTTAGAGAAGGTGGCCAACATTTATTATATGGTAGGATAAACACTTTGTAAACATATCTTCTAACCCTTGTAAAGAGATATTACAGACTTCATCTTAACAGATAAAAATCAGAGAGGTTAGCTAATTTTCCTAAGGTTGTCAAAGGTGTGAGTTAAACCCAAGTCACTGGAGGAAGAGTTGTTGGGCCACCACAGCATTGGGAGCACACTGGTGGTGAGTCAAGAGGAGAAAGGCACAGTAGAAATGCCTTAGCACGCACTTGCATGGGGTATTCCCCAGATACGGTGTTCCAATAAAGAAGTGTCCCAGGAACTGTCACTGTTTTGGGGACTAAACTGAAGATACTTATCATATCTGCAAGTACTATTACAAGAATATAAACTCAGAGTTTGAAAGAGTGGCATTTGTTTTTCCACCAACATAATCTTTTATCAATTATTTATATTCATACAATGCACCCTGATCACACTCACTTCCCATTTCTACCAGGTCCACCCTTGAGCATCCTCTCCAAAACAACAGCAACAGAAACCCCACCAAGTCAGTGGTTGTTGCCCATGTACTCACTGCAGCATGGTAAACCTCTTAGTGGCCAGCCCATTAAAGAAAAATAAATCCTTTCCCACGCCACCCCTATCCCTACCAGAAGGCCATCAGCTGTGAAGAGCAATACTTCAGCATCTTTATCACAGGTTTAAAGAACTCTCTTCAACAGTTTTCTGTCTGGACTGCTTCTGTTTGGGGGAAGAAGGGAGGGGGTTATCAGAGAAGCCTTCAGTGTCTCTCATTCTCAGTTATGAGTCTGTAGTCATCTAACCTGCAAAAGAAGCTTCCTTGCCCATAGACAGCACAGGCCATGGCCATCAACATGGCTTCAGGCTGCAGCATGAACCACAAAGGTTCTTCATGGAGACCTAATTCAGAAAATGAACCATTCTTCATCTTGGATATCTTGTGTTTTTTGGGTGGGCAGTGTGTCGGGTGGCAGGACCTTCTCCAGCTCCTGGATACTGTACACTACCCCACCCTCAGAACCAGTCACCCCGCTAGCACCCATAACACGAGCCTCGTGTTTTTAGCCCCTCAGTAGCCGGGAACACTCTCATGCCCCCCAGCCAGGCAACATGTGCAAGTGGCAGCAATGCCAGCTCCACTGCGGATAGAGCAGCAGCACTAGTGACCAAGGGACAGTCCTGCTCATCCGCAGCATGCTCCTGTCCCCACCACAGCTGCCTTCGCATACTTGTAGCCATCACCGTGTCTTTAGTTTGCTTTGCTCTGCTGCCCGGGCGGTTCTCTTCTGCCACCTGTTTTTCCAGTTTCGTGAAACCACTTTTTAAGGGCATCTTCCCATTAGACCTGCCGTTTTGTTAAAAATTGTTCATGGGACATTATGTGCTCTGCAGGCTGAGAGAGAGAGAGAGAGAGAGAGAGAGAGAGAGAGAGAGAGAGAGAGAGAGAGAGAGGAGAGAGAGAGGGAGGGAGAGGAGGGAGGGAGGGAGGGAGGGAGGAGGGAGGGAGGGAGGGAGGGAGGGAGGGAGGGAGAGGAAAGAGATGGCATGTACAGGTGCTCCAGTGCCTTTCTGGCTGGGTAAGGGACCTCTACTTATCTTTTATCCTTTTTAATAATGTGGGGAAAGCAATGAAAGTCCGTATGATGGAATAAACTAATAAACCTAAATTTTATTAAAAATAACCTGGTGTATTGCCCTTTATTTCAAGTTGGAAACTAGGTAAGACACGGAGAAAAGTGATGGAATTCTGCACAGGACAGGTGAATGGAGGCAGAGGAAGAGAAATTAAAAACAAGGGCAGTGAAGGAAGACAGAGGCTCTCAGCTACAGGAGGTCTCAAACAGACCTTCCGCTGCCATGTGCCGGCCGCTCTGATTTCCCTGTTTCCGCCGACATCCCTGTGGTCTCTCTTGTCGTCTCAGAGATTCTCCGACTGCTGCAGCACTTGCCACTGCCCTAAGTTCACGCTTTCTAGTTTTTAATTTATTGTTTGAAAGTTCCAAACATGCATACCACGTGCTTTGATCAAATTCCCTGCTACCCCTCCCCAGTTCTCCTATCCCTTTCCATGCTTCATGTACTTTAAAATAAATAAACCGCTGAATCCACTCAGTGCTGCTGATGCCTGCGTAGGTAGGTGTAGGTCATCCAGTGAAGCATGGGTGTCCTCTCAGGGGACACATCCCCGTAGAAAAACGACTCTTCTCCCAACCATTAATTAAAATAACTCCTCAGATAGGGGTGGGACTTTGTGAGCACCCTGTCACTATTGATGGAATCCTGGCTGGCTGCATTTGGGGTAGTCTTGTGCCCACAGTTACATCTGCTGTGAGTTCCTGTGACAGTGTGTCTGTTGTGTCTGAAAAGCACCATTTCCCAGCAGTCTCTGCTACCCACAGCTCTTCCATTTATTTAGCTATCCCTGCAGTCTGCAGTGATCTCTGAGCTTTGGAGGGAGGGGACACGGTGCAGATGTCCTACTCAGGACTGAGCCCTCCACGGTCTCTTATTCTTTGCACTTTGATCCACTGTTAGTATGTTTCTTAATTGCCAACTTCTGCAAAAAGAAGCTTCCGTAATGAGGATTGCTCTAGTCTATGGCTATGAAGATAAGTATTTAGGGAGCACTTCAATACTGTGTCCATTTATCAGAATAACAACAGATTCCCCCTTAGGGTCCATGACCTACTTACCAGCCATAAGTACACGGCTCAGTTAACAGAGTTATGACCTCTTTTTTGTGAATCTGGCCTTAAGTTCAATAAGAAAGTGGTTAGTTGCTCTAATAACATTTACGCCACTGTGGTACCAGTTGGGGAATGCCTTGTTAAGGTGGCATTATCCTAGTGTGTAGGTTCACAGCTGGGCGAGACTGTTGATTATGCTCTATAATGACTACACTGTAATATGAAAAAGTTAAGTTCCAGATAAAGGTTGATGAAAACAGCATAAATTTTATTTTCATCCAAGTTCAAAACACTTCCTCAGTTTTTCTTTCAAGACATTTTCGATCTCATGTGATGATATTACCCCAAAGCCAGAGTGCTTGGCCCCGCGACTCTTTACGAGAAAGAGCTCTCTGTATTTATTACTTAAACTTTTTCTCTGAACAATTGAAATGATATTACTGTAGTTTCAGTGAAACACATAAAATTGCCAGTTTCTTAGGTTAAAAAGTTTCATCAATTTCTTACAGTTCAATATAATATAATTTAGCGACTATATAAAGTAATACATAAAATTAATTTTTATTCAGGTTTGACATATAGGTCATTTAGTGTTTGATTAGTATACATTAAATCCTGGGTTGGACCCTCGGCACTGCATGCAAAACCAGACATGGTGGTGTACTTCTGTAATCTTAGTGCTTTCAAGATGGAGGCAGGAGGACCATATGGTCAAAAGTGTCCTTAGTTGCCTGATGCCCTTGAGGCCAGCCTGTATTATGCAAGATTCTGTTTCAAAGGAGCAAAAACCAGGGACTGGAGAGATGCCTCAGAGTTAAGAGCACATATTGCTCTTGTTGAGGTTCAGTTCCCTCCACCAACATGGAACTTTGCAATAGTTGGGTAACTCCAGTTCCATGGGATCCAATACCCTCTTCTTGCTGCCACAAAACCAGGCAAACACACACAGTGCACAAATAGACACGCAGACAAAACTCTCATATTTATAGTAGCTTCTCCCAAAATAAAGTTCCAAGGAATAAACGATACTAAGGAACTGAAAATCTACAAAAGAATTTTAAGGCACAGAAAAAGGAAATTAAAGGCAATGTCATATGATAGAGAGACTTTCGACCCACCCAGACTGGCAGAATTAATATTGCGAAAACGGCTAATACCATCCAAAGAAAGCTACAGATTCACTGAAATTCCCATCAAAATTCTAATGACATTCTTCATAGAACTAGAAAAATGTTACCGGTAACAGCACTCAATCTTAATTATACTACAATGATTGCAACAAAAACAGCACAGTGCTGGTATAAAACGATATGTAGAATAATAGAATAGATTAGAGTAGCTAAAGCCACACAACTAGAGACTCATCATTTCTGACAAGATCATCAGATGTGCAGGGGAAGAAGACAGAGCACTGAACAAGTGGAGCTGACAAAGCCAGATCTCCATCAACAGAGGAATGAGAGCCACATCTCTTACCTGCGCCAAATTCAACACCAAATGAATTGTATACCTTCATTTAAAAGCTGAAATGCCGAAACAGTTAAAGGAGAGCATAAGACACACATTTCAAGTTGCAGGTATAGACAAGAACTTTCTGAACAGGACCCCATGAGCACAGGAAACACCCCAGAATCAGTAAATGGGACTACCTGGAGTTAAATAGTTTTTAGCATAGCATCCAGCTATACCACTTCTAGGCATACACTCATATGACTTTATCCTACCACAGAGATAACTAGACATCACATGTTTATTGTTGAATTTTTTACAGTAGCCAAGAAATGGAACTAGCCTAGATGTCCATTAATAGAAGAAACGATAATGTCAATGGGATATATGTGTGTGATATAATATGTATGATATATACACATATGTGTTGTATATGACATATTACATACGTTTATAGATACGTGTGATAGTATATACATATATATATAATTTTTTCTCAGCTGTGAATAAAAATTAAATTATGAAATTTACAGGAAAAATTGATGAATCCAAGAATTATACTAAGTGATTTAAGCTAAGAAAGACTTAAATCAATCAATCAATCAATCAATCAATCAATCAATCCATGTTCTTTCTCATATGTGGATCCTAACTTTTAATGTTTATATGTATACAAATAGAGGGAGCAAATGTGAGTAAAGACTATGAAACTAGACAAAAGACCACAAGGGGAATGAAATGTGTTTAGGAATGGGGAGGACACCAGGAGGACACACGGGACATGAGGAGGGAAGGGGGGCTAGGGAGAGTGAACGCACACAAGGAAAAGAAAAGAGAGGGAAGAGAAACAACGAAAGCAACATTTGTTTTAAAAATGGCACAATGAAACCTGATTATTTGTATGCTAACAACAACAACAATGATAACTCCATCCAGTGGCCACACAGATGTCCGTGGTTAAACTAAATGGGTCAAAAACAAGCCCCAAAATCATGGATCTGGAAGAGGATGGATACGGGGCCAGTGCCAGAGGTGGGAAACGGGATGAGAGTGTGAGAGGAGAAAGTAGTCAGAGGGAGTTCTGTAAACATGAGAAACAGCCAAGAACAAACACAGTTGATAAAAAGAATGATCAAATAGAAATATTTGTCACTTCGTCTCAAGTATGTATGCTTTAATATTCTAAACAAAACTGAAGAAAATACTAGAATGAAAAAACAAGCAAATGTATATGTTGGTTTAGTGACTTTTCTTTTAAAGTACAGATGACTTAGCAATCCATGTTTGACTATTTCTCTTCATTCTTTCCAGTATTTTTTGACAAAGACAAATGGGCACAGTTTGGGGTTATTCTGAGATTTATTATGCTTTTAAACATATCTCTTTATCTTCTTAATTATACAACATTTGTTATGTCCAAGACCTATTCATTCCTAATGATTCATTTAGAACTAGGAAATCTCTTTCGCTTTGCCAAAAAAGTTGATTTCTTACCAGTTTAGAGGAGGTCCATGACCTGGCTCCACTTAGATGTCATATATAATTGAGAATGATATTTTAATTATAATTCCTCCCAAATGAGTTTCTAGTATAATCCCAGAAGTAACATGTCACCCCAGGCCGTCCCTGCCATTCCCAGCTTGTGAACCTGGAGGCAGAGATAGCCTTTGGTTATTTGATTAACCCACCTCAAATTCTTACTGGAGAGACTGCATCATGCTTGTGTTTCCCTGGGCCCCAGTGGAGGGCAAAATTCATTCTACTATTAAGTAGAGTGACACTGGGAGCTATCTCTGTCCTGGCACAAAATAAATAATAAATACTTAGTGTGCTGGAAGAAGAAGAAAAAACATGATGAGGGAATAGCACACTAAGTCTTCTTTCCTAAAGCTGATTAACGCAAACCATCTGTAACAATAGATTAGCCTTCAAGGCCCCTTGCTAATTTAGCACTCTCAGAAGCATTGCCAATCCTAAAGAGTACAATAATTGAAGAAAAATAACTAACTTTGCAAGTATTTGAAACCACATCAGATTGAACATTGCACATCCTCTCTGAAAAATATGTATTAATCACACTAAATGTATAAATGAGTTGCTATGTATTTGACTTAATGAGAAAACACCTTCCAAGTTTTATCAAGCTCTTTAGCTACACCTTTAATTCAAATTTCTGGTCATATTAATAAACACTGATAGTTTTTATGGAACACATCTGCACAAGAACTGTTACATAAACTATGTTCATAAGAAAAATGAAAATACCTGCCACATACCAGGTCCTACAAAGTAATATAAAAATTCAGACTGGGGAGATGGCTCCACTGGTTAAGAAGTGGAAGAAGTGGGGTTCAATGACATGCCTCTGTACCCCAGCTTTGGGGAGGCAGAGACAGCAGATCCTGGAGCTCATTGGCTAGCCAGCCTAACAAAATCAGTGAGAGACCCGGACTTAAAAACAAAGTGATAAGAGATGAGGAACATACCACGTGCTGACCTCCAGAGTCTACATATGTGCATGACCTGCACATATCCCTACGAACATGCATAAGCACCACCTACAACACTCTGTTAGAGTCATTGATAATTGTAAAACATCACTTTGTTTTATTTTTTTCTTCATAATTTTTCAACAAAACTTGAACATCTTTTCATGGTTACTAACAATGACTATTTTTTCTTTTTCTAGTCTTTGTTATTAAAACTGGGGTCTTCATACTTTTTACTAACTTCTTTTGTTCTAAAAATTTGATAGTTCTTAATTGTGTATAACCAAAGTTTTGCTCACTTATATGTGTATATTATTCTATATTTTATAAGCTTGATCTGGTATTTTATTAGTATTATAGTTTTGTTTAATAGTTTTATAGTTTAATTGCTTTTTGTGTATGTGTTGCATCCATGTGTACGTGTGTGTGTCTGTATGTGCGTCTGTGTGTATGTGTCTGTCTGTGTTTCTGTGTGTGTCTATGTGTGTCTGTGCATGTGTGTGTCTGTGTATGTGTGTGTGTTTCTGTGTGTGTCTCTGTGTGTGTTTGTTTTTGTGTGTGTCCCTGTGTGTCTCTGTGTGTGCATCTGTGTGTGTCTATGTGTGCATCTGTGTGTCTCTATGTGTGTGCCTGTGTATTTGTGTGTCAACATAAAGTATCTTCCTCTATTTCTCTTCATCTTATTTTTGAGGCAAGGTCTTTCCTTGAGTCTGACACTCACCATTTATCTCGGGAATCTTCCTGGCCCTCCTCCAGGAATTGGGATACCAATGTGCTCCTTGGAGTCCAGCTTCGCATGCAGGCACTGGGATGCAATTCCAGGTACTCATGCACACACAGCAAGCAGTTCACGGACTGAGCCCTGCACTGAGCCTCCGAGTTGAATTTTTTATATCACATCATTGCTTCATCTAGTCCAAGAATAAGGAATTACATCCAAGCCTAGTTATATTACTTTCAAAGTGGTAATTCAGGTACCCCAAAGTCTTTTATCTCTCCCCCCAACTCCATGATTGGCAACCACAGCTGCACAGAAGTTACCCATAAACTTGTCATTATTTTTGAGTTCTTTCCATTGAGCTCTCAATTGTTGCAAACCACAATTATAGTTGGTCAGTCCACACTTGTTTTCTTTCCCAGAATTTTCTTCTCTATTCGCAAATGTTTATTTTTCAGATAAACTTTAGTCATTTTGCAAGTTCCCTTGAGCATCCAATGTTGATTAGCATCGTGCAGGCCCTTAACCCCATGCCTGGCATACAGTAGAACTTCTCTGCGTGTTAAGCATGATTGTGATTTCAGTAATGATGCTGGCTATTGCATCAAATGTGATGATGTGTCGTGAAAGGTCTTCAAAAGTATGAAGAATGTCGGCAATTATTTACAGCGTCGAGTCTTCCTCTCAGAGAGAAAGTTTGGAACTTGGCAGGAATCTGCCTCAGTGGTTGAAAGGTTCCCGTCGACTCAGTGTCATTCTCTTTTACGTGGCTGTCATATACCTTCCTGATCCCACCAAAGCTCTGTTCTCCAATGGCTCTACTGTAGAGAAAATAGACATCGCCTTCATCTTCTTCCACCAAACAACCAAGCTGGTTTCCATTTGCACTCCTCATCTCCATTTTCACCTCATTTACATATGGTAAGCATGTGACTGAACCCAGTGGTTATTTCTAGGCCTCATCTGATCTATGAGGATTAAACAGGCCTTATACAGTTCCTGTATAAAATACCTCTTTCCTGGCATTTCTCTCAAGTTTCCTCTTCCTGTTTGACTCTTGCCTTCCCAATCTCCTTTCCACTTCCTTCTTTTCTCTTTGACTTTTAAATGTTCAAATTCTTCAAGAATTTATTCTTGGCCATTTGGTTTCTTCCTTTGTTCATTTTTCATTCTCGAGTATTAGCTCCTCACTCTTAAAGATTGTATGGATGCTGTCTTCGAGAAGTTTTCATTACTGTGAAGAGACACAATGACCGTGGCAACTACTATGAAGGAAAACATTTAACTAGGGCTAGATTAGAGATTTGGTTCATTATTGTTATGGTGGGAGACAGGGCAGTGTGAAGGCAAACAAGGTGCTAGGGAAGGAGCTGAGAGTTCTACATCTTGGTCTAGAGGCAGCAGAAGGAGACTGAGTATCACACTGGGTGTAGCTTGAGCACTGGAGACATCAAAGCCTGCCTCCACAGTGATACACTTCCTTCAGCTAAGCCATACCTACTCCAGCAAGGCCACACTTCCTAACAGTGTTGCTCCCTAGATGGGTCATTTCCTTTCAAACATTCCACTCCCTGGCCCCCATAGGCTTGTAGCCATATCACAATGCAAAAATGCATTCAGTCCAACTTTAAAAGTTCCAAGGTCTATAACAGTCTCAAACTTATTTCAAAGTCTAAAGTTCAAAGTTTCTTCAGAAATTCATGCAATCTCTTAACTGTGATCCCCTATAAAATAAAAATAAAAAAGCAGATTACATACTTACAACCTATAATGGCACAGAATATACAGGATATACACAGGAATCACTATTCCAAAATGTAGGGAAGGGTGCATAGCAAGGAAATACTGAACAAAGCAAGACTGAAAACAATCTGGGCAAACTCCAAACTCCATGTCTATGTCTGATGTCAAATGCTCTTCAGATTTCCAATTCCTCTCAGTTTTGTTGACTACAACATACTTCCTTCTCTTGGGCTGATTCTACTCCTTGTTAGCAGTACTTCTTGACAGTTATCCCACAGCTATGGCATCTTCAGCATCTTGGGGTCTCCAAGACAACCCAGGTTTCACCTTCACAGCTTCATACAAGGGCCTCTTCAGGTCTCAATGCAGGGATACCCTTGACACATGCCTGGCCTTATAGGCTTTCCTTAGTCCTGGAGGAAGGTTTTATTTCTTCTATCCTTGACTCTAAAGCCAGAATTATGTTGCTGAACCTACCTGCCCTTACTAGGGCAGGAACACGACTCCCTTATCCAATTACATTCATCTTCACCAGCTTTCTGTTTTTGATGGTTTCCTTCACTGCCTAAGCTTGGCCATCCTGAATCTCAATCTGTAGACCAAATTGGCCTCAAACTCAGAGATCCACCTGCCTCTGTCTTTCAAGTGCTAGAATTAAAGGCGTGCACGACCACACCCTGCTCCGAGCTTTTCTTTAATCCCTTTGAACAAGTCACCACTCTTTTATTTTATTTCTTTTTTATTTCTTTTCTTTCTTTCTTTCTTTCTTTCTTTCTTTCTTTCTTTCTTTCTTTATTTTTTTATATTTAAAAATTTCCCTCTCCTCCCCTCTTCTTCCCCCTTCCCTCCCCTCCCCTCCACCCATACACCCCCTCCCTTCCTCTTCAGGCCAAGGAGCCATTGGGGTTCCCTACTCTATGTTAAGACCAAGGTCCTCCTAACTCCCCCCAGGTCCAGGAAGGTGATCAACCAAGCTGAGAAGGCTCCCACAGAGCCCGTCCATGCAGAAGAGTCAAAGCTCAGCGCCTTTGTCCTTGGCTTCTCAGCATAAGATATCTGGGAGTAACTCTAACCAAGGAAGTGAAGGATTTATTTGACAAGAACTTTAAGTCTTTGAAGAAAGAAATTGAAGAGGATACCAGAAAATGGAAGGATCTCCCCTGCTTGTGGATTGAGAGGATCAGCATAGTAAAAATGGCAATTCTACCAAAAGCAATCTATAGATTCAATGCAATCCCCATCAAGGTCCCATCAAAATTCTTCACAGATATTGAGAGGACAATAATCAACTTTATATGGAAAAACAAGAAACCCAGGATAGCCAAAACAATCTTATACAATAAAGGTACTTCTGGAGGCATTACCATCCCTGACTTCAAACTCTATTACAGAGCTACAGTATTGAAAACAGCTTGGTATTGGCATAAAAACAGAGAAGTCGACCAATGGAATCGTATAGAAGACCAGGATCTTAAACCACAAACCTATGAACACCTGATTTTTGATAAAGGAGCCAAAAGTACACAATGGAAGAAAGAGGGTATCTTCAACAAATGGTGCTGGCATAACTGGATGTCAACCTGTAGAAGGATGAAAGTAGATCCATATCTATCACCATGCACAAAACTCGAGTCCAAATGGATTAAAGACCTCAATATCAATCTGAACACACTGAGCTTGATAGAGGAGAAAGTGGGAAGTACTCTACAACAAATGGGCACAGGAGACCGCTTCCTACGTATTTTATGTCTTAATCTGTTTCTATCCTCGAACACAGGCTCCAGCTCCAGTCCACTTGCTGGTGCTCCTTTAATCCTCGAATTGTGTATTTTGTATTTTTCCTTGCTCATCTTGCTCCTTTTCATTATAAATTTTCACAAGCATGAACATTAGTAACCACATGACAGAGTCTACACTAGCCTGTTTTGAGATTTTCTCTGCCAACTGAATTCATCCAAATCTTTTCATTTTAGCCTCGGGCAGACCCTTCAGACATAGGTAAAAGGCAGCCACCTTCTTCACCTAAATATCACAAGATGATCTGTGGGCTACTTATTAATAATATTCCTCTCCTCTGCAACTTCTTGAGCCGGGCTCTCACAGTTCATCAAATGCCCCTCAGAGCCACTGCCTTCGATGCTTTTACTAGCATGACCCTTTAAGGAACACTTAAAGTGTTCAACTATTTATCTAACCCACAGTGCCAAGGTCCATTATTCCTTCAAACAAAATCATGGTCAGACCCCAGTCCCTGGTACCAAATCCTGTCTTAATTTGAATTTCTATTTCTGTGAATAGACACCACGACCGTGTCAACTTTCACAAAGGAAAGCTTTTAGCTTGGGCTAGCCTACAGTTCCGAGTTCACTCCATTATCATCATGATGGGGCACGGCAGCCTGCAGGCAGACATGATGCTGAAAAAGGAAACGATTCTTCTACATTTTGATCCACAGTCCACAAAAGGAGACTGTGAATCACATTGTGTATAGCTTGAGCATCAGGGACCTCAGAGCCCACCTCCACAATGATATACTTCCTCCAATAAGGCACACCTTATCCCACACGGCCATACTTCCTATTAGTGCCTTTCCCTATGGAGGACTTTTTTTTTTAAAAAAACACCACAAATGTCAAAGTTGTGAAACTTTTGTCATTGGCCTGTGTCTCCTCTGTGTCCTAGCTTAATATACTTCCTTCTGTCTTGAAATGTCCACTTGGAAAATCTCCTTGGCTCCTTTTCTAAATTTGAAACAGAGTCAGACCGTTGATTCTCCTTCAGATCTTCCTTTCTGGCTCCACCCTCAATTTAGAAACACTGTTTCTCCATCAGCTTGTGTCCATGCCCAAACCTTTGCTATTTCCTTTCTCTCATATTCAAATGCTATCCAATGCACCCATGATACTGTGAATGTGTTCGTTTATCCCCATCTCACTGTGCCAGTCTGTCCCCAGGACCCATCCACTGGCTGCTACAGTGATCTTTTTCCTTCCATTTTCGTCCGTACTCATGGCATCCTTTTCAAGTAAGTTCTTCTCCCCCAAAGGAAAGGAGCCATTAAAAATACAGATTTGATACTATTGCTTTCCTTAAATCGCCATCAGAAAGTGGTTTCCTAACACTGTGATGACAAAATAACTATAATTCACAGTGCTCAGTACCAATCATTGCCCACTCCAGCACACCTGTCTATTGTCCACATACCCATCACTGTTGTTCTGTGCCAAAACACTTCTCCTATAAACGAATGTGTTCTATCTCCCGTCCCCTTTTTCATTGGAACAGTTCCAAGTCATTCATTCTCTCTCTATACCAAATCCCCAAGGAAGCCTTCCTTTAGTCAAGTGATGATCAGACTCACTTGTCATATACACTATGGTACTCAATAGTTTCCCTTAGCTACACTGTAGTGTTCGTGTATGTTTATTCATAATGTATGTGTGTTACTAGAATGTATTCTGTATGATGTTAGTACTACATCATTTTTAACCATTTTTTACTAACTAAAGTCACACACAGTTGTAAGAAATAGCTCAAAGAGATCTTATTTGTCTTTGTCCTTTTGCCCCCAGTGACAGCACCTTCAGTGGCCATATAATACCCATCAGCATATTCACAATCTATCACTTCATGCAGCTTTCGCGAGCTCCACATTTGTGTCCATGCTTAGTGCTGTGAAACTTTGTCATTCAGATTTGTGTGATGCTACCATAGTCTGAGGCAGCTCCATCACAAAGGTTCTTTATGCTGCCCTCTTATATGACTGTCGCATGTATGATGTGAGTGGTATGCAGGCTTCAATTTAATATGTAGTGAATAATTAAAGAGTTTGTGCTAGACAAGCAAACTAGAATAAGAATAGTAATGTTTACCATAAGAACATTATTTAGAAATATACATATAGATGATAAGAATTCAAAAATAAATTATATATAGTGATAACAGCTCACTTTAAAATAATGAAAAAATTTCATAATAGAAAATATTTAAATAAAATGGTAGATTTTGTAAAATATGTTAAAAAATTGTAATTTTTTGTAATTTATTTTTTACATTTACCTGTTTTGGTTTGTGTATATAAGCATGTATGTGGGATGCACATGTGTCATGGCATATGTGCGTGGAAGAATACAACTTGCAGGAGCCATTGCTCTCCTACCATATGGATTCCAAGGTTAGGATTCAGGTCATCATGTTTGGTGGCAAGTGCTTTCACTGACTGGGTCACCACATCAACCCTCAGGAAACTTTAGGAACAAAAACAACCAAAATTATCATGCATAAACATGGGTTGAACATGTAGATACAAGTTTTTAAGAAGGTATATTTCTTTTTGTGTTTTGTGATACCTCAAATACCTTGAAAATCTGCTTTCCCGACTCCACATAGACTGTTCCAGAGTGCCCAAGGAGGAGGAAAAGCTGGGGCACCACCTATTCTTTTCTATGTGTATTTTAAGGTCTAACCTACCAAGTTGAAAGACATTAGAAAACCCTGGTGAGAAGCTATATAAATCTTTATAAATAAGCTATTTTTAAAGACCAATCCTAAGCTAATCGAGAAGTGTATTTCCTAAATACACAGCATATTGTGGAGGTTTATATGCAGAGGCTAGCTCATTAAGATGTACAGCCACGATGTTTGAATGACAAGAAAAAACTTTTTGAATTTTTTATTTATGAATCAGGATATGCATAAAAGTAGGCAAAGTGAGAGAAGACAAAAGTGAGAAAATTATCTTGCCAAACAGTAATATGAGATTCTACTGTAATACAAAGGCTCCTAAAATGACGTTGTCCCAGGAATTCACAGGCTGACTGCAAATGCCTTCTGTCCAGGTCATGTGACTTCTCTGGGTTTCAGTTTGTACACCTGGAAGTGTACCTTGTGCTTAGAACATTGTGCTCTTGGCAAAGATAAAATGAAGTAATCAATGATCAGGAACAGCAGAGCTTCCTTAGTATTGGACACATAACAGTTTCCACAAATAAAGAAATAAGTTGAAAAGGGAAACTAAGAGTTGATTGTCACACATGTCCCCAGCTCTGTTCACTTGACTGGTTTGTTTAGAAGCAAGAGGAATTGAGGTTCCATTTCCGAACAAACTCTTGACATCAAGCACTGAAGTTCAGTTGCTGTGGAGACCCCCTCCCCATGTCAGGCTCGCTAGCCCTCACTGTATTGTGGCTGATACTTGGGAACAGAAAGGTGACTATAACGCTTTCTACCTGGCTCTCAGTAAGACCTGGATGAGCCACCACCTTGACTTGTCTGCCTTGATCTTGTGACCGTATGGACCCCACCTCAATGCCTGGATTTGCCTCAGCCACCAGAGAAGTCCTTCCCCTGGCCCTTTCCTCTCCAGCTCCGGTTAGGATGCCCAAGGCTGTGAAGTGCCTGTGATTGGCAGGATTGCAATTGTCACTCTGTCGTTGCTGTCTTGTTCCTGGAGACTCCTCCTTGCCCCCTGAGGTCCTCCTGTCTGGGTCTGGCTTTCCGGCGCTTTTCCTTATCTCAGCGCTGCTCTGAAGCTGAACTTGGAAGACATTTACAAACTGGGAATGAGCTGTGGCCACCGCCCTCAAGTCTCTGCTGAGCCAAATCATTATTTAATCATGTTGGTGGATGTAGAAGAAAAGAGAAAACCACTTAAATATGGACTATAATAGTCCCTGACTTCACCTCTACTTGTGAGAAATAATCACTCTTTCTGTGACACGTACAGTAAGTCAGAAGAGTGCCATTTACTGCTCTTGCTTTTACGGTATTCCTCATTGTCACATGTGATATTCCATCTATCATCCGAAAAATGGATTTCATTGACACACTGGTTATAAATTCATACGGGGAAAAGGCCTCTTCTGGCATGTGTGTGATCTATGAGTATACACAATCTGATACAGCCTTAATTATCACATGCAGCACCCTATAGCTTATTTGTGTTCTTGTCCCGACCACACTTTCTTCTCAATGGCCAGAATGTCTCAAGATGTATAGTTTTCTTCCGAGTCTACATTTCATTTTAAGTTGGAAATTTCTTAAACTGAAGGGATGTTTTGTCTATTTCACCTGTAAATAGAGCTTAATATCTTTAGAAATACTAAGTAACCTTTGAAATACTAATTTTAAATATATAAAAAGGGTGTTTTCACTGTCAAGGTGGTGAGACAACCATTACTAATTTGTTCTGAAAAGGCCTGTACTATTAAAATAGATGATTACTGTCATTGCTAAGCATGTCATTGATTCTTAGCTATCTTCATATATTCCCAACAAAGTAGATGACATTAGTTCACTTATTTTGGAATATAGTACATCTGAGACAAAAAAAGTGAAATAATGTTTTTAAAGTTATAAAACTAATTGGTGACTGAGTTTGGATTCAAGAACATAAAAGATAACCTCCCACCGTACCTTATTATTATTATTTATTATTTTAGACAACTTCTCACTGTGTAGTTCATGTGGGCCTCAAACTCACTGTGGAGTACAAGCTGGCCTTGAACTTGTAATAATCCTGCATCAGCCTACTGAGTACTGAAATTATGGAATGCCCAGTTGTTATGTTCCCTATTAATATAATGATATACAAGGAGTTTTTTTTAATTTTAGGATGTGGTAGGCAATTGTTTTGCATATATATATATATATACATATATATATATATACATATATATATGTAAGTTTAGTTAATTAAACAGTTATAGCAGATAACAATTATATATTCAAATGTACAGGAAGAGTACCAGATAACAATTATATATTCAAATGTACAGGAAGAGTACCATCTCAATGCATGATGGTAATTGAGTTTTTTTTAAATCTCAAACCTGGCTCATTTCAAACCTTGTAGGTTCCTTCACTACAAGCCCCAGGAGTTTAAGAACCTCACTATGGTTATTCAGTACAACCCCTCAGCATTTGAATGTGTCAGCACCTCTGGGTGGGCAGCCCTCTAGTATTTTGGAGTTCTTTTTCTTGCAGGGTTTGCACTTCCCTGGCATTGCTGCCTTGCATGTGGCACTTCAAGCTCTCTCCCCCATATTCCCTACCCTTCATTTTGACCAGGAGGTGGTAAAGCCAGTGGGTTCTCATAGGCCCTGGCTTTCTCTCTTTCTCTAGGTGCTCTGTCTGCACCTGGGAATCCTCCCCTTCACCTACTCTAGACCTACTTTCTTTCTTTACCTAGGAGTTTATGTCTTAGAGACTAAAGCCACAATAGCTGGTGGTTGTTTGTTTCACAATGCCTCAATCTTTCCCCAAGGGAGGGAAGTCTGGAGTCAACTGTGCTTCTTAAATAGGAGAGCATGTGGAGGGAAGGATGCGAGAAAAATCTTTAAAATCTCACGTGCAATCAGATCCACAAATATTTAAGAACGTGTGAGAATTGTCTGAAAGTATGAAGGAAGACAGGACGGCAGTAAGAGGTGTCAAGTAAATAAAATAAATTCCCCTGTCTTCCGGAGCTCACAGTAGTCAGGATAAAAGGGGAAATAACGCGATCGGCCGCCTATATTCAGAGGCTCCACAACTGCAGGTTCTGTGTCCATGGTGGATGATATTCACATGAAAATGTGTCTGTTCTGCTTGCTCCTGCCCATTCTCCAGAACCTCTGCCACAGTGCTGATCTGCTGTTACTCTGCTCTACCTCTCTGCTTTCAGGATAGTGACCTCTTGCAGTGGGGTCTCATGTTCCCTTTGAGAGGATAAAATTTTGTTGAATCATTTGGGGTAGGACACAGTAGTACTTAGTACTCTGCAATTCCCCCATCTTGTGCCTACACTTGTGTGCAAACACTGAGGCAAGCATGGCTATTGAAATTTAAGAGATTTTCTGTGCATCTCATAACCAACTTAAGCTTAATTTTCTGGGGAAGACCAGATACCAGGTGATGAGGCCATGCAGACAACCTCATGTGGTCATGTGCTAAGAACTTGAAGCTCTATAGAAACTCACCAGTGTCTCACTGGATATGAGAGTGGCCACCAAATAGAAACCCAGAATCTAAAGCAAAGTAGATCCCCAGCCTCAATTAAGCCTTCAGGCGATGACTGTTGGCCAATATCTTTGCTACAGCTTCTTGGGAGACACCAACAAGAGGAACCCCCATTACCCACTTCTGAATTTCTGACTCACAGAGCTCTGTATATGAAAATAATGTTCATTCATTTTAAGCTGCTAATTTTGGACAACGTGCTGTTTAGCAATAAGTAGCTGGAGTGACATAACTAATTTGAGTAACATAATAACGAATATCAAGGGGATTTTTCACTCTATTTGGGCACAGATGGTTTGCCTTTTCCAGCGCCTGTAGAATTGGTTGCATGTGTGATGAATGAGTAATAACTCAGGGAGTACCATAACTATTGAGCGAGACTGTCTACTAAACAATCTAGGGTCTTGAAGAAAGCTGAGCTACTGCTCTTTCAGAAGGCCTTCCTCCGGAAGACTCAGATTCTGATTTTAGCCAGAGCCTGTGGGTGATTGGGAGGAGGAGGCGAGAACCCCTGTGGGAGAAAAGCAGCTGGCACGGAAGATGACCCCCAGTCATCCCCACCGTCTAGTGTCTGCAAATGTGTATAATTTTCTCCCTTAAAGCAGAGATTTTTATCTGCTGCTATCATTCTAATGAGTTACTATGAAGAAAGATGGGTAATACATCCAAGAAGAGGGTAGAAAATGCCCATCGGCCCCATGTTGCATGTTCTCCTCTCAAGTCAGTTTTCTCCACGGGAAGCTGGATTTGAAGTTGGCCAACAGAAAACAAAGCTGTAAAAGGCAGTAAGTAACTAAGGTCCTCAGTCTAGTAATTCCTGAGGAACTGAGAATCTTGCTTGAGGGGTAAGCTCAGAATAGCTTCCTCTTCAGTTGGATTGCAGCTGGTAGCTTTGTGCGAGACCCTATACTGAGGACACAGCTAATGTAATTAGTTATAGCTGTAGATAAAAATAAGCTAAACCATTCTGGTAATGGCATTCAGTATTATTATGGCATATTATATAAATAACAATATTAGCATTTGGGTTTTCTCTTCTACTAAGGTTCCATTTATAATTATATAAATGTAGGGAGTTAGTTATGATTATTCCAGACATAAGGCTATACTGTGAACACTGAGGATATTGGCTTCCTTAGTGGAACACATAGGCAACTACAAATATCACCAGTTTACAAAGTCAAGAAAAATAAAAAAGTCTTCATTATTCATTGTCTTGATTGCTACCACCCTAGTCTATATACTTTGATATGAGTATATATCCCTTCAACCTGAGTCATATTAGTAGCAACTTAGCTTTTTATCATTTTTAATAAGGGACACACTGAAATAATTTTGAGATAACTAAAATGTGGAGAATTCTAATCTAGTCTGAGTTTCTCATAATAACTTTTGACTTACAAAGCAAAAGAAGAAGCCTTTCATTTCCTATGGTCACTTAGATCCCCACAGTAAGTTTAGATGTACTGAGTATCAGCAAGGACTCTATTTTTGGAGTTGACAAAGAAGGAAAAAAAAGAATTTCAAAAGGAGAGTCAGTCAAAAGCACAGCACCGACTTTACTTTCTAAGATAGATATTCACATTAAAGAAATGTGTATTTAAGAAACACATTCATGTTATTTAACACTTTGGGAGCATAGACAAAAATAAAGAGTGTTTTATGAAACTTGAATAACTCTGAGAGGAAACTCATCAAAATGGATGAGTGAACCTGAGAGGTTCTTAAAAGCAGGGCAAGAGAATCTCCCAAAACTATGGAAAGAATTCCAGAACATTCCTACGTGGGTACCCACAAACTCTGCTCAATGATCTGCTCAGGGACAGGCCCTGGCCACTAAGCCCACACTGCTGGCACTCCTGACAATTAGCTGTTTGGTTCACCTTGAGCCCACCAGCTCTTTACGGCTGGGTTATTTGTAACATAGCATCTTCAGTTAGCACTAACGATGCACGTCCGACACCAAATTCTACTGCACACCCCAAACTCGACTATGATCTATCCTTTCTTCTTGGTTTTTCTTGCCACCAACACCCCAAGGCCAGGACTCGAGGCTTCTAGACACCACCAGATGAGTCAAGGTACTGCGGCCCAGACAGTAAGTACTTGCGCTGTCACCACATAGACACAAAGGCATCCAAGAAACCACAGCCCTCTGGCTTCTCTGCTCTCGCCTCCTTAATCAAACTGATGTCGAGGGTGTGTAGAGGGCTCATCGAAGGCACAAAAACAGGCCGTAAAAATGCCTCCGAGCAGTGGGCCAACGGAGAGGCCCACTGAGCTGTGATTCATTGCGGAAGAGGAAGGTTCTGAGGGCAGCCAATCAAAGCCTAACCCAGGACCAGTCGCTTGGCTCTTACAGGAAGCAGCCTAATTATGTTACTGTAATCCTTGGGCTTGCGTTTTTTCGGCCACCTCAACACGAACTCACAGGCTTCGCTGATTATGTAATTACGGAAAACTTCACAACAAACATGAAGATTCCTTCTGGAGGCCACATTGGAGACTGGGATGTACATTAGAGCGTGGGAGGGACGCACACAGCTCACAAAGGGGAGAGCAAAGAGATTTCTTGAACTTAAAAGGGCACATTTTAAAAGGGCCTCTACCAGACCTCCCTTCTCGTGTGCACATTTTTTGCACCTGCAGCTGTTTGTGGGCTCGAAAGCAATAGCCCTGCCCCCTTCTCCCAAGAGACCACACTTTAATGCCTTGGCCCCAAATGTGTCATTTTCCTGCCAGGGGGGGAGAAATCAAAAGAAACCAAGTTTTTAGAACTTTGCTGTAAAGAAAATAATAGTTCTGAGAAGGATTGGAGCCACATTTTCAGGTTAGACACAGTTGTTAGAGAAATGTCAGAAGGGAAAACAGCCCTCTTCACTTTCCTTCCCAACTTTAAGTTCCGCTTCTCCCTGAGTTCTGGGTGACATCTGTAGCATCCATTTTAGTGTGGGCTGCAGCAGGCTTTTGACTCTGAAGCATGTAACTGAGCTCAGACCACAACGTTCAAAGTCAAGACTGCAAATGGACCTTCCTGATTTTTCCCAGAAAAGATGCCATATAAATTATTTCCATTAAAATGAACCTTTGATACTCTAAGTGAATTGTGGAATTTTGATAATGATGCTCGCCAACGAAGTGCTGACAAATGGCCTTGCTTTAGATGGTGTCTGTGGGTAGGGCTCGGGTGAGAGTGGGGATCAAAACTCAATTTTGGCCATTGATCCACTTCCTCCCTCCCCCACCACCCACCTCATATACTGAGATGAAAGTTAGAGCATAAAGCCTCCCTTAGACCATTATGAACTGTTGTCGTCAAAGGGGCATCTGTAAACTTTTATAAGATTGGCCACGTTTTGCCCAATTATTTCTCCATTCTATACAGGGAGTAGGAAGTTCCAGATCAAGGGTCACAAATGAAACAAAAAACCTCATGTTCATATGTGCAGAAGAATGCATTACTAGATAGAAAATACAACAAAGGCCCTCGGTGGCTATAACAACAAAAGCATGAATTTGATGGAACAGATGTGAGGCACAACTGTAGATCAAATACATTTAGCTCACTTTGGTTTACCCTGGAAGACACTGCTGGTTTTTCCTGTGGTATGAATCTCCAACACTAAAGACATGGGGTTCTCGTATATCTTGTAAAATACTAGTGAGACATATGGTCGGATAGCTGAAGGCTCCTAAAAGGCAGATCTGTTCATCTCAATGGGGAGAAATCAAGGATTGTCTCAGAGAAAGTGATCTTTTATGTCTCATTAGCAGTTCTTTGAAATAGGTTTAGTTTCTGTCAAATAAACTGGAGGTGCTCTTCAGTTCAGTTTCTTGTGGAGAAAATGAGGGAGGAAAGTTGAAGCTATTTGTCTCTATTGTCTGCTGAGTGACACTCAGAGAGGTTTACTGAGGCAGTGGGTGGAGCTGTGTATGGGGGCACAAGAAGCACAAAGGTTTAGGGAAGATGGGAAGATGGAAAGAGACACGGAGGACTCAGGAGAACATGGATCGGTATGGGCTCGAGCAACTCAATGGGGTCAGGTCTCACTTGAACACAAGCCCTCCTGACCTATCTGTGGTCGAAAGGAAGTGCCAGGAAGCTTGCCTTGAAATTGCCAAGTGGGAGCTTAGAGCCAAAGTCAGCAAGGACAAGGCTTCTTCTTCACACAAATAGTTACCCAAGGAAGTCTTTTAGGCCTCTACTCTTGAGTGAAATAATTCTCTCTCCAGTGAACTTACACCAATGGAGAAAAAGAGCAAAAGGAAATTCAGAGGCAGAGGCAGAAGGGAGCCCACTGGGATGATAAGCCTGGGAGGAAGCTCCAGAGGGACTTGGCACCCTCGAGCTAGAGAGAGCATTTAAAGATCTCCCCCTACTAATGCCATCAGAACTCCAAATACAGTTAGCCAGAGACATCCTAACCCATCTTCTTACTCAAGGAGGCTTGCCGCATGGGTGGATGTCGGCTCTCCTAACTCGTACTTTGTTCTTCCCTAACTTGTACCAATAATACGAATGGGAAGGAGAGCTGTGGCCTGAAATCCTGATGACTCAGAAACAGTTTAATTACAGTCTTGCAGAGGGGAGGAAAAACAGGCGTGCTTTTTTCTTTTTTCTCCTCTTTTTATTCTTCAAGTTTTGACCAAAACATCATTTGAGTTTTTCTTGCTTCAGCTTTTCAGTATTTACAAAAGCCCTTCCAGCAGGCTTCCTCCCCAGAAGATGGCTGCTCCATGAACTCAGGTTCTTCCCCCCCACCCTCAACTCCGACCTTCCTCAGCCTCTGCTTGGAAGCTGAGGACACGGTGAACCCAAGGGACTTGCAGCACCTTCTTTATGGGAAGCCTCTTCTTGAACTTGAAAATAAATGTTTAGCTTTTCATCCCCTACAAGGAAAGTGTACCAAGGTTGCCAGCTGCTCTTCCACAGTTCATCTTGAGAAGAAGTGACGTGAGAGCTAGACAGGATTGAAGTCTTCTTCCTATTGCTACAAACACCTTTGACCCATTTTTTGAAACCGACACTTTTTGTCTTGGGGTCATTTCTTTCTCCCTTTCTTCCAGCACGGCAGGGCTTTAGTACTCAGGCTTCTTTGAGCAGTATTGCCATTGCTAGTACTCTTCCCCCTCCCTGGGGAAGGTGAAGCTCCTGGTAGTGGCTCACTCGGTGACTGCTGTCCCTCTTGTCCCCCAGAACTTCTGAAGAATGTCCTGGTTTTCAGATATCTCTGTCATAACCCAGAGCTCTTAGCTGTTTTCTATTTAACCCACCTTCCAGATTATCTGTCTGTAGTTGGGAAATTCCACTAGCCACTTCCTGCAAACAAACTTTCTGCTTGACACTGAAGAGGGTGCCCGGCAACCTCTCTTTTTGATGTGTGGTTTCGGAGAAACAACCAAGCTGCTTTGGCAGGAGATGCTCTTCCCATTCCCTGCCCTAATCTCGGCCCTGCCTGTTCCATGGATCTGTTTCAGTACTGCCTTTTAATTAGAAGTAACAATCATTTCTCCTTTGCTAAAACAGTCGAGTTGACAATTCCTCAAATATTGCCAATACTTACATGAAAAACAAAACTGAGTCATTATGAACTGGTGGTTCAGGTTTTGGTGGTCAGTGCAGAATGTTTATTAAGGGACCAATTTATCCAGGAAAAGTCTGGTAGGAGATAATGAATAACAATAATAACAATCAGCAGATTAGCTGCAAGACCCCAAGCACTGGTGAGTAGAAGAACTGCATATATTTAAGACATTAGATACAACATCTATATGGCAAAAGTCCTCAAATCTTTTTGCTTTACATTAAAAAGGTTGCATTAATGTATTAACTAAGCATAAGGCAGTTTGCCTTTCCAGGTGTAACAGCGAATGAGGTGATCTTTGATCTAACTACATTTCAATATAAAGAGGAGGAGAAAGGCTGTAAAACTTGATATTCATTTCTCACCCAAACTAACTTGTTAAAAATTTTGTATACTAAACAAATATCATTTTAATATACATTTCTCTGACACACTAATCAAAATAAATATACTTTTCTCAATGAAAAATGGTTTTCATGAAACAAAGCTGAAGATAATATAAAGGGGTGGCTTTAGAGCTGGGGGTCAGATGACAGCAAGCGCCTGCAGAGGAATCCGCAGAGCGTCACCCAGACAACAGCATAAAAGCGAGCTCTGGAGACTGCTGCATGAAGTGGAACACTGAACCCCATGAATGCCAGGTCAGGGGAATGAGCCTTCGAACAAGCAATTTGGGGGTAAATTCAAACTGCCCTCTAGGAGCTGTCCACATTATGATGGTTTTATGTTTGCATGTGTAAAGGAGAGCTTGTCTGCTAGGCTGCTGAGGAGTCCCATCTCTCAGCCCACAGGAGGGACCCAGCAGCCCTTCCCGGTCCTGAAATTCCAGTCTGAAGCAGGTTGAATCCACATATGATATAGCACATGAGACAAACTGCATTCCAAAGACAAATCCAGCCAAAATCGCGACTCCTTCCTTTGATATATAAACTTATGCTTTTACAAACCACACCTCAGGTTCTGGATATCCCTGACTCCCTGGTTCCTCTGGGCTGATCGGTTAGTTGCTTTCCTCCTGTATGAGAAAGCACTTCCACGTCTTCAGTGTCTAACAGTTTGTGTTGAACTCTGAACTGTCCTCTGACTCCCCATATACCTGTCTACCAGATAGCCTTCTGGCCTGTAGTAATCACAGTTGTCAAAGTCACAGATGCAAGCAGGCACTGTGCTGAGAATTATCTCACCTACATGTCCCGACAAGGGTGCAAGTCACTTTGTTATTCTCACTGTAGACATAGAATCTGAAGCGTTGCTGTATCAGCCTATCAGGAAGTGTTGAAGTCAGGCCCCAGGCCTAAATCTGCCTTATTCTAGAGATGGTAGTCTTAATGGCAGTGAGAAAAATTCCTGCATTTATGTGGACATTTGCAGCAGGTTGTCTCCTGCCCATGACAGACACATGAAGACACAGGTCTTCCTCGCTGCATGTATCTTCCAAAATGTGGTGAATTTCTAATTATCCAATACATTTTAAAAGCGTGCTTTTTATTTTTCAAAAAATATACCACCGTTTTACAAAATGGCAAAGCCAGTCACATCCTAGAGGATGCTGAAGAACCTAATAAGCGTCTAGGAAGGACACAGGGAAAGATCCCAAACCATCTCTGTGTCTTTAACTCATAACAGCCCTTTCTCTAAAGCAGGCGTCCCAAAAGGAAAAGGACGGGACATTCGGAGAGGAAGCTTTCTGGCAGTGTTTACACTACACAAACAGTCAGGGAAATGTGGCGTTGTTGTGAATCCCTTCATCATGTCAGGATCGGAAAAAGATTCAGAAAGAAAGACACTCCAAAGGAAGATGGACTTCCGAGGGATGTGACTCATCTGGAGGAACAAAGAAGAAAGAGGAACGACTGTCGGATGGACAATGGGCTTTTATTCGGAGCACATGGCGCTGTATGGAAGAATACACAGAGGTGGTGGTTAGGCTGCCGGGGCTGGTGAGGGGGTGCATGGGAGACAACAGAGGAAGTGAATGAGGAAAGACACACACACAGGAGACCTTTGTTCATGAAGGAGAGGAGCAAATGCCCTGCTTTTAGCATCTTGAAAAATGGTGCCTATCTATTAACACTAGCGAAAATGAGCTTTTCTCAATACTTTCTTCCAAATGACCCAGACAGCTTCAGACACCTTCTGCTTATAGTCCAGTAGCCTGGAGAAAATCTGAATCCTTTCTCTGTTAGCCAAAGGTAGCGGAAAAAATGGCTGGTCTCATAAAGGAATGTGTTTTTGAAAAAAGACATGAGAAGTGGATTTTCTAAAGGAGATACCAAAAGTTTGTTTTTTGAACCAGTATATTACCATAGTCTCAAGAAGACAACAGAACAAAACAAAACAACCAAACAAAAACAACCTGAGGGGAGGAGGCACCCTGGGTGACTCCATGAGAATGAGGCAGGTACAGCCTTCAGGGCCCAATCTTCAAATAAAACTCTGTAGATGGCTTTTCCTCTGCCTGTATCAGAACCTATTCTAATACCAAGTGCCTTAGGAAATGCCATCTGGCACTCTTGAGCTTCACACCATCTACACTTACCCTGATAAAATCTTTGCATTTTCCTAAGACTTTTTCCCCCTACTTTGTTGCCGAACATTAATTGATCCCTATTCACTGACATCTTGAGTCCTCTTTCCAGCTGTAGAGATCAATCTCTCTTTTTTGTTTTTTTTTATTTTTATTAAGAATTTTTTTAATACAATCTTTTCTCATTTTACATAACTATCCTTGTTCCCACATCCTCCTCTCCTCCCACTCCACCCTTCCCTTCACCCCACCCCCCATCCATTCCTCAGAAATGGTAAGGCTTTTTGTGGGGACTCAACAAAGTCTGACACTTCACTTTGAGGCAAGACTAACACCCTGCCCGCTATATCTAGGCTGAGCAAGCAAGGAATCTATCTCTCCAAATAGAATGTGCTCCTAGATGCCATTCCAACCACTAGGGATAAATCCTGGTCCCACTGCCAGTGACCCCACAGACTGCCTAAGCCTCACAATGGTCCCCCACATTCAGTGGGTTTAGTTTGGACCTATGCAGATTCCCCACTATCAGTCCAGAGTCATTGAGCTCTCACTAGCTCAGGTAAGCTGTTTCTGTGGGTAACACCATCATGGTCTTGACCCCTTTGCTCATATTATCGCTCCTCGCTCTCTTGTGCTGTTCTCTGGTAGCTCGGCCCAGCGCTTAGCTGCAGATGTCTGTATCTGCTTCCATCAGTTCTTGGTTGAAGATTCTATGATGACAAACCAGGGAGTCGTCAAACTGATTACAGGGAAAGGCCAGTTTAGGCATCCCCTCCATTGTTGCTTAGAGTCTTCTCTGGGGCCATCCTTGTGGATTCCTGGGAATTTCCCTAGTTCCATTGCTGGTGGGGTGCAAACCTATACAGCCACTTGGGAAATCTGTGTGGCAGTTTCCCAGAAAATTGGGACTCAATCTACCTCAGGACCCAGCAATACCACTCTTGGTCATATACCCAAAGGAAGCACACTCATACCACAAGGAAATTTGCTCAATTGTGTTCATAGCAGTATTATTCGTAATAGCCAGGACCTGGAAACAACCTAGATACCACTCAACTGAAGAAGGAATAAAGATAATGTGGTACATTTACACAATGGAGTACTATTCAGTGGTTAAAAACAAAATGACATCTTGAAATTTGCATGGAAATGGATGGAACTAGACAAAAACCATCCTGAATGAGATAACCCAAACCCAGATAGACAAACATGGTATATACTTACTTGTAAGTGGAAACTGGACATAAAGCAAAGGATAGTCAACCTACAGTCCACAATCCCAGAGAAGCTAGGTAACAACGAGAACCATAAGAGAGACATACATGGATCCCCTAGGAAGGGGAAACAGACAAGACTTCCTGAGAAAATTAGCAGGGGGTGAGGGTAGAAGGGGAGGGAGGAGGAGAACAGGACAGAACTGGATGCTCAAAAAGGGGGATGGGCAGTGAGGGAGAGAAAGGAAAGAGATATTTTGATTGAGGAGCCATTAAGGGACTAGCGAGATCACTCACTCATAAGAGATCAACCCTCTTCGTTTTTTCCTGTTCTTCCTTCCTTTCTTTTCTTTTCTTTTCTTTTCTTTTCTTTTTTCTTTTCTTTTCTTTTCTCTTCTTTTCTTTTCCTCTTTCTCTCTCTCTCTCTCTCTCTCTCTCTCTCTCTCTCTCTTTCTCTCTTTCCTTTTTTGAGGCAGGATTTCATTATTATGTATTCCTGACTGTCCTGGAACTCACTATGTAGACCAAGCTAGCCTCAAACTCACAAAGATCTGCTTGCCTTTGCCTCCCAAGTGCTGGAAGTAAAGGCGTGTGCCACCATTGCCCAACCTTTTTTTTCTAAGCCTAGTCCCCGAAACTCTGTTCTGGCTCTCAGTCTTGAGTTGTGTCCCTGCCCTCCATGTTTTTGATTTCCATTGTTGAGAAGCACACAGTGCAATTTTAAAATGCCTTTGCTTCATTTCTTAATTTAGAACCTGTCTTAGGTGACCTCCGCTTTTCAGTGCTGACCTGTTATGCCTCAATCATTTAAAGGCTTGATGAATGCACTCAGCACATGAGATGATCACTGCCTTATAACCCAAAACCTCGTATAGCATCGTCCTCAAATTCTTACCTAGCTCCTCTGAGACTATGCACATCCGCATACCTTCCCTTAAATGCCATTTTTATTTCCACTGCTTTCAATGTAACAACCTAGGCCTGGGAAATATATTGGAAGTAGGCAAGCAATGACTCTGCTGTCAGAGAGATCTAGTTTGAGAAACTTAAACCCTGATTTCCTCTATTTTTCCCTCGCTTTGTTTGAGTCACTGAAGATGAGCAAGGTGACTAACTCCCGTTTCCTTATTTTTAAAATGGGTAGTGAAATTATATAGATTAAAAAGGATAGTTAGGCAGCCAGTACAAAGTAAGTGCTCAAACAAACAAACAAAAACAACAAAATGTGTTCAATGGGCAGGGTAGTGTTGGCAGCACTCCACTCAGGAAGGCAGTAGGTCCAGACTGCTTTCCAAGACAACCAGGGCCACACAAGAAAACCCTGTCTTGAAAAAACAAGCAATCAATCAACCAACCAAACAAACAAAAAAGTATTAGATTGAAAAAAAACACACAGATTATAATTTAATCAAAGAGGAGGGAAAAGAAAAAGGGAAATATATTGGGCTTTGTAGACCCATAGAGAACTGCCTTCGGGAGTTAGACTCCCAGCCTCAGTAAGGGGAAACAGTTTATGTACAAAATTACCCAACAATTAGACACAGATCAGGAGACAAATATGCAAGAGTGCCTGATGTACAGGCAGCTAATCCGGCCTTCGGAAGGAGGGGAGCCAGGGGAAATTGTCCCCTAGGGAGTCCGTCTTTCCTGCCTACTGTGTAAGGACCACCACTGAAGACCAAGCTAGTCTATGAAGATGATGCTGTGGCTTCATGTTTTACTTACTTAAAATGTTTGTCTTTCTTATTACTGTTCATGTAAACATGATATGTTTGATGGGGGAGAGAGCTTGTGTGCCAGAGTGTTTGTGCCCATGTGGAGGTCAAAGGACAACTTTGTGGAGCTGGTTTTATACATCCACCTTCATGTGGGTTCCAGGGATTGGTGGCTAGGACTGTGAGGCAAAGGTCTTAGGTCACTGAGCTGTCTCACCAGCCTTGTGCCTTGCTTTATAGAGAATTACAGGAATTCAGCCACCTTGGGTAGGTCACAGAGCTTGAACACGAAGATGTATCTGAGGGAATGTCCCCATTTCCTCCCTATGGTCCACAGATGATGCATTTTTGGAGACCTGGTATGGGATACAGGTGTGGAGCTTTGTCAATACATCTGGAACACTGAGAGATGGAAATTGGTTCTTGGTCTTATTTCCTTCTTTATGTATCAATTATAAGGAATCCCTAAATACCCATATTCCTTAGTATTGGAGGCATCAAATGTCACCAGAATATTTAGTGTGAAATAAATGATGCTCTTGAACAAAGATCCAAAGTTCGCTGTTTCTTAGAAGTGGATAGATTCCTAATCCGGGTGATTCCTTCTACTTTAAGCCAACAGCAACAATAATGATGACGGTGATGACAGCAGAGTTTGCTCTGTGTTTCTAGCCTCTTTCAACGACTCATTTCTCACATTTATAAGTACTTTTTTTTCCTAAATAGAAGTCTGAAAATACTAGAACTAGCTCTTTAAATATTTTACTCCCTTAAATCCAACACTGTGATAATCCAGTAGCACTTCCTACTGGCCAACATTCCTTCCCTAGAGCTTTGTGCTGTGGATTAGCTCCGTTCTGTTTTGTAGTTAGGAAACAGGCACAGACACAACATACAATTGACCTAAGAATTCACAGCACCTTAGGGTAAAGTCTGGGAATCTGGTCCTCAGCGCCTACGGTTTTTTTTTTTTTTTTTTTTTTTGCAGTCTGTTGCTTAGTCATGCGACATAAAGCATCCCAGGAATCCAATGTTATTAAAAATATTCTGGTAATGCTGATCAATTCCCAGGATGTACCATGTGATGGGCCCTGGGAAGGAAAATAAACAGCCTCTGAACGCAACAGTAGAGGACTTCTGGCAGCGGCCTCTCAGCCTCAACTTTGAATACCCTGTTTGGAGAACTGGAAACTTGGGTCTGATGACTGTACTGGGTTTGGCTCTCCTTCAGTAATGTCTATGCTATTTGGATATTCTTGTGCAAACTCAATTTCTGAAAGTTATGAAGGGAATTTTGGTTGAGCAAAATGTTCTTATAAAATTTGTCTCCTATTAAGCCATAGACACAACTCCAAGGAATTTCTTACTAGAAAGCAGCGCATTGCTCTACCATGAATCACGGATTTCTTTTCCAGGATCTTAGAACCGACTGTTGTACTCACATGAAAACCAGGGTACTTCTTTACTGTATGTGTAACTGAGATGCCTGATGAACACCTATTTAAGCCCAATTTAATTTAACATTAATTAAATAACATTAGAGAATGATTTTTTTGTATGTAAAGGGGATCCAGTGAAATGTGGTGAAGGCAACCTCCAATACAGTAAACTGGAAGTTAGACAGAATGCGTATATATAACACTGAACATAACGTATTAGAGTTACATTTATTGTTATCCGCCAAACACTTCTGGAACGCTCCACCTTTTGCCTTCTGGATGGCAGGTGCAATAAATTCCAACAGGGAAGAAGGAAGCCACTGAAGAATCGAGCCTTGTGAGATGGGATTTGTTTCATAGGAAAGTGGAATAACCATCATATAAGCCCAGTTTATTCCTGGATGCTTATGATCCTGTGATTGAAATGACTACCATCTAGACAAGTGATACGTTCTCATTTGACATTTGCCTTTGACTATATGCTTGTAGTAGGAGTACCTAAAATCTACTCAATAAGTTTTATGTTTAGAACATGTTATTATTATTCCTTATTTTTAACATAATTTTCGTAAAAAAAGAAAAATTCTTTGGGAATTGTACAACACAGCCCCCAATCCCATTCATTTCCCAGTGCTCCTACATCTGCCCTCCACTCCCTCAAAAAAAAAGAAAGTTAAAAAATTAACAAAACAACAACAAAAACCAAAACACTTCACTCCTCCATCTTTCCAGCCTTTCCATGTCACAACTGTTTGTCTTCGTAGCCTTGAGAGCTGCTGTGTGTCACACAGTGTACCCCTTTGCTCAAACAGCTTTACTTGCAAACGTTGCAATGTGTTGTTGGTCAGGTTCAAGGCCTCTGGCTTCTGCTACTCCGTCAGTACTGGACCCTCACTGAAACTCCTCTCAGATAGTCTGTGGTTGCCGTGAGTCATGGAGGTCCTGCGATTATGGTTCTTTAGGACCAACCCCCTTAATGCACTCCAACAGGTCATAGATTGGGCTGATGCTGGGGTAGGTAAACTCCAGGCCTGAATATGGAACTGGGTGGTAGATGAGTTGGTCAGTCTGGGCCTCTACTGGGTCTGCCCCCCTCAGGTGAGGGTCAGGGCCTGCGCCAATTCTCTGCCCACTTGGTGAGGGATGGAGCCAGCCCTACCAGCCTCCTACTGACCCTTCACAATGCAGCTTTGTACCCTGCACTGCCACCTGTTTAATCCCATCTTGGATCCTGCACTTTATGCCGTTATTCTACTCTCTTTTTCCTTGCTCTTCACTTCTTGTTCAGTTGTCTTTAAGATTTCATATCTAAGTGAGATGGTGTTCCAATCTTTATAGATCTGGCCTGTTTCACTCAGTAAAATCTTACTCCAGCTTTACACATATTGGAGATTATAGGCACCTTAATGGCAAGAGCTTTAAGATTGAGTAGCAGTCGCTTGTACGTATCACAATTTCTTTCCCAATGCATCCATCAGTGACTACTTATGTTTCTATGTCCCAGATGTGAAATAACACCGCAGCAGTCATGCGGTGTGGCAAGAGGAAGGTGTTGATCTCGTCTCCCAGGGGTGCATGCCACAAGTGCAATTAGCTTTGTGGGGGATCTCCGTACCATTTTCCTTATGCTTCTATCAGTGCACATCCGACCAACTGTGCTCTTTCTTCTGCACGCTCTCATCCATACTTGGTGTCCGACAGTTATCACCTCAGCAGCTGTGAGGTGCCGTTTTGTGATAGCTTTGATTTGTGTGCCCTGATGGTTCACGATGTTGATGTTGACTCTTTTCTCATCTACTTCTTGGGTGATTTCACGACATCTGAGGAATAGATTTTGATGCCAGTTTCTGTCTAACTCTACTTTTTACTGACAGTGGTTTAGAGAGAGGGAAATAAGCTAAAGTTCACATTTTCTTCATGAAACTACTTAACATCCAAACGGTGCCTTGCTCTTTGAAGCAATTCTACACAGAGCACCTTTCCCCAAAACAGAACTTAGTGCCAGTTGGGTATTATCAGCTTCACGGTTAAAGAAGTTTAAATCTAGATGAAGCCAAGACATTACCCAACATCAAATAGCAAATTAGGAGCAGGGTTTAAAATTAAAACCCACATTTCTAACAACAAAATCATTTTAGTAGTTTTTATTAGAGTTTTTAATCTTACTGCACACTGAACTTTGTGGACGATAAAGTCGTCTGTCAGTCTTTCAGTAGATTGTGCACACAAGAACCTTCTGCTTCATTTTGGAAATGGGATACTTACAGCAGACTTCCCAGAGTATAAAAAAGAATATTTTATGGGTTCAAAAAGTGAAAACTAATTTTGTTCCTCTAGAAGCGTGTGACTGACAAATCCTGACATGTCCCATTTCTTTCATTGTGTGGAAATGTAAAGCAGCTGCATTTCTCAGCATTTCATCTCTGCATACTCATGTGACAGAAAATCCAGAGTTTTTCTTCCTGAAGCTGGAAGGTGCATGATTATCTGAACCATGCGAGATAGAAGGACCCCCTCACTCAGGATAGGAAGAGCTTCCCTTAATAGTAAGCTTCCTCCTCAAATAAAACTGAAACTGAAATCCCCAAATAAGATGTTTCTGGTCTTTTCCTGAGGTAATCATTGAGTCCTTGCTATAGTGTTCTTCTAAAGCCTCCATTCTAAGGTTTTATGCAACACCTTGGCCCATCACCAAATCTACAGGAAGATTTGAACATATCTATCTGTCTGTCTGTCTGTCTGTCTGTCTGTCTGTCTGTCTGTCTGTCTATCTATCATCTATCTATCTATCATCTATCTATCTATCTGTATCGCTAGCTATCTAGCTATCGAGCGAGAGCTAGCGAGCAGCGAGGGATGAGCGAGCGAGCGAGCGAGCGAGCGAGCGAGCGAGGCGAGCAGCGAGCGAAGCAAGCGAGCAGCGAGCGAGCGAAGCGAGCGAAGCGAGAGCGAGCGAGCGAGCGAGCGAGCGAGCGAGCGAGCGAGCGAGCGAGCGAGCAGCGAGCGAGCGAGCAGCGAGCGAGCGAGCGAGCGAGCGAGCGAGCTATCTATCTATCTATCTATCTATCTATCTAATCTATCATCTATCTAATCAATCTATCATCTATCTATCTAATCTATCTATCTGTCTGTCTATCTATCTATCTATCTATCTATCTAATCTATCATCTATCTATCATCTATCTAATCAATCTATCATCTATCTATCTAATCTAATCTATCTATCTATCTATCTATCTATCTATCTATCTATCATCTATCTAATCAATCTATCATCTATCTATCTATCTATCTATCTATCTATCTATCTATCTATCTAATCTATCAATCATCATCATCTATTATCTACATGCTTGTGTCGAAAGGGAAAGGGTTTTAAGCAAGAGGAGCAGTTATAGACATTAATTGCACAAATTAGAAAAATGGTTGTTGTTCCTTGTCAGTTCCTCACATGGGCTCATCTGAATAGACGAGTCTGTTAGGAGGCTCAAAGGAATGCAGAGGCAAAGTGAGACCTGAGGGGCTTTTGTTGTTGCTGCTGAAAGATAAATACTATTTTAAATTCATGTCCTATGATGTACGTGGAATAGGAACCAATGAATGACTCATTTCTTGTTGGAAAAAGAACAAACTTGTCTAACAATTCTCTTCCACGTGTGTGTGTGTCTGTGTTTATGCTTGTGTGTCTGTGTGTGTTCTACCTGGGCAATGCTTTCTTTTGATTAATGTATTGAATTATAGCATTTTTTTTACAAGCTGGAAAGTTCACTTTAAAACTGTCTCCACCAATTGTTTCTTCCTTATTTTCAGTATATGGCTGAAGCCCTAGAAGTACAAACGAGCTCCCAAACACTGGTTAACAGTGATTCTGGGGGTCAGAAGACAAATCAGAACAATGAAGGAAGAATATTTGGAGAATCCCATGCTGGAAAGGGATATGTTTTGCTTTAAATATTTGGTCATCAACACAAATACATGTATATGCAGGCATATAACCACACCCAATATATCATAATAATTCTCTATACCTCTCTATTTTGCTTCCTTATCTAATTGTTATTACTTTTTTCTTCTATTTGTGTGTGGTTTTCCTCTCTTTTTTAGTTTTTGTGAACTCTTCAATGCTTTGTTGGAGATTAAATCAGAAGGGCATTTTGGGTTCTGGAATGTGAAACCGCCAGTTTCAGGGCATGCGTCCTCTATTAGAGACAGCATCTCCATGAATGACAGACGGAAAAAGGAACCTAGTAACCTGTATCCTTATAAAAGCACTTGGTGCTTTCTTCCGTGAGAGCTCCTGCACACCTTCCTCTTCGGACAACTTGAATCTCCGCATCTTCTACAGCTTTCTCGAGTTCCATCAGTGTCTTCCGGTCAGGCGTAGCCCAATCCTTGTCTGGGCCTCTTCTCACCTTTCTGAGGTATCAGCTGTCAACTCATCAGTAGGTGAAGTGTCAACTTGTGAGAAGCCTTAAGTGGATCTCACTTAGAATGTGCCTTTCAAGTGCAGAAGGAAAGGAAAGACTCCAAACAAAAGTGTTTGAAAAGATTTGGATAAAAAAGACCTACATAGGTTTTCATTTTGTTTTGTTTTCTAGCTTTGTCTGGGAAAAAGAATTTATAAAAATCTTTTTAAATTGTCTAAATGGCTAATATTAACCATTAAGGCCATTAAAATTTTTGTAGATCTTAGTAGCATATACTAAGTCCAATTTTCCAACATAAAATTCGAGGTCCATCTGACGCATGTGTACATAGGTGCAAGGTATCTCGTTAACAGCATATACACTGTCCTCAGTATTATTAATGATTCTATTGACATTTCCGTCTTCAGGGCTCAGGTGTGTCTGCATGCTGGCTAGATGCCCTCCTATCAGCGAGATACTGTCAATACTCAGCAGCCGGGAGCTGGCTTGTGCTTCTGGGTGCTAATTAGGGTTTGCTTTCAGCTCCCATCATGTGTGGGCTTGGCAGACCTCAGCTTGAAGCACCTAGAAGGCACTTCCTTCTTCAGAGTAACTTCAGGGAAACAAGAACTCTGTCACAACTAGCTGGGGCTGGAATTCGCTGTCTTCTTTCTGTATTACAACAGAAATCAAGAGTAACTGGCCCAGGCAAGTTTTCTGGGCTCCGGGATCGATCTTGCATTTCTCTTTCACCTCTGTTCAGACTATATATCTAAATTTAGCAATGTGAGACAACACGACCAAGGCTGTCAGGTGTGCTGTGTCACCGCGGGGATTTCAGGATGTCTAATTGGTCTGCCTTGGCAAATCTGATGCAATCTCCCACGGGTTCGTACTTAGGAATCTGGGTGGGAAGTGAAAGTGCAGCCAAGCCTGCCAAGGCGGCCTCCACCATGCAAGGACTTGCTGTTCTATGTGGGGCTGAGACTCAGATTCAGTTCAATTAAAAATGGAAACCTCCCAGAACCATATGAGTGTTGTGGGAGTCAAAGGGAAACGGAGTCTACTTTGCGACATTTGGGTAAAGTCTCCAAGGTCCCAAAGGTTAGAATGAAGGGTCAATGGTAGAAAACTCCTTTCCCGTGTCTGCTGAGCTTTCCTTTCTCGGGGGCGTGTCAATGGCAAGGAGGTAGAGAGAAGACCCATGGCTCATTGCCAAACCCACGGCTCATTACCAGACTGAGTCCCGCAAGCAAGCTTCTGCCTCATGGTCATCCCCATGGAAGCACTGACTCCAAACTGGATGTGACATTCTCCCTTGCTTATGATTTTAAAGGGAAAAGGAGAATTTGGGGTATCTGGGAAAACTAGGCCTGGTTAGAATATTTGTGCTTATGTTTTAAGAACATATATATGTTTTTGATAATTTTAATACAAAAATTTTAATCACTTAAATGATGGAGAATGAATTGAGGTTGTTTGATATGCATAAAGCATAACACTATATTTTTCTTATGTAAATTTCTCTGATAATCAATTCATATTTACTGAAAATATAAAGGTCTAAGGCTCTCAGGGCTGTGTAACGGTCATCATAACCTGTGGGGTAACTTTTGACAGAAACTCATTTCTTATTGGCTGAGGAAATGGCTCGGCTATTAAGAGCACTGGTGCTCTGCCAGGGGACCTGGGTTCGATCATCGGAACTCACATGTGGCTGACGACCAACCGTAACTCCAGTGCTGGAGACCCAGCATCCTCCTCTGGCTTCTGAGGTCACTGCATGCACATGCTGTCCAGACATGCATGCATGCAGGCAAACCACCTAGACCTACTAAAAAAATCTTAAAAACCCCAATTCATTTTATATGGTCATCCCCCTCATACACAAATTATCTGTCTGTCTATCTATTTATCTACCTACCTACCTACCTATCTGTCTTTTCTTATAAGAATGAAATCTAGATACTCACATATTATTATTCCATTAAAGGGCACACCTGTTTCTAACACACCTTGTTCAGTTTCTAAGATTAAACTTTTTCAGATTATAAATTTATTCATAATGAATAAATCACAAATTAAATTTATTCTCAAAAAATAAATATATAAATTATACACAGAAGGAAAACAAAGAATACAAATAACACACATGAATTGAAAATACAGGAGTTTCTGCTCTAGTCTCAGGCTTCCTAGTACTGCTCTGGTTTTGGACTCCTGCAGAAGTATGCACGTACTTATTTTCTGTGTATCTTATTATCTACAATGAAACTATAATATATAATCTTATATCTTGGTTTTAAACTTTTTCATTTTTTTTCAATAAACATCAAAGAATGTTGAATGTAGGACAGACCTCTCCTAGACGGCAGATTCCATCCATCTATTGACCACTGTGGTAGGTACTTTATCTAATGTCTTATGAGTACCAAACGTGCGGAAGTCTGGAGGACCCTCCACCTCATTCTGAAAATCCTGGGAGGAGAGTTATCCTTAGACCTCGGTGCTCACCAGACCCACGGGAGACTGCCTCTGGCCACGCGATGCTGTGTGCCTTCCGAAGGAATCAGTCTTCAACGAGATGTGTCCCTGGCTCACAGGACCATTTGAACCCCATAGGGACACACACCTGACTGCCAGGTCCGCAGACTTACTACTCAGTCTTTTCCAAATGCTCAACGGTCAACAAGGTACACCTATTCTTCCTGGGAGCTGAAAATCTGACTTTGGTAAGAACTAGAAATATAGATTTAGTCATCAGTAAAGGATTGTTTTTTTGAAATAATGTACTAAGACTCTTAGTGGCTTCTTTTAAATTTATGTGTGTATAAGCTGAATCAGAAAAATAGCAATTTGCAATAATGTGTAGTTTGAACTCTCTCATACATTACACTTTGTCTAAGATCTGTACTTTCCAACAGCCTTCCAGCACTTCACCACAAGGCTTGGCTCTCAATTCTTCATGACTAGGAAGATAACATTATGCACATCACAAATTTTGACAAAATTATGCACACACACAATAAACAAGTAATATTCTGGAAGTCTTTAAATTCTAATTTAGCATTAATGCTAATAAAGATTAAAACCAATGCACATTGTTTTGAGTAGAAGGGGGAAATCTGCCTATTTGAGAGACTTCAAAGATGAGTGTATCTCAGAAATTTTTTTTAACTTGTAATAAAAGACATTTATTATACACTGGGCTTGAGACATTAAAATATCCTCAGGACCTATGGGTTTTGTAAAACATGCCAACTTTCTGTGGGGAATTCTCTTCATCCCAAAGGACAGAGAGAATAAACGGAAGCCTTTTATTAGGGCTTACTTTTAACTGTTCTGGAAGTACCAACGAGTCAGGGTGACTGCTGTCCAGCTGGCTGCAGGCAGTTGGTACATAAAACAGAAGAAATTGGCCATAGTGAGACTCTGTGTGGGAAAGCTCACACAAACTGGCAACTGACCGTCCCCTCTCCTTTATTTTTGCATAAACTGTTTACAGAACACTCTGTGGCAGTGTCCGAAAATAGTGACATTCTAATCCTTAGTAATTCTTAGGAAATGTAATTGGAGAAACAGATTTCATAAAGTGCCTTCAATCTTATATAAATCTGTGTAAATCACAGGCCCGTTTAAGTGCCATTTGGAAAGCAGAGCTACGGCAGAGTGCAGCTTGACTTCCCAGGAGCTTCCTGAAGGCAGCTGCTGACTTCCTGGTGAGACCCCTGCCTTCTCAAGCTGGTCCAGAGAACTGAAAGCAGTCTCACTCCATTGGCTAAGTAAAAATCAGTCCCTGGGTTTCAAAGGCATCTGTCTTTCATCAGACAACACAGGACCATGCTTTTGCCTTGCTTGCAAAGAATGGATGAATAAGTTGAAGCGAAGGCTTGCTGTCCTTGGTTGCAACTGGTGTTGTTCACTGAAAACCATGTGGCAGACGGTGTGAATCCACTTGAATGGTGTACATTTCCTTCCACAGAAGCGTGTTTAGGGCATATGGGAGTTGATATTGTGGGCACTGGATTTAATTTATTTATAGGCTCCTCAGCTGAAGGGGGTTGATGAAGGATGCCCTTAGAGAGCAGGGTGTACATATTCCCCTTTCAACCTGCACTTTCTAAGACGAGAACCATAGTTTGTATGTGTAGGAAACTTTCAGAACAGGTGCGAACAGCCTCAAGCGAGTGTTCCACATCCATGATCACAGAATCGGTGAGTATTTTCTTTCCACTCTTACCAGCATTCTGGGAGAATCAGAGCAAAATGTAGGGATGTTCTGGTGGTTTGAATGAGATACACTCGTCTACTGTGATGAGATACCATGACCAAAGCAGCCTATAGAAAGAAGGGTTTATTTGGGACTCAGTTCCAGCAGGATAGAGTCCTTCAGGATCATGGTGGGGAAGCATGACAACAGGGAGTCATGTGGAAGAAATGATGACTGAAGTAACAAGCTAAGGGCTCATACGTTGAACCATAAGCGGGAGGATAGAGAGCAAATTGGGACTAGAGTGCACCTTTTAAAACTTCAAAGCCCAACCCATTGACATACTTCCTCTAGCAAGGTGACACACATATCTCCTAGACCTTCATAAACAGTACCGCTAACTAGGAACCATACAGACTATGGAGGGCATTTATTCAAGCTCCTGTATTCCATTCACCAGCCCTTATATTCTTGGGGCTAAATAATAATGTGAATGTACTCAGTATAAATTCAAAAGTCCCCATAGTCTTTCAATCTCATTACTCTTTAAAAGCCCACAGTTCAAAGTCTCTCAATCTCTTAACTGTAATCTACTGTAAAGTAAAAGAGCAAATTAAATATTTTCAATATATAATGGCACAGAATATACATTAGTATTAGAAATGGAGGGATACAGTCATAGTGAGGAAAAAAACTGGACCAAAACAAGATTGAAATCAAACAGGGAAAACACCAAATTCTTCAGCTCCATGTTTGCCATACAGGGGCTTAGATGGCTCTGTCCCTTCAGTCTTACTTTCTGAAAGATATCACTTCTAGTCTGGTTAAATTCCTTATGTGCAGCTCCCTTGGCAGATATCCTATAGTTTTGTGTGTGTGTGTATGTGTGTGTGTGTGTGTGTGTGTTTTAAACTCTTTACTCTTTGTGGACCTTCCACTCAGCTCCCAATTAATCACACAGAGACTTATTCTTATTTATGAATGCCTGGCCTTAGGCTGACTTGGTTTTAGCCAGCTTTTCTTAATTTAAATATCCCATTTACCTTTCACATCTGGACTTTTATCTTTCTCTGTTTCTAAATATCTTTTCTTTCCTTCTTATTCTGTGTCTGGCTTTTGGCTGGGTGGTTGGTCCCTGACATCTGCCTGCTTTTCTTGCTGCTCTCTCTTCTCTTCTCTATTTATTTTCTCTGCCTGCCAGCCCCACATTCCCATTTCTTGCCTACCTATTGGCCATTCAGCTCTTTATTGGACCAATCAGGTGTTTTAGGCAGGCAAAGCAACACAGTTTCACAGAGTTAAACAAATGCAACATAAAAGAATGCAACACCTCTTTGCATCATTAAACAAATACTCCACAGCACATCTTTAACTAATATTCCGCAACAATATCCCATGACTTTGGCATCTCCAACATTTTGGGATCTTCAATACAACCCAAGCTTCACTTCTACAGATTTACCCAATGGCCTCTTGGTGCCTCCATGCAGGGACTCCTAGCCACGTAGCTGACCTCAGCGGCTCTCTGAAATTATAGAGAAATATTCTACCATCTCTTCACTCATGTATCCTTCATGACTCTAATCTAAAACCAGCACCATGCGGATCACTGCCAAGTTTGGCTTCCAGTTTGAGATGGACCCTTGTCCCCTTGAATCATAGCTGCAGTTGCTATTGTTTGCTGCTGCTTTCTGGGAGCAGGAAGTTATTTGGACCTCTCCAGTTCACAAGTTAGAAGTTTAGCAGGTTGGGGGCTTGCCTTGAGAGTACCTCCCATCCCTGTTCATTCTAGGCAGACCAAGCTTCTCCTTAATCTCCTTATCCTTTTCAGCACAAACCTTGGTTTCAACATCATTTCTTGGTGCTCTTTGTTTCTTCTACAATTTGTGTTTCTTTTGTCCTACTTCTTCTTTATCTTTGTAGACCTGCACAATAGTGATTACTAATAAACATACAACAGAGTCGAGGTTATGGTGTCATGAAATGTCCTCTATCAAAGAAATTAGTCTATTACTTTAAATTTAACATCAGGCAAGTTCTTACAACATGGCAAGAAAGCATCTTTATATATATATATATATATATATATATATATATATATCACAAAAATTTTTCTAGTCCAGTTGCAAATATTGTGCCCTGAAACTTCTTGAGTTGTGCCTCCACAGTCCACATTATTGTTAGTACTACTGCCTTTAAAACTCCTGCTAGGATGTCCTATTATGTCCTGTTTACAGCGTCCAACTGCTTGTCAAAGTCAAAGTCCCAAATTCTTGCAAAAACAGTACAGTCAGGCCTGTCAAAGCAATAGCTCTACTCTTGGTACCAAATTCTGTATTCGTTCCTTTTCTATTGCTGTGACAAAAATGTTAGGACCAAAGCAACTTATAGGAGTGGTTTATTTATCTTATGGTTCTAGAGGGACAATAAGTGTTCTTTATGACAGGGAAATGTGGTAGCAAGCAGAAGACTCAGTGGGTATAGCAAATGATACAGCTCACATACAAATGGCATGCAGAAAGCTAAGTGAGTAAGCTCAAATCACTACAAAACTTTAAATTCTCAACATCCTCCCTTAGTGATATACTTCCCCCAGCAAGGCCATACCTCTTATCCTTTCCCCAACAGAGCCACCAACTAGGGAGCAAATATGAAAATGTCTGAGCTTATGGGATCTGTCTCATTCTACTGCAAATGGAAACTGTCTTAGTCAGAATTCTCTAAAGAAACAGAACTGATAGAATGAGTGCATATATACTAAAGCAAATTTATTAGGGTGGTTTGAAGGCTGTGGTCTGGGTAGTCCAACAATGGCTGTCTCCTGATGGAAAGGCCAAAAATCTAGTAGATGTTCAGTTCACGAGACTGGATGCCTCAGTGAAGGAATGCCTCAGCAACAGGAGAGATGAACTTACCAACAAGAGTGAAGAAGGCAGGAATAAGATCTGGTAGCCTCTCACCAGAAGATGTGGCCTGGATTTAGAGTGGGCCTCCCTACCTCAAGTAATTCATCCAATCAAGAAACTCTGCACAGGTGTGCCCAGCCGCTTGCATTTTCGTTGACGCCATAGGTAGTCAAGATTAGCCATCACAGACAGTTTTAGAAGAATGCTGCCTAGACAGATCCACGTCACTCTTCAGAAACTGACTTCAATCTTGCCTTCTGTCTTCACTTATGCTATTGTTGTACCACCTGGGCCTTCCAGATCTAACACCTAAATGAAGTCTGCAGTGTCTAGCTTAGTCTTCTAGTTTGAATCTAGCCTCCATTAATCTATATCTTCAGACCATTGTCAAATCATGATTCCCTTATCATCGGCATCTATGGTATTATAATCTATCATCTGTCTGTACCTTTTTGGAATTTTCCATCACGTATAGAATAAAGTTCATGTAAGCCTTTCTCACTGTCACTTCTGCCTGCTGTTCCAGCAATATGATTCATTCACCTACAACCTTCTAGAAGCATCCATAAGGGAAGAGAAGCTATAAAGCCCTCTGTAGGGCTTCTAGTTCCTCAGACCCAGATCTCATGGTGTTTATATTGTAACATAGTAACTACTACCTAGTCTCAATGTTTGTCTCCTGACAAAATCTAGATATGCTGCGATTAAGAGACAGGTGAGAGAGGATTAGATCACGAGGACTTCAACTTCGTAAAGGGGAATAGTGCTTCAATATAAGGGCTCCAGGGAGCTTGTGCAGTGTCCACTGTACAAGAAAGCAAGAAGGCGCAGTCTACAGGACACAAACTAGCTTTTGCCAGATGCAGAATCTGCTAGCATCTTGATTTCTGAATTCCCAATCTTCAGAATTTGAAGCAATAAACTTGCATGGTTTTGCTATAGAAACACAATGTACTAAGACAGTTAACCTATGTGTCTTCTACGCTGTGAATGTTCCAGCATCACATAGGTGCTCGCTCACTTGTTCATTGTTGTTTCAGATATTCAAAAATATCTGACATGTGTTTGATATTTAACAATTGTCTGATAGACTGTGTGATGTTGAACAGGCAAAACAAAGCTTGAGAAGAATTTGTGTGTGTGTGTGTGTGTGTGTGAGAGAGAGAGAGAGAGAGAGAGAGAGAGAGAGAGATGTATGCATGTATTCCTATCAGTATTTGCACATACATGCTTTTGCACATGTGTTTAGAGGCCAGAGTCAATGTTAGGTGCCTTTCTAATAGCTCTTTGCCTTATTTTTTAAGATAGGAACTTGCACTGAACCTGGAACTCCCTCATTGGCTACACTGGCTAGCCAATAAGCTCCAGGAATCTGCCCATCACTGCCCCTCCAGTCCTCATGTTACAGATACACACTAATGCCTAGATTTACAAGGGCTCTGGGGATCTGAACTCAGGTCCTAATGCTTGAACTGTAAGCATTTTACCATCTGAACCATCCCTCCTGCCTCAGTATTTATTTTCATATCAAGTTTGTATGGCTCATAGCAAGCTTAATATAAGGTTTATAGTATATTTGTATAAGGATTATAAGAAGCATATCATTTATAAGTATAATTATTAACTAATTAAAACAAATTAGTTAATTAAAACTAGTTTCCAGAGAAGAAAGACATCATGGAGAGCATCAGATTCAACATTTCCCCTTAAAAGTGGGGAAATGAAGCCCAGGTCATTTAGCACCTTTCCCTCATCTCCCAGCAAAGATACCCATTTAGCTTTTGAACAGATCCATATGAACAATACAAACTGGCATGTAAAACATGTGATTTAATATTTGTGTTCAAGTAAAGAATCAACATCGCCATTCTTTCCTTAGTGGAGCAGTTAGCCATATACGTGTTCGTATTAAAGAATAGTGCAAAGTGCCTAATACCACAACATGCTCCTTGGTCTACATGTGAGACTAGGGAAAGCACTCATAGTAACTGCATTGTGCATCACAGTCCTCCAGCTGACACTGAGGAGGAAGAGGGAAACAGACACAACGCTAGCAGGAAGAAACATTTGACTGCAATGGGAAAGGACGCGAGGAGTCAACTCATCCGTCTTTTCCATCTGATGCACACCTGGTACCAAATAACCCACGCATCCTAAAGCAATATTTGCTTCTGACGTCCAAAGTGGCACACACCATAAGCTTTTGTGACACTGGCTCATACTTCTTTGCCCTGAGGACATAGTCACAGAGCAAAGGCAACTCAACAGTTGTTCCCCCTCCCCGCTTTCTCCCCCCCAACCCCACCCCACCTCCAGCACAGTGGATAAGCCGTGTCATGTGAGTGCCAGGAACTCGTGTCTGGCTAACAAGTGTGTGTAAGTAAGCGACAGGGGTCATATCCTATAATGTCAAGGACCTAGGGCAGGGTGCCTCTATGTTCTCCCTTAACAGCACTAAACTGGAGCAAATTCAGACAAATGAACCACCGGGCTTCCCATCGCAAAGTGCTGTTATCTGGTATTTTATGAGGTAATAGTCCACTGAGGTCCCGCATGCTGGTTTCTTACATTCTTGCAGCATTGCCTGTGGGATCAGCCAGGGTATAAAGGTCTGAGAGAAAAGGCCAAGAAACGGCACTTTTGCAGTCCTGGACTGTTTTCTTAAATCCACTAATTACCTACTGGGTAACTTTGGGAAAACACAACCTGTTAATGGTTAGCCATTTCAGTTTCTCTACCCATAAAATAAGCCATAAATTATCTACAATTCGCAAAGGTTCTCTAGGAATAAATGTTCAAATGAAAGCTATGGTAAAACTATACCATGGTTTTACACCGCTGCAAAGTAGTTTTGACCTTCAGGTAAAGTTAATATGATGTCAGACTCATGGCGTCCCCAGGGAAACTAGTTTTTGAGGTAGTTTTTCCTTTGAGCTACTCAAAACGATGATTTTGTACATATACACCTAGGCAGCTGTCTTGAGGGAATGAACTGTATGTAACATGGACTTGTCACATGAAAAGATTGCTTTGTAAAAAGAAGGAAAGAAGGTCATCGGCCTCCAGTGTCTTCCCCTGAGCTTCCACGGGGTCTGTGATGGGAACAGAGCCTGTCTTGGGAGATGATAGGGACCCTCACTTCTCCTTGTCTGCTTAGAAAGTGACACGTGGAATTTTATGCTTTCCAGTGTCAAGTTTCTTCCGTTGGAGACTGTCATGCTCTTAGAACTGCTGCGAATTTGCTTTAAGGATGTATCAAGAACTTTAAAGGCCCTGAGGTAGATTTGGTTTAAATAATGTATTTTTAATTAGGTGTGGTAGCTTATGCCTACAACTGTAGTATTTGGGAGGCTGAAGCAGGAGGATTGCTGTGAGTTCAAGGCCAGCCTGAGCTGCAGAAACGCTGACTGCAAACAAAACAAAAAAGGAAATATTTTCTCCCTTTTTTTTGAAGATTTATTATCTTCTAAATTGTGGGGGCTATGGGGATATGTACACATGAGTTAAGGTGACACTAGGGGCCCGGCAGCATTTCATCCCCTGGAGCAGAAGTCACATGCAGTTGTGTGACACCCATCATGGTTGCTTGGAACTAAACGTAGTCCCTTGGCAAGAGTAGTACACTCTCTTATGCCGAACCATCTCTGCAGCCCCACAGCTATTTTCTTGATTTCAGATTAAAAGCATCTTGGAAGTTCATGAAGACATTCACTCAAAGAGAGCTGATAGGTCAATATTATAATACTGCCTCCGAGAGCAGGGCGCCCTGCTGTGGGGCTGGGGTCAGCATTGTGCTTCAGAAGGCAAGAAGGGCTAATTCACCTCCTGGTCTGGCATGGAAACAAACTGGATTGAGCTGGCCTGGAAGGACTTGGCCATCCCAAACTACCAGACAGAGTGCGGTGGAGCTGAGGGCTTTGCTGACTTCACCTCCTGAGGTTCTAGGTTGAAAACACATCACAGGAAACAGGATACTAGTGGAACTCCCTGGCGGTTGTTGGAGGGGTAGGGGATGGAGGGTTCCTTGGCATTTTCCTCTCCCACAGTGAGGTGGTTCTTCCCCTCAAGAACTATGAAGACAGGCCAGTGCCTTCTCGTCAGCAGCCACATCTTTCTCATCCACCACTCTCTCCTCCGAGCCCGTCGCTACCTTGGCCACAATCAATGCTCAAAAATTGTTTGTTGAACAAAGAAATACCATTTTAAAAAACCCAATTTCTTGCATCTTTTTTTGTTGTCTAATATGTTAAAAAATCAATATGCCACTTACAAACGTTTCAGAAAAATGTTTCCATCCTAAAGTTCCCCAAATCCAAATGAACAGGACATTTCCATTTTAATTTTTAAATATCGGGAGAATGGAGTGACCACAGTTTATCTTTTCCCTCCTATTCTCCTCAGGGCCTGTGTTGCTCATTTAGATGCAATTTGCTGTATGTTTGGGTCAGTGGCTTGAGTTAGGAGGTTCTTACAGTAACTGGGCACTGTTGAAATCCCAGAACCCAGACCAAGCAGCAGCCCAGGGTCCTTGCGAATTGTTGGGCCAGCGATGTTCCAGGCAGCAGCCCACTTTGGACACAGAGCCTCTGCCTAACATGGAAACAGTTTGCAACTCCTGAGAAAGCCAGAAGGCCAATCCTGATGACTAGGGAGACTGTGAACCAGAAAACTTCCGCCTTGGTATTTGAAAACCACACAGTATTTTACAACATTCCTGCCTATTAACTGCTGGGAAGGGCACTACCTTATTGCTTTTTGCAGAATGGAACCAATCTTTCCCCTCAGAGGCCCTGTGTTGCTTTGATTCAGTTCAAAGGCCAAAGGGAGTGATGACTAAGGGGCTTGGGAACCAGACGGAGGAATCTCACAGACATACTCAAGGGCTGGGGGGGGGGGGTGATGTTGTTTGTTTTTTTTTTTTAACTGACGCATCGTTTTGATAAACAATTCCTATAGTCTGCGCACTTATCAGATTCTTCACCCAAATATTTGCTATTTATAAAATAATCAAGGAAACAGACTTGTGTTTATTATTTCTAAATCAGCAGCAGTTTGATGAATTAAAAACAGTCTTACTTTTTCCTTTCCTCTCCTCTACTAGCCTCTTGTAAAAGTGCCAAGATTATACACCCAACTCTCTCTTTAAACAGTCAAAACAAAAAATACGCGTGACCTCTATGAACTGTGCATTGCCTGCCTCTACACAGGGTACAATTTGGGCCAACAGCCAGGCCCCAGAAAGCACTAGAGGTCGGTGTTTGGAACCGATTGAGTTGGACGGGATGCAGTACATGTCTGTTTCCGGTTCACAGAGGCCTCCACGTCACTACATGGTTTGGACGTCTGACTGGCTTCCTGGCTTTGAGAGTCTCTTTCTCTAAACACGAGGGAACCAACTCTGGAGAGGAAAGAGAAGACAGCACGCAAGAGTCTGCTTCCCTCGCAGCCTCTCTCAGGATGGCTCCTCCTGGCGAGATTTACACAGAATGATGGGGACAGCATTCTGGGAGGGAAACCATGCGCCAGCCTCTCAGGATACAAGGTCCCTCTTGGCAGCATTAGCTTCCAGGAAGCCCATCTTCACCACCCAGTGCTTCAAATTCAGAAAATCCCTGTCAGACTCGCTCATCTCCACCCTGTACCAAATGGAGCCATTCATATTCACACACGTGAAACACAATCTTTGTTAGGCTAACACAACCAAACTCCTTTCTAAAAGAGATAAACTTGCTAGATCATCATGAGAAGGGAATTCAAGAATTGCACTGAATCATTGTGTTTAAAAACAACCACAGCAGCCTTCCAGGCCTGCTGGAACTGAGAGTTGCCAAGACGCACACCAGACTTATTGGCACACTTATGCCTCTGAAGGCAGCCTCTTTTTGAATGTTCTTGACCTGGTCCTTCCTTTCATGACTATGTTACTAAAAGTAACAGTAAGCCCTTGTACCGACTGTTTCCCTTCCTTTATAATATGCTAAGTCGCCTTAAAAACAGTTTCCTGCTCTGCCATGGTAATTCTGGTTGTTTTACCTTCTCACGGTAAGAAAGTCTATTGGCATGATGATACTACATCAAGCATTCCATAGAAAATGGTGAGAGGTACAGTCATGAATATAGACATGACTGTTGAAAACAGACACTTGTGGGAATCACTGCACTATAATAACACAGTCCACTGAAAACGCTGTACTGTAAGAACGCTGTCCACTGAAAACGCTGCACTGTAAGAACGCTGTCCACTGAAAACGCTGCACTGTAAGAACGCTGTCCACTGAAAACGCTGCACTGTAAGAACGCTGTCCACTGAAAACGCTGCACTGTAAGAATGCTATCTGTTTAAAACGCTGCACTGTAAGAAAGCACACCATCTGATGAATGAAACTTAGATTTCCTTTTATAAAAATTTCACATTAAAAAAAAGCTACTAAAATATCAGTAAATAATGGCACAATTTGAAGACAGAGCTTAGAGGCAGGAGCGTTTTCTACTGACAAAATCCAAGCAACCAGAACGGAACAGTGGTAGTAAGGTGGTTTTGAACTCCAGTCCAACCCAAAACTAGAGTTATGGAAAAAATGGGAAGGGAAATAGTTGTGCTGTTTTCTCTTAAAGCCCTGGGAAATAGTCAGGGAAGCTAGCTCCTTATGAATATACCCAAGGATAGCTCAGGCTTTTTGAAATGCTTTGCTTTACTGTCTGCAATACCACATGCTTCCTTCTAGGATGCTGTCGGCGAATGCCATTTATGCCTTTCTTTGTTCAGCTGGATTTTTCTTTCCAATATATACCAATCCCAACATGTAACCATTACTAACTGGCATCTTAGGAGTTGCTTCAAATTTAAAACTTACACCATTTACCTTGGTTCTACTTCTATATGTTTTATGGTAATATGAGATCACTCCCTTTATATCAACATGACACCAAGTATATTTTATATAATTCGAGATGGACAGTGTCTAAATTTACCGCCTAAATCAAATAGTTTCTTCATGTAGTACTTTAGCTAAGCAGAAACTCGCCACATCTGTATATGTGATGGAGAAACAGTGGGGACTGTCTTCATCCTACGGTGCGGTGTGCAAATCCACAATGTTTACCAACTTGCCTTTTCCTCTATATTTAGTCGATGGAAGGAGGATTGTGAACAATTGAAAAACAGCAGAAGATCAAACAGAGTGGATCTGCATTTGGCTTAGACTCTGGGTGAGTTACAGAGCCCTTTCCCATCAATGCGCAACGAGAATCTTGGTTAGGAGCTGGGAGGAGGATTCAGGCAAACCGTCTAGAGTAAATGACAGGATCTAGAGTGGATGATCTTCCCTAAAGATGGCAGGCATGACAAAGGCGATGGGATGGGTGGCACTGGACTCTCAGCTAAAGTCTCTCTGCTTTTTTGCCCTGGGTAAGGGTTTTTCTGTCTTCATGCTTATCAGTGTAGATGAATGGCCTGTGTAATGCACAAACTCCCCGCATATGTGATTAGATTAACTGAACTATGCATTATGGCAGCATCATGCCAAAGAATTAAGTATAAATAAAGTAACCGAATTCAAACTCAAGGAATTGAAATCTCAAAGAAGTTCAGTAGCACAACTTCCATGAAGAGAAAACATTTATTTGTCTTTAATCTCAGACGTTAGCATCGTTTCTCTCGGAAGCAGATTTAAACATCCATTTCCCAGATGTAACAGTTGGAGTAAGTCCTCCAACAGACTCAATCTCTACAAAGCTGAGTCTGGTCATTCCAGCTTGACACAATTCAACAATTTCTGAAATTCATGTTCTAGTCATTCATGTAAATGAATGGTGTCATTTGGGTATTTGATGTGATTTTTTTAAGTGGGTCCTTTGAGAAACTGCTTCTGGGTATCAATACTAAAATGAAAACACTGGCTAACATAATAAAAGCAGGAAAATTAATTTCAGGGCGTTTAGACCCTCTCCCACTTCCTGGGCTCATGGGGCTTCAGAAGTTCAGAATTACTCTCTGATGTCGCTGTTCTCTGAAAGCCGATCCGTTCAAATCCATATGGTGGACATCTTTGAGTCACATACTGCTTGCATTTTTCAGTGCCTCGGAAGTGGAATTTCTCTCTTTTCATCCTCAAAACTGAACTCGAACTGTTTTACCCACCTGCAGTTTTCTCGGAGGAACGTAACTTTTCGGTTCAATTCATAATTCCCTTATATTCCAGAAAGTCCAGTTATCCTGCTTGAGTCCAAGCCATAGTTGTTTGTCACTGTTTCTCAGCTGGGAGAGGGAGGCTTTCTCTTCCGTGTGACTCATCATGAAAATGCTAAACACATACAAGGGAAGGAGCTCTGCTTGCCCTAACTCTCGGCTACAGGCTGTAACTCTGTCCGTGCAGTAATAAGTCCGGATGCCACCAAAATGCCCAAAGCCAAAACCTTTCAAGCAAGAAGGACACTTCCTTTCTGTAAAACAAGAAACGCTACGCAGAAGGCGCGTGTGGGCCCGGCTAGGCTGTGCCTTGAACAGAGGTCTTTGAATCACGCACACCTTACAAGACACACGTTTATAGGATCACCAACAGACAAGCTTGACATCCAAATCCTTTTACCAGAGCCAAGCTGGTGTCCTGACCTCAAGAAGCTAATGACTTGCCCTGAGATGCTCTTCCGCAAGGGAACTGCTATGTGAGGGCATGATGGGAAAGTGTCCTTTGTAACTTGTAGACCGAAGTCTTAAGAGACACCAAACCCCTGACTTGTGGAGACTTCATATTGGGCATCTGCCCTTCAAAACTCTGAATTTATTTCTGTTGTCTAAGTCGTGCAGTCTTTGGTACTTCATTACAGCAGATCCAGCAAACTTTCTATTGCTGGTGTAAAAGTCATGATCTAAAGCAACTGGGAGAGGAAAAGATAATTTTGGCTTACATGTCTCAACCACAGTTCACCACTGAGGGAAGCCAAAGCAGGAAGTCAAGCGGGTGTGATCCTGGAGGCAGGAACTGAAGCAGAGACCATGGAGGAGTGCTGCTTTCTTCCTTGTTCCCAATGGAGTGGGCAGCCTGATGTCTTCCGCCACCCAAGACGAGCTGCCCTGGAGTGGCAGCACCCACAGCAGAGTGTATCATTCCACATCAATCATTAAGACTGCATCCTACAGTCTTATCTACAAGCAGTATGATGGAGTCAGTTTGTCAGCTGAGATTCCCTCTTCCTAGATAACTATAATTGTGTGAAGCTAATGCAAAAACAAACCAGCAATATACTATCCAACAAATTACTATACAGTCCATTATTTTAAATTTCAGATGCTCTGAAAATGAATTCCCCTTCTTTCCTCTGTTCATAAATCCCCGCAGAGTGTCTTATGTCAATCAGTGTTTGTTGACTGAATAGTTAAAAGAAGTAGTTTCCTGACTTTTTCTTATTGCTGTCTCCCTTATCTTCCTATGTGTACCATCCTGATACCAAATGCTTTGAACATTTTTCTCTGTCTAAGATCTAAGTCTAAAAATGTTAAGTTTAATCTCTAGGCTTCAGAGACATCAGCCATATCTAGGACATCCTCTGAGACTTACACAGAAGTTGGACCGTGGGGTTTTTACACACACACACACACACACACACACACACACACACACACACACACGCACACACACACACACGAGTTGAACTAAGGTTTCTTATCATGGCTCTATTCCAGGACAACAGACACATAGTTACAGGAACTTCACTGACACTGTATGATATCACGTCCCTTTACTCCATCTGAGCTAGCTGCCTGACCTCCAGAAGTCCGAAGCTGCTCCTACCACAATGTCTTTGGATGCCCGGGGATCAGAACAAGAGAGGAGGGAGGGAACACATTTATTGATCAGGTGACTGTCAAGGGTGGGAGGTCAGCTCTGTGGGGGTGTGGAATCTGTCTCACGTTATTGTAATTACCAGTATAAACCCGCTTATGCGCCGGTTTCTCTTTCCTTGATTTCATGTGTGCTTACTCCCCACCCAGCTCTGCCATTCTTGCTTAAGAAACACTATGTTGAAACAGAACGATGTTTTATGCGAGCAAGGGTGTGGGGTGAGTCCTCTCATAAAAAGATAGACTTGCCTAATGCAAAGAGACCAGGGACAATCTGCGTTCAGATCCGTTTCATTTCGTGTGCTTTAAAGAGAAATTCAACTTAAATAGTAATAAAACAACCAGTGATTCTTCCCACAATCATTTCAAGGCTTCCATAGTCTCAGCTACCCTGGAGTGCTTCAGACAACTTTGCTCTTCCTCCCAAATAAGTATCTTACAGCACACCATACTCTCAGAAAGAAGACACGCTGTAAGCGAGAGTTTAAGAACAAGAGTCGCTCTTCAACTTGAGATGGCTTCCATAAACTCCCAGGCTTGCTTTCTCAAGAGGATCCATAGTAAATGCTAGTTGTGTAGAAGACACTATGTGAATGCCCTGAGAACCATAGAGGACAAAAATCTTTAAAATGTCTCACCTCTGAGGAGATTATAATGAAGACAAAGATAAAACATTGAATCATGATTGCTACCAGTCAGATGGAGTTTGCCCTAGCCCCAGAGGTTCATGCCCTGGGAATTTGGTTCTCAGGGTGGTGATGTGACAGAGACCTAAACCTGTAAAATATAGAGCATGTTAGTGGGTAAGAGGCCCCTGAAGACGCTTCTCTCAAGTGGGACAAATATAGTCACTATGGATTCCAGTTAGTTCCCACTAGAGTGGATTGCAAACAGAGCAAGAGTAACTCATCCTCAGGCTCTGGCTTCCTGTCAAGCCATATGATCTCCATCCGTATTTGCAGTATTATGGTTCCGTCTGCCATGCATTTCTCCCATGTTAAAGCAGAAACCAGTGCCATGGTTTTGGACCTCCAGAACTCTGAGGCAAATAGACCTCCTTTCTTCACAAACAAACCCAGCCTCTGGTATTTTGTTAGGACAATGGAAAATAGATTAGCATAATGAGAACATTTTTAAATAATCTGAATGAAAATGTTTAATAATACATCTGAATAAACAGGGATGGTTACTACCACAGATTGTCCATGGTTAATTCTTCAGTGAATTCTAAAAGCAGAAAGTCATTAGAATTTGAATGGGGCAAGCTTGGGAAGGCATCTTTAAGAACTTGTGGAGTGTAGGTAGGCAGAGAGGGAAGCAAAGCAAACCCACCAGGCTCCTTCCTGAGTGTGAAGTGGGGCAGGTGTGAGCTCAGCTCTACACAGATGGTTCAAAGCAAGCTCTTTCTGCTCTGAGTGTGGCTTCTCAAAGAACACAGCCTTGTTTGAAAAATCATAAGCTCTTCCATGTGATGAACAATCGATGAGACCCCTCAGACATTAGTAGTCTGGACATTAGATAGTATGTGTATTGATTTTCACTTTATTCTATACTCTGTTCCTCCAGTTCAAAGAAAACTCTTGCTCCAGGTGTGGAAGCTCATGGCTGTAATTCCAGCATTCCAGAGGCCAAGGCAGGGGGGCTTGGTGTAAATTTCAGGTGAGCATGGGCTTCATATTGACTTCTAGGCCAGTCTGTATGTAAATGACATAGGATACAAATTCAGTATTGTTCCATTTTTGGATCTGCAGTGTCTCTATATTGCACAGTAATCTTTTTGTATTTATATTCCAGATGATGTGAAAGGAATAACTTAAATATTGAAAACTGATATTGCAAGCACCAGGCTAATTTCCAATATGTAAAATGGCTAGGAGTTGGAAAGTTGTCCCTGCGACTTCCAGCTACCAGAACTTGTACTTGATGACCATTGACAAAGCAGTGAGGGAAATGTCTGTTTTTCTCTGCTTCCTTTCTTATCTACCACTCCCTGCTAACTCCTGGTCATCCCTCTGCCTTCTGTGCCCTCCTTCCTATCAGCAGTCAAAGTACAACCCACAAACAGATCTTGGAGAGGAAATGAATGTTTTTCCATGTAGACCTTCTAACTCCTATGGACAGAGGTTTGCTCTGTTAATTCCCCATCCTCTACCCCACCTCAATTCCCTATTTTTAAGCCTGGGAACAGTGAGTTAAACAAAGTTCAAAGTTTTCCAAGTGAAACATTCGAAACTGTCATGTTTTCCATGACACCAGGTCAAGTGGTAATGGATTTCTGATGTGAAATCTCTTGGATTTATTCAAAAGTCATCATCAGGGCCACCAGAGACAGTCTTACATTGACTGAATTTTTTTTTTCTCCCAATAAAATCTTGTATGTTATTCTAGACTTGGGACCGGGTTTTACATCACTAGCCTTAAGAGACGAGATCAACAATCAACATTTTTATCAGTTTTATCATTTTATGTTGGTGTGTGACCAGCCAGAGAATCTCATTAAAAACCTCACTTGCTGGAAATGAACTCATTCATAGCTCCCCCACTTGGTAGTATGTTTGTTACTAGAGTGTGGGGTGAGGGCGTGAGTCACACACTACCAACCCTAGATCGAAGGAGTGTCCATCCAGACTGCAGACAGCTTCTCCCTCGTTGGATTCTCTCTGCGCCACATAAAATGCCGATCCCTGCACACTCTAAATTGTCTGATACAATCCTGTCCCTGGATGTGCAAAACTCATTATTGCCCAAGAAAAGCCAGACTTACTGAATGTTTTCCTTTCTTCTGACTTACAAAGTACGTCATCAACCACGTAAGGGAAAAGAAGGATGCACAGGATACTGTGTGGGGTTTTTCACCCCTTCGAAGATATTTTCATAGTGAGTTATCATTTTCACCAGAAGATTTTGATGTGTCTGTGTGAAATCTTCCAGAACTTCAAATAAAAACTAAACATCGCAGGAACATCTTGTGGGGAAACCAGTTAGAAAATTGGGGTGTTATTCTTTTGTCATGTGAGAAACTTTATGGAGTCTGTGGAAGAGTTCTTGTGACTTTATTAAAAAGCATTTGCAAGTTCTCAGTGAAGACTATTGGATAGTCAACAATTTATCGAGGTGCGGACCAGCTAAAGGAACAGGGAACAATGCTAGGCATTCAGCAACATGCAACTTCAGAAGGCTACGGGTAGCTTAGAGGTGAGAAGCAATGCTACCCGAGTCTGTGAAACCTAGTCCTTTCGGAGAGCCAACCAAAGAAGGCAGGGGCCCAGGAAGAACACGGATCTATGGTGTTCATTGGCCTAAGCCAATTAGAGGACAATGGCAAAGAGCCTGGGTGATGCAGTTCATGGGGACAGCCTCTCAGAAAACAGCAAGGCAAAATAGGGCAGACTACAAAATATTCTATACACGCAATGGTTTTATTCATTTTTTGCAAGTATTGATGTTGAATGTATCATTTTTACATGCCATTATTCTCGCTTTTAAAAAATTAGATTTATTTATTTATTTGTCTGTTTGTTTGTTTGTTTGTGTTTGTGCATGTTCAGAGGAAGTCTGTTCTCTCCTTTCCCCATGTAGATTCTGGGGATTGAACTTAGGTCATCAGGCATGGCAGCAAGCATCTGCAGCCACCAAGCTATCTCGTCAGCCCTGTCTTCTCTTTTGGCTCACCCTCTCCATAACTCTACAGACTGCTTTTACACTTTTGGTCCTGCACAGAGTTTCTCTTTGGAAAATGCTCATTCTTTTCTATTTCAGTTGATATCTATATCATAAACCAAATATATTTCAGAGCCATGTAATTTAAGGCCCTACTTCGACTTCATGAATCTTTAAATAAATATGTAATTTCTTATCTTGACATAGTCTCATTCTTCCAAGGACATGCAGACATAATATTTTTCTTATCTTCTAGATCTTTTCCATATCTCCAGTATAGTGCGGTGGCTCAGGAAAATAGACGCTTAATAAATGTGGATGGGATGAGCACCATCAGCTGCCTTTTGGGTAGATATGGGAGATCAGACTGAAGAGTTAAGCAACTTAGCTCATATCTCATGATGTGTCAATAAGAATACATGTCATGTCATCAAGGTCTTCCCTGACTACTGTGCAAATGGAGATTTTGCTAAGTGGGATAAGAATTGAAACAGGAGTTTTCTTTTTGTCCCTTCTGCCTCTCTGACCCAGTCTTAAGGACAATCTTAACAACAGGACATAGTGTTTCAATTTCTTGGCTAGATTGGCAAGAATATGTAGGCCTTACTATTTCTTCTTAATCATTATGTATGAAATGCTATAAGCAAGAACAAGAGTAGAACAGAGCAATTGAAATGAACTAGCATGCCTTCTCATTTCTAGGCCAAAGAGAAAATAATGATCAAACCTAAGAATTGCTGGCTACAGCAGACCTCTCTGCTCTATGGATGAGAACAAAAGATACAAATGAAATGTATATGCCTTTAAGAATATCACAAATATTATGAACCTATCTCCAATAACATGTCCCACCGAGGAGATACTGACTTTTCTTAGATGTCCCGTGAATGATGTACAAAGAGAAAGAGAGAATTAGTGCTTAGATTCACTGAATACCAAATACTCAGAGTGGAGTAATATTAAATCAATTCAATATTTCACACGGGCAGGTTATTAACGGCATGGCAACAGATGGGCAAGCCTTCTCTGTCTTTTTTGGAAGTATACACGATTCCTTCCTTTGGAGAACGTACACAGCCCAGTTCCAATGTGGATGCATCCTGTCTGTGCAGCCTGTGGCGGGTGCTCACATAAGGAAAACCAACACAGGATTTTGTTCTACCACAAACCACATTAGGTGGAAAGCAGTGATAATTGCTTTCTAAATAGTTTGTTCCCAGCCGAGCACTCTCCTTCCTCTTTTAGTTTGTTCCCATAATTACAGTGACGTCCAGCTCAGAGTAGGAAAATTCCCCTGCCCCTCGAATGTTGCCTGTTCCTATCACTGTTCCCATTCCCTCGTCTAGGTTACCTCCCATCACTTCTCATGGAGACCATCATGAACAGGATTCTTAACTGGCCTCCCGCTATGCACAACCCCGCCTCAACTCTCTCCATACAGCACCCATAGCCATCGCTCTAAAACACAATGGTTTGCCAAATACTTGCTTAATACTTCAGCAGTTTCCTGTTGCCTTGGAATGCATACATTCTGCTGTTTTCTTTAGACGTTTTTTTTCTGAGACTGAATTTCACTTTGTAGCCCAGGAACTCTTAATTCTGACGGAAGTATCCAAGGATTGAGAATACAGGCCTGTACTATCACTTCCAAATTTAAATCCACAGTTTGATATCATTGCTCTATCTTCCTTTTCACCCGTTTCTACCTCACATCATAAAAGCAAAGTGAGAACTCAAGGTTCTGGCCATAGCTCCTTCCGCAGTTTCCCCTTGTGTGCTTTCTGTAGCATCCATATGCAAGAATACATTTGTCTGCTACTGTTTAGCCTTCAAGACTTGACTAAAACTACAAATCTCTTAACACTTTCAGTGATGGTATCCTTTCCCATCTCACCTCACCACAATGCATATATCTAAATTAGTGCAAAGACCTCCATTGTGGGCTCCCTGTTTATACATCTGTCTGTTCAAAGGAATCTAAAGTGAGACTCTTCATGAATCATGCTTCCTTACCAATGGAAGCACCCCTCTCACACCTGGGAAAGACTTCAGGCTTCAGAGACCTCCCACTCTTTCAGATGTGTCTTTTCGCATGAGGTACAAAATCCTGTGGGCCAACAACAGATTTCTCCTGTTCCAGATCCCATGGTCCTCACTTCTAGAATGTTCTCTGCTTACATAGACATCAATAACTCTTTTTTTTTTTCAAATAATCTGGCCTACATTTCAGCATCTACACAAGTCATTTTCCAATATCTGTCCACCAGAAGAAAACTTAAATAGAAGGCATACTTACATCTAGGCTTCAGGTGACATTCTTGGGTTGTTTACAGAGTTCTATGAGTTAAATTAGTATGTGCCAGCCTGACTGTACAGATGCACACACAAAGTGATAACATATGTAGGTCATAATAAGGACTTGGAAGAGAAGATATATGGGCTCACCTCTTAGTCTGGGCCATCCTGTGGTATAGTCTAAAATAGAATGTGGCTTTTCATGAAGCTTTGAAAGCATGTTTATAATTGTGGCATGATGGTGCAAATTTTGTGATCTTCAACTCTGAAATATTTAGGCACATACCTCATTAACTTACATTTGGTCCTCTATAAATGATAGGGTCTTGTACTGTTTAACAGAATGTGAGTCATGTAGTTAGCTTAATTCATGACTGAAGAGAAGTTGAAGGCAAAGAAAGGGTCAAATTACTAAGACTCAAGGAAAATAATTGTGGCATTGGATAAGAGAAATATAGAAGACATTGTTGATTTGCCAATCTAGCTAATGTATTTCCTAAAAACCCTTATATTTAAGGAAAAAGTTATATTTAGTATATAATTCAGTAGTTCAGCACTTGCAATTTATGTGTAAGCTGTGGGATGAATCTCAACACCAAACACACAAAGACACACATGTGCATACACACATATAAAAACACAGACACATACCGACACATACACACATATGCTCATACAAAAACACACACATATGCACACACATACATAATCACACACATATACATATATATCCATATACAGACATACAAAAACATACATACAGACATATACACATATTCACAGACAGACACACACAAATACACACACCCCAAAATACCAAAACCAACAAAACAAAACCCACAACCCACACCTCTCCTCCAGAAAATGTCAAGTACTTCTTCTGGGAAGAGCTCACTTATTAAATAAGTTGTCAATTTCTGCAAAGCCTTATTTGAATTTTAAAAAAAAATCATTCTTTGTACTTTACAGATACCACACCACTTACAACATCCTCCATAAAATGGGCTAAAGATGGAGTTGAATGCATCACGAGTCAGATAAGAAACACGACTGTGGGGCTACATTCCATCTGGGGAGGAAAAGTCACTGAAAAAACGACAACAAAATTTCTTAGAGCACACATGTCAAATCTGTTCCTTCAAATGAGCCCTTTACCCTTTGGGGACAGATAAGATCATTGCAACACAGAGGAGAAATGTGTGCCTCCCAGAGACACTCTGAAGAGCTGAAGCTCTGCTTGCCACAGATACAATCCCAAAGAGCAAGGGAGTTGAACTGTTCCTGAGGTTTAAGAGTCTACGGTTCCAGATGCTGAGTCATCAAGACTCCTTATCTTCTATCTCTTTTCTCTTCTCCAAAGATGATATGTCTATTGCCATGTAAATTCAGGTTGTAAATAATTGCATAAAAGTTATATATGGGAATGTGCTTAAGCATATGATTAGCGCCAGGCGGTGGTGGCGCACGCCTTTAATCACAGCACCCTGGAGAGAGAGGCAGGCAGATCTTTGTGAGTTGGAGGCCAGCCTGGTCTATAAGAGCTAGTCCAGGATAGGCTCCAAAGCCACAGAGAAACCCTGTCTCGAAAAAAAATATGATTATCCAGTATATGCGTACATTATACATGTACAAAAGTAGAGCAAGATATCAAAAAAGATACCAACAATGATACAGATAGATGGAGGATAGCTAGAAAGAGAGACAGAAACTTAATCAACTGACACACATCGTTTAAATTCTGTATCTATACCCAGCATTTGCCACATGCTGTCCATGGGGAATAAAGTGATCCGACACACACCATACTGGTGTGACAGAATTCATGCTTCAGAACTGGCCATAGCCTAACACAAGCGGGCACTATAACTGGGTGTGTAATGTTAGGACATCCTAATTTTCACAGACTAGTGCATGCAAGTATTGCCTCCAATTTCTAGATAAGGCAACTGAGGTTTGGAAGAACTTTCTAATGAGAGGGCTATCCAGTTGAATAGCTGCCAGAGGACCCATTAAAGAAGGATGGGGAGCATTTGAAATTAATCTGGAATATGGTATCTATTAAGACAGAATGAATTTAATTGTAAGGCTTCCGCCATAACTGCTGAAGTGTAAATTGGTACCACTTCTGCTTAGCACATGTATTAATCCCTCATTTGAACTTAATCATATGACAGGAAAATTTGTGTAAGAATTTCTTCCCTGCCTCCTCAAGATGACAGAATCTAGTACCAAACCCTGGTTCTTTGATTTATTGAATTCAACAAAATGATTATTTTTAGGTAAAAGATCTTTTATATAATTGAAGACTTTTATGATTTGTGGAAGCTGTAAGTTTTGAGTTAACAGGCTAAGATAAAACTAGTTTATTCTGCCAAGAAAGCGAGAACAATTTCAGGAGGTATAAGACCCAAGAATGGAGTTTCAGAGCCAAGACAGTTGAGCTCAGCAAGAAAGGAGGAGGGGGAAGGAGAGGAGAGGTGTATTGAAGAGGCTTCTCTGGCAACGTGTCTCCCTGGATGCAGTATCATAAAGTCCACAGGAGCCTAAGGAGGATCTGGATCTCAAGGCAAGACAAAGGGCGTGTGGTGTAAAGCGAAGAAATGTACTCTCTGCTGTTAGATCAGCTGCTCTAAACCCTCACTAAATAAAGACAAATGTGTAAAAAGACTATCAGATTGAAGGGCCATGTGGCCACTGTTCTTATGTCCTCTCTGCCCGTCTTCTTTGGTGGAAAAAAATTCGCATCAGGCCAGAGGCCATCAGCAGATCCCATGACTTCTCTTAGTGCACACCCTCTCCTGTGAGGCAGGATAACTCTGAACCTAGAACTTAGCTCCTAGACTCAAGTCTCACTCACTCTACTTGGAAGGTTCCAGCAGTGTATGGTGGAGTCTAAACTAGCCTTTGGGATCTGTTTTCCTCAAAAGGAGATCTGCAAATGATTAAACATTTCTAGTCCACCCCAAAGGACAACCAAATAACAAATGGGAAGATACATTGTAGAATTTACAGAGTCAGAATCATGGAGATATCCAGGAAAGAATCTGAGAAATCACAAACCCAATTGCTCTGGAGAAGCCTGATTTGGTATAAACTGGTATTACAAAAGGATTGTTCATTTCATTAAATAACTAATGGAATTTGCTTGTGCCAAGATGACCAGGATGTAAAATACACAGGCAGGCAGACAGACAGACAGACAGACAAACACACCTTCCAATATTCTAAACAAACAAAAGTGTAAATGAAATTATGCTGCTATTTTCTAAAATCGGTGTTGAGGTTTAGTCTTGTGGCTCATGAAACTGTTTAACATTGAATTGTTGATTCCTTTGGCTTCAGGAAAAAGAGTGGGGGAAAGTTGGAAATTCAACTGAGTATTCATTGGAAGTGAGTTCATTGGTGGCACATTATGGAAGTAGTTCTGAACAATTCAAATCTCAGGTATGGCAAGTGAGTAACGTCTTACATGTCTCAGGCGACAAGAACTGAGTTTAGAGTCCTCAGCTGATGAAGAGTCCCAGTTGTGACTGCTTCCAGCCAGTCCCAGTTGTGACGACTGCTTCCAACCAGTCCCAGTTGTGACTGCTTCCAGCCAGTCCCAGTTGTGACGACTGCTTCCAGCCAGTCCCAGTTGTGACTGCTTCCAGCCCACACCTTCAGACTCAAGGCAATGTCTTCTCACTTTGACGGTGGGGAACCCTTCTTTCTCTCTGTGCTTTTGGAAGACTTTTCCAGGTATGTAAAATAAGGTTCTAGTCTAGTTTTCATTTTCCAAGACAGAGGGGAAGACTGATGCCAATGCACTCAAAGGATCCCTAGTGCATTGTATGCTTTTATTTTTATTTATTTATTTTTATCTTATGTGTACAAGTATTTTGCCTATATGTATGTATGAACATATAGGTGTCACATGAAAGCCTGGTGCATGCATTCACGAGAGGGTGTTCGATTCCCTGGAACTGGAGTTACAAATGGTCATGAACTGCCATGTCGGTGCGAGGAATTGAACCCAGGTCCTCTGCAAGAGCAGCACGTGCTCTTAAATGTTGAGTCATCTCTGCAGGCTATATTTTTTGTTTTTACAGATATAATAGTCTACTAAATCAAATTACTAACTAGCCTACTATTGCTCTTCAATGTCTGTCAATGAGATCACAACAGTTAAGAGGCAGAGAAATTTCAAACTCAATACTCTATGTTTTGAAGTTACAGCTTAGGACTGCCTGTCTTCGGGAGACATTCATGTTAGGAAACTACATTTGTATCTCTGCTAGGCACACACTTCTTAACAGACAGTTGCAGATCCTGGACAGCCCATGCCTCCCCTAAAACACACACAGGATAAATGAATCGACTTTTGGTCCTGCCCTAAGAATGGAGCTTGTTAGAGAAAGGCCTTGAGTGACATTGCCTCAGCTCTAGTCCCAGCTTATAGTAGGAACTCCAACTTCCCTGCCTTGCTTATGTTGTGATATTCCCACTGAGCGCATAACTGGGCCAAGGCTGAGCAACTCTCCACTTGGATAGCTTCTCACAGCTGAAGAATCACCGCCACCAGCTGCTTTCAAAAGCAGTACAACGAGGACATGAAAGCCATGTTAACATGTGCCTTAGACAGCAGAAACACTCTCCTCCTCTTGAGTCTCCCATAAGGCCTAAGCAAAGCTGAAGGGTGCCAGACGTCATGAAGGCTTGCCTGAATGAAGATTGCCCACAGAGGTGAGATGCCAGAAACAAATCAAGGCAAAAGCTGAGATGTAGAGGCTTGAAGAAATGCAGGACCCAGAAAAACAAATAACTCTTTCACAAAGCGCCAAGGGGACTAATCAAAAGTCAATTCTATTGATTCCATGTGGACAAGTTCCTTCTTCTGCTGGAGTTTTGTTCATGTGTTTTACCATAGGCACTGTTAGCCCTAATCACCTATTAAAATCTAACCCATCCTTTAAGCCGTCCTTCAAAATCCCCATATGCAGGCTATGACGGTTTGAACAGGTATGCCCTCCCCCCCATGGACTCATGTGTTTGAATGCTTGGCCCATGGAGAGTGGCACTATTAGGAGGTATAGCCTTGTGGGGTAGGTGTAGCTTTGTTGAAGGAAGGGTGTCACCGTGGGGCAGCTGAAGCTAAGCCCAACACACAGACACCTTCCGCTGCCTACCAATCAAGATGTAGAGCTCTCAACTTCTTCTCCAACACCAGGTCTGCCTGCACACTGCGAGGTCCCACCATGATGATAGTGAATTAAACCTCTGAAACTCTAAGCCAGCCCCAGTGAAATGTTTTCCTTTATAAGAGCTGCTGTGGCCAACGGTGTCTCTCCACAGCAAGAGCATCCCTAACTAAGACCCAGACTTGCTTCATTTCTGCCAGGAGCCGTTTCCTGCTCGGTGGAGTTTGTACTCACCCAGCACTTTGTCCTTCACTTCGCTTAGCACTTATCTCAGACGTTTATGATTTGCTAACACATCTGTCTCTCTGTTTCTCTGTCTCCCTTCCTCCTCTCCAGCTCAGACTATAATTTTTCTGAATATCTGACATTGTTTTTCATGCTATCTGTGCAAGTTATCTATGTAACCAGGCCCTGCCTCTCAGGAAGTACTCAATAAATGTTTATTGACCCATATTCTGAGAAAGTTTCAGTTATGGGACTCATTGGCTATGTCAAAATGCAAAAGAAACAGGTTGCTACTATCCAAAAGGGCATCTTGCTTTCCTAGAGGTGTGAACCACACCGGGATGCTTAGCGGGTCTGATCCTTAGTAGAAACGAGATCAGTTCACACTCATGACGGGGAAAGTTCTTTCGGTAGACTCACTGTCCCTGCATCTCATTAGGCCTGGAGGTAGAATTATTCTCTGTGCTCTTTTCTCAGGGGCCTAGTGGAATCTGGCTTTAAAATTAGCACAGCCACGAGAGTTCCATGCATTCCCAGAGACGACTGTCTCCTCGGCTAACAGACTTCTAGGGATCTTGCACAAACAAACAGTCTGGAATAGTGAGGCAGGGCTTGGCTGCTTTGGTATGTCTTTGTGCACAGCTTAACTGCGACATAGCTGGACTTGGACTGTTTATACAAACTAACTAATCCTTCTAGATCATCTTGACCCGCAGTTGCCCTCTTACTCCCAGCTGGTACTCAACTCATGCCAAACAAGTCTGTAGCTTCATCATGAGGAACACTTTCCGTTCAGGAGATAGGTGGGACCCCACATGCCTCTGCAGTCAACCATCCTATTGTTCGTCATCTCTGCCATTCCCACTTGACATGGTGAAGAAACTCCAACCTGCTCCTAAGGGCTGCTATAGTAAACATGCAAGAAAGCCGCCATCCTCGCTACGGGTTTGGTCATAGGAAGAAATCAGAACACCAAGGGCACTTGCAGACCGTATTGTCCTGTCCCTTCCTTTCGGCTTCTCATCCACTATCAATTCCACAATTTTCTTCACTGGACGCTCCCTGCCTCGCCACACACCCATGAACAGCAGGGCCAGAAGACCTTTGACTAAACCATGAGCCTAAGTAAAGCCTCCTCCCTGAAAACTGCTTTTGACAGAAATGAATCACTCAACAGCACAGTGCTAGCCTGGTGCTTTCAAAGAACTTGTGGTACCCAGGCTTTGTGCCACTCGTTACTCCAGGTACTCGGTAGTTCCTATATGCAGACACCAGTGAAGTGATAGTCTAAGACACGCAAGGTATGCATTGGGCTTGTGTGTATTGCTAAAATACTCTGCATTTGGAACCTGCTAGAATCCCAACTACGTTTTCCTCAAATGTCTCTTGTAAATTTTGAAACAGCCTCAGGATTCAGAGGGGTAGTATTAATCCATGTGTTTTTGATTAATTGACACTCGTACTATTAAAATCCTATAGTATAAGAACTAGCTGATGCTCAAGGAACCAGTTAAACTTTAAATAATCTTTGTAAAAATCTTTCTTCTTAACAACAGGAAGATGTGTTTGCCAGAAGAAAATGAACACTCAAACACCAGAAAATCTGGGTTTGATTCGGCACGAACCCAGGAGGTTTAACAGGACTGTAAATTTGGTGAGTGAGCTGAGGTTACTTTCCACAGACAACATGTTCATATGCCGTGTGGATACTTGGTGTGCATACCCTTAGCTCACATGTGCTGGGACGCAGTGTTGACATTTGGAAGGGCAGAGCCAGTTGGCATGTTAGGTTGAGATTGGATGCTAATGGAGTACAGATTCCAGGCTAGGTCTTCCTGAGCATGGATGTCACCTCTATTAAACCAGCCTCTGGCCTTTGATGAGCTCAGTGACCTTAGACCACTCTGATTTAGTCCAACTGAACAATTCACTGAAGCCTGCGAAACAATAGCACTATGCTCAGCACAGGGTGACGCAACCTGTCTCTACACTAAGGGGCCTCACAGTTCCCAGGAGAGACAAATGGGTAGAGGTGGGAGAGCATCTGCAAAGCGTAGAGAAGAGGAAGAACATCTGATCCTTAGGATTCAAGGGTGGCGTCATCAAACAGGTTCTTCCTCTCCTTGAAGGCCTGTGTACATTTCCCTGACAAGCATGGCTGTTCCTTGGCTCTATAAAACTCAGTCTCTACTACATGAAATCAAGACTCTTCATGACCGAATGGCAGAGGTTATTGAGAATGAGAGACAAGGTTTGATGAGGAAGAAACATGTTAGAAAGAGAAACAGGAACAGGGGAGCTGGAAGGTAGGCAAGTGAATTGCAGAGGCCAGCACGGAGCAGCCATAAAAACACCTGTGCTTCCTGGAGCCTTTATATTCGTGCAAACAAAGTTAGATTCCATTTGGGAGCTTCTGAGGAGTTATTGAGAATTGGAGAAAGAAATTCACCCATGTTTTGGAAAGACCAGTCGCTTAGATGGGAAAGAAATAAATATGGAAATAGTGGAGCTAGCTGGAAGCCTACTAGAACTCTTCAGGTAGGAGCTAAAAATGACCTGAACTTAAAACAGTCCTGGCATGCAAGAAGGAGAGGTAGATGGACGAGGCACAGTCAGTGAAGCCTGAAGGATGATAGATGCAAGGCATGGTAAGAAAAGTGCTCTGTTTCTTGTCTGGAGACTAAGGGTTTAAATGGCTGATGGGAGAAGACTTAGACGGATGATGAGGTCTCCAGTGAGCCTGAGAAACAATGGAGGGGGCTTGGGAGGGAGAGGAAATGCAAAAAGTTTGATTGCAACATCTTATGGCTAGCTCCATGGAAAACAAACAAAACACAGCTATGAAATGCTATAGAGAAGGCTAGGAGCAGAGACAAATACAAGTAACAAGCCATGTGTGGTGCATACCTGTCTGTAGTCCTAGTAAGAAGATTGTGCGTTCAAGGCCAGCTACATAGTGAGGTTTGCTGAGAGAGTGGGAGGGAAGGAGGAAGGGAGGAAAGGATAGAAGGGAGGAAGAGAGAGAGAGAGAGAGAGAGAGAGAGAGAGAGAGAGAGAGAAGTAGTAGTAGTCAGACTGAAGAGACAATAAGAATGAAGCAGGCAAATGGGTAGAAGATAGAGCCAGTAAGAATTTAGAAAATGTTTAGAATGGGGAAAAAAGAAACTAGTAGAAAGATCTCCCGGCAAAGACCAAAGACAGTAGAGAGTGACCACCTTTTTGATGTTCCAGGAAGATTAAGGAAGGAAGCGACCAAGAAGAGCCCGCTGGATTGGATATTGGTGTTGATCTATGGCTTTGCTGAGACTGCACCTTCAGATGAATGCGATGAAGGAATCAAAGTGGAACTGGGGTCTGCCGCTGAGAAACTGAGAACAGGAGATGGTAGAACAATGATGTAGAAGCTGGGCAGACGTACAAAAAGACTCTCCCTCCAGACAATTTCAGAAATCCTTCAATTGGGAAAATAGAAAATATTTGAAAAGAGTAAATACAGTGTCCAAAGGAAAGAAGGAACAAGTTTACATAGGAGAGGGATGGGCCTAGGTAGGCGCCTGCCATCCTGCCACCCACGACATTTCCTTCTCAGCCTACAGGATATTTGTAGCATTTTCATATGAAAGTATTATAGCATTAGAACATCAAAATTCTTTCCATATCTGCACTTAAAAACATCCTCAAACTTTGTTTCTAGAGGCAAGACCTATACCTCATGAGATGGTATAAAGTTAGAAGGAATGATTTCAGAGGAATAAAGAATTCTGTGAGTGGGAATCCACTGGAGGGCATGGAAATATACAGCACATGGCAATGGATAATTCAGATGTCAACCCCTCAGAGGAGTGGCTCTCATGGAACTTAATCCTGTCCAGGCAAGGCCTGCAGGACTATTGACTCTGGAAATGTTGCTCACTCTTGCTAAAGCAGTTTGGTGTCTCCCCAACACCTTCATTGTAGTATGCAATCTCATATGATGTGCATATGTAATCTCATGATTACATCTCAATCTTATGGGCACATATATTTGTGGATGGCCAGGAAGATATCTTTTCATTATTTAAATAATTATATAAATTATTTATGTGATTTTATATATGGAAAATATACTAGGACATGCTTCATAACTAGACCTATTTGTCCCATGAGGACACTTAAAAGCCTGCTGTGTTCCTTTTGCTTAGACTAGCAGCACACAATTAGTTCACTTTTACCTCAGAGCAAGTTCAAGCTAGACTAAAGGCTTTTTATAAATATATTACAAGTTTAAAACTTTATAGTTATGCACAAGGTCAAAGTCACAGCCGTCTAACCAGGGTGCTACACAAAGCACCCAAACAGCATGCCAATTCTTCTCTTGCCAAGTCTGCTAACAATAGACCTAGCTCTCAAGTTTGTCACTGGACACTGTGCCTCATCCATCCCTGGACTGGTCACAGTCATATTTCTGAAACCTTTAAACCCTTGTGTTGCTATTGTAAATGGCTTGACTTTTTATTCCTTTACCCTAGGAATGTGCTTTTGACCAATGAGAGGTAATTCTTATAATTTTTTTAATTATCACTTTAAGTCTTCTGTGTGTGTGGGGGGGAGAAAGTTTGGAGGTTAAAAAGAGAGGAAGCTGGGAAAAATTAGAATAGGGCAGGAGAATTAGAATAAAAGCAGAACAATAAAAAGACTGATTTGGAAAAGCACCAAGTGAGAAAGAGAGTTTGTTTGCCCTCAGATAACCTAACAAAAAGTTCCTTTGGTTTCCTGTAGCATCCAATCTGAACCCTGAAGAAGACCTTGGGGCTGGACCCTAAAGGACCTTGATAGGAATCCTATTTAGCACCCAACTGTGTGAATGAATTCCTGGAAGATTAGATGAGAGCCTGTGAAGCCTCTGGCAGAATTACACTGAGTTTCCCAGCACATGGAGAAATGCTCCCCAAAGGCATGAATGGTAAAATCGGTTTCTAGTTAATGGAATTCTGAGAGGTAATTGAATCATGAAGGTTCTAACATCATCAATGGATTGTTCACTGAAGGGCTCACACCTGAACTTGGGGTGGTTTGAAGAAGGGGGTCACTGAGGCTTACGTTTTAAGGAGTACTTTGTCTCTGGACTCTGTATCTCCTGTTCTACTTAATAGATGCCTTGTGGTAACTAGCTCTATCTACCTTACCATGTCCTGTCTACTCTGATGCTCTCCCTCAACCCAAAGGGTGATAGGAGTCAAGTGCCATGATCTGAAGTTACAAGCTCATAGAAATCTTCCCGCCTTCACTTGACTTTCAAGTATTTTACTACAATAGCAAATCCAGCCAAGAGTAGCTGGTTTTCTTTTTCGCCTCTGTTTTAAATGAGATGATACACTGACTGGAAGCCATTGCCATGATGTTTGGCATAGAGGAGCATGTGACAAAAGCTGAAGAGTCAAGCTTCCTTCTCCACATATTCTGTGTGCCTCAAAAGCTATCCAGATGCCGACGGCTCCTCCATTGGCCGCTTTATACCTTCTCTGGAGCCTTGCACCTGCAAGAGTGAATGTTGGCTGGTCTGTATGGTGTCAGCTTCCCTCAGAACCATTTCTTCTTAGCAGCTCTTACACTAAGACGCATCTGTTTAGCTAATTCTCATTATAGTAGTGATGAATAATTATTTAAATAATTATTGCTCCCAGAAGTACTTGCAGTTCAATATAGCACAAACTGTCAGCTATAAGGAAGAAACCTGCTAACTGTAAAGTATCAGATAATGGATGAGCAGTCATCTCTCTGCAAATTAAACAAAATTCAAGATTAGTATCATGAAATGACTAATGTTTTCAACATAGATGGTGACCCAAAGCTGAGCGTTCCTCAGGAGTGCTCTCTATCAGACTTCATTGCCCGCATTCATACTCTGTGTATACCACAGCCCTTCCTGGCAGGGGTCTGAGTCATCTTACAGTGAAGCATATATGCCCAAGGAGCTGAGGAAAATCAAATACAATCTCAAGACTATAGGAAGGAATATTTTAGGATTGCAAGTACAGAAACATAAAAATAAATCATGAAATTCACAACCATCAACAAGTCCAAATGGCCCAAGCAATTGCGGGAGGGTATCATGGCAGAAGGCAGCACACTTCCTGACCATACTTCCTGGTGAGTCTTTACACCATTGCATATAAAGCAGGAAGGTAGGAAAGTCACACAGAAGTGAATGGAACAGAGCAAAAAGCCCAGAAGTCCACTTGTAAGTGTGAGATGGAACTGATGATCTCCAACGAAGGTGCTAAGAATACAGAACACTCATAACAGGAAGTATAAGAGAAAAGCTTTGTGCCATAGTCTTGGCAATGACTTTCAAACATGAGACTCAAAGCACATGCAAGTGATGGGTGATTCTCCACATAGCCCTGCAGTGCAGATGCAGGCTTCAGAAAAGATGCTCTTTCCAGCAGGAATTGAGTGACAGGTTGTAGCTGTCACCTTGTACCCGGTGTTTCAAAGACTGGAAATTACATCATCTCTTAGTGGTGGTATCATGGCATGAAAGGAACTAATTCCTCTGTAAGCTTCAATACTATTGTCCTTAATATCTGTTGTCTGACCATCGAGACACTGCCATCTCTTTTAGTGTTTCTGTTTTGGCTACAGGGTTCTACTCTGATATACCAACTGCTAGAGTTACAGAGCGCACTCTGTGCTGCTGAAACAAAACTGTGCAATAGCTTCAGGAACAAAAAAGTCATCCAGGACAATCCGCCAACCAAAGACACTGGCTTCTGGGCTCCAAATGTCAAGCGCAGTTCCTGCCGTCACAGCTGCATCTCAGCACATGCTCATTTAACCTGCGAATTGCACCTATCAGTTCCACTCAGGTCTCATTGACCAGGGAAAGGATGACCACATAGGTAAGCCTAAACAGCAACAAAACATGAAATGCTATCCGTAGAAAGAAATAGGTATTGGTACGCAACTGTAATTCCAACCACAAAAATGAATCTTCTTTCTCTTTTTCCTAGGGATGTAAGGAGACCCAAGCTGTAACATTTATATATCACATTAACATTTACACAGTCTACAGAATAGACTATTGCAAATTACGTAAGATTAGTACAGATCTCTCCTACGATCCTAAATCCTCATTTTAACTCTGGATATATCTCCAGAAGTTAGACCGAAGGAACCCTGTCACTTCTTCTTTCAAGCTTTTTATGTTATTTAGTCTTAGTTTTAGGAACCCTATGCCATATTACATGTGGCTACACCATTTTACATTCTCATTGACAGTGTGCAGGGTTCTAATTTCTTTATAACCTCAAAAACACTTGAAAAAAGAATAGGCAACCTAAGAGTGTGGAGTAGCATCTCGCTGCTCTAAGGGGTACTGATGGCCACCCTAAGAGTGTGGGGTAGCATCTCATTGTTGTTCCTAATAGCACTGGTGGCCTGGGCTGTTGAGCATTCTTCATGTCTGAGGTCTGTCTTCCTTAGAGGACAACTCCTGTCCTTGCCAATTTCATAACTGGATACTTTATTTTCTACCGAGTTGCACACCTTGCTGGGGTATATGGTTTCTGTTCTGTGGGTTGCCCTTTACACTCTGGTGATTGTGTCTTTTGCCATTGCTTTTTGTTTTGATACGGCCCTTGTTCAGTGTTTCATACCTTTCTGCTCTCTTTTCTGAGTCTTGTGTTTAAGTGAGGTGAAAAGCTAGTGACTGGTTAGTTGTGTGTTCTTTTGATGTCACATTTTAGCAAGGACTCCCAAGACCACAATGCTCTCCCACTATCTCCTAAGTGTTTTATAGTTACATTCTAAATGTTTAACCCACTCTGAGAATTAGCACTGATTTTAGACTACTGGACATGCAAAGAGATAGACCATGATTTCAGGATTCCTCAGAATCTGATCTGAAGTGTTCATGCACAGTAGGGCCACTCTCACTGGCTGTAGGGAGTCTCTAGCATTAGAAGAAGGTATGCAGACCACAGTGCCCAGGAACGAGAGGATAGAATCTTCTACCTAGGGATTACAGATAGATGAGATCTATGGTAGCAGTTGCCAGCACTGAATCTCTCAGAAAGTAAGTGCATCAGAAGTCTATCAGGTTTTAAGGGAATTTTATTGAAAGATCATGTGGCTGTCTAAACCTTCAAATAAACCCAGTGTCCTAAACCTTCACCAGCAGGTAACCTCCTATGCAAACATGAAAGATAGACAAGGAAGGCTCTTCCAAAGGGTAAAGGGGAACAATGTCTAAGAAGCTGCTCCCAGTATGTGGGCCTAAGCAAGGGATCCCTGCACTATCTGGGCACAGACCCTGCAGTCTCGCCTGGGGATTGACAATATCCCTGGGTCAGCGCCTGAAGTATGGGAGTTCTTACTGAGGCTGCCCACAATAAGGGCACAGGGCCTTGTTTTTTAAAAGGTGGAGAGAAGATAACTTGTCTCTTAGTTTCCAGCTCACCAAATCACAACAGTTAAATAGCAATTTGATAGAAAGGATTACACATTGTGCAGAGTCTGAGATTTAAGTAATGAATAATGTCTGTATGTAGGAAAAAGGGTACTTGTGGATATTTGAGTGATCAAAATGGAAATCCCTGAACTAATCATTCACAACTATCGATTTCCCCTAGTGGCACTGGTCTCAACACACCTTGTAGCCAGGGAGGGCTGCCACTGAGGGCTAGTATCACACAAAATCAGCCCATAACTGGAACCTGAATGTCGAGGAAGCCTACTAGTTTTGAGTCTCCTACCTGTCTAGAAACCCGTCCACAGAGCATTACAGATAATAAAAATGGCCTTCATCCTGTTTAAGGCGGCTGTGCTTTGGGATGTCTTAGTTACAGCAGCTTATCTATACATACTCGGCTTATCAGAAAGGACAATGACTGCCAATTTCTTAGGAAAACCTTTCTGTTTATGCTACCTCTGAGCTTAGAAAGAAAATGTCAAGTGAGGCCTTACAATAAATGTCCTGTGGACAATATCCTTAACAGCATTTCATAATAAAATCCAAAGTAGTTTGTTTATGGTTATCCCCTGCTCTCTCTCCAAGCAGCCTGTGGAAGCCATTCTTTAAGAGTCTGATCTACAGTATGGCAAATGAAATTTTCCAGAGGGAGGCACAAAACTAATACAAGGAAAGACCTTAAAAGCTCTGGAGTAACGGACTGATTTTTGCTTGTTTGTTTCGAGGCAGGGTTTCTCTGTAGCTTTGGGACCGGTCTTGGAACTAGTTCTCGCAGACCAGGCTGGCCTTGAACTCACAGAGATCCACCTGCTTCTGCCTCCCGAGTGCTAGGATTAATGACGTGCACCACCACCCACTTGGCAATGGACTGTTTCTAACTCACCTAAAACACTTTGTCCTCCAGCTCAGGCTGTGACAGCTAGGTTCCAGAGAGTAGATCTGATGTCAAGATCTGTAGAGGAGGGGGAGTTGACATTCTACCAGGCAACCACAGAGGTTAGCTCAGTGTCCTTCTGTATGTCAACTGTCATCACCTGAAGGAGACTAAAAATGCTTTCGATGCACATATAGTAAAGGGTGTCCCACAACAGGTTCATGCAGTTGCTAAAACATGTTTCCATTGCAATTAAAGGCCCCCACTCAAGGACTTTAACTCTATCATGACCCCCACCCAGCAAACAACACCAGAAGTGGACTCAATGCTCCTTCCACATCGGCAGCCCGAACAGAAAACAAAATAGTGCAACTTAGGACAGTGGTACCCAAAGAAACAGTTTACAGCTAAGCTCTTTTAGAAAAAGTTAAATTCCATAACACACCTAAAAAGTTTTATTTTTGAATAAAAATAAAAATGTACTTACTCTATCTTCTTTATTGGTTTCTAAGATTATTAATTATTTATGGTGAGTTAGTTTCATACCCATTGAGAAAAATAAACTGAGGCATTGGTATGACAGAAGCATCTAGCTGGTCTTAAGGCACAGCTGGGCACAGCTGGCTTGGACTATAAGTGTTTTAAGGTGATGGTTATTGGGGCATTCGCTTCACCCACTGATAATTTCTGTGACATAACTATGGGTTTTCAGTTTTAAAGACCAATAGATCTCCCTCCATGTTATCTGCACAAATTGGCTTGCTGTGTGGGATTATTTGGTTTCTTGTGGTTTAAATGTACAAATTGTTTCCCTGTGACACTGCTTCTGGATTTCTGGCTTCTGTTTGGCTCTGAGCTACATTGTTTAGCTACATTTGGGGGGAGGGGGGCAGGTGTTTCAAGACATGGTTTCTCTGTAGCTTTGGAGCCTGTCCTAGAACTAGCTCCTGTAGACCAGGCTGGTCTCAAACTCAACAGAGATCCACCTGTCTCCTGTCTCCAGAGTGCCAAGATTAAAGGGGTGTGCCACCACTGCTTGGCTAGCTACATATTTTTAAATGTGATGTTTTATTCTTTGATGGTTTCAGTCACGTAACACATGTTAGCCCCTATCAGATCCTATTACCCTATCTCATTCTCCCCACCCCACCCCACTGAATCACTTCCTCCCTGAAAGTGCCTTTTCTATTTATGTCTCTTTTACATCTGTGGCCCAATGAGTAAAATGAATGAGTATGGGTGGCTGTTTACTGGATTGTGGTCAACTAATCAGAAAGTATACCACTGAAGAAAGTTACACCCTTTTCCAGTCACCATTAACTGTCCATAGTCCCCAAGAGAGGGATGGGGCTTCATGAACCCCTCCACCCTCCAAGAAGTGTTGGTGGAGGTTTCTGTCCTGCCCAGTCCTGTAACAAACACACAGAAATGTTATTATTTGCAATACTGTTTGACCAATAACCTAAGCGTATTTCTGGCTTACTTGTATATCTTAATAGAAATTAACCTATTTCTATTAATCAGTGTATTGCCACGTGGTTATGTCATACTGGGTAAAGTTCCATCTGGCGTCTGTCTCTGGTGGACAGGTACATGACTTCTGCCTGATCCCACTTACTTTCTCCTAGCATTCAGTTTAGTTTTCCCAGCTAGCTCTATTCTGTTAAGCAATTGGCCAAAATCCAGCTTCATTTATTAACCTATAAAACATAGACAGAAGGACTTCCCACACCATTTCCCTTTTCTGTTTAAAAAAAGGGGAAGGTTTTAAATTTAACATAGTAAAATTACATGTAGCAAAACAGGTATCAAGCAAGAAATACAGTTACAATATTTATATCTACTTTATCTCTTATCATAACTAAGGAAAAATATAACTATCTATTATTTAATTCCATTAAAGACCCCAGAAGGACATAATATTACCTAAGTAAACAGGAAGTACATTATAAACTACTTCCAAAACTCTAGAATTGACAGAGACATCTCACTGCTTGGATGGTCACCCAAAGTTCTTCTATACTATTTTGGCATCTATCTTCAGCCTACAGGCCAATAGTGTCCAACAGATTTTTCCATGAAGCAGGAAATTTCATAGACAGTTCTGCTTATATTGTCATTTTCTTTTGTTTCCTGCAGAATGTCTGGAAGACTCTTTCATGAAGCGGGAACCCAGAATGACCCTTTCACCTTCTTTAGGTAGTTTCAGCAGTCAGTTTTCTGTGGGTCTTGCATGTCTCATCAAACAGTTCAGGCAAGAGCAGCTTCTTGCCCAAATGACTAACCAACTCTATAAGGAGTCTCTTTGATACCCATCATCCCCTTGAAGTAGATTGGTGCTATCAGGAGCAGATGTGTCTCATTGTCATGAAAAGTCTAAGATTTTAAAACATTTTAAATGCCATATTCTGAAGGTCTTTGAAATATTTGAAGAATACCTATCCAACTGAAATACATCTCTATATATCTAGAAAACCCAACCAATATGACTATAAGTTCGACTATTATAGATGATTATCTATTAATTTATACTTCTTAATTATACATTACATTTTAAAAGAGCTACACAAATACAATATCTTAATCAAGGGCAGAAATATATATATAAATATATATGTTTATAGATTTATCTTAAATTTGTATCAATAGACCAAGATCCATGCTAATGCACATCTCTATAGCATATAAACAATATTTAATGTAAACAAACATTTATAAACAATATTGGGAATTTGGGCATAGTTCTCTTCAAACTGCTTCCTGCTTTTTGTTAGGTGAAGTAATTTTGGGGGTGTTCATGGCAAACATTTGGGGGTTCTTGGTCCATAAAACAACTCTAGTCTGGAAGGATTCCACAGGTTCTCATCCTCTGTGGAAACAAAAAAAAGAACCTTTTTTCCAAAGCAACAAATCCTTAGACCCAAATTCTGAAGTCATGATACCTTTAAAATATGTATGCTGGTTTAGCTTAGCAGCCCATACAATTACATGTTTCTCTGTACTTAGCTCCTTCACAGGGAAAAAAATTAAAAGAAAACATAATAGCATACATAATCCAGACTCTCTGTGTATTTTCCATCTTTACATGACTTATTTTTCCTTATTCCTTTTAATCTATGATAGTCTGTACTCTGTCTTTTTAAAGACTTGTTTTATTTTTTAAAATCGCTTACATCCTTTTGTAACTGTCTATATTTTTTTCTCCTCTCTCCCAAGCCTATGTACATTTATTCAACACTATGACCCATTTAGTGGTCTTTTTTAAATCTTAATCTGTCTTTATTGTGTATCTGTAATTATTTCCTGACCAGAAGTGCCCTTTTATTAATGCTAAGTGGGTGTTGCTAGGGCCAATATGGCCCTACCTGCTTGTTCTGCCCAGTCCAACATGGCAGAGGCATGTTCACTGCCTCTGAGAGCCATGTACATCACCCTATTTTTAGGCACACAGTGGCTGTATGTTGCCATTAAGCAAGTTGTAGCACTCTGCTCACAGATGCCATTTAAATGCTCTATAGCTGGACCTCCCAAAAGAGTCAGAGGCATTCTTGCTGGTAAACCAGGAGCCTTCTTAAAGTAACCACACAGTTTTTGCTGCTACGGCTGAGTCAGGAAGTCTTTCCTTAAAAGAATTGTGCCTCTGCTTGCTTCTGGCAATCAGAGCCCACCCAAGAAAATGCTATTATCAAAAAGCTATGCTTAAGTCTCTTCTTTTGTGTCTAGAATTTGCTTTCTCAGGTTTTATGTGAATTTAACTGGCATGTGTTGGTGTGCCAATCTGTTGGCAGAGGTTTCTGTCCTGCTGGGTCCTGTATAAAACACACAGAAGCTGTATTATTTGCAATACTGTTTTCCAATAGCTTAAGCATATTTCTGGCTTACTTTTATATCTTAATTAACCCATTTCTATGAATCTGTGTATTGACACATGGCTGTGGCTTACTGAGTAAAGTTCCATCTTGCTTCTGTCTCTGGCAGATGGCTACCTGACTTCTGCCTGACCCTGCCTACTTTCTCCCACCATTCAGTTTAGTTTTCTTGCCTAGCTCTATTCTGCTAAGCCATTGTCTGAAAGCAGTTTTATTCATTAACCAATAAAATAAAACATAGACAGAAGGGCTTCCTATACCAGAAAAGGTAGCAGGTTCAAACGTGAACAGATCTTACACAGATAAGCACAGCTGCAGTGAGTTTGTTAGTGCTTTGACTGTGTCATGTCCAGGAGACTTCTCCCCAACCTCTGGCTCTTACATTCTTTCCTTTCTCAGGTTCACAACATTCTCTGAGCTGGTTAGGACAGATCACTCCATAGTCACTGATTTTCTACACTTTGGTCAACTGTGAGTTTCTATATCAACCACTGTCAACTGCAAAACAAAGTTCCTCTGATGAAGACTGAAAGTCTTAATTGCATGTTTTATTTCTTATTATGTGTATGTGTGGGCATCTACACATGAGTTCAGATGCCCATGGAGTACAGAAAAGAGCATGGGATGCCATGGAGCTGGAGTTGCAGGCAACTTTGAGTTACTACAGTTTAGGTTCTCCAGAAGTACAGAAGATACTCTTAACCACTGAGCCCCTTGTTGTATATTTTAAATATGACAGTTAGTTTCTTTGGGTTACCATTAGTCATTACCCTAAAGCTCACTGTCAAGTATTCCTGCTTTCT